>NC_080836.1:79261992-79886992 GCF_030435755.1 Ochotona princeps
CAGGACTCAGGACACAGCCTCTTCAGTGAGAATGGTGGGAGAGCACTGGACTGGGTGTAGCGCTGAGACTTGCATCATTCCTACCTCTGTGTGCAGAGTAACAGCTTGCTGGGTGGGTGGGGCTTGGGAGGTCTGGTGGGCAGCAGTTTCAAGTGTTGAGACTGAATCCCACAGGCTGACTGGGGCCTAGGATAGAACATGTTTCTAGGGAATGACAGCACTGGATTTTAGTTGACTGTGGATCTTTACTGTTGCTGCATTTCCCCCTTACCAGGTGGAAATGGATCTCTGCATGGAGGGTAATTGGCTTATCATCCCTGGATGCTATAGCACATAGGACAAAAATAACTTATCTGGAAGCTGAAACCAGAAACTTGATTCTCAGCATTTTGGAGGCTGCGAAGTCAAAGATCACAGTGTCAGCAGCTTCTCTGTCATGTGAGTTTGCAGAAGACTGTCACCGCTGTGTGTCTTCATAGGGTGGGGAACAGAAAGAGAAGCAGCAGACTCTACCCTGTCCCTGCTGGTATGGGATCAGTCACATCACTCAGTTCTATAACCTAATATACTTTTCAAAGCCCCACATTCATACCATCCCACCAGGAGTTAGTGTTTCAATGTGGAAATTCTTACAGGATGCACATATGAAGTTCCTAGCAGTGATAGTTAAGGATGCATGAGGAAAGAATGGTGAGAGTGCTGGGCTAATGATCCCTCGTCTTCATTGGTGTTCTCATTCATTGTCACTGATGTGGGTGTGAATGTTGAGAACTGATCCTTAGGAATGCTTGCCCTACTCTCTCCTGTCCATTTGGTGGTGAGGGTGACTTTCATGGCTTGAATAGGGACAGGCAATCACTGTTGGCTTGTGGCTGTTTCTATAGCAAAAGAAAAGCTACTGCCTTATAGCCAGAAGGATAGAGACTGCTCATGGTAAATGGAGCTTGTATCCACCTGAACTTGCTTTTCGAAGGACTGGAATTCTGCTTCCTTAAGAAACTGTCCATGTCATGTCGGTTTCCCTGTATACTGAACATGAAATAGTCTGACCCGAAGTTCTTAAGAAGGAGTGAAGTGTCATTTTTTTCTCAGAACACTTGAGTGTTGAGTGACAGTAATGAGCATTAAAAGATGTCAATTTACATAAACAACACAGTAGACATGAAGATAGGGGGTGAGGCTTGATGTGATCATCACTTTATAATAAAGCTAATATCTAAGTTAAAATGGGGCAAAATTGTAATTTTAATAATAAACACAGATCACCTTTGTTTTTCATATTAAAATAAATGTTGCAATTACTCTGTATTAATACCTAGGAAGTGATGTTCCTTCATCTGGAACTTAAAAAAAATATTACTTAGCAGACACACAATTCATCTTGGTAAATAAAATAATTCTAAGTGTGCATGTATATGTTTATTATGCCATCTTTCTGATTGCACCAAATGGAAAGAGAAATGCTCAATGTCCTTTATTGTGTAGCTGACAGAATGTTTATTAATGACCATGGATTTGAAATGAGCATCTTGCTAAATGGAAGTCTTTGGCCAACCTCTGACCCTTTTGTCTTAAAGGTTTGAGAACAGATAATACGAAAGAATACCAGCTTTTTTCCAGATGGCTGCATGCCTGATGCTCCTTTATGTTTAGCTGTCATTCAAATATGAATGCCCAGTGATTATAAGTGTCTCTTTCTCTTTTGTGGACTGAAATGAAACCTTTTATGCATTGTGTGTTAAAACAGATTAACTGTTTGGCTCATCAGCAGGAAAATTAGAACAATAGCTGCCAACTCAATGGGATGGTGAAAGAATGTCCTTCGGGACTCAAGGCTAAGGTTCATGAGCAAATGGTGTGGCCGGATGTCAGACTTGGGACGTTCAGATACATTATAGAAATAATTAGTGGGAATTTTAATGTTACAACTGTATTTGGTGAAGGGTAGGGGCATCTTTTAGAAACAGGCAGGCTTTGGGTAAATTTTCCCTAACTTTCACATGCATTTTAACTGGCCCATCAATAATTATCCAGACTATTTCTGTGCAGGATAAAGATGGTGTTTTTGTAGATACTAGCATGTCTTATCATGAAAATGTAATGCAAAATTACTATATGCTGTAATGCCTGTGTACTCTATAGTGTGATAAAGTCACCTTTGAAACATGTATTTCATTGGGAGCCCATAGTGGATAATTTCAAGGTCATTTTTCTACCAGTACTAACAATTCTTAGAATTTGAAATGCAAGTAAGGGTGGATAATAAGGATTTAGGTATGGTTGAAAGGCAGAGCTGTCTGAAAGGCAAGGGTGAAACTGCTGACCCTTTAATGACCTCCATGCTGAAGATGATACTGGAGATGGCTGGAGGTCAAGGGCCTAAGGCAACCAACCACATCTGTTTTAGAGAGGTGGAAAACCGAGAGTCTTAGTGAATGGTAAGATTGCTTAATTTCCCTGGAAATTCATGAACTTAGTGAAGTATAATATTTTTTCTGACTTAAGTACAAGTATGATACATTTAACTCCTAGTTCTTTTTGGTAAGAAAAGGCACTTTTTTGTCATTGTTTATGGAAAAGCATGTAGAAGAGCTTCCCATGTACTTCTGATGTTTTTACAAAAATTGTGTTTTTTAAAACATTCGAAGATGGACACAAGCTTAAAATAATTATGTAATCTACCTTTTAGAACTATATAGAACATTTTTGATACTTTAGAATTTTGATTTGCCTTTATGCTTTATTATGTTTTTGTGCCATTTTGTTTTTTATTTATTTATTTGCATAAAGTAGAAAATGCACTTGTTTCACAATAAAGATTTAGGGATACAATGATATTTCTCACTCTGCCCTCCCCTCCTGCCTGCCTACCTCACCGACCCTCCTCCTTTTTTATTTATGTTTTCTGTCTACTTTTTACAATGGCATACTTTCATTTTACTTTGCGATCACAGGCTTATGTAAAGATACACACATTAAGTCGAAAATTAAAAATAAAAGCAAGCTACCATTCTTCATGAGTTTAGATGAAGACTGTGAACAGTAATCAGATCCCAGAATGCCAATCTTGCTCATATGGATTTTTTTTGTACTTTGTGTATTAGTTAGATCAGGGAAAATATATTTGTCTTTAGGAAATGGCTTATTTCACTAAGCACAAAGATTTCTAATTGCGTGCATTTACTAGAAAAAGACAAAATTTCATTATTTTTTATGGCTGAATAATGTTTCATAGTAGTGTTCTTGAGCCATAAATCATATATGATATAAATTGCCCATGTTAAAATATACAACATGATGACTCTCAGTCTTAGTTTATTTGTAAAATTGTGTATCTTCCTAGCCTCTTGCAATCATAATTTTACTTTTGTCCCCTATAGATTCTCTTATTCTGGAATTTCAAAGAAAAGAAATCCTAAAACCAATATTTGGTCTTTTGTAATTACCTCCCTTCTACTGACATTTTCAAGATTCATTCATATGATAGCATATGCAAGTATTTTGTTCCCTTTCATGCATGAATAAAATTCCGTTGTGTGGGGTTGGGGATTGTGGCACAGTGATTACAACAGCCTCTTGATCTACCAGTATCCCATATTGCAGTGCAAGGAAGCATCTTACAGATCGATTTGTAATCCTGCCTCCTGCTCATGTGCCTTGGTACAAGTAGATGATGGCTCAAGTATCTGACTTCCTGCCACCCATATAGAAGACCCAAATGAAGTGTCTGTACCCTGGCTTTGGCCTGGCCCATCCTTGGCTGCTGCACTCATTTGGGGAGTGAACCAGCTGACAGAAGATTCTCTCTTCTTTTATCTGTGTGTTACCCAGTCTTTCATATAAACAAATCTTAAAAAATAAATTCTAGTGTATACCTATAATATTTTTTACTCATCTATTGAGGAAATTTTAGGTCATTTCCATTGTATTAAGACTTGCGATAATTTGTTTTAAATTTGTTCTATAGAATATCTGTATTGCATATATGTGTTCTTAGTTCTAAAAGATTAACAAGGTTTGATGTTTCATGTAAATTTATGATAACTGTTGAAAGAGAATTATGGAGTCAAGAGCTCCTATAATATTACTTGGGCAAAATTTAGTATAACACCACAGGCTAGTGGGCTCTAAAATATTTGGTAGAGCAGGGAGTAATCTCATTTTGTAGAAAATCCAAGAATCAGACATGACTTAGGGTTGAACCCTCTCCAAAACCAGCACGGTCAAGCTTAACATCTGGTCTTGTAGGCAGAGAACATATTTTGAGGGGGAATTACATGTCTCTGATCCTTGACTCTTACATCCATTCTCTTTCTTCTAGTACTAGCATTCTCAAAAACTCAGATGGTGGCAACTAGGCTTCTTAGTAGGAAAACAACATTACTGGGAACTTTCACTCAGGAGTTCAATAGTCATGTCTTGAGTGTTCTGTTGAATCTAAAACTCTGAATCTAAAGCACCAATGTTAATAGTGATTACGGCAATCTAACATGGTTTGCATCATCGCTTGCTTCTAAAAAGAACTGAACAAATGGAAAGGGGGTAAAGCAGATGAATGGTAATTGAGTGGGTGAGGTTTTCATTATTAATACTTGGTGATAAGGTCAAATTGCTAATGGACAGAAGATTGAAGATTCAGGTATACACACTTTACTCTAAATCATTTTCTTAATCTTTTATTCATTACTTCTTCTTGTGCACTTCAGTAATGCCTAAAGAAAAATAGTGCATGCACTGTAATTTTTCAATATATTCTCATAAAAACAAGAGAATCGGATGGTCATTATTAATAGCATGTAAAGGAAATTCAGAGAAGTTAAATTATGACTGTGTGTGAAGAACTTGCCATGTTCAAGGATATACTAACATGGATGAAAATCCATAAAGTCATCCTTTGATGTTGATACTATTGTCTACATCTTACAGGTGAACAAGAAAGAATTATTTTGTCTGGTATTGAACATGTGGCAAGTGGTAAAACAGGCCAGGAAGCTGCAACACTTCTATTTTGGATTCCAGTGCCAAGCGTCTAATCCCCATTTTTCTGCTGCTACTGGGTCCTGTGAGCTTATTTTCAAAATGAAAGTATTTTGTCTGTTTCTTTACATTTGATTTCCTGGTAGTGACTTTGTCCACTGAGATATAAAGGTAATGGATACTCATTGGTAAAATCAGACAGAAATCGAAAGTTTTCGAACTTTTGTAAATAGCACAGAATTTAAAAATAGGCACCTCAGTTACGTTGGTGTTATTTGATCAAGGATAATTACTCATTTCCTGTTATTAGGATTCCGAAGTGCAAAAATCTGAATTTTGTCTCTGGGACATAGCTACAGAAATATATATTCCTTGGGGTGATGAGTTTACATTCTAAAATGAGCATGTTTTAAGAGGTTTCCTGAGTTGTCTGAAAATTTGTTCTTGACTTTGTAGGCCGTTCAGATACTCCCATGAGTTCTGGAAAAAATCTTTCCCATTGTGCACCTGAAATATAATGTGGAGGTCCCTTTGTCACAGAAACACCCATTCATCATCTGCTTGAGGGTCCACTCCTCATCTTCCACAGGGTCCACTCTCTAGGCTCAAGGAGACTGTTTCTGTCTCCTGTGGGCTCGGGCTAGTGGAACACTTGCCCCTGTGTGTCACGGATGGTGGATTTGTCGATGAGACCAGGAGTAGAAAGCACAAGTTGAGATGGAGTTGGATCAGGACTGACCAGGAGGGACACTGCAGGAAGGAGTGTATTCAAGGCTACGGTTGATACTTTGACTCTTCTATACTATGCATTTTGCATCGATCTCCCCAAGGCTGGAAGCTGTCTGAGTTTATAGAATATGGGTGAGGGATGCACTGGTGTTGTGGCATAATGGATAAAGAAGCTGCCCATAACATTGACATCCTATGGGATGGGATATCAATGTCACAGCTGTTCCTGGTGTATATCCATGCAAATGGCCTGGGAAAAAACAGAAGGAGATGACCCAAGATTCTGGTTCCTGCCACTGATGTGGGAGACCTGGATGAAGTTCCTGGTTTTGTCCTTGTTCTGTCCTATGATCTTTGCGGCCAGTTGGGGCATGAACCAGTCCGTAGAAGAATTCCCTCTCTCCCTGCTTTTTCTCTAACCCTGACTTTTGAGAAAATAAATATATCTATTTGAAAAAAGATAAAAGAATGTAGGTAAGGGAGATGAGGAAGTCATTGGAGGGAGTAGCTGGTTGGGAAGATAAGTTAATAGAAGCATATTAAGAGTTGGGTGGTTATTAAAAGGGCATTTCTATTTATCATTTAAAAATAGTCAATTTTGTGCTGTCTTTCCATACTTGTGAGCAGAGGAAATGAGAATTCACAGTCCAAGTGTGTCTTTGTGAAGTCACACAAATAGAATGTGGATCCATTTCAAATGTTTCATTTGTTCTTGCTTTGTGTTATGTTTTGAGGTAATTAGTGCCTTGATCCAACTTGAGGCTCAAGAGTTTTTGTGTTTTTTTTTTAGACAATGAGAGGAAATGCTGTGCTATTGGACTCAATTTGAATTCTTCACTGAAACAAAGAAATAGGATTTTATTCTTGCATTCAGCAAACTTTTTTTTCTGGAGCAACTGATTAGTTGCAGGTGCTTTGCTAGATGGTCTGAGCAAGACATGCGCTGGTGTAGTGCAGCTTGCTGGCAACTGCGTGGAAAGACAAATAGAAACAATACAGCACCACAGTGGATCTTGCAATGATCTTTTATATAGAATGAATTTAATAATTGTGCGTAGAATTATGAAATCAATGTAATGTCCAAAGTTGTTATTGACTAATGACCATGATTTTCTTTGTTTTTCACAAGAAAGTTTTGCTGTGAAAATTGTCAAACTTATCCACATGCAGTCAGCACAGATTAGGAACCATCCTCCCTCCCTCATGTATGTGTCTGTTCCTTCATCCCACAAATCAAAAACTGCTAGTCAATCTACCTTCATCTTTTTTCTTTTTTTAGTCTTTTTTATTTATTATTATTATCATTTTATGATACAGTTCCATAGGCTCCTAGGATTTCCCTTATCCCTTCCCCAATTTTCCCCTCCCGCCTAGTTCCCCTATATCATTACTAAAGTATAATTGTTCATACACAGTCATACGTCCATCATTGCGGACATGGACAACGACAGAGAGTCCAGCATCCTATTGTCAAGATACAGTGAACAGTTTCATTGGGAGTCCATCTTTGTCTGGAAGTGGAGATGCATACCACACTACATCCTCACATCTGGATATGTTAGTCTCCATTTCACAGTTACTGTACATCTCCTCAAAAGTCACAGTACAAAATCAACAATAGGAAGAGAAATAGAAATTTACAATGCCATAGTTAAATGACATGTTACTAGATATCGCAGTCTCCATTACACAGCTACTATACATCCCCGTAAGTGAAAAGACACAAAACAAAATCAACAACAGGAGGAAAAAAATTAAAAACACCATCAAGTTAGATAACATGCTACTGAAGGACTAATGTGTTGCTGAAGAAATGAAAAAGAAAATCAAGAACCTTCTTGCAGAAAATGATGCTATTGTATGATCTATGAGTCATTGAAGAACTTAATGTCTATGTGCATGTTTGTTCAACATTACTATATATGCATATATCACACGCTTAACAGTAACCCTTGGTTGAATATTTAGGCTGTTAAATTTTTTTTTTCCACAAGGAGAAATGCCTGCCGTTAATGCTGGTCTCCTGCAAATTTTTGTTTTTCTTTAATGGGGTTCATCTATTCAAACTACTGGATTAAAGAATATGCTTGGTGTAGACTCTGTTGATAACTTAATAAGAGCTCTAATCAATATTACTAATGTTCATGTTCCAGAATGCTAGCTTTATTCATTTTTGTCAATAAATGGAAACATTTTCCCTTCTGAATACATTAGTAATGAAGTTTATCTCTGCTGTATATGGATTGGCCACTCCTATTTTCCCTTTGGTTGTTTCTCTTTAAATTTTCAAAATTTTTTTCTTTTTGTGAGGATATTTAATGTTTTATTTGGAACCCCTTATCATTTGTTGCTTATTCCTTCGGCCTGTCTTGTCTGCTTTTTTTTTTAAATTCTTTCTTTTATTTCTTACATTTGCTCAATGCTTTGTAGGAGTCTAAGTTTTCCTCCTTTCTTCTGTTTGCCAGATAATCTCCAATATTGCTTAAATAAATGTTGGAAGACACTATCACTAATCCTTGATTTATATAATCAAAACAAATAGATTCCCATGGAGTTGACTGCCAGTTGTTGAAAGCCACTGGGGCAATATTTGTATGAAGTTTGTGCAGAGAAGAAATGTTTTAAATTTTATTGTTATTCTGAAGCTTTAGTGAAAAGATTTCCAACTTTAAAAGTCACACCACACTCCTGTCTCCAGGTTTGGTGGTGTTGACCAGTACTACCTCCACTGTTGTGACATTGATTGAACTCTCTCTACTGTCTTGATTGGAAAATATGTTATACAGGACATGGGACTCAGAAATGTGTGCTCTATGTAGGCTTACTGAGATATGAATTTGAATATTTTTGTCTAGCTAATTGGTTTAAAATAAGACATTCTTCTGAATAAATCTGTTAATGATGAACTCAAACTTTGTTTGTCAGCCCATTGGACAAGAATGGAATGGAGAGATTTCTTTCAAAAATTGATCGTTAAGCACATTTTCTGGATGTAGACCTTAAGACCTGTATTTCACATTAATGGAAGTGGAATACTTGATGCATAGAATCTTCTCATGCATATAACCTCGTTTTCTACTCCATTTACTTGATAATTGTTTCATCATTTCAGATTCAATTTGTAATAGCAGTGAACACTCCTTAATATTTTTGTAATAAGGATTAGTTGGAGAGGTTAATATGGTCAGAAATTTAAAGAAGCCCAGAGTCATCTTAATGAGAGTTAGGTAATTAACCTACATGAATAGATTAAAGAAATCAAGTAGGCACACTGATGGGTTTCCTTTCAAGTTCAGATTTAGAACATTGTCTTGCAGTGGTTACGTTCTTACACATTAGATGGTGATTGCTATATTGTTTTTTAATACATAAAAAGCTTAACTGTGAAACCTGATTAGAATTCCTCATCAAATTTGATTAATTGAAGAATGATATGATATGTGATAGGAATATTCAATTCTTGCATGTAAATGATAGTTTTTTGCTTATATTCTCTTGTAAAAGAGTATCTTTGGAAATTGGGAAACCCTGGCATATCATATAGACCTGTTACAAGAAAAAAAAAATCATGTTGAACTTGGGCAATTTGTAAGCTGCATAATTTAGATTAAATTAACTTAGTGAAAATGATGATTAACATTCTCCTAGGAATGTCACTTTTAAAGATAGATGAAATTTTGTTCTGGTGGTCACAGTATGTTTAAAGAAACAAATTCCAAATATTATCCTGAGTTATTTAAAGGCAAGATGTCAGCCAAATTATTCATACATGTGTATCTTCATCTAGGGAATTCTATAAATTTTGTGGAATTTATATCAGTGAAATTTATAGAAACTTTTTTTTTCCATAATGGAAGCAATTTGAAGTTGTCCTCTGTCCCCCTTATAATCGTACTAGCTGTTAGATGACAAGAGGGTGAAAAAAGAGATGATTCTTTTTGACTTCCTAGTTGACAGGAGTAATTTCAGGCCCAGAGTAGATAGTACCATCTTGGAGACCAAAACAATACCTGGGTTCATACCCAAGCTTTGCACTTGCTATACACCCTCTAAATCTAAGTGTTGTGTTCAGTAACTAAGGGCCATGAAGATTCCCTATCACATAGATAAAATAAGATACTGCTTGGGAATTCACTTTGTAAATCATGACACCCGTAGAAGGTATTTCATTGACTTTAGGTAAAACTTTCTTCACGCCTAGGTCTGTCTCCATGCTATAAAGGTACTCTTTTTATTTGACTGTATCTTATTTTTAAAAAGCCTTTTATTCTTCTCTATTTCCACAAATATTACCAAAGGACTTAAGAAAAACACACAAATAAATGCTCAGTAAAAATCTGAGCAGTGCTGAATTGAAGAGAAGGCAGAATGTGAGTATTAGTTCTGCAAGCACTTTTCCTAATCTGTGGCAAGTAAAGTCAATTTAGGTCTGAGGATTCGACTACCATCTGCATGATGGCATGCTGCTTTGTTCCATGTCTATTGGTGAGCGTCCCAATTTAACAGAGAGGTGTATGAAAACACATTGTGGACACAAACTGTGTGAGAATCTCTGTGCTGATACTGGCAGGTTTGAGATAAGCTATGAAGATAAACATGTGAGCAATCCTTATTCCTCTGACAGTGGTCAGGAGATGGCTTAGTAGTGAGTCAGCTGTTATACAGCGTCTCTGAAACATTCATTGGATTACATGACTTCTGTAAAACATAGTCTGTTTCTCCAGGTATCTTGGAGCTTGATAAGGAGCTACTTTTATAACACTTTGTGTTAACCATATTGACAAGTATGGTAAGATTCTCAGATATGTTAAATTAAGCTATAGGACCAAGATAATTTAAATACATTCCTCCTCACTTTTACAAAAATAGTTCATAGGACGAGTCTTGCTGATGCCAGATAATAACATCTTCTGAAACTGAGAGCAAATTTACTTTTCCAAATTATGCTGCTGTCTGTTCCTTATTTGTCTTTTAAAGTGACCCATGAAAAGCCTTACTGCTTTGCATGGAAACAAGGAAGTGTTAGATGGAATAGTCTTCAAGTCCGAAAAGTTAAAGACACTGAATCTTTGTCGCATAACCTGAGGCATCTAATTTTAATTTTCTTTTATCTCTTTCTGACTCCTATTTTATTAAATTTGTAATCTGCTAACCTATTTGGGGATTTTCTTAATTTTTCTGGATCTGACTTCTAATAATATATTTTATATTGGAAAGACTATTTTGGCTGTAGTTGAAATGATTTGTAGTTTGGATTAATTCACCCATGTTTCAGGGATCCTCATAAAAAAAGTGTCTTAGTGATTATTTTGTGTTAATTTGTCTGCTGGGACAAGTTTGGCACTGAGAAATAATCTTCAAAGTCATTGGGAATTATTTGGATCTCTGAGGATAATCAGGGGCAAGGAATCGAAAACTTGAAAATTTAACCTACCAGATTCAATATTTATTATTTCTTTTGAATGGTTTCTTTATCTGAAAGACATTAAAATAGAAGGAGAGCTTTCATCCTTTGGTTTACCCTCCCCAGTTGACCACGAAGGCCACAGGTAGGCCAGGACAAAACTGGGAGCCAGTACCCTCCTCTGGAACTCCCACATGATTGGCAGGGGCCCAAACCCTGGGGCCATTTTCCACTGCTTTCCTCAGGCCATTAGCAGGGAGCCAGAAAGGAAGGGGGAACAGTGGGATGTTAACCCATATGGGATGCTGGTGCTGCAGGTGGCTGCTGTTCTTGCTATGCTGTGATATAGGCCCTGATACTATTTTTTTTTTCTAAATATAGGAGACTATCATTGCCTTAATCATCATGTTTGGGAAACCTAAAACCTGGATGCCTGCTAACCATGTCCTGAGGAAAAATTCCGTTTTCAGAGACTTGTTTCAGTACATTAACAAATGCATTCAGCAAAAGGGTTGCAGACACAGTATGTGTGCCTTGCAAACCCTTGAGAATTGTCAGAAGAACACTCTGCCTTGCCAGTAGTGTTTCATGTTGCTGTTAAAGAACTTTTATTTTTTGGCTCCATTTGCCCTGTAGGAAATTTGATTTTTACTTCTTTGGAGACAATCCTTCCCCCATCTGGGCACTAGCTGATGTGCTGTGACCAGCTTTGTTTAACTTTCTTGTGTGGTAAATGCTTGAGTGGCTTCTTTTGACCTGACATGCTATACTGGGCACATAGTATGAACTGTTTACTGAGAGACTGAGATGTATTTATTGGGCAATATTTGGTCATTTTTGTTCACACTTGAATGGCACTTGGTGAGACTAGGAAGACAATGTCTGAGACAATGACGTTTGTTGTTAATGACCTCATTTTTCTAACCCCTGAATGTTAACATTGTTCAGGGAGAATATTGATCTCCTAAGAAATAAAGTGCCCTTCTCTCCTGTACCCTTGCCCTCCCTAGTGACTTCTCTCACCACTGAGGGTTAGACAATGACAGTGCCTTGTTACATGAGGGTGGTGGGTGATTAATATCCTTTAGATTCTGTTCCGCAAGTGCTCGTGTTCGGACAAAGTGGTAACTTTGGCTAAACAACAGAATATAGCCTCTGGGATAGCGGTGTTCTGGCAGAAAAAGGCACTTCAAAAAGTTTGTGTGATCTTTTGAAAATTCCTTCATATACATTCAAGTTTTTAGTAACTAGATTTTCTCTGAAAAGCTATTTCTTATCCAGACTTTCCAATAGCTGTTTTAAATCAGAAATATAAATTTACTCCTAAAACGTATGGTATAAATGGTTTTCTGAAACACTGAAGTTTAAGAATTGTTTCCATATGTGTTTAAAATATTGAACCCAAATGATAGACTTATGCAGGTATATATTGAGTTTTTTGAAGAGAAATTCTAATTCTTTTCAAGCTGTTTGATCCAAGTGGTACCTAGTGCCTATCTCAGTTTTGTAGAATCAAAGTGAACCATTTTTTTTTTTTCAGTTTTAAGTGGCTTCTTGCTAGGAAGCCTTTTTATACCTTCTCTGCTCATAAAGTAATAAAGTATTAATGATTAACCATAGCCCAGGAGCACTCAAGCCTGGCTGCATATAAGAACCACCTGGATAATCCTCAACATGATTGTTTTGGAGTGGAGCTATAGACCTGGGTAGGTTTGTAAAGCTACTTAGGTGATTTTGATGGCAGCTAATGTGTTGACTGATTGCGGAGATAGTGAAAGATAAGTAGCATTGTTACTTTTTCATGTGTCATTGACTCAGTGCTGAACCAGTCCCAGTTCCATTTTTACTGTGTGCATGATTTTAACTTATTTTTTTTTAATAATTATTTATTTATTGGAAAATCAGATATACAGAGAGGAGGAGAGACAGAGAGGAAGACCTTCCATTCATTGATTTATTCCCCAAGTGGCTGCAATGGCTGGAGCTGAACTGATCCAAAGCCGGGAGCAGCCTTCTCTGGGTCTGCATGTAGCTACAGGGTCCCAAGGCTTTGGACCATCCTCAGCTGCTTTCCCAGCCATCAAGCAGGGAGTTGGAGGGGAATCAGGGCCACCAGAACATGAACCGGTGCCCATTTGGGATCCTGGCATGTTCAAGGCCAAGATTTCAGCCATCAGTAAGTAGTTGTGAAAATTAACAAAGCAGTAAATATAATGTCCTTGCAAATATAAATCTTGGAATCTGAGGCAGCCAGTCTCTCAGTCATGTTGTCAGTCAGTGGTGAATTAACAAAGGAAATCTTCATTTCGTCATTCTGGGCCCCTGGCTGTTGATGGCTCCATCTTAGAACATGCAAACAAGGAAAAGCTAAGTAGAAATCCACGTATTGCTTCTTACAGCTTCTGTACAGAGACCCTGTTGTCTCTGTTCATATTTTATTGGTCAGTAGTTCAGTATAACAACGCAATACTAATGGACAGAAAAGTATGATTCTACCATGTTCTCAGAAAATGAGATTAGTAATTCATGAGCAAGTGCCAATAGCTGAAACGGGTAAATAGCTGGTCTCATTATCTTTCCCAGAAGATGCTTTAGATTAATATTGTCTTGTTATAAATGAAGATTTCACCTGTTTACATATCTTTCTTAGAGCTAAAGATTTGTTTTAGATAGTTGTGAAAAGTAACAAAACAGTAAATATAATGTCCTTAGAAAGTCCTGGGACATAAATGGCCATCTTACCCTTGTTACAGAAGAGCGTTTGGATGCTCTTCTACCCAAAAGCAGAAAAATAAAATGATGCAGTAGCAATTAAATTTGTGTGAATTATCAGTCTCAAACATCCTCTGATCTTCCTTACGTGTTTAAAGAAAGATGTTGTTTTGTCTCCCTACCCTCCACATTGATTCATTCTTATAAGTAAAACCTGGTTAGCTAGACATGAGATGCAATATTGTTACCTATTGTAACTACTATTAGGTGACTGCAAAATACGAACTTTGGCAGTAGTCTTCTAAGTTTCAAGGTCTTGCCAAAATGAGCTTGTTTAATCACTTTAAAATGATAATGACTTTTTAAAATAGGAAAAAGATTCTACAGAATCATAATTTATTGCAAATAGGAGATTCTGATGGTGACTTAAAGTGACTTATAGGGCAGTAAGGGCCATAGATATGAGAAACTAAATTGAGCAAAAGAATTGAAGAGATTTCTATTTGTTTAGTGGTTTATCTTTATGAAACTTTATCATAGGACCTTGCTTTAGAGTTGTAATAAATAAAATAATCTGGGGAATTAGAGCAGACATTGACATCAGATTAATTTTTGAGAGATGTAACAAGTAAAGGATTTAGGATCACAACTGACTGAATCCAATGGTAGAGTAGGTCTTCGTTAAGCTTGTTAAGTTGGCAACATCTTGTGTTTGAGTCTTGTAAGGACTGGAAAGTAGTGTTTGGTATCTTTCATTTTGTTAATGGTGTGGAGAAGGTATACAAAGGCTAACAAAGGGCAGAACATTATTTAAAAACAGTTTATGCAGTGAGAACAAAGGATTTGCTAGCCAAGGGTTCATGATGGATTTCAGGACTGGCTATACTCTGAAGACATTAAGCTGTTCTAAGTCCCCAGAGAACTGGAGTTAAGTACTCCAAGTACTTCGTGAGGTGGAGTTAAATCTGAATGTATTGAATAGAGTTCTAGTCCTTAAAGGTACAAGGGGAGCTCATCTAAAGAAGATGACTCAACCTGTAAGTTTAAATGGTAATTCCAGTAAAGCCAAACCATTTTTAAAAATACTTTACCTTTTTGAAGGTAATTTCGATATATGGAAACTCTGTCCAGAACATGTACAACATGTTTTCTATAATTTTAAGTGTTCACTAGGACCATTAGATCCATGTGGGAGAAGGCAGCGAGAATTTTTTTTAATTTTTAATTTTTTTTATTTATCATTTTAAAAATAATGATTACATGGTTGATGAGGTTGATTGTTGTGGGCTAAGGAGTTTATTAGTGCTCATTAGCCTGGGCAGGAACAGGAACTGGGCTTGTGGCTAAAAACACCTGGACTAATTGGACTCATCTGTATCCAATATCCTGGTAAATGAGAATATGGCGGGAAGAGTATTTAAGGAGAGGTGAAGGAGTAATAAAGGGAGACTTTGCAGAGACTTCCACCATCACTTGTCTCCTGTCAGTGCTTCATCCCCAGACCTTCTCCCTGTCCACGTTACTGGCTCTGCTGGCCGGAGCAGTTGATGAGGTTGGGAAGGATCAAGGTTTAGGGAGAGTTGGGTGAATTCTTTGCTTCCAAATTTGCTATTTCTTTTTGTTGTTCCTGGCGAAGAAGAGAAGCAAAGGGGAAAACCACTCACTATGTTCCACACATCCCAGTACCCAGGGATGAGTAACTGCCACCGCATATCAACCCAGAATCTCAGTGTGTACATATCCCAAGTTCTGTCCAAGTGGTTTGGACAGTTGTGAAATGCTGCCGATTTCACCTATCCAAGGATGATATCATCCTCCCAATGTCCATTGGTTCCATTCACCGAAAATTTTTGCTGTCATTTTTTTGGGGTTATTGTCCAGTTAGTTCTGTTCTTCTGCCATAGCACCAAATATACTGCCTTTTTCTCTTTTTACAACAGGACCTGTGTCCACTGCTCTACCTTTTTCATTCATTAAGTAGGGCATGTTCTTGCAGGCAAGTCCTAGTAGCTGGGCCAAGTGTCCCAGGCATCATCAGTACCCCTCTTCTGGGGCTCACAAACCCGGCACCAATTTAGTAGGAGGGCCCTGGTACCTGGGCCAGGAGATCCAAGCCCTGTTGTATCCCCCACCCCTGGGGTTCACGAACCTAACACCCACCTACTTTGTGAACCCTGGGACCCAGGCCAAGATCCCAAGCCCCACCAGATTCCCCACCCTAGAGTTCATGAAAGCAACACCCACCTAGTAGGCAGGGTCAGGATCTGGTCCAGGTGACCCACACCCCACCAGTTCTCTGTCCCCAGGGCTCAGGAACCCATCCCCCACCACACATGTGGGCCCCATGGCCAGAGCCAACTTGCCCAAGCCCTGTCAAATCTCCTGTCCCTGGGATCACATACCTGGCTCTCACTTTGCCCAGGTTGGTATGACTCACCTCACCTGAGTTTCCACAGTCATACTGCACAGCCTGGCCTAGTCTAGTCTGACCCCCGTTCCAGCTTCTGTTGGTGGTTACTGCAACCTATCCCAGCCTAGCCTGATTGCTGTCCTGGTCCTAATGGGAACTGGCTGGTGTTGCAGCCTGATCTGGCTCCTCCTGCCGCCTGCCTGATTCTCAGATCTGCTTGTGGGTATTGTGTGCTGGACCCACACCTAACCCACATGTATACTGGTGGGTACTGCAACCTGGCATAGTCTGGATTGCTCCTTGCCTTGCCTTTTGTGCTCTCCTGCAAGGTCTGCATCCTGATGAAGGAATTTCCCAAACTCCTCCGTCAAGCCTTCTCTCAATGGCAGTTCTTGTGCACACCAGTGAGTCCTTGCCTCAGGTTGACTTTGTCTATATCCTGTCCTGGCGAGAACAGTGGCTTTGCTCAGTTGGCGACACTTATTCTGGTTCTTGTTGGTTATTGTAGCCCAATGCTACCTGGTCCATGCCCAGATACAACTTTCATGTGATTCAATGGGAGTCAAGACCTAGTCCGACCTATTCTACAACCAAACTGGCTCTCAGTACCAGTGGGGGCTGGAGTTGTCTGATGCTCCACCTTCCCAGTGTCCACCTGTGCTGGTGCAGTCTGTAACCATGTACAGTCATGCCTGCTGCACTCAGTACTACTCTCGTTCTCACCAGTGGCAATCCCAACCCAACTGGTGTGTTGCCTTAGCTCCCCAGCAAGGCCTGACCCCATCCATTGTTCTAGGAGTAGTCAACAGAAATTGCAGTTCCTCAGGGCTGAACCCACAATGCTCCCACAGATTCTGCTAACAGACCAACTTCTCTCACTCTTGTTTTCCCCTCCAAACCACTTTGGTGTTGGTCCCATACATATATTCACATGCTATGGACTTATCAATGGAAGTCCCTAAGGTGTAATTCCTAACCTGGGCATAAAAACCAAAGGTCATCTCCCACTGCCACCTGTGTGATCTCATCCCCTTGTAAATCAGGATCCTCTAACCTTGAGGGTGCAACCCTAGGTGGCCTGAGGGGCTTTGCCCTGCACCTTTGGTGCCCGGGACTGCCTGGCTACAGGGAACCCTGTGGGTCAAAAAAACCTGACCTCCAGTTTTGGGTGGGGTCAGAGCCTGGCGAAACTCCCTCCCCAAAGGGAGCCAGTGTGCTCAGCTGTTTGTACCTTTCACCAGGGTCGAAAATCCTCCAAGCTTCTTAAAGGCCCTTAATTTTAAATTTTAAGATACAATTCCATAGGCTCTGGGATTTTCCTTACCCCCTCTCCAAATCCTCCCCATACTGATTTCTCCTATATTATTACAATTGAATAATTCTTCATAAAGTAGTCATAAGTCCATCATTCTGCTATTTAAATGTATCTTGACATTGCAGGTACAGACAATGGCAGAGTCCACCATCCTATTGTCAAGATATATTAAACAGTTTCATTGGGAGTCCATCTTTGATTTAGAAATAGAGATGCATACTGCACTGTATTCTCACATCTGGTTACGATAGTTTTATTACACAGTTATTATACATTCCTTTAAATGAAAAGCCTTAAAGCAAAATCAACAACAGGAATAAAGTTGTGGATGTGTGGAGAAAGGCACCCTCCTTTACAACTGGTGTGAGTGTAGACTAGTACAACCACTATGAAAGTCAGTATGGAGTGAGCTAAGATAACTTCAAATAAACCTGCTGTATGACCCAGCTATGCAACTGCTGGGAATATATCTAAAAGACTTGAAATCTTCATATGAAAAAGGGATCTGTAATCTTATACTTACAGCAGGACAATTTATAATAGCAAAGACATGGAAACAACCCAGATACCCATCAAAAGAGGAGTGTATAAAGAGATTGTGGTACATCTTCTCTGTGGAATACTACTCAACCATTAAAAAGAATGAAAAGTTGACATTTGCAACCCGATGGTCCCAACTAGAGATAATTATGCTTAAACAAGTCAGTCCCAAAAGGAGAAATAACACATGTCCTCTCTGATAGAAGGCAACTGTTATGCAAAATTTAAGATCAATAGCCCTTTCAGTACTGTTTTTGCTGCAACCCATGTGTTTTGATATTTTTGTTTTTATTTTCATTCTCTCAAAATAGTTTCCTTTCTCTTATTAAATTCTTCATTGACTCATAGGTCATAAAGTACTATCATTTTCTTTAGGAAGTCTTTGATTTTTTTTTTTCATTTCTTCAGCAACACATTGGTCTTTCAGTAGCAGAGAGAACTTTTGAAAATACATTGTATCCCTAGTAGTTAGCTTTTTCATAAGTACCAGTGGTGGTGAAGTATGTGTATTGTGAGTATATGCAATAACAGAAGATTTATCCTTACTTACAGGCATTTAAAATAGCCTGTGCTTCTGGATTTAAAAAATATTTGCTTACATGCAACAGTAAATTCTGTAAGGGACAATGCAAGTTTTGGGTGCAAGTACAGCACAGCAGCTGTGTGGAGATTTCCATGGATCCACATTAGCTAGGAAGGGTTTATTTCATCCAAATTTTGCACTCTGGATTTTTTTCCTCTAGGAAACAAATATCTGTCCTTTCCATTTTTCTACCCTTACTATAGCTGGATAGTTGTGCAATTCAAAGAAGAAAACACTAGAAGTAAAATCCTACAGAATGCCTTTTTGCTCCCATATGCTCATGCTAACTAAAAGTGTCCTGAACTGGTTAGATGTTACTCTCTGATGGTAAGCCTTGAAGAAGACAGGATCTGGGTGTGATATGCCCTAAAACCATGAACTGTTAGCATAAATAAACCAGAAGGTGGCTTAGCAGCTCTTTGGGATATTGCTGGCATTCCTTGTATGGGGATCTTGTTATTCAAGACATACTTTGTGGATTATGATACCCTAACTTAAAAAAAAAAAAAAAAAACCCTTTCCTCCACTTTTTCTATCACGAGTGGATAAACACATTGCTTTTATCTCTGTGTGGGTTACTGTGAGAGGTGAAGCAACTTCACTTTTTACATTTCTCAAATCAACACAAGAATAATTATTTCAGTGTGGCATATTGTAAATGAGAAAGAAGTTTAAACTCTTGATTGTAGATGAAGGTTTGGAACTGTCTATACTCCTGGTTGTTTGACTTTGTCCCGATGTGGGTTATCAGTAATACTTGTTATGATGCAGTTATGGTTGTCCAGGTAATATTCTGCTGGAATTAGATGTTTTCTAAGATGTTATAGTTAAATCTGAACACTTCTACACTTGTTTTTAAAGTTTGGTATAATGTGTTTAAGGTATTTTCTATCCCCATATTCAGGGAAAGCCTTATCCAATAGGTTTTGGGGTGTTTAGTTTTTTTTAAATTATTGTCACCGAGAGGATCAAGGTGTAAAGTGTGATTGTTCTAAAAATATTTAAGCAAAACAACCGCATACATTTGGCCTAGTGTTGAGGATGCAGGTGAAGTTACCCGTGTTCCACATCAGAGTGCCTGGGTTTGAACCCCTGCTCCAGCTTCCTGCTAATGTAGGCTCAGGAAGGCAAGTGTGATAGGTTAAGTAACTGTGTTCTTGCCACACATGTGAGAGACCTGGAATATGTCCCTGGGGTCAGACCTAGCCTAACCCCAGCTGTTGTGGGTTCTTGAAGGGTGATACAGTGGATTGGCCATCTCCTGTCTCAGTGTCTGGCTTTCTTTCTGTATCTCTTAAAATATAATATTTTCTTAATCCTCCATTTTTTTGCTAGATGTTTTGCAATTGTAATGCTAGGAAGATTTACAGTTCTGCATTACTAAAGAACTATTAAATCTTGACTTCCTAGTTTAATGAAGCAAGCATGCAATTATTTGTTAAGTAACATATGAATATATTCTGTATTCTTACTCTGCTTTTCCTTAATGGAGTAACTTACATACAATAAAATTATCTCATCATCCATGTGTATTCCAACAGTAATGTGTTCCAACTTTGATCTTGGTTTACTTACTAATGTACCATTTCATTCTCTGTAACCTTAATCAAAATGTTAGTTTTGCAGGCTAAGGTCATCTGGAGACTGTTTGTGGCATGCAAATAAAAATAATAATCTCTTTCTAATAGTTACAGAGCTCTTCCTTTTCTTTTTCATATCCTTTGTAAATTTTGTGCTTTGAAGATTTTTAGCATGAAGAAGACTGTAGTATATACCATTGATAGAAAAAAACAAAATATTGAAACAGCCTCACCTCCTCAATGTTTCTAGGGTGTGCTGGCATGTGTTAACTGGTATGAGCATATGCAGTTATTTTAAAATTCATTGATTTTAATTCCATCTGTGTATCTTATATAATACATGTAAAAGTTGTGAAGTACACAGAAAAATATTTAAGGGCAAGATTGCAGAACTTAACAAATGTGAATTAAATGGATCTTTGAAGTGTATGAGTGTGTTCAGGCTTGTCAGCTTTTGTACCAGGAGTCTGCCACTCAAGTCACTTCAGGACTAATGAAGTAACTGTTGAACTAATTATCTGTTGAATTTTAGCTAGTAAACTCTTCCTTCTTTCTACAGATGTGTTTCACATTATTCTTGAAATAGAAAAGATCTTTTGAAATTGTCTCCTGTTTATGTGTGTGAGATGCATCATGTTCAGTGTTAGGGAGTCACTGGGCTGCTGCTCAGAATTAGAACTGGATTTGTTGTGGACAAAGTACATGGGATCTGGGACCAGAATTTTGCTCTTAAATGGGAGATGGTAATTTCTTTTGTCATCTTCCCTAATTGATTTCTTTCATCATGAACAACCACGATGTGGTTCTAAGGGCTGAATAGGCCCATGGATCTCCAATTTGTGATCTCTGGTGAAATGAGCATATATTGATTTGGTTAATGTTTATAGCCATTGCCTACATTCCCACTGAATAGGGTGTTTCTTTTCACTTTTTACCCTTTGAACTCTTCGTTAAGCATTTCATTATAATTTAAATTAAAAACACATTATTTAAATATTTAAGAAAAAAGGGAAAGAAGAGGGAGGGATGGATGGGGAAATATATTACTAGAATTCTAAACTGCATTGAATCTTTGCATTTGCCAACAAGTTAACATATAATTTATGAGGAAAATGGTGACTGTGTTTTCTTCCCCGTTGTGTCTACTTTAAAGCAAAATTGGACAGCAAATTCATCCAGTTCCTTAATTATTTTCCCTTTTTAGCTTTTTATAGATCAATATGCTTTGCTCACAAAATTTCATCACCTTTAGATTTCTTTGTCTGTTAAATCTATTTCACTGATACAGTGTGCTATTTGATATCTTTTTAAACATTTTTTATATTTACACTATTGCAATAAGGGACTTTAAAGTATATGTATTACAAATGTTGCCACTAATAAGGATAATCCTATGCCCTACTTCTTCCTACTCCTTAGGAGCAACCACTTTTCACAGCCTTAAGTTTTCTTTCTCATTTCTCAGCAATATGCTTGAGTGAGCATTTCTTGATTTTAAAATTTCAGACATTTTCAGTTGACCTATTATAGATAACAATTCAGTTCTATTTCATTACTTCTTCAGTTAGCTTTTCCTAGCTGCATTGCTAATTTTACCTGATTCATTAATAAAACATTTTTATGAGAGCAATATTCAGTTTTAATATGATGGGAAATATTGTTCTGGACCAAATCTCACAAGTCTGTATGGGCCAGCAGTGTATATCTGAGCCCTGCCATAGCTACCATTAGCTACAATAAAACAAGTTACAGGGAGATTACAGTTTGATATCCGACAGGAACTGAAACCAAAATAATCTACCTGACACCTGAAAACATATGTTGAGGGAAAAAAGCCTTCAAACTACAAAAAAATGCCCTCGAAAGAGACAAAAACAATATATTTTCGTGTTCCAAAAGGAGCACCATCAATCTAAATCTCCAGACAATAGACGGAGCTTGATGAAATGCCTGATAAAGAATTCCAAAGAATGGTATAAGGAACTCAAAAAATAACAAGAGAATACAAATAGACTGTCAGATGAAATTAGGAAATTAACACATCCATGAATGAGAAATTTAGCGAAGTCATGCTGAAAAGGAATAAAGGAGAAAGCTTAGAAATAAAGGACTCAGTAATTCAATTAAAAAGATAATTCAAAGCTTGAAGAACATTCTACATCGAGCAGTATAAAAAACATCTAAGCTTGAGCTTAGAACCTTTGAGAAAACTCAGTAAGAATGTGATCACTACCAACAAAAAGGAACAAGAACCTTCAAAGCCTTTGACGTATTGTTAGAAAAACTTATCTGAAAGTGCGATAGAAATCAAAAAGGAAACCTTCCAGTCCTGGGCTTTTCTTTGTTGGGATGTCTTTGTATTGGTTTGATCACCGTATTGGTTATTGATCTATTTAGATTTTCTGTCTGCATGACTATTTTGATAAATTATGTGTAATGTAAAGTAGTATGGGAACATTCTTCAGAAATGCAAGAAATGACACAGACACTTCATCCCGTTACACAAAGCAAGTGAAATCAGCATATGGAAGAATGATCTGCGTCCCTGCATTTAAAACAGCTCAATTCACAGTAGCAAAGATATGGAATCACCCCAAATGTCTCTCAAGGGATGACTGGATAAACAAATTGTGGCATATATACATGACGGAATACAACTTAGCAAGAAAATGAAATCCTTCCATAACAAAATGAATGAAATTTGAGGACTAACCATGCTTACTTAGTAAATCAAGCCAGTCCCCAAAAGACATATACATTTTTCCTAAATTTTGGCAACCAGTGTACAAACTACAAAAATCAATGTAAATGCTTGAAATTGACATTTTGTTATTTGATTATTGTTTATAGTCCTTGTCTGTATTCCTGAGGAACAGTAATTTTCCTTGATACTGCTTGTGGAATTCTTTGTTTACTGGGGTGTTAAGCATGTGATTATAATGAAATTGAATGTATGTCACTGCAAAAACCTTAAAAGAAAAATAAGAAAAGGGGAAGATGATGTTAGAGAGAGGGAGGAGACAAGGGGGAAGGGAGGGAAGTTCTATGTTCCTAAAACTATGTATGAGATTTTCCCTTTATATCACTATAAACTTTAAAAAGAAATTATAAAATACAGTAGAAAAGAGCAAGAACTATTACAAGTAAAAAAGATTTTTTAAAGGAAACATAAGTCTTTCTTTTTACTGATAATTTTGAATAGACAGAATGTATAGCAAAGCAAGATCTAATGATATGTTCCTTAGGCCCCAAGCATGTATCTGTCACCTTGTATAAAAAAATGCAACTCAAAATCAATCACGTACTTAATAACAAAACTTGACACTAGTGAAATTATGAGCATTTTTAGAAGAATATTTAGAGAGAGATCCCAAGACGTTTGAGTGGAATTAAGCATGATATCTTCCACCACAGTAAAGACCACAATGTCCCTTATGCATACAGCTGACATTAATTGAAGCAAAGGGAAATCACTGAGAGGCTAGTTTCCGGGTTCATTTAGAATTAAAGCCAAAGCAACAAACCAGGTGACCCCCTGTCTTCTATCTAAATCCTAAACTCTTTCCCGGTAATATCTGTGTAAAAAAGGGACTGTGATAGCAGATATCAATACAAGAAAGCAGGAAACGTAACAAAGCAAGGGTATGTGACTTCACTGATTGTAAAAGCAGTTCTTTAGAATGTAGCAATCTGAAGGAAGTCTGTAATTCAAGAAGTAGAATTCAAAATTATTGTAAGGAAAAGGAATGCCATGCAAGGCCGTAGAAATAAAGAAGGAGGAAATCAATGAGTGATATGAATGAACACTTCATGGAAGAGACAGAATGTTTAGGAATGACCAAAGAAAAATTTTGGAGATGAAAACTCCATTCAACAATATAAAAAATTATGGTTGAACATCTCAGGGATGTGGAGGAAAGCATTCCTGGTCTTGAGGACAGGAATCTTGAAATAATCCCATCAGCCAAAAAGAAAAGAATTAAAATGAAGAAACTCTACATGAACTATTGGATACCAATAAGCAATTGAATAATCCTGTGAAGATTCCTGAAGAAAAGAAGACATGGAGAATCTGCCAAATGGGAAAAAAAGTGTTGGACATGTTGCAAGTCCTAAGAGAGAAATGAGCACCAAGATACTGGAAGATCAAAGGACTACAACCAGATCCAACTAGAAAAGATCTGCTTGGCATATTACACTTCAGTTGTCAGAAGTTGTGAACAAGGAAAGAATCCAATTCACAGTATGAGAGAACTGTCAAGTTGTACATAAAAAATCAAGTTAGTAGCAGACTTCTCAACAGAAACTTTGAAGGACAGAGTATAGTATGGTATATTCAAGATCTAAAACAAAACAAAAAAGCTTTCAGTCAAGAATATTATATACAGTGAAACTATCGTATGGAAGCATAGAATTAAGATATTTCCCTATTACCATTCTAGCCTTGTAAAAAAACTAAGGTATCCAGTACTAGAAATAAACATCAAAACACATGAAATTAGCAGATTCACTAACAGAGCAGGTATATTGTTAATCAGGAATCAAGTGACAGGAGCTAGTTACTAACCCTGGATATAAATGAATTAAATTCCCTTTTTAAAAGATTTAGCTTGGCTGAATAGATACAATGTAAAGTCTCTGATGTATGCTGTCTAAAAGGAACTGGCTTTACAAACATACACATGAACTGAAAATGAAGGGCTAGAAAATGTCATACAAGGTAAATGGAAACCAACAATGAGAAATAATAGCTCTCCTCATTTCCCATGAAACAGGCTTTAATTTAAAAAAAAACTGAAAATAAGGTAGGTAAAGAAATATATTGCATACTGATAAAATAATCAAATAAGATATGACAGTAATAAATATATATGATTCAAACAAAAGATGATCCAGATATACATGTAATAAATATAATTAGAGTTAAAGGGACGATAGATACTAGTGCAATAATAGTGGGTGACTTCAACACCCCCTTTCAAACAAAACAAAAGAACATCCAGAGAAAAGTCAGCAGAAATGTCAGCGTTGAGCTTTATTATTCAACAAATGAACCTAACAGATTCTCTTAAGACTTCTCCCCCAATGGTTACAGAGTGCACATTCTTCTCATGAACACATGGAACACTTTTTACAATAGAACATGTGTTAAGCCAGAAATAAAGTGTCAGAAAATTTAAAAAAAAAATGTAATCAGGTGCAGCAGTATAGTGGCTAAAGTCCTTGCCTTGCACATGCTGGGATCTCATTTAGGCCTGTTTCCTATCCAGCTCCTTGCTTGTGGCCTGGGAAAGCAGTTGAGGACAAGCCAAAGCTTTGGGACCCTGCATCCATGTGGGAGACCCACAAGTAGTTCCTGGTTCCTGGCTTCAGGTTTGTTCAGCTTTGGCCATTTTGGCCACTTGGGGAGTGAATCATCAGATGGAAGATGTTCTTCTCTGTCTCCTCCTTCTCTCTGTATCTGCCTTTCCAATAAAAAAATAGTATCTTTAAAAAAGTTGAAATCATGTTACAAGTCTGTTTAGACCACCAATAGGTAAAACTAGAGATCAAGAAAAAGATGACAATAGAATTTTCAGAAATATGCAGAGATTATACATTCTCCTGAACGACCCATGAATCAATGAAGATATTAAAAAGTAAATGAAAAAAATTATGTAAGGCAAAGCAGCTTTAAAAGGGACACTTATAACATTAGGTACTTAAATTTAAAAAGAAATATCTTAAATTTTCTAATTATGAATTTTGAGTGAAATAAGCCAGGTACAAACATATGCACTCTCTTTCATGTGTAAGCTAAAAGCGAGTTGTTTATATTTTATCTACATTAGCATAGTGCTTGATAAAGGCTATGCAAGAGAGAGGGAAGTGAGAGAGACTGGGTAACAGGTACCAAAATGCAGTAGGACGAATACAGCAGGTTCTGTTTTCTTCAGCTAAATTATGTTATCATCCATAAATGTATTTTTTATTATTTTTTTTATTCATTAATTACATTGTATTATGTGACACGGTTTCATAGGTACTTGGATTCTCCCCACCCCTCCCCAAACCCTCCCACCATGGTGGATTCCTCCACCTTGTTGCATAACCACAGTTCAAGTTCAGTTGAGATTCCCCCATTGCAAGCATATACCAAACATAGAGTCCAGCATCTTATTGTCCAGTCAAGTTCAACGGCTTCTTAGGTATACCCTCTCTGGTCTGAAGACAGAGCCAGCAGAGTATCATCCCGATCAATTAAAAGCTCCAACATACCATCAGCAAAAATTTACATCATTATGGAATTAATTGACATAGTAAAGAGTAACCAATATGTTAAAAATAAATGCGAGTTCTTAACCACCTTCTGTGACCACCTCATTGACATTTCAATTTTAGATTATACTCAACATATAACATATATAACATAGAATGTTTTACATAACATTGTGTCATCTTAAATTAAGGCAAACATGTGGTATTTAACCTTTTGGGATTGGCTCATTTCCCTTAGCATTATGGTTTCCACTTTGGCCCATTTGGCCACAAAGAACTGTATTTGGTTTTTTTTTAATATCTGAGTAGTATTCCATGGAGTAGATGAACCATAGCTTTCTTATCCAACCCTGTGCTGATGGGCATTTTGGCTGCTTCCATGTTTTTGCAATTACTGATTGTGCTGCTATGAACATAGGAGTGCATGTTGGTTTCTCATAAAATGAGTGTTCTGGATATATTCCTAGGAGTGCTATTGCTGGATCATACGGTATGTTGATTTTGAGTTGTTTGAATGTTCTCCATACAAGATACCATTCAAAATAACAGAGAAAACTATGAAATATCTGGGAATAAATCTAACCAAAAATATAGGAGACCTATTTGAAGAAAACTACAAACTACTTAAAAAAGAAATTGAACAAGACCTCAAAAGATGGAGCAACATCCCATACTCCTGGATAGGTAAAATCAATATCATTAAAATGTCTATACTGCCAAAAGCAGTATACACATTCAACGCAATCCCAATCAAATTGCCCAGAATATTCTTCATGGAACTGGAAACAATGATTCAAAGGTTCATCTGGAAACGCAAAAACCACGGATAGCTAGAACCATCCTGAAGAACAGGAAGCTAGCAGGGGGAATCACAGTTCTGGACCTCTGGACATACTATAGGGCAGTGGTTATCAAAACTGCCTGGTACTGGCACAAAGATAGAGAGGAAGATCAATCGAGCAGAATAGAAACACCAGAAGGGAACCCACACAGATACAGCCAAATAATCTTTGACAAAAAGACAAACGACAATCCAGGCAAATGGGAAGGTCTGTTCAGTAAATGCTGTTGGGACAACTGGTTAATAGCCTGCAGAAACAAAAAGGTAGACCCACATCGCTCACCATACACTAAGAACGAATCTAAATGGATAACAGATCTAAACCTACATCCAGAAACCTTCAAACTTTTGGAAGAAAATGTTGGAAATACTCTGCAAGATCTAGGGGTAGGTCCCAACTTCCTGAAAAGGACACCAAAGGCAATAGCAATCAAGACCAGAATAAACAAATGGGACCTCATCAAACTAAGAAGCTTCTGTACAGCAAGGGAAATAATCAACAAAGTAAAAAGGCAACCCACAGAATGGGAGAAGATCCTAGTGCACTACGTAGGTGATAGAGGGCTAATCTCCAGAATATACAAAGAGCTACAAAACAACCAAAATGTCAAAACAAACAAGCCACTCAAGAAATGGGCACTTCACAAAGGAACAAACCCAAATGGCAAATAAACATGTGAAAAAATGCTCAAGTTCCCTGGCAATAAGGGAAATCCAAATAAATATTTTTTTAAAGATTTGCTTATTTTGTTTAAAAGACATACGTAGAGAGACACAGGTACATCTGTCATTTTGCTCCTCAAACAACTGCAGTGACTAGAGCTGGGCTGTTCTGAGGTTGAAAGCTAAGCCGTTAGCAGGGAGTTGAATCAGAATGAAGCAGCTGGGACTAGAACCAGAGTGCATATGTAATGCTGGCACTACAGGCAGAGGATTAGCCTATATCCCGCTGTGCCAGCCCCAAACATTTTTGTATTCTGTATTAGCAACAGTTTATTAAAATATTGTACAGTGTAGCGATATTATATATTAACGTAATATATGTAACGATATTATATATTAGTGTAAAATTAAAAAAATATATGAACCATAGTGTATTTAATTGTGTATAACTTTTTATTGTAATAATATCTTCATTTTGTTTATTGATAATCCTTTAAAAATGTTAAGACATCTGTTTTAAAGGAAAAGATTCTCAAGATGGATATATATTTATATATCTATCTATAATATGTAAATATAAGATGGATATATATTACATTCATGTCTGAAAATGTCTAATCTTGATTCATACTTGATTCCCAATCACTGAAATTCCAGGATGGAGTTGTTTGTCCAAAAGTTGGAAGGCACTGTGTTACAAATATTGATTGTTACTGTTATTGTTGAGAAAGTCACCTTTAGCCTACCTGACACCTACAAACCTTTTTTTCACATTCTAATTTCTTAAAATGTCATGGCGTGAGTAGATTTTAAAGCAAGTTATTGTCTTGGTGCATTTTGATATTTGTTAGAGCTTTACCTTTCAGTGTAGGGTGTGATTTCTTTATCCTTCTGCCTTTACAGCACACATTGTGCATTTATTCTCTTCATACTTCCCCCATTGCTTTTGCATTTTGAATTTTTGGGAGTGCTCTAATTGAAATTTTGTTTTGTTAATTAGTTTCCTGTTCTCTGACTTTCCTGTTCCATTATGATGGTTTCTAATGTTTATTTTAACTTTCTATTGACTTTAACTTCTGCCACCAATATTTTACTTTCTATGAGTTCATTATTATATTACAAATATTTCTTTGTTCCTGCTGTAGCTGTGGTTTGTGGATGGAATATTATAGCATTTACTTGAGGATATTCATTAATGTCTGTTTGAAGTTTTCTCCTATTTGCACTACTTTTCCACAGTGTTATCTTACATTTTCATTTATCTTGGCATCTTATTTTCTTGTTCATAGATTTTTGAAAAGGTCTGATGAAACTCACCAAACTTACCAACTGCTTAAATTGGGATAGATCTCTGTGCTGCCCAAGTTGCTTGGTGGTTATCTTTCCTGGAGGATGATTTTCGGTTGTGTTAGGGAATGTAAGTAGCTATGTTTTCAGCTTTTTCTTTTTTTCAACCAGGGCCATTTCTCTATAGAGCATCATTTATTTAACCTTTAGTATCATGACCCCTCCTCAGAGAATTAAACACTAGTGACGACCTTGATCATTCATGCTTTCCAACAGAGGTACAGTGCAGATCAAGAACATCAGTAACTGTTTTTCTAGAAGCACATTAAAAGTAAAATGGTTAAATTACTGGCATATTTTTTAACCCTAAAATTCAAAATACTGCTACAAGATATAATTAGAGCATTTGAGAAAGAAAACTGCATTAAATGAGGACAAAGTTATAATAATGCAAACAAGAAATCAAGGCCCGAGTTGAGATAGCTACAGCACGGCTGGTGAGAGGTGGCCCTTTTCACCTTATTAAAGAAATATGAAATATAAAAGATGGAATTTATAAAGGTAAATAGTAAATGAATTAGGCAGTATTTCTAGGTTTCTGGTTTGCCCACTGAGGATGTTATTCATCAGCTTAGGGAATACAAGGCAAAAATGTGAAATATTTGTAGGAAGTCTTTCATAAAGATTATATAACCAGTAGGGCCTGATGCAGTAGCCTAGTTGTTGAAGTCCTAGTCTCACATGTGCCAGGATCTCCTATGGGTGCCAGTTCTAATCCTAGAGGCCCCTCTTCCCATCCAGCTCCCTGCTTGTGGCCTGGGAAAACAATTGAGGACAGCCCATAGCCTTGGGATTCTGCACCTGCATGGGAGACCCATATGAAGATTCAAGCTCCTGGCTTCGGATCGGCTCAGCACTGGGCATTGCAGCCGCTTAGAGAGTGAATCATTGGACAAAATATCTTCCTCTCTTTCCTCCTCCTTGTATATCTGACTTTGAACAAAAATAAATAAATCTTAAGAAAGATTGTATAAGCACTAAAATAGTGATTATAAATATGTAAACATACAATTATTATTTCACTGCTAAAACTAAATAAGCAAGGAGAAGCAATTAGCCTTAGTAGTTAGCATACCAGCTGGGATTACAATTTCTCAAGTCAGAGTGCCTGGGTTCAACTCTCGCTCTGGCATCCAAGTCCAGCTTCCCTCTGGTCCAGACTGGGGGGGTGGGCAGCAGTGATGGGTCAAGTAACTGCGCCTTTTCCACCCAAATTAATCAAAGCAAAACTGACAAGTTGATAGTGGTGAACATAATTTGGCTAAAATTTCATTTTTGTCTTACAGTTCAAATTTTGTTACTAGCAATTTGCAATGTCAGTTTTCACCCTTGATGTGATTGGATCAGTGAGTTCATTAATTAGAAAGTGTTTATATTGGGATCGGTCTTGGCCACTGAATTGAGTGAAGGGAAGATGTGCTGAAGACTTTAAGAATTCTCTTGTTCACTCTATTCTGACTGCCACCTGCATGGCAGGTACCACACTGTTTGAACCATCACTGCTGCTTCCCAGAGAGTACATTCACAGGAAGGTGGATTGGGAGTGGAGCTGGGACACAATCCGAGGTACTTAGGTTATGGTGCTCAGATGTCCAAAGTGGTGTTGTAACAATTGCAGCAGATGACTGTGCTTGATATTCCTTTATATTTTATATTCCTTTATGTACTTTGATACTATCTTCATGATGACTGTAAAATATGTACTATAGAGGTCCAGGTTCTGAGTTTTCATGATACTCCCTTCTTTGGGTTCGCTATGTCCCATTGTCTTCAGTGTATGTAGCTCTTGTGTTGCAGAAGCAGATCTCCAAGGGAATATTACATTTCACCTTTGCTTTACACCTCATATCTTCATTCTTTTAAACTTATTCTGTGATCCCTTGTCTTTGCATAAAAGATAAGGTAAATCCCAGAAATCATCTAGTCCATTTAATGTAATATAATGTCTTTTCTTTTGATAACTAATACAATCTAGTATAATAATCAACATTTGGAAAACTTGTGCAAAGTTATATCCTTAAGCTAATATCTGATGTGAAAATACCTTCTACTTAGCATAGTGAGGTACAGCTGGGTTCTGTTTGCGTTTCTTTGCCTCCTGTTTTATTAATTACAGGCTCTTACATCCCTATTGATAGAACATGGAAAGCAAAGATTGATAAGTAGGACAACATTCATTTACTACTGCATCTATAACAAATGAGCCTGAGCCAGGTGGTGTAAAACAACGCAGATTTTTTTGCCTCTCTGTTGTTGGAGGTCAGACGCCCAGTGTGATCTTGTTGGGTGAAATCCACAAGGCCCTTGGGTTGAATTCCTTTCTGGTGTCTCTAGGGTGCAAACTGTTCCCTTCATTTTTCAAGATTCTAGAGATGGCCTGCTTTTCTTGGCTACATCTTAACATCTAACAACTTAAGTCCAAATCTTTGTAACATCTTATCATTATGTAATACTAACAGATTCCTCTTCTAGTTTTAAAAGACCCCGTGACTTTGTGAAGCCAACTGGACAACCCAAGATCTAATTCCTATTTTAAAATCATGTACTCTGCAGTATTTGTATTTGACCCATAAATAACATTCACAGGCTTTAGAAATCATACAATTTTTGCTGGGATTAGTCTTTCCTTACTTCAGAAAGCAAAGTTCTTGAGTAGTACTATCGTATGACCTGGTGTATGTGCATACTTGGATTGGCTGGTATTTGTTTACTCTGAATCTGCTAGATTTGTGAAGTTCTTTATAGACTGTGTCAACTCCCACTACTGCCTCTAATCTGCAGGTCTGCTTTGCCTAGCTACCTCCACACTATTTGAGAATAAATTTGTCAACCCCACTCATTCTAAGGGTTCTTTCTAGGTTTACTAATACTGCTGTGTAAGCATCTCCAGTTTTCCTTAATACATAGGTTTTTCACTTGTGTCTTTATTTCTAATTTTTTTTGTTTTTCTATTTAAAATCACTTTATTTTTTTCTGTGAAGCCGTTCTGATTTCTCAAATCCCACTCCTCCTCCTTCCCAGGAGCCCTGCTATATGAAGATGCCATCCTTATGTTTTTCTTCTTCTAGAAAGCTTGCAAGACTAGGGATTCCACTGAGGCTGGCAGTGAATTAACCTAGGTAAACCAAATGTTCTTTGCTGCAGGTGCTTTAGTCTTCCCTTTATTCTTCCAAGGAACCTTAGGCCTGTGACTGTGGATGAACTTGCAGCTTTTCTTTGCCTGTTTCTTCAAGTGACAGTACAAGTACTGTTTGCTTTTGGACGTGTTTCCAAACAAAAATCAGTAACGCCCTCGTGGACTAGGTCTTTCTGGAAATGGGTACCGTCACTGTGTGTATCAGTGTGAGCCAAGAAGATGGCAACTAATCTAAATGAATATGCATGTGGAATGCCTTGTGATGTTTACACCACAGTCCCACAAACTTCCTTTTTTTAAACTTCTTCCAGTGTGAATGGATTGAACAGGGAGTATTTTGTGTATATTATCTCTTGCTTAAACATTTGTTTATTTTTGAAGTTTTATTTTGTTTATTTGTAAGGCAGAATTACAGAGGAAGATTTGGGAAGAGATTGGTTTTCCATCTGCTGATTCATTCCTCAAATGGCTACAACAAATGAGACTTGACTAGGCTAAAGCTAGGAGCCTGGAGCTTCATTCAGAATACCCACAAAGACTTGGGCTATCTCTTACAGGCTCCTTAGGTGGGTTATGGAATGGGAATAGCTGGCAATTAAACTCACACCTTTGTGGGAAGGCAGTGGCTTAACCCATTATGCTGCAAAGCATGCCTCTAAGCACTTGTTATTTGAACTCACAGGCCTCTCAAATTTAGAGTTCTTGTAAAGACACACAACTGCCTTATTGGCCCAGAATTCTTTGGGATCCCAAATCTGGCCAGGGAGGCAATTGTGTGTCTCAGAACTGGAACACAGACTCTACTCTGATCACACTCTTACTGGTTATGCCCCTGACTGCAATGGTGATGACAGTAATGTCACCTCAAGTTTGGATGAGGGAACTTTTTCCTTACGAAAATTCCTTTGGATTAGAAAAAAATTTAAAACTATTTATTGTTAAAACAAACATTTTCTAAAATTTTAATGCTTAGAAATAACATGTCAACCTACTAACTTCCTGGTGTGACCTATTTGTCAGAGTATTTTGTATTTAATGAAGCCATAATTAACAGATACAACAGGGGAAATGGGTGTGAATCACTTTGGTTTTATCTGATGGTATCTTATGCTGCAACCTACAGATTTGTGTGTATTTAGTATCTGTGGCTTATTGCACTAAGGAATATATTTTTCTTTTACTTTGGCCTTTTTTTTTTTTTTCTGATTTTTTGTCCACATGGTAGTTAAAGGATAAATACAGAACTGTTTCAAGACATTTGTGGAAATGGAATTAAAATATGAGCTTATTATTGTGCAAAAAATTAAAATCCATGCATAAGTTTTTGAAAATGGTTATTATGGAGCCAGCATATTGACTCAACTACTCATCCTTCACTTTCAAGTACCTGCATCCCATATTTGTGTTGGTTCATGTCCCAGCTGCTGCTGTTACCATTTAGCTCCCTGGTTTTGGCTTGGGAAAGCTACAGGTGGCTCAAGTCCTTGGAACGCTGCACTGGTGTGGAATACCCAGAAGAAGCTTCTGGCTCCTCGACAGATCAGCTTATCTCTGGCCACTGAAACTATTTGGGAAGTGAACCAGGGGATGAAAGATCTTTCTCTGTGTATCTGCTTGTCTTGATCTGCCTTTCCAATGAAAATAAATCAATCTTTTTAAAAAGGAAAATGCTTATTATGAAAAAATACACTTATTTTTAATTCCATTTTGTGTGAATATTTGAAGTACTCTTAGGTTTTATAAATGAATAATTTTTTCTTTGTATTATTCAACCTTTCCATTTGCTTCTAAGGGCCTCTTGCTCAGTACTTGGTCCCTGTCCTGAGTTACTGAACTTTATATCTGTCTGAGCCATTTTTGCCTCTTCAGAAAGCTTTGCCCTCCCCTCCCTCTGTGCCCTTCCCCTGGAGGTCTGAAGGTTGCATCTGTGGCTGTTAAGCAGGGGTGTGATACTGAGAATGGAGAAGGTCAGCATGGGAAACTCACTTTGCATTCTTCGTGTGTGCTGTCCAGTGGCCCAACTGCATGACTGCTGCTGAGCTCATGTCTCCAGCTTCTCCGTGTAAGCTGAGGGATGGTCGCAGAAAGATTCATTGGCATGCATGTTGTCATCGACTCTGGTGGCAGGATGCAGAGCTGTCCTTCTCTGGTTTACTCATCTCTTGCAAAAGTACAAAACATCTTCAGCATATCTTAAATATGTCACTGGTTGTCACTAGTATCAAAGTTCTATTTATGGCATCCTTCACTACAGGATGAGTGACATGACATAAACAAGAACAGTGGGGAATTTTGCATAAAAACCAAGGTACAGTATTGGCTCATCAGAAGGAAGGTATCAACCATAATACTTGCCTGAGGTAGCATTTGTTGCTTTATTTCCTTGTTCAGTGCATGCTGCCATTGAAGTATAACTTGTTGACATTCATTTTTTTTTTTTTTTAGTTAAAATATATATTTATTAGGGCAAGCGTTGACATTCATTTTTAAGGCCAGGTGAATCAATCTAACACATTAGGCATACTTTACAGATACCTAACTTAAAATGTCTTTGGTGTTCCTAAATTGCTTATACGAACAATAAAACTCAATGCACTGACTTATAGATAACCAGTTTTTTGAGATCTGTTTATGAAATTGTATTTCTTTTATTAATTGACACATATTATGGACTACACTGGATACATGTAAGTTGCTTGAAAAAATCTGGGTTATTGCTGGGGTCTGTGTGATGGGTGTGGAAGACAGGAATGTGTGAAGAGTATTGTTCCATTGCAGGCAGGGCCACAAGGAACTTCCCACTGTTTGGCAGGGCTCGGTGGATATCTCTTCTACCACCTGAATGCAGCTCCGCCTCCCTTTGCATGGACACTGGACAATCTCACTGAGATTTCTGTAATTTATTTAGGCATTGTCTGCCTCTGTGGAGTTAATGTTTACTACCAATGTGAGCTTGGAAGTTGCTGATACTGGTTTAGCAAAAGGGCCTTTTATTGCTGCCACCATTGACCATATGCTAATCAAAGGTGCTAAGTCCCCAGGTGTAGGGGAAACCTATTCTTTCCCTCTTGTTTTGATCTTTAGGTCCTGCCTTCTGTGATACATTTCCTCCCTTAGCTGATTCAAGACTAGCCAAAGAATGAGGATTGCAGTAGGAATGTGTTACTGATTGATAGGCACCAGGACGATAACATCCTGCCTTAGGTAAAACAAATGGCAGAATTATCCTTAGAAACACCTGCTTGACCATGACCTAAAAAGTCTGAGCCAGAGTTTGACTGGTTTTGTATAAATAAAGCGAACAGCTTGCTCGCATCGTCCACGATGATCATGGAATCCTAGTGGTCTGTCTATTCTCTTTATGCCTGATCCACGTACCCTTCTCGAGTTCCGAACTCAGCTGGAGCTGGACTCCGGCAGGTTAGTAGTGTTTTCTTCTCAAAACACATTTCTATGTGTTGGAAACTTTTGGAATCTTTATTTTAAGCAGTATGGAAATTGTCGATTATAGTCACCCTACTGTGCTATTGGACCCTAAAACTGATTCTTCCTAGTTCACTGTACTTTGTTACTCGTCGTCCTACCTCTCATCACCATCCTCTACCACCAGGCCCAGGCACTAGTGACTGGTATTCTATTATAACCACAACATGATGTTGTAGAAATTTGGTTAATGATGGGCACAGTGCAATAGTTCAGCACATGAATATGACATAAACTGATGAAATCAAGCAGTAATCATCCCCACCTTCTCACCCTCATACCAGTTTGCAGCCTAACTCCTCCTTTACTTCAGGCCTTTAAACACTGTATAATACATTTTAGACTTATAGCTGCCCCACTCTGGTGTGAAATATGGAAGCTATATTTTTTTAAAAAATTGTGTCTGGTGCCGACTGTACAACTCCATATTCTCCTGGAGACCAAGAAAGTCTCTAATAATTGCTATCCAAATTTCAGATTGTCCTAAAAAAATGAGACATAAAAGAGACAGCATGAGATATTTGTATATGTCTGGCTAACTTCACATAATATAGTGAAGTCAAGTCCCATTTATTTTTTGCAAATGTCAGGATTTTATTTTTTGTATGATTTAATATTCCATTTTGTGTGTGTGTGTGTGTGTGTGTAGATAACACATCACATTTTTCCCTATGTGTTTCCATTGATGAATCCTAGGCTGATTATGTGCCTTTTCTATTATCAGTAATGCTGAAATGAACAAGAAATGTAGATACCCCATCTTGAGGTCTTAAGATGAGAAAATTTATCTGTAAGTCGCTAACACATATCATGTACTGTCTAGCAAGGTAAAACACCATGACAAGCTATTGACTTAACTTCCCATTTATTTTATTAGATACATGGCTCAACTTTTAAAATATAAATTTCAAATCTGTATCTTGGAAAAAAGTAGTAACAATGCAAAAGAAAGCAAAGCAAAACAAAATGTTACAAATGTATTTTCACTTCATTTGAAAAGAAGAGAGAGACAGAGAAATTGTCCATCGTCGGGTTCACTATAGATGCCCACAGCAGCCAGGCCTGGGGCAGGCTGAAGGAGGCCTAGATCCCAATCCCTGTCTCCCAGGTGTGTGGCCAAGATCCGTAAACTTGAGCCTTTACGTGCTGTCTCCCCTCCAGGGTGTGCACGAGTAGGATGGGAAACGGAGGATGCAGGATACAATCCAGGCTCTGATATGGAAGTCAGTCATCCCAAGCATGCCTTAATAGCTACACCAAAGAGCCAGCCATACCTTAACTTGAAAAATAAAAACAACTTTTTTTGTATGATTGATGTAATAAGCACTGTACATGGTTGATATATAAGTTTATGAGTTTGGAGATAAATTTAAAGTCATAAAGAATGCCATAAAATGTTTATCAACATCAAAAGTTTCCTCTTGAGTTCTTTTGATTATTTGAGGAAAGTGTACAGGAAAATATTTACCCTCTTAGCAAAGTTTTGAGACCATTAATTATAGGCACTATTCTAAGTGTAGTTGTTTGACATATTCATCTTGCATAACAAACTTTGTACATGTTGACTATACCTGCTTGTTTCTAATTCTGTTTATCTCTTTATAACAACCATTCAACTCTCTGCTCCTTTGACAACACTCTTAAAAATCTTTATCTTTGCCTAATATACCATTGCTGAATAATTGATGTAGTAAATAATATTGCTTAGGAAATCCTTCCCTGTGGAAGTAACTAAAAGATTGATGACTTGTGGGTATTCAATTAAGTGTACTTTAAAAGTCAGTGTGCAAAGATAATGTGTTTTGATTTTCCATTAGATTAATTTAATGCAGGGATTTTATGTGATAGTAGCTTACTGCACTACTTATTAATGAATTATTTTCCCACAAATACATCAAGATTATTAAAGGTGAACTTGTATTTTAGGATCACATTTCTTTTTATTTAGGGAAGGTATTTCTGAGATATGGATATTTCTGTCCATCAAGAACGTAATGTTCAATAAACTAAACTTAGCTTAACCTCACAGAAAGCAACAACAGAACAGATCTATCACACTTTAGCAGTAACATACTCCCTGGGAATTTAAGATAGTTTACATGTATCATGGGAACATTTAAAGAAAAACCATAGTACAGTCAAAGTTATGTGATTGGACTTAAATATTTCTAAATCAAAACACTTGGCTTGCTAGATAAGTTAAGCATTTATTAAGCCTCAGCCATTTTATACTCTGGGACTATGGGAGGAGCTAGCTAGTGGGGTTTTTCTTAATGTTTTATTTTTTAAAAAATTATTAATATTTCATGATACAGTTTCATAGGCTCGGGGACTTCCCTTCTCCTCTCCTCAAGTATCCACTTCCCCATATCATTAATATAGTATAGTTTTTCACAATCAGTCTGAAGTCCATCATTCTGGTATTTTCCGTGTTTCCTAACATTGTAGGCATGCACAAAGGTAGAGTCCAGCATCCATCCTAATGCCAAGGCACATTTAACAGTTATATTGGGATTCCATCTTTGATTTGGAAGTAGAAGGACAAATTGCATTCTGTCTTCACATGTATACTTGATGGTCTCTACTATACAATTACTATACAGCTCTGTAATGAAAAGCCATAAAACAAAATCAGTAAGAGAAAAATAGAGAATTTACAGCAACATGAAGTTAAATAACATGCTACTGAATAACCAATGTGTCGATGAACAAATGAAAAAGAAAATTAAAGACCTTCTTAAAGCAAATGATGCTATTGTGTAGCCTATTTGTTAGGAAATTAATAAGAAAAACAAAAGCTTTTTTTGAATGAATGAAAATTAACAAACAATCAAACACCCTGAGATATGGCAAAAATGGTATTGAAAGGGCTATAGATCTTATATTTTGCATGATAGGTGCCATATATCAGAGAGAACATATGATATTTGTCCTATTGGGAGTGACTTGTTTCACTTAGCTTAATGGTCTCTAGTTGGGACCATTGGGTTCCAAATGGTAGAATTTCCTTCTTTTTAATGGCTGAGTAGTTTTCCATGGAGTAGATGTACCACAGCTTCTTTATCCATCCCTCTTTGTAAGATCATCTGGGTTGTTCCCATATATTTGTTATTGTAGATTGTGCTGCTGTTAATACAGCATTACAGATCCCTTTCTCATAAGAATTCATTTCTTTTGGATATATTGCAAAATATAAGCAAGAGGGTTGGAAAGCTTGATCATACAACAGGTCAATTTTCAGTTCTCTTAGCACTCTGCTTTCTGACTTCCACAGCGGTTGTACTAGCTTGTGTTCCCACCAGTGTTGAAGGAGGGTACCTTTCTCCCCACATCCATGTGAGCAGGTTTTGTTAGTAGAGTTCTGAATGTAAGTAGTCTCACTGGAGTTAGGTGGAACCTCAATGTAGTTTTTATTTGCCTCTTTCCCTACAGTTTGGGAGCCTGAGCATTTTTTCACATGTCTATTAGCCATTTGTGTAAGAAGGAAGACCCCCTACTTGTCACCTTATGCAAAAATAACCTCTAAGTAGATTAAGGACCTAAAGCTGCATCCAGAAACCATTAGATGATTACAAGAAAGTGTAGAAAGCACTCTCCAAATTATAGGTATTGTGAAAGACTTAGAAAAGTTTCCAAAAGCACAGGCAGTCAAAGCCAAAATAAACAAATGAAACTACATCAAACTTAGAAAGCTTCGGTACAGCAAAGGAGATGATGAATAAAGTGAAGAAGCAGTCAGCAGAATGGGAGAAAATCTGCGCACTCCACAACGGTGAGTGCACTAACACGCAGGACTTACAACGAGCTTCAGAAAACTCAGTGACAGCAAAAGACAAACGAACAAACAAAACAAAAAAACCCTGCGAAATGGGCGAAGGAAATGAACAGACATTTTTCAAAAGAACAAATTCTAGTGGGATGTTATAAAATCTTTAGGATTGAAGCATGCAGAGGCTGTTTTGCATTATGTGTTAACATTTCAAATTTTGTGAACACATTGCTAGTACATTTCCAAAAGATGATATTTGTTAGACTCTTTTGTAAGAATATTCCAGATTGCCTCCTTTGTAATATAACAGAGCACTTTTCAGATTTGTTTCAGATCTAATTCTTGACAAAATGTGGGTTTTGCTTATTTATTCAGCTTGAAATGGTACAAGAATTTCTAAATTTCTTATACTTACATGACCAAATTCTATTCTTGTCTATAGTATTTCTACCCTTTGATTACAGTCTCCTCTTTTTTTTTTATTGGTTTCCAGTTACTTCTCATGTTAACCAAATTATAATGATGTATCTAGAAGCTGACGTATTTAATAATTTCTTAAAGTGTCATAATTGAAAAGAGAATAACAGAAGCAATCAGAAAATGTTGATTTCCTTTAGTCTAGTGCCAGATCTGTTTAATTCTCTAGGCATGCATGCAGACATGAGCAGTTGAACTTTATTTTCCCTTTTAAAGGCTTGCAGTTGCTTTACTGTGCCCTATTTCAGCAGTCCTCTGGAATCCAGTTAGCGCTGTGAACTCTTAAGCTTGTTCTCTGTCTCACTTGCTCCTCCTCCTCCCACTTGAATCTACATATTCTACTTCTTTCCTTTCTTCCCCTTTCCCGTGAAAACTTTCAAAGAACCAGCTGTAAAATTTTGGTCTTGAATCATGAAAGAGTACAGGCTGAATCTGTGGACTCTGCCAGGTCAAGCACTGGTAGAAGGAAGAGACAAAGTCCTCTGGCTGGCCAGCAGCAGGCTGTAAGAGTTGCTATTTATATGCAAAGGCTGAGAAGAATCAGGGGATAAAGATAAGAAGACTTGTAGAGAAAAGAATGCCAGTAGTCAGTCTCCATTTAGAAATAGGGGGAGAATATTGTATGAAGATAGCCCAAGTGACTTTTGGATAATAACCTCCAACAGCTTAACACAGATGTTCATTTCTTGGTCACACTAGGAATTCAGTGTCAGTTCAGAGGAAGCTCCATTTATTATGGTCACTTAGTGACACATAGGCTGAAGAGCTCTGTCTTGACATAACCTTTCCAAACACAGAGGAAAGAAAACTACTGCATTGAATCAAGCTCTGTTTCTGAAGGGCCAGAGCTTATATGATGTGTTGAACAACTGAGCAGAATCAGAGCCATGTACCTTAACTCCATAGGGGAACTATGATAGGTTGGGCAGGGCAAGAGTTGGGATATTTCTAACAATGCTAACGTCTACTCTATGTGTTATGCTGAAATAATACTTGATGGTATAGAACATCGGGTAGGGAATGAAAGCCGAAACAGAACGCATGGGAACATTGCATTAATTCAAAACAAAAAAACCTGTATGTGTGCATACACTGGTTTCATAGCCTTATGTTGTATGCTAGCTGTGCTGGGAAGTTAAAACCCTAGTTGGAGGAAATGGCACATTCCCAGATATAATATTGCTTAGGAATCTCTGTCTTTGTATATCTGAAACCACTAGTATAACACAAAAGGAAAAGAGGAATTTTAAGAAATTTTATAGGTAATTCTGAAAGCTTGCTTCCTTATACTGAGAGAATTCAGTCTACAATTATAGCAACTTACTCATGTAGTCCAATTTTAATTATTTAGCCATATATCTGTTTTTTGTTCTGATAACACTATAGTATCTCACATGTAAGCATGAGAGGAAGGCCAAGCTTGTATGTAACTTAGGTTCTTGCTTTGAGGATTTATAAACAATTCAATTGCAATAGCACACAGTAGGTATTTGATTAATATTTTATCAGATGGGTTGCAAAAGATTATTAATATTTGAGTGAAATAGGATGTAGTATTTCAGGGATAATACAAACAGTAGCCAAAGGAGCATTCAACTCTATATAGGAATATTAACTGTCAAAAAGTTGAGTAAGAACAAAACTCCTTTATTCTTTTTGCTTTGTTTCTGCCAGGCTGACACTAAATAATTTATTCAATGTATTGGTACTCAGTTTGTTTGCTCCTACCCGCCTGTTCAAACCTTTTGGTCAATAGGCTCTTATAAATTTTATAAATTAGCTATTATATAATGATGTTTCTACTGAATATTGCAATCTAGTCCCAAATACACAGTTTATAGTCTGCCTCACCTGATTGTATTGTACATATTTTAGGGATGGAGAAATAGAATTGAATATTAGCCCCACGTGATCCATCTTACTGTTGCCCATTATCAATATATAATATTGTCTCTTCAAAACTTTTTTGTAAACAAAACAATGTATCTGCCTTTTAATCTTGTTTGAACTGTAGCAGAACACTTCTAAAAGTTTTGTCTAGGTTTTCCTACATAGTTTTATTTAGTCCTAAGCTGAGGCTTCCTTTGTTTTTTTTTTTTGTTGTTGTTGTTGTTGTTGTTTAAACATATTTTTATTGCATTTTATTTTTTTAATAATTACATTGCATTATGTGATACATTTTTTATGCACTGGGATTCCCCCCGCCCCTACCCACACCCTCCCCCCACGGCGTATTGCTCCACCTTGTTGCATTTCCATAGTTCAAATTCAGTTGACATTCTTTCATTGGAGGTATTTACCAAGTATGAAGTCCAGCATCTTATTGTCCTGGTAAGTTCAATGGTTTCTTGGTGAGACCATCTCTGGTCTGAAGGTAGAGCTGGCAGAGTATTATCCCAATCAATTAAAAGCCCCAACATAATATTTCCAACCATTTACAGCATTGTGGCATTAAGTGACTTGGTATTGATTAACCAATATGTTAATAGGAAAATGCAGGTTCTCAACCACAACCTGTGACTTCTTCATAGACATTTCAATTTTGGTTTATATTCAACTGTGTTCTATACATCTTAAAATGGCTTAGATTGCTATTCTGCTGTCTCATGCCTATTTTAATTTTAGTATTTAGCAGTTTATAGCATTGAAGCATGATTTCGCTGAACCTGGCTGTTTTTCAGGTGGTCTAACTCTATAATTCTAACAGGATATATGTCAACAGTTTAGGTGAGCATGTTTAGGAGGGGTGTGCTTAGAAATCTTCCATACCCCAGTGAGGAGTAACTAATCTTTGTGTCCCACCCAGTGAGTTATAAGTGCATCCCCGCTGACCGTTTCCTGTCTGTTTCTAAGCTTTCCTTGTTGTTCTCTGTCTATCTATTCTAGTTTTGTTTGTTTGTTTGTTTGTTTTGAGGGGTTTCTGGAGCGCTCCTGATGGTTATTACGAGAGGGGGTGGGGACCCAAAGTTGGAAGCAGACAAGGACCAGAGAAAGTTCCTCTCCCTAGGTCCAAAGGAAGTTTACTGTTCTTCTGTTTCTGCGGACCCGCTCAGGGATCCTGGTTGTTGTTCCAATGACCTTGGATCCTGCAAGGCAGGATTTGGGCTTCTTCCATCCCATGTGGTAGATCCAATTGGGGGTGGGTAACCTCAGAGTTCTTGGTCTCCGAAGGAACTCCATTTCCCCGTGGTCTCCTTGGCAGTAGGGATGCAGTCCTTGGTGCTCATACTGATAGTCCTTGGTGAGGATCTAGGAGTCTTCAGGTTTGGGATAAAAGCCTCCTCCTGTCCGCCTGCTCCACTCTGGGGACCCCTCCCTGCTCTATGCGCATGACCTTCTGTTAAGAGGTTGTTAGGATTACTCCTGATTCCCCCATTTGCCTTTGTAGTTTTGCTATTCTCTAATGCTAATTCGAGTCTGTTGTCTATGAATTACCAGTTATGATCCTGATAGGTTATATTTCCTGTCTTCCTCACACCTTCTAGGGTGATGTAAGATTTCTCTGCTCTCCCTCCCCATTTCCAAGTATCATGGGGTCTTACAAGTACATTAGGTTTTACAATTCTTTGATGTAGATCATAAGCAATCTGCCTCATATCATTGGTTACTTCACAATATCTTATTGCATGAGATACAGGCTGTTTGGGGTTGAGATAATATTACTGTTTTTCGGATTGACATCATTTCATAACAGCCACATCGATCACAATAACAACAACAACATCAACAACAAATTGTAGCACCCTGCTAAAATAATGTGCCACTGAGTAAGCAACGCATAAAAGGAAACACAGAAGTCTTTTGGGAAATGTGATGAGGCTTCCTTTGAGTAAGAGGAAAAGTACAGAGGAAACTATTGATTATTCAGTCTAACTTAGCCACTATTTATGGATGTGGAAAAACTTCCGTATGAAAGCAGTTATCAGTAAAATCTTGCATTGTTATGTTGTGTTTCCTGTTTACCTCTATGGTCATTTAATACTTTGATGTTTAAAAGATTCAGTTTGATCATTTTCTAACTGAATTCATCCCTTACAAGTTTATGAGGCAGAACTATTCTTTCCAACATTGACATAGGTTTTAGCATTTCTTTTTCTAAGAGGAATGGGGTGCAGATGGTAAAATTATACTTACTCCTTTCAAACATACAGGAACACTGCAAAGGAAATATTTAGTATCATCCCAGTTGGGAATGCCATCTACTGAGCCTGGGCATCCTTTATCTAGCACAGACACACCAACCAAGGAAGGGCAAGAAAATGCTGCTTTGTGACCCTGCCGGAGAAGACTGTCTATTGTTACACAGGGCATCACTATTGCTGTTTAGTAGAAAAGCACAACTGATCCCTGCCAGGCTGAGGGTTGTTGTCCCTTGACAAAGCATCAGCAGTGAAGGTAATAAAGAAGAGAGATGACATTGGTACCTGCTGATTTCAGACATCTCCGGCCTGCTTCAGCTTTGTTCCTTTCAAGTAATTAAATCCTCCTCTCTAATTAAAGCAATAGATTGCTGGTAGCTTTAGGTATATTTAGAACACATGCCTTGAAGTGACATTTTTGATGAAGAATGATTCAACATTTGTTTTTAAGCAGGTGATTTTATAGGTTTCAGCTCCTGTTCTTTCTGTGGAACACTTGTTTATAGAGGTAGTTCAGTTGCAAGTGTCAATAAAGGATGTTCATTCTTTTTGGTGGCAGTATGAAGCTTTATAGGTACATTATTTATGACTATATTACTGTGCTTTATATATATTCTTTGTGTTGCAGAGACAATAAATAGGCCTTAAATGACCAAAATTTCAGTTGAAATTGGTGCAGTTAAATACTTAGAACACACTGTTTTGAATTAGCATGAAGTAGAAAATTCTCATTTTCTAACATTAAGATTTATGGCTACTTTAGACATAATGGCTTAACATTCAGTCAGAGAAAATTACAGTATTGAAATATTTTGACTTTAGTTTTATATAATTACTTGTAATTTTGTAAGGAAGGAATTAGAAATAGTAATGCTTGCAGATGGAAATTTTGTTTGAGTTTGGATAAATGGGCAGCAGATTTTTGAGATACCTTCTTATAGCTACAGAGGAAAATTATAACCTAATGCAGGTTTGGCCAGTGAGCTTCTTGCAATGCACTTTTTGCAGCCTTGTAGGTATTATAGGGAATGTGATCTCAAAAATGAAGTATTTTCAGGCAGTAGTTCTTGGCTTTCTCTTTTCTCATTTTTTTCATGAATCATTGTGGAGGAACAACGTAACTTCACTCTCACATTCAGCTGCCACTGCTGTGGCAAATATTTCATCAAAATGTTTGATATTGCCATCAGACTCTTTGAAGTACCCATGAATCTAAGGGAAGAGGATGTAATTATGTGTTGTTTGGATAAAGGTGGAAGATAAATAGGATTTATGAATACTCTTTTTACATGTTGGAAAAACAAACCGTTAAAAAATGTTAGGCTAGAGTGTTTTTTTTTAATTCTTAAAAAATCTTTTATAAAAATATTTTTTGGGGCCTGGCACGATAGCATAGTGGTTAAGTTCCTCGCCTTGAACGTGCCAGGATCCCATATGGGCACTGGTTCTAATCCCGGCAGCTCCCTTTCCCATTCAGCTCCCTGCTTGTGGTCTGGGAGAGCAGTCGAGGACGGCCCAAAGCCTTGGGACGCTACACCCGCGTGGGAGACCTAGGAAGAGGTTCCTGTCTCCTAGCTTCGGCTTTGGATTGGCACAGCACCGGCCGTTGCGGTCACTTGGGGAGTGATTCATCGGACAGGAGATCTTCTTCTCTGTCTCTCCTCCTCTCTGTACATCTGCCTTTCCAATAAAAATAGATAAATCTTTTTAAAATTTTTGTTTTTCTTTTTGCTTTTGAATTCTTAAATATTCCGTATGTCCCAAAAGTTTTGCTGAATGCAAATATTAAATATTTTTGTAATAGTAAAATAAAATTTTTATGATGTATAACTGTCTTATCCCCGTTCCTCATATAGAATGATCAAATTTTCCCCAATTAATTTTTATAACTTTTTTAGAGAAAAATTTAGAGTTGTATAGGAGGAACACATATATGCCCAGGACCTATATTTTATGAACTAATTCATCTTCTGTTTTCTATTTTAAAAAATTTACTTGCTTATTTTTATTGGAAAGGAAGATTTACAGAGCAGAGAGACAGAGAAAACTTCTTCTGTCTGCTGGTTCATTCCCCACGTGGCTACAATGGCCAGAGCTGAGCTGATCTAAAGCCAGGAGCCTCGAATTTCTGCTAGGTCTCCTACACGGATACAGGGTGCCAAGGCTTTGGGTCATCCTTCACTGCTTTCCTATGCCACAAGGAAGAAGCTGGGTGGGTAGTGGAGCAGCTGGGACAACAACTGGCACAGGTATGGGGTCTTGGTAATTGCAAGGTGAGGATTTAGCTACAAGGCTACTACAGCAGGACCCCCATTTTCTATTTTCATGCACTTCAAAATAAGCTGAATGCCATGTAAATCATTCGTTAGGATTCAAGATGACTTTTATTTCAATTAAAATGCAACGAACAATAGCATATACATTAGCTAATATTTGAAAAATGCTTACATCTTTTTACACACTTTACTATCAGGATAAATAACAGTATTCTGAATTCAGAATGTCCTGCCCTGTGCCTTCACAATCCATACCTACCTCCACAAGACAAGTTGGCCTGGTATAGAAGTTTGCATGAAAAGTGTCAGACAGTATGGACCATTTTGTGTCTGTCTTCTTTCATCAAGCCTAATGCTTATGAGGATCATCTGTTAATGCCTTTTCCCCCCTGTATTGAGAAAAAATATTTCCTTTTCTGAATTTTCTGTAGTTTGTTTCTCCATTCTTCCTTTTAGACACACCTATAGTTCCAGACTTTAAATTTCAGGAAATGACTTTATATGAGTAAGTGGTAGCATTGTATTTAAAATCATACTGTCTGAGCAGCTCGACCCTGGAGAACAGGAGCTCAGCGGAGGCTTGGGTAGAGCGCCTAGGCCTTTCTTAGCCTGCATGTGCAGTGAGGCTGGCCTGGTAGCTCGACCAGCTCACCCCTGTGGAATTGCAATCTCCACTGGAGATCTCTGGGAACAGGCCTGGTTTGGGAGCTAAGGGGATGCACTGACTGGGTTGGAGTTCACACTGGTGAGCACAAGGACCAGAATGGAGGCACTGGTCAGGGCTGGCCATGGCTGCAGTCTGCCTCAGCATGTGTGTGGCCTGGGTCTGTGGAGTGCCAGACTGGACTAGACTCCAGCACTCACTGGTACTCGTGAGAGCCCGGGAGGGTATAGAATGGGCTGGAGTAGGTCTCGGCTCCTGCTGAACTATGTGAGAGCTGTGTTTGTGCTTGGCTGTAGTGCACTATGATAAGAACAGAAATGGATGTGGGTCAGTTGGGCAAAGTAACTGTTCCTGCCAGGACAAGCAGTGAAGTAAATCAGCTTTGGCCAAGGACCCACGGTGTGCATGAGATCTTCCACTGGGAGGAGATCTGAAAGAGGAGCTTGAAGAACTCCTATTTGTCCCTGCAGATGAGTGCAAGAAACACAGCAAGGGGCAGCCCAGACCAGGCCAGGATACAGTACCTGTCACTGCGTGGGCTAGACTAGGCCAGTTCATAAGATCTATTGTAAGATCTGAGAACCAGTATGGGTTGCAGGATAGGCCCAGTTGGACTGCAATACCAGCCAGTTCACATTAGAGATGCCAAGGTGAGGCAAGCCGTGCCAGTCTGGGCAAGGAAGGTGCCAGGTCTGTGAGCCCTGAAGGATTCCATTGGGACCTGGGTCCTTGGGCCTGCCCGTTGCAGTGGTGCTGGGTCCGTAAGTCCTGGGAATAGGAATTGAGCAGGCCCTGTGTTGTCTGGCCCAGGTCCTTGGACCCACCTGCAGAGTGAATGCCAGGTCCATGCATCCTAGGGGCAGGGATCCCGTGGGACCCTAGTTGGGTAGCCCAGAGTGCCAGTGGCACAGGGGAAGTCCACTGGCCACCTAGTGGCTTGCTTGTGGAGATCTAATGCATGGGATTGCAGGGGTGTGGCGATGGCACAGGTGGGGACATGCGGAGGCCTGGGGTCTCACATCCAGGATTAGTGGTCCAACTGTGAAGTTCATGTGTCAGAGTCTGGCCTCCTCAGTGGAAAAGATGGAGCAGTGAATGACTGGTCCGGAATATATGATAGCCCACTGGGGCCTCAGAAGCATCTGATACCATAGCAAAGGAAGGAGGACAAATTGGACAACTACCCCAGCAAAGCAATGACAGCAAACATCTGGGCGAATGGAGTCTCCAAATTCTACTCTGTCAAACAATGGACACTGGAAGGGATTCCTCACCTTTCTATCAGGGAGATCAACAGCATTTCAAAGCTAACAACACCACTTGGGCAGAACTTTCAAAGCATGTGGCATTTTGGGGACCTTGGGTAGATGTTGAGTGCCATTCCCCATCACTGTGTGCTGGGGTTGTTGGGAGGCTATATATGACTTCTCCCCTTATGGTCCCTATTCCCCAGATACAGGAACAAGAAATAGAAAATTTGGAAATGGTAATCACACCCACTTTTCCCTCACCCTCGATTCTTCCCACCCTGATCAGCTATATAAACATCATCAAAAATAAAAATAATACATTTTAAAAAACACCATACTGTCCTAGAATTTACATATAATAAATATGGATATATTTATAGTAAATACCTCAACAATCATCCTATAATTTGTTTTTTTAATAATTATAATTTAAAGAAGCTATGTTATTTGTATGTAAATTATATACTGTAGTCTTTGCCTAATTTAGATGCTTTCAGCAAATTATTAGCCTCTAATTAATAACCCCTATTACTAAAAATCAAATGAAAATTCCATGGCCTCTCCATTTTTTTATCCCATTCTTACCCTAGGGAGGGTGTCTGAGGAAATTCCAGTGCAAAGTAGGCATTTGTGTTTACATACCTTGACTTATCTTCTAGTCATTTTTGTTTTCTTTTTAAAGAAAATAGATGTAAGCAGGTTCTTCTTAGAGGATAATTATGGTAATGGTGATAGGTAAGTGGAATCATGAAATATACTCTTAAAATGTTTATTTTTACTTGTTTGATAGAGTAACACATAAAGAGTAGAAAAAAAATGAGCAAAAGATGTAAGTTCGTGCACAGGTTCACCACCTATCCCTCTCTGATACTGTATCTAGCTGGGACTGGGCCAGAAACTCCATCCGGATCTCCCAATCAGGTGTCATGGACCAAAGTTCTTGGGCTGTCATGTGCTTCCTTCCGGGTTCATATTAATGGAAGCTGGTTGAGAAGCAGGGTCAATCGTCAATCCCAGGTCTCTGATATGGATGTGAGTATCCCACGTGAATGCTCTACTGGCTACATTACAATGTATACACTAGGGTGATCACCTGTTTTTTGTTGAAATTTGCAAGGATGACAGGCAAAGCATAAAATCAAAGCATAAGAAAACATTTTAATGCTTTTGAAGTGTTCTTCGCCCTCCAGTGTTTTTTTAATTCTGCAGTGCTACAATCATGTAACCAGTGTCGAATGAGCAGAAAACAACTGCACATCAGTACGAAGGAAACCGTATTCACTGCTTATCAGTGACCCTCGAGATTAGGAAAAGTTGTATTAAAAGTATGACCAGATTATGAATAACAAAAGCCTTCTTGCCAGTATGCATTTTCAGGCTATTCAGATCATGTTCTGGGAGACTGCCTTTGAACACTCTTCTAAAGACTTGGATGTGTATGGGTAATTTTTAATCTATGAAAAGGACGTAAATGAAACACAGTATCTTGACATCCTGGCTGACAAATTAGCATGGACAATGACAAATTTTTTGCTACTTAAAAACATCAATTTAATATAATAGATGAAAAGCTATTAATTTGCAGAATACAGTCCTTATAGACTGTTTTAGGGGTGGTTTTGTTTTTGCTTCACTAATACCATGTACTATTTGGAACAGGGTTTAGAGATATTATAATCAGTAAATAGCCACGTGCAGTTCAAACAGGATGTACACCTCATGCCCAAACTTGCTGGAGAAAGATTTCATGAAGTTGGATAGCTCCCAGAGCTTTTACAGAGAACAAAAGAAATCTGGCTTGTAGCTGCTCAAAGAGAAGCAAGAAGAATAAAGTAACGACTTTGAAATCCTTTAGATGCTGGGCTGGGCCCTGTGCTTGCTAGAACACACAAGAATCTGGTCTAGGAATACCTCAGAGTTTCTTTGGGGATCTCCCCAATCGAAATGCTGGACTCAGAACCCTAGCCAAAAAAAGACAGAAGACAGAACAAGTTAATCAACCACCTCAGTTATATGTTGGCAGCGAAATACTGGGCAAATGGAGACTATGATGGACAATGTCAATCAGTGGATTCTTTTTTTTTTTTTTAAGATTTATTCATTTTATTACAGCCAGATATACACAGAGGAGCAGAGACAGAGAGGAAGATCTTCCGTCCAATGATTCACTCCCCAAGTGAGCCGCAACAGGCCGATGCTGTGCCGATCCGATGCCGGGAACCTGGAACCTCTTCCAGGTCTCCCACGCGGGTGCAGTGTCCCAATGCATTGGGCCGTCCTCCACTGCTTTCCCAGGCCACAAGCAGGGAGCTGGATGGGAAGTGGAGCTGCCGGGATTAGAACCGGCACCCATATGGGATCCCGGGGCTTTCAAGGCGAGGACTTTAGCCACTAGGCCATGCTGCCGGGCCCAGTCAGTGGATTCTTCAACGACATCATCGTGCTCGGAGTGGCGAGATTGGTAGCGATTCATAACTGGTGAACTATCAAAATCACTTAAGCAAGTATCTTAGAGCATGCCCCACATCCGGGACTTGGGGTGGGTGGGAAACTGGGTGGAGCTTCTCCCTCAGTATCCCCCTTTATCTCAGATACATGAAGGAAACAATATGGAAATAATAGTCTTACCCAATTCCCTATATCCCTTAAACCTTTTTACCATAATTGACTATGTAAAGATTGTCAAAAATATAATTAAAAAAAGAATTAAAAAAAAAAGAAATTCTATAGATGTCCTCAAATGGAATGAGGGTGTTTTTGAAAATCTGAGATTAAAATCAACAACAATACTAGTTTTCCAAGAATTAGACTTTGACTTTTGCCTGCTCCCTGTTTTTTCATATTTACATGACATGATCTTGAAATTTGATTTGCTTTTCTCTATTGTATGAACAAGTTTACTCTTCCTGGCCTCTCTCTGATTGGAGGTCCCCTCATATATTCAGTCCCCTTTTAAAAACTTGTGCAAGTATCGCTTTCTGTCCAGGAAATATGGTTATGGTTACTCCTTCCATTGCTCCAGAATAGCTTTGTTAATTTCTTTACTCCGTATGTATTATTTCTGCATCTTCCACATGTTTCTAGTCATGCACATCACTGATTGAGCCAATAGTAATATTTTAAGTGTCAGAAGTCCTAGTATTGGCTGTTGCAAAAGCAAAAAGTTAAACCAGTGCACAAAAAAGTTAAACCAGTATACAATCAAACTTTGATTCTTGAATTTTTACATGAAGTGTATTAGATCTTACTACATTTCTGTAATATAGCATGATTATAAGTCTGTTAATGTATTTCATTGCTGGAACTGTAGTGATTTGGATTGTGTTTATTTTACGTTAAGCTAATATCTCACTGATATTTCTTTCTACAAAGAACTGTTAAATTTATCCAACATTTCCTATAGAATTTTTTATTTATTTATTTTTTTATTTTTTTATATATTTATTATTTAACTTCAGTAATTACATTGTATTATGTGACACAATTACATAGATACTTGGGTTCTCCCCACCCCTCCCCAAACCCTCCCACCATGGTGGATTCCTCCACCTTGTTGCATAACCACAGCTCAAGTTCAGTTGAGATTCCCCCATTGCAAGCGTATACCAAACATAGAGTCCAGCATCTTATTGTCCAGTCAAGTCCAACGGCTTCTTAGGTATACCCTCTCTGGTCTGAAGACAGAGCCAGCAGAGCATCATCCCAGTCAATTGAAAGCTCCAACATACCATCAGCAAAAATTTACATCATTATGGAATTAATTGACATAGTTCCTATAGAATTATACACCGAACAGTGTAGGTGTTTTCCTGCTTATGTCAAGAAACATTTAACAACCATACTTTAGAAAGTTTCGTGTATATATATGTGTATGTTTGTGTATGTATATATACACACACACATATATATATCCATCTGTGTATTTAGAGAGAAGTTACATCCATGAGAGATCTATAAAATGTCTGTATCTGTTTATAAATCTGAATATAATCATAGGCCTGAACATGCTGTTAATCTCTCTGCATGAAATAAATTCTGTCACTCAGATTAACCTTGAAATGAGCGCTTAAATTCTTGAGGTTATGATTTGTCATAGATGGCATAAAACAGATCTGTAATTATCTGTGTTTGTATTAAGCTGACTCATCTTTTTCCCCTAAATTTTAGTATTTTAAAGTTTACTTGAAAGGCAGAGAGAGAGAGAGAGAGAGAGAGAGAGAGAGAAAGAGGGAGAGTGAGAAAAGGGCATAGAGAGTGAGTTAATGAATGAATGGACATGAGAAGGATTTCAGTTGTTCACCCACTGGTTCACTCAGCCAGGGTTGGGCCATGCCAAAGTCAGGAGCTGGGAACTCATTGCGGGTCTCCCATTCTGTAAGCAGGGATGCAAATACCTGAGCTTTCTGCTGTCTCCCAGGCTGTGTGTTAGCAGGAATCTAGGGTCAGAATCAGAACTGAGACTCATGCTCAGGCTCTCTGATATGGGGTATGGATATCCCAAATGGAATCCCAACTGCTCTGTCAAATACCTGTCCTAAGCCATGTTTATTAATTATTATTGGCAATATTGGCAGATGTTCTTATAATGAACAACAGGGCAAGGTTGACTTTCAATGTGAGATAATCATAGTGCAGTGTGTTTAGGGAATATGAAAAATTATTTTGAAAAAATGTCCCGAGTATCTTTGGGAACTTTTACAGGTGGTAGAAGTATGTGAATGATTTGAGATGGGACATATTTATGAAAATGAAGGACAAATATAAATATTTGTTTAGATTTTTCTTTCTGATAACTGTATACATATCATTCTACTGGTAGATACTTGACCTCAGCTAAAAACATATAGAATATTTGTAGGTTTCTTTAAAATTTTTATGTACCTATGCGATGTACCTCTTTGAGAACATAGCTACAATTTTTGCTCCTTTTTGATTAAAACGAGCTTTTAAAATATTTCAGTTATAATGAGGTATGTTAACAAGAAATATCTTACATTGATGTTTATGTCTACATGAATATTTCCATATGATTATTCTTTGTTTAAGAAAATATTTTGACCATTTTTGGAGATAGAATTGATGATCACATTTTACAGAGCTCTCAGAGAGAAACTGGCACCATGGTATAGCAGGCTGAGCCTCTGCCTGTGATGCTGGCATTCCAAATATGTGCTGGTTTTTGTCCTTGCTGCTCTACTTCCAATTCAACTCCCTGCTTATGGCCTAGGATAGCAACGGAAAATGGATCAAGTCTTTGGACCCCTGAACCCATGACAGAAATCCAGAGTAAGCTCCTGGCTTCAGATAGGCTCAGGTACAGCCCTGTGGAGCATGAACTAGTGGATGGAAGGTCTCACTGACTGTCCTCTCTGTAATTCTGCCTTTCAAATAGAATGAATGGTAAACAAACACACAACAACAAATCCCTCAGTGAAAGTGAGTTTACCTCCACAGTGGGTAGAATTGAGGATAAATATAAGCAGTTACAGTGAGAAGAATTTTTTTTTGACAAAAAAGTATATGTTTATTTTATACAATCTGATGTTTTGATGCATGTATACATAGCCATGTCAAGTTGATTAACATGTACAATACCTCAGTTGCTTACAATTCTTATTTTTTGTGTGTACTGAGACTACATTAAACCTATTATCTTAGCAAATATGCAATGTTATTAAGTATAATCATCATGATTAATAATAAATCTTCTGAAGTTGTCCCTTCTATCCAACTGAACTTTTGTATCTTTTCAAAAAGCTTTCTAGCATTCCTGCTACCTACCTCTTACCCCGGATAAGTGCCTTTCTACTTTTGGCGTCTGTGAATTTTACAGTGTTCGGTTCCACATAAACCTGTGATCATCCTGTCATTGTGTACCTGACTTATTCTGCTTAGTATAGTGTTTCCCAGGTTCATTTGTTTTGTCATAAATGAGAACATTTTTTAAGGGTGGATTATATTCCATTGTGTATATTTGTCATGTTAAGTCATTAGTGTATTGTTGGAAATTAAGGCTGATTCCATAACTTGACTAGTGTGAATAATGTGAATTGAGAATACAAATATCTTTCTGCCATGCTTACTGATTTCTTTCCTTTGTGTAAATACCCACCACTAGGGTTGCTGGGTCTTTTATGGGTCTGTTTTTTTTTTTTTTCATTGTTCATAAAAAACTATGCCATCTAGGTGGGGGAAATTTTAGTAAAGAAAGTGTATTTCATAATGATTTTATACTGATGGTAAATCTCCAGCGTTTAGAAGAGTAGAGGACAGCATATCTCTTCCCAATAGCCTTGTGCAACAGTGGTCCCTGACCTTGCTTGTTTCATGAGTGAAAAATCCCACTCTCAACCTTCCTGGCTTGCATTGAATCAAATCATAAACATCCTATTTCATTTATAAGAATTTCTTGTCTCTGGAAGGTGAGAATTCTAATGAAAGTATCGCCATGTCATTATCAAACCTAAAACTGTAATTTATTATCAACGGATAGGTCAAGGTTTAAATTTGACTGTCTTTCAAAAACAACAAAACACAGCTTTCTTGAAGCTGGATTGAACAAGCCCCCACACTGCAGCTTTCCGAATTCTTTTCCATTATCAGTCTTTCTCTCATTTTTGTGCCTGCAGTTTTAGAAACACAGTGACTTGTGCTCTGATTGTCCTGAATCTGCACTTGCTGCTTACTTTCCATACATGTATTTATGAACATGTTGCATTTCACTTTATTTATTTAAATTGATTCTTAGATTCAGAAACTTCATGAAATATACTTCGATCAGGGATATTTCTCTAACTCTGCCTTTAAAATAAATACATTTTTTTAAATTAACACAACTTGTTTGGATATCTTATCTGTTAACCTGAGAGTGTGAAATAACTGATTCACAAATTGTAATGCCACGCATACTAACAAAGTACTCCAGGTTCACTCTCATTGAGGGGCAGATACCTGGGTAATGTTCCACATAGTGTAGCTCTCTAGGAAGATTTTAAAGACAGATGCCAAGAGATGGGATTGGGATTTGGTTCTGTCAAGTATCTGTTCACTGATTATTTATCTTGTAAAATGGGAATGGTGATAATATTTCCTCCTGGGGACGGTGTTTTGGTGTAGCAGGTAAAGCTGCCAGCTGTTGTCCAGCGTTCTATCTGTGCAGTGGTTCGTGTACTGGTTGCTGCACTTTAGAACCAGCTCCCTGCTAAAAGCCCAGGGAAGGCAGCAGAAGCCCATGTCCCCATATGGAAGGCCCAGATGAATTTCCTGCCCGTGGCCTGACCTGGTCCCAGCCCTTGCCCCTACCTGTAGAATGAAAGATTTCTCCCTCTGCCTCTTCCCTTCTCTCTCCCTCTATGGAACTCTGACTTTCAAATAAATAAATCTAAAAGAAAAATTGGAAAAAACACCTCCTTCCAAAGTGTTTTATAGAATATAATATATGTGAAAATGCTTTTTAAATTATTAATGTATCATAATAGAAATAATTTTGCTATATTATTAAAAAGTAATGAGGCAGTCTTTGAACCGTTGGACTTTTGATTAGCTTTTTTCTCACATTTGTTTACTCTTGTAAGGCACATTGTTCTTTGTTGCTAAGTTCCGAGATGGCCTTTCTAATTATTTTCTTTTGTGATTTTTCTTCTCTGTACTTAAATGTATATGTTTGTAAGTTTCTCTTGAGATAAAAAAATCTTTAGCTTAAATATTTGTTTGGCTTAAATATTAATTAACTATGTTAACTTTAATTATGTTACAAAGCAGATGTTTCAAGGAGGATCAAAGTATAATGGATTTCTTTTCATAATGCTTGTATTTTGGTTTTGATGATGACGTCTTTGCCTTATCCAGTGGCATGGAGCGCCCTGGACTCTACAGGCATACCTTTAAGTGTATTTACAGAGGTAACCTTGACTTTGGTGGAACCCAACTTCAGTGTGGTCTCTTCACAACATAAAACAAGTGGCAAGTCTACTCAGCAGGGCACAAGTGTTATATGGAATTTTTGTTATGCTTGTGTAAGAGTCTCTCCCTTACCTCCCAACATGCATACATACCACACACATTTTTAATTTTATCATTTCAGATGTGTTGTGTTGATTTGAAAGGCAGAGTTACAGAGAGACTGTTTCTCCCACTGGTGCATTCTACTGTTAACCATAAGGGTCTGGGCTCCATGTCAACTATTCTGGATGGGTGGCAGAGGTCCCAGCTCTTGGGTCATCTTGTGCTGCTTCCAAGGTGTATAAACAGGGAGCTGAAATTAAGTGGCACAACAGGACTCCAATCCCTCCAAGACTCTTATGGAATGCATGTGGCAGCATAACCCACTTTATCACAGCGCCAGCCCCCAGCTGTTCTTTTTAAATCCTGGAACAGAGTTCTTCTGTCCTGGAGCCATGTTTGTGTGTTGAGACGGAGAAGTGGCCACCAAGCCCTCCCTCTGTCCTGCTGTATCCTTCAGCTTGTCTGGGAAAGCTGTGTTTTTCCCTCCTGCTGTTACATTCTGTTAAAGTTTTGCTTTTCATCTTTTTCTTGTTTTAATGCTTTGGATTATTCCAGTCCAATTGTTATGTTCCTGTGTCTCCTTTTTTTCTAACTTTGATTCCAATGTGTCAATAATTTTGAGAACTCACATGTTACCACTTTACAGTTACATTGTATGTACTTTTTCTAACAGTTTAGTCTGTATTTTTCAATTGGAAAATTTTCTTCTATGTGCATCCTGGACTTAAAAAAAAAACTCTTTATGATGTAAATATTTATAGTGCTTTCTTCATTTTACCAATAATTATATCCCTGTAAGGAGGTAAAAGTTATTGCTGTTCTTAAGTGTGTCTGCTGTGAAGTAAAATGATTATATTACAAAATTGTGAAAAATACTGGAAATGGGCAATTTCATTACTGTTATACTTATCATCATTATTTTTTTCTCATTTCCATTTCATTAGTTTTTCTAGAATATATTTATTTTTGCTGTTTGCCCTCAAAAGGAAAGAGGATACAAGCAAAATGTTGAGGGAATTATCATAAGATTTATAATTAATACAGAGAGCCAGAATGTAAGTGTTCATTTTCTAATATCAAGGTAAAATGTACTCACAATTTTAAAGATAAATTTGTTATTCAAAGTTTTATCAAGTCTGTATTGTATCTCTGCCACATTGTTAATTATATTTCCTTTAACATTTAATGTATTTTGAGATTTAAAATAGTCATTGAAGGATGCATTAGGTCTGATCTATATTCATACCTATTGAATAACTGATGTTTACTCCCTTATTCTTTTTTAATATTTATTTATTTATTTAAATTGCAAAATCAGATACAGCGAGGAGGCTTTGTGCCGTCCTCGACTGCTTTCCCAGGCCACAAGCAGGGAGCTGGATGGGAAGGGGGGCTGCCGGGATTAGAACCGGCGCCCATATGGGATCCCGGCACCTTCAAGGTGAGAACTTTAGCCTCTAGGCTACTGCACCAGGCCCCCTTTATTTTTTGAATATTTTTACTGTTAGGAATTCTTTCACTGAACATTTTTGTGTATGCAGATTTTGCATGTTTTATGTCTTTAGAATCCCAGAAGAAAAATAACTAGATGTAAGCATTATTTTTAATGCTCTTTATTCTTATTTATGGGTAGCCTTGATGAAAGTTGTAACTATTTATATGATACCTTTAGGAAATTATTACAGATTTCTTTTTGTGGGTAATTCCCCTGCATTCATGTACATTTCCTCAGCTCTGTGTTGGAGATTTTAATACAGCCTTTAGGCTCCCAAGCAGCTAATGTTTTTACTTTGGAGGTTTCCTTGGGTTTTGGAAAGGAGGATACACTGCACAGCAGTAGGGCATAAGTAAGAGATGTAGAAGAGAAGTGGGTGGTGGAACACCCTGGCAAGACATGTGGTGCTTGTAAGGGAGACAAACGGTCTGAGATTGATCCTGCAGTTGTTTTGTGGCACTCTCTTGGTAAGAATCTGTCTCTAAGCTGTAAAAGTGCCAGTATCCCATGCTATGGAATAAAACTGTGACTAGCTTTGGCAATACAGTTTGATTCATCAGCCATCAAGCTGTGCACACGTTCTTCAGAATGATAGAACAAGCAGGAAAGAAATAGTCTCTAGTTTTATAATGTAGAGATGAGACTGACATACCTAAAATGTGATAGCCAGGTTTCACAGTTGGGTACCTACTGTGTGTCAGGCAGCTGTGAAAGACGAAGTTTCTACTTCCCCAGAAAAATCACTGAAGAATCTGCATTGCTTAGCAACCCATATGTTTGTTCAAGTTGTACCATAGGTTTCTTCTGCTTTAGGTAATTAGCATTGAGTCATTCAGTATTTGAACAAATGCATTTATGCTTAGATAAAGAAACAGTGAATGGTGACCTAGTACTGCAGTTGGTGAAGTGGTTTTCACATGTTGACTGCTACTGATTACTATGTACTGAAACGGGTTTTTAGCTAAGTGTACTTTTGTTATCTGGAATAAAGTAGACTTTGGTGTGAGTCTGCTCTCTGCCATTCAAGAGTATAGTGAGAATACATTTCAGTACTACTAAAAGTGGATGTATTTACTGTAACATTAAACCATTTCAGAACTATGCTGATTTGTTTTGTTTTGAACTTTCAGTTATTGTGCATTAATTATGCCTTGGGGCAGCATTATTTTTGTAAATGCTTTATTATGTGCTACTTAACCCATAGCCTGGTGGAAGTTACGACACAGAGATCATAACAGAATTTTAGATTCCTTTGAGGCTGGCAATATCATCCTTTATTCTGGGACCCATTCAACTCATTTTTACTCAGCTTTTTAGGTTCCTCCATGGCCAGATATTAAGTTCTGTTCCGTAGCCATATGGCTTCAGGTAACTCTTCAGAGCTGGGATTAAGAAATGACAAACTGTAAATCTCAGTTAAGTCACAGGCAGCTGTTATTGAATAGCTGGACCCAGCATTACTGGGGCAACTGCTGCTAGAATAGGGAGCAAATACTCAGGGCCCAAGCCTCAGTTAGCGACCAGTCGTTAGAAAAACTGAATAGAAATAGTTTTTCCGCTTAGGATAGAGATTAGAGGATTACATTCCAAAGAAAATCTTTTACAACTCAAGTGTGACCAAATAAGAAGAAAGTGTGGAGGGAGTGAATAAAGGGATCACATATTATAGATGTTATCATTAATTGAAGATCAGGATTTCCAGAAGAGAGTTTCTAAGGAAGAATGATTTTAATGAGGGTGAAAATACCAACTATTACTCTCACTCTTCTTTTGTTCAAGCTCTTAATCTGTACAAGGTATTGTTTCAGATATTTTTGCATATAAGAATATAAACAAATTAACTCAATGATTTGGGGTTACATTGTCTCCCTTATTTGAGAGATGAGAAAAACACTGAGTCAGAGAGCTGGCATGTGCTGCTCACTCCCCAAATGCCTAGAACAGCTTGGGACCCATGCTGGGAGCCAGGAACTCATTCCAGATCTCCAGTGTGCATAGCAGGAATGCTGCATCCCAAGGCGTGCATTAGCAGAAAGCTGGAGCCAAGACCCAAAGCCAGAGATTGAAGCAGAAGCATCCTAACAGGGCCTTCACCTGTAGGCTAAAAGCCCACCCTGCCTGTGATTTTAAAGATAGTTCCTGCTATTGTCTTATACCTGAGATGAAGAAACTGATAATTGAAAGATTAAGTGACTTGTTTCCTAAATGAAGCATATGACTCATAGAAGCTGGCTCTGTTGATTGAGGGCCTGCCGTCTAGCTTCTGTCCTCTGGCCAAGCTGCACATCTCTGTCCTTTCACATACGTGTTGCTCTCTTCTCTTCAGGTGATAACTCCTCAGGAGGCATCAGCACATCCCTTTGTCATTCTGCTTTTCTGCTCAGCTGCCTGTGGGCTGTGTGATGGTGTGAGATCTCCATCTGGAGAGACAGAGATGAGAGGACATGTCCTGGATCCTGCCTTGCTAGATTGGCTACCATATCTCTCCCCGGGGCCAGGTTTCCTGTCAGGGCGCTTTCTCTAGCATTCTCGTGGCTTTTCTTGCCCCTTGTCCATTTAGCCAAGGCTCAGAGGAACAAACTTTGTGGTGACTAGATTGCTGTGTTGAACTGTCCTTTTGTGTTTTCCATCAACCCTGCCCATATTTTATGCAAATAGGCCATTTATTGAATTGTCTTCAACAACCCAGTTGGAATGTGCTGTCTCTTCTTTCCCAGACCCTGCCTGATAGACTGGTTCTCCAATTTTGAGAAAATGAGCCACACTAAGAATTGTTTAGTGTTTGGCAGTGAGCAGATATTCATTAAGTGTCTGCAGTGCATGAAGCATTCTGGTAACTGTCTTAGGGTAGTGAATGAGACAAGAACCATAAACCCCGTCTGTAATAAACAAATACCGCTCTCTAGGAAAACAATGCACTTAAAAAACCACCACCACCAAAAAAACCTCTGGAAGGCAGCAGGGACTGATTGTGTCATGAATTCAGGCTAGAGTGTTCTTGGTAGCTCCCAGTAGGAGGGGTGAGCAGGCATTTAGTTGGAATCTTGAAGGATTAAGCCATAATGGGAAGATGGATTTGCAAAACATATTTTGAGGATAAAGAGTAGAAGAGTCCAGATGGAGCAAAAGGCTCCCCTAAAGGAACAGCAGAGATAGACTGTAATGAAAGTGATGCAGGCTCATGTAGAGAAGTTTTATCTTTTTGTAAAATCGTTTTGTGAAACTACTTTGTACTCCTGTTACTCTTGTATTTATTACTTTTGATGTTTATTTGTCGGCAACGTCCGTGTCACCGCGTACCCCGAGCCGAGTGGAGGGACTAGGGTTACAAAAAGACAACACACAAGACAACACAAGACAACACGCAGTGGGTCACTCTTGTAAACAGAATGCCGTTTATTTGGGGTCAGCCTGCATCTTTTATAGTCTGCCTAGTCCCTCCCAGTATTATCCCAATGCTCAAGCAACTCCTAAGCTCCCCTGGGGGCATCTTAACAAAGGAGAAGCAGGGAAGAGGAACTTGCAGTCAAGCCAGGGGCTAAAATGCATTAGGCCAAGATTGCCCATCCTGCTACCCTTTAGAAACAAGGTAAGCTGTGGAGTTAACCCTTGGGAGACCGGGGCCTACATTTATTGTAAATAAAAGCTGGTTGAAAGACTTCATAAGACCGATCCTAGGGGCATGGACAGTAGCCTAGCAGTTAGGGTCTTCACCTGGAATGTCTGGGATCCCATTTGGGCCCCTGTTCGTGTCCTGGTGTCCCTACTTCCCATCTAGCTTCCTGCCTGTGGCCTGGGAAAGCAGACCCAGGGAGTTGTGTCCTGCACCTGCGTGGGAGACCTGGAGGAGTCTCCTGGTTTTGGATTGGCTCAGCTCCAGCCATTGTGGGCACTTGAGTGAGTCATTGGGCAGAAGATCTTCCTCTCTGTCTCTCCTCCCTGTATACCTGACTTTCCGATAAAAATAGATAAATCTTAAAAAAAAAAAAAAAAAAGAGAGACCAACCTTAGTCCTCTATTGGAGAGGAAGCTGAGTTTCTTGGAGCATCTATTTACTCCACATGTCAGGCTGCAGTTGTGTTTGGACACACCACAGTTGTAATTCATAGTCTCCGTTTTAACAACACTTCCACATATAATTATAGTTGCTTTGTAATTACAGCAATAAAATCCATTCTTTGGGAACTATTCCAGTGTTTAGAATACTGAAAAGCAGTGTGCTTAGTACCAGTTGTCGCAGTGATTCTTTTCCAATGCTTGAATTTCTAAGAAATCAGCTTCTATTGTACTTCAAAACAAAACTGATGTCTGATAAAATTCTCTGTTTTGAGAAGGCAGCTCTTTGTAGAACCTGAAAAAGAGAACTTTAAATCAAAAAGAATATTCACAAAAGACTGTATGTTCTATCTAGAAATATTGACAGGGAAGTGGGAATAAAAAAAAAAAAACTCAAGAAAAAAAATAGCCTAGAGGCTTTGCCTTATTAAGGGATTCTCTTGGTTTCAACCTGAGGGTGAGTGAGACTCCAGGAAATTATCTGCTTCTGTTTCAAACAAGTATTTCTCCTTGGAAAGCTACAGGAAGTTGGTATTACTCAGCATTAATGTTAACTGAAACACCCGAGAGTAGCAACTTAGGAGGAAACCATATTTTGACTTGGAAGTTCACTGTGTAAGGTGAGGTTGCCCCTTTAGTCTGGTAATTGGAGACAGTTAGCAGTGGAGTCAGTATGCCTGATTCCACATGGCAAACGATGAGGTGGAGGCAGGTTCAAGAAGCAATGACCCCAGAAGAGAGCAGAGCAGATGCCATGGTGCTGCATCCAGTTTGAGTCCCCTGGCTTAAGTATGAGACAAAATGGACTGTGTAACAGAGCCTGGGTCACCAACCGATACATAGAGATAAGCTTAGGATCTTGGCTCCATGACATGTTGGAAATTGGTGAGAGTGTTGCTTTTAATTACATGGAGTGTTCTAAAGATATGTGCATTTCTTGGTGGTTTAAGTGGGCACCACCTTTGGGAGCTTTGCTAATTCAGCACCAAGATTATTTCATAAATTCTTAAGAGCCATTTCCATATTTCTTGGAACAGTTTTGTTTCTTACCCAAGACATAGGAGTTAGTTCAAGGTCATCTGTTCGAGTCCATAGCTAACAAATCAGACATTTTTAATCTTCTTTTATGTGGTAACTTGAAAAATTTATTCTATCTGGTTTGTTCATAAGGCCATGCTGATATCTTCTAGGAAAGAGTGTGACATCTTCTCCCTGCCCAAAGACTTATGGGGATTTCTTGTACATCCTGTTTTGTAGTCATGGCATGGGAATTATCCCTTACCTGCAAACACTTGCTGAAAAGCATTGCCTGAATACCGTAGTGCAACCTTAGGTGTATTTTTTTAATAGAATCTATGATATTTCTATGAATTCCACTTGTTAGGTAAGTTGATAAGTTGTAAAGGATAATATCAGTTGCCTTCTTTGGGACATATTTGGCAGGAAAACTTCATATGTGTAACACTCTGCATGAGTTCGTAAGAGGTTACAATTGTCTCCAAAAGGTAGCAGAAGAGCAAGCCATTAGAAAAATTAGAACAACAAAATCTTATTGAAAGGGGGCAGTTCAAGGCCCATTGTGCAGGATTTCAGGTCCCAGATGTTCCTGAGCACCACCTAGTATAGTCTTTCTCATTCTAGCCTCCTTGTGAGTGGCTTACTTGTTTGCTGTGTGAAAAGGGCTTGATCTAACCTTTGTCATGCATCCCACACATTCCAGAACACATTCATAGTTCTCTTTTCACACTGACCTTTCTCTACCCTTCAAGTCCCAGGAACATTATCCCTCCTCTACAGTTGAAATTATGCCTGTAGGCTGCTTTGCTTCAAATGTTCCTCTGTAGAGTTGTGCTTTAGTGTGTACACATTTCTCCATTTTGGGATTAAAAGTTCCTTGAGGCACAGTCATTCTTTTGTTTTTCTACCTAGAGGTCAAGGGACATGGCCAGCAAATGCTTTTAATTGGTGTGTGTGTGTGTGTGCACCTCAATCCAGCTAATCACATTAGCTTCTTGTGTGATCTTGAACAGCTTTTTTATGTACACAAATTATCTTGTAAATGTATTATTTACATGCTAACTGAAAGTAAAAAATTAATTCCACTAATGATTTTAACAATAAATGCAAACTAGCTTGTGTTTTTAAAAATTTCATGCATTTCCCCAGTTGGGTGGCCAGAATAATTTTAAGTCAAAAACATTTGGCATTAATATATACTAATTTAAGAGTTGGCTTTTTCTGTAGAAATTTTTGTAGAATAATTTTCCTCTTAAAGGAAGTTTAAAATATTCTATTACTCTGAATCCTGGCTGAGCTTTCTTATGCATGATATTGTAATTCATGATAAGAGCTAAGTTTGCACGTTTTGGTATTTACTGTTTATTCTTATTACTCTTATGATTTTGTTAAATCAAATTCTCCCCAAAGAACTAGGGAATAAGCATAAGCAGCATGAACACTTTAAAATATTAGAAACTAGTAAACTTAACAAAAATTACTGACCTACCAGGATTTTAAATTTGGGTGGTTCAGGTAGAGATTTTGCACAAGCATTTGTGCCTTTATATTCTGAAAAGTGTTCTGCGGATTTTTTATTTTATATTAAAGCCATGTGAATATCAGCAGAGCGAATTTATTCTCTGTGTTTGAGAATCACCCATTCTCTGTCACTGTGTCCAAAATGGCAGCAAACTGACTTCACTGGTGCACAAGTATCTGCTGAACTGTATTGAACAAGCCCTGGGGAAATCTCAGGCTTCAAAGGAGAGTCACAATGCCTCGAACACCATAATTTATTAAGAGTGCCCAGTAGGGATTTCTATGTGGAACTTAGACAGTGACTTACATATCTTTCAATGGGATATTTTGATGAACAATATTATTCAAAATAAATATCTATACCTTTCTCTTTTCTCATTTACATAGTTCAGCAGGCATGTGAAGGGGAAAACTTGGGGGCTTTATGTGTTTGTTAGGCTGTAACTTGTGCTTTTGTTTAATGTAACATAGTAGTTAAGGATTTTTTTCCTTTGTAGTCCCAAACTGGTCCTCTTACTATACTTTCATCAGCCTAGAAATTAGCAGTCAAAATTGGAGTTAACTGTCTCAAATTTACCTTTACAGTTCATTCTGATGACAGTGTGCTTTAATACATAAGTAATTCTTAAGTGATAGGCAAATTATTCATATGCAAAAAAATACAGGGATCACATAACTGCTTTTGATTAACTGAGCCCAATGCATATCTTTAAACATCAAAAGTGGACAATTCAAAGTCCACAAACATCAAAAGAAAATGCTTCTGACTGTGCTTGCCTTCTTGACGTGGAAGAATAATGTTTATGAAATCAGTTTCTGGAGGATCAGTGCCTTTTCACTGCTTTGTCAAAGAATTTTATCATTGGGTCTAACTGCAGTAACATTTCTCTCTGCTTTCTTCTCCGTGGAATTTCTTTTTCTAACTCTATTCAAACTAGTGATTTGTTTTTCTAAATAATCAACAATTATTTGGTTTTCCTGTGAGCTCTTTCATGTAAGCACATTTTTATTGGAAAAGACTCATATCATCAAACATTCTTAAAAGATACCTTTATTTTTGGTGCAGAACATTTGAAATCTATGCATGCTTTACATGCTGCTTGAACTGTACGTGAAAATACTCAGTCGGCATGCTTTCCACCTGATATTTGTGAGATTTATCTGCTGTTGCTACATAAAGCTGCAAGTTGTTCCTTTTCACAGTTGGTGAAGGTCCTTCATCTTAGTATGCCAAGCTTTATCTTTTCTGTTGATGACCACTTTTGTTGTTTTCAACTTGAGGTTATTAAGAATGAATTTTCAATAAACATGATACAGATATAATCCTGTCAGTGTACTTCTTCTGTCTTAGTATACAGTCAAAAAGATTACAGCCACTTTTCCACTTAACCAGATTTTGAAAATAGTTTTTCAAGTTAGTGGTGCCCATTCACATGCCAATCATTAGAGTTCTGGTTCCTCTGCCTCTTAGTCCACAATGAGTATTCTTAGTTCTTTGTTATTGGAATGGTTTTACTACGGGGGTGTGATTGTAGTTTTCATTATATATCTCATGGAATCAGTTGGTTTAGTATCTTTTCCTAAGTTTATTGGCCATTTTTATCTTTTGTGAGTTGTTCACTTATTTTTTATATTCTATTGCCTGATGTTTTTGAAGTTTTTTAGACACTATATAATCTAGATAACTTTCCTTTGTTAGATATTGTTCCATGTATTTATTTTTGTTAGAAAAACGTATGCATACAGACAACTCAGAAGCATCTCACTGCCTGGATACTCACAACAACTAGGACTGGACTGACAGAAGTAAGGAGCCCAGAACTCAGTCTGGGTCTCCCACATGGTTAGCAGGAATCCCAGTGCTTGAGCCATCATCTGCTACCTCTCAGGGTGGAATCAGAGCAGAGGAAGCACTACATCCAGGCCCTCTAACAAGGGATGTGGTATTATAACCATTGCTCCAAATGCATGCCCCTGTTAGGTTATGAATACATTCTACTTGCTCTTTGTTTATATTTTATGACCAGAAGTTTGGTTTAAACTTACCAGTGCTTTTTCCACATAGCTTATACTTTTTGTCTTATTTAGAGATTATATTTTCATTCTTTACAATTTTTTTCAGTGAACTAGAAATAGCAGCCACCCAGTTGTTTATAACAGTACTGGAAGAAATGCTGCCATACTGTGTTGCCTCTAAACTAACATAAAGCTCTATTCTATGTCATATGCAACATCAAATTGTAATTTGAGTACATAGGTATTCTAGAAGTGTAATTTAAATGTTTTCAAAGGCAGCAGTTAGAATTTTAGTTTAGAGGAGTACGGATGGAATATGCAATGAGTAATTAAGCACAATATATACAAAGCACTAAATTATGGTTTTTGAGTGTATGGAGTGTCAAAATATCATTTAAAAGTTATAAAACATTCAAAGACATAAATATGGCAGCTGTTTGGTACAGTGGTTAATTCTCTGCTTGGGACAGCATGTCCTAGGTTTGAGTCCCAGTTCTGCTGCTTTCCTGTTAATGTGCACTGTGGAAAGCAGCAGATGGTACCTACACATACCTAGACTCCTACCACCAATTCGGGGGACTAGAATTGATTTCCCAATTCCTAGCTTCACCGTGGCACTACTCTGGGTGCTGAGGCATGCAGGGAATGAACCAGCACATCGGAAATCTCTGCCTTTCTGTCATTCAAATAAGTAAAAATCATTATTTAAACATACTGCACTCAACTAAAATTCCTGTTACTTAAGAAACACATTAAATTTTGGATGCTAATGCATAGCAGTTTGACAAAACTTCAGCGTATACATATGACATTGCTGTTACTAGTTCTGAAAATCAAGAATATTTCTGTTAATATTATGTTTATATATTTAAAGGATAGTTTGTGTTTATTAAGATGACTACATGGTATGAAGACTGATTCTATTTAAAAAAATCTTCACCTTTCAAAGGAATCATTTTGAGGTTATACAGGTTTTATAAAATACCTCTGCCATACATGTTTTGAATGCATTTTGGAATTACATTTACAAGCAGAGAAATTTCTTAACACATTCACTTGTTTTGATAACGATTTAATCTCATTTTAACCTGCAATATATGTTTTTAAATTATTTTTATTTTAAATATTTGTTTATCTGAAAGGCAGAGTTATAGATCGAGAAGAGAGACAGAAGGAGAGATTTTCCAACTGCTGACTTACTCCCCAAATGGCCAAAAGGCCAGAACTGTGCCAGGCTGCTTCCGAAAGCCTCTGGCTTCTTCAAGATCGCCAACCGGGGCTTGTATGGTAATGCTAGTACTACAGGTGGTAGCTTTACATATAATGCCACAGTGCAGGCCAATATTTATTTTTTAAGATAATACTTGTTTAGATTCCATTTTTAATAAAGTGAATCCATTTTCGGTGCACTTTTTTTTTTTAAAGATTTATTTATTTATTTATTTTATTACAAAGTCAGATATACAGACAGGAAGAGAGACAGAGAGGAAGATCTTCCGTCCAATGATTCACTCCCCAAGTGAGCCACAACGGGCCGGTACGCGCCAATCTGATGCCGGGAACCAGGAAGCTCTTCCAGGTCTCCCACGTGGGTGCAGTGTCCCAATGCATTGGGCCGTCCTCGACTGCTTTCCCAGGCCACAAGCAGGGAGCTGGATGGGAAGTGGAGCTGCCGGGATTAGAACCAGCGCCCATATGGGATCCTGGGGCATTCAAGGTGAGGACTTTAGCTGCTAGGCCACGCCGCTGGGCCCTTCGGTGCACTTTTAAAGTTTTCACAATTTGAATGCTCCCACTTGTCCACCAATGGCTAGTCATATCAATCTATTGTGTTCCATTGTTGGGTAATGCCACATTTCAGTTGCATCCAGGTTGTGTGTTTTTTTTTTTTTTTCATTATGAATATAGCTAGTGTAAACACATATGTGCGAGCTTATATTTAGATCAGTTTAAATAGTGGTAAAAAATATGGGTTGTAATGCAAATCCCTATCAAAAATCTGGAATAATTTTTCTGATGATTACATCATTTTATGTTCCCAGCAGCAATATATGGGAATTCTACCTTCTCTACATCCTTGCCAACATTTGCATCATTAAGTAATGTAGAGCATATGCCTTGAAGTGTCTTAAAATCTTTTGCCGGTTGTTTTACTGATTATTTTCTCATTTAGTTTTATTAGCTTTATTCCCCATGTGTTTGTGTATGTCATTTGTAATACTTCTTTACAAGGACAACTTCAAATTGTTGTAACTGATAGCATTATTAAGAGTGTTTATTGTGGGAATGGTACTGTGGCATAGCTGATTAAGCCTCTGCTGTGGTGCTGGTGTCTCATTTGTTCACCAGCTTGAGTCTTAGCTGCTCCTCTTCTATTATAATTCCCTGTCTGAGAAGCTGTGGAGGGTGGTCCCAGTTCTTGGGCCCCTATACCCTTGTGAGATTCCTGAAAGAAGCTCCTAGCTTCAGACTGGCCCAGCTCTGGCCTTTGGTGAGAATGCACTAGCAGATGAAGATCTCTTCTCCTTTCTCTGTAACTTTGCCTTTCAAAATATTTATTTTACATTTTGAATGCAAGAATCCTAAATTATTCCTACCCTTTAAGCATCACTTTTTTATGATGACAAAAATTAACATAACGTAAGTTTGAGTTTGATTTAATGTATGAAAGTAACTGGTTCAGTTGTAAATTCATTGTGTTCTGGATAAACTTCTGTCACAGCAAAATGTTGTTTTGCACGTGTATAAGCTAAGTACATTTTGTAGTCTATATAGACTTGAGGTCAATCTTAAGTATTCAGTTAGTCATTCAGGGAGGATTTGATGTCTGGGATTAGTTTGATGTTACAAAGCACTTATTCCTAAATTTGAGAGGAAACTCATGATAATTTGGCGTCAGCAGTGCCTTTACTTCACAGAAAAAATACTGACATGATAGTGTCTGTTACATAGGTTCTTGTGTCTATCACACATAGCCTCGTTAAAACCTGAAGCTGATCCTACAACTTCAGTTTAAGCACTTCTGTGGTATTATATTCCTCCAGTGTTCTTGTGATATCACATCCTCACTGATTGTGGAAACTGACCCTATTTTTGTTGTGTTTAGTTCTGATGTGAGGATAATGTTACAGACAGCATTTGGAGAAAGAAAGGAGAAAATTTGCCTGAACTGCTAATTCTTGGCTAATCACTGTTCAGCCATATCTTTCATTAAAAAAAAAAGAAAGAAAACACTTACCTGGAATGAAGTAAACCTTCCAATGAGAAAGTGCTATCCTAAGCAATATAGGTTCTTGAATGAAAGGGGTTAGTTTTCTCACAAACAGGGGATTCATTTCCAGTGTCTTGGATGACAGGATGCTGCTGTCCTGAATGCTGCCCCTTTGGGAGCTTGGATGAGTTGACTATGAAGAACTCTGGTGGGGAGAATAATTGGATGTAGTAACATCTTAGATGATCTGAGGACATAGTGTTTTTCTGCCCCTCCCCTCCTGTTCCTTCCTCTCTCTCCCCTCCCTCCCCAACCCAGGGATTCCTTCTTAGGTCAAAAGGGTGATAGTGGTATTTTTTTTTCACATCAATATAGTAGATATTCTTTTTTTTCCACTGGAGCATGCAGAATGAGTTGACTGTAAAATATGCCTTCAAAGCTGAGGTTTTAGGAAAGGCCTCTCAAGGGAAGTGATTTTATAAAGAACTGGAATTTAAGTGTTGGTCATACGTTCTTCATCTTTAGACTTTTTATTCAAAGCATAACAACCACTTGAATAGAAATAGATTTCTTATTTTATGTTTATTTCTGGGCACAGTGCCTGGTTTCTTGATAGGGCAGGTTTATCCCCAAAAGAAATGAATTTTTGCAATGATAGGTTTTTTTCCCCGCCTCTCGTGCATTGAGTATTCTCTACAATACATCCAAAGCTGAGCTCTCAAGTAAGAGCTTCTTGAAATAGACTTCTGGGGAGTAGTAATTCCTGGGGAAAGATATCACTCATCCCTCTTGAAATAATTAGACAGTTTTTGTGGCTTTTTTCTCTTAGTTATACATAATTTGGCGTTACCTGCATGTATAAGAGAACCCTCATAATATTAGACTCATCATCATTTCATTAGCTGGAAATTAATATCACTCCCAGGTGCTTCCTTCTCTTGTAGCAAAATCTGGCCCAACTATCACTAAATTTCTTCATGTAGAAGGCATTGCTTTTTTTTTAAGACCTATTTTTTTTTAAAAGATTTATTCCTTTTATTACAGCCAGATATACAGAGAGGAGGAGAGACAGAGAGGAAGATCTTCCGTCCAATGATTCACTCCCCAAGTGAGCCACAACAGGCCGATGAGCGCCGATCCGATGCCGGGAACCAGGAACCTCTTCCGGGTCTCCCACGCGGGTGCAGTGTCCCAATGCATTGGGCCGTCCTCGACTGCTTTCCCAGGCCACAAGCAGGGAGCTGGATGGGAAGTGGAGCTGCCGGGATGAGAACCGGCGCCCATATGGGATCCCGGGGCTTTCAAGGCGAGGACTTTAGCTGCTAGGCCACGCCGCCGGGCCCTAAGACCTATTTTTTAATAGAAACTCAGATATACAGAGAGGAGAGACAGAATGGAAGATCTTCTGTCCATTGCTTCACTCCCCTAGTGGCTGCAGTGGTTGGAGCTGAGCCAATCCAAAGCCAAGAGTCAAGAACTTGCTCTGGATCTCCCACGTGGGTGCAGGGTCCCAATACTTTAGGCCATCCTCTACTGCTTTTCCAGGCCACAAGCAGGGAACTGGATGGGAAGTGGAGCAGCCAGGACACTAACTGGTGCGCATATGGGATCTCGGGTGTGCAAGGTGAGGATTTTGCCATAGACTATCGCACAAAGACACTGTTTTTAAGCTGTACTCTTACATTTGAGAATGCAAATTACTCAACACTGCAGTCAACTGATCCTTCTCCCTGAAGACACATTAATATTGTCCAGATTTCCATATTGCAGCTATGTTTTTTTTCTTTTCTCCTTTAAACCCTGCCTAACTCTGCTTGTCTAATCTCTATAGGATAACTCTGTTGCCTTCATTAACAAATACATTTTCCTCCTCCTGCTAACCATATCATTCCACTTTGTAGCAGTATTAAGTTCCCTTGTTACATTTAGAAGAAGTTCTGAAATTATGCTTCACGTGTTCATTCTTATTTGACTATGTTAAGAGCATCTCTATAAATTATACTAGGAATTTGGAAAAATAGAGATGCATGTGAAGTGGCCTTTGACAATGTCTTAAACCATTGCAGCACTGGAATTAAAGAAACTGGTTATATGCATGTTCTGACCTGCAGGACACGACACTCAGACTCTGAGGGTGGACTGGAAATGCTGGGCTGCTAGCCCAAGAAACACACGGACACACATACTTGGTGGCAAAGAGTGCCTCCTGCTTTTTATTTTACTCCTCATATATATATATATATACCATCTTCTCTAGGGGAGGAGAGGAAGAGGAGGGGTTTCCTGGAAGTAATTATCTTCATTGAAGCAGGGAAGGAACTAATCATCTATATTGAAACAGGGGAGGCACTAATCATCTGAACAGGAACAAGGGTAGAGGTTCTATTCGGCTTGCTTTGCACAGGATGTTCTGGCCTAATATCCTGCTTGCTGTGGCCCTGCTTGCCCAAGGCAAGCTTTGCAATGCAACAGGTTGTCAGGCATGCCAGGTCTAGGGTCCATAAGTCTGTGGCTTCTAACACATGCACTGCTAGTATGGAGATTGGGCATAGGACATGAGTTAAATCTTGTGGATACTTAAGGAAAGTCAGCATAGTCATCTTTATCAGGGGACAAACTCTGTGTGACAAAGCATTGGAAAACCCAGTTGTTTAAAACAATAAGCATGCATTGCTGTCCTACTAGTCTTGGGTTCAGTGGGGCCATTCTGGTGTCTGTTGTCTTTACTCAATTTTCTATGAGCATACACACATCAGACACTTGTCTCTGATGATCTTTTCTGAATTTTCCACCTTTTCTACTAAGCTGATTGTAGCCTGTGCTAGGTTGGAATCATCTGGGAAAACTCAATCTCAGAGGCTTCCTCCTTGTGAAGCTCACTGGTCTAGGCTGTTTTCCATAACAAGACAATGTTCCAAAGCAGAAGCAACAAGACCATTGGAAATGTGTCTTCAGAACTGCCTCACTGCCACTTGTGTTGATTTTCTTGGCCAAAAGAAGCCACAAAGTTAGCCAGTGTTCAAAGCGAATGAAAATAGGCTTCAGTTTTTGATGTGAACTATTGCAAAAACACATAGCAAAGGCTGTGAAGACAAGGCCACATTTTTTTTTCTATAATCAGTATAGTAGTGTACACAAAGGAAATTACATTCAAATTAAGCCTTTAATGCACCGCCAGACTTCATTGTTGAATAAGTGGGTGCAAAGATTTGACCACTGAAGATTCAAAATGCTATTTTGTATTAATTATGAACAGCTTGATTTCCAAATTATTTCTGTTATAATTCATTTTAGTGTCATTTTTATATCTGCTCCATGATTGTCTTAGTGTTTAAGGAACGGGGGAAGGTCTTAGACCAACACTTTACAGATGAGGAAACAGAAATAAAGAAATTCATCCAGTTCTTCCACCATATATTGAAAGACGTGAGGGTATTGGTCAGATACCAACTTTCTGTGATGCTGTCCACAGTAGCATCGACATTTCCAACTCCAGGCTATGGTTCACATAGTTTCTCAACCTGACTTATCTTCTGCACTCTAAACATTATTTCACAGTATCTTTCACCATGGATTCACAAGGGACTTGTGCAAATAGGGAAGGCCAAAGTCTAATTCTCATGTACCACCTTCTTGTTATATTGAAAATGGAATGACTTTAAAAAAATGATTTATTTTATTTGAAATTCAGAATTATGAGAGAGAGAGAGAGAGAGAGATCGATTGATTGGTTTTCCATCTGCTGGTTCCTTTCTCAGATGGCCACAGTAATCAAGGCTGGACAAGCTGGAGCTGGGAGCTTCATCAGGGTCTCCCACATGTTTGAGAGAGACCCAAGAACTTGTGCCATCTGCTGCTACTTTCCCAGGCCATTAGCAGATAGCCAAATCAGTAATGGAGCAACCAGGACAAAAACCTACACCAAGATGAAGTGCTGGTGCCACAAGCGGAGGTTTTATCCAGGATACTACAATTCAAGCCCCACAGAACTGAATGAGCTTTGAAAGACTTAGATGAGAGTGGTCCTTCTGAAGTCAATCTGGCTTCTATGTCCCTCTGTCCCTGAGGTCTAAGCACAATTGGGAAGTTCTGAGATCACAGCGTGAGGATAATAGATGTCTTTGATTACAGATGTGGAGTGACTTATTCTAATGAGTGTTTCCAAAAACTTGAAGATGAAGTTATGTGTATATGGGGAACAAATTTTATGCATTTTGTATATAAAGTTTTCAACGTTTTCCTGCAGACCAGGGTCAAGGGATTGCAGCAAATTTTTGAGTGAATCTTGGTTCACACTGATGGCCTAAAAATTCCGTTTCACTGTCCTTTCATTTGCTTCTCTTGGAAAAGCTGCTCCTTATCATTTCGCAGTCCTTTATTAAGAATTATGATTTGTAACTTAGTTTTTATAGCTTAACTCCTGGAAAAGAAACTAAAGCAAGATGAAAAGAATAGGAGCTAAATTGATAGCTATATGAAGTCTGTGTGTTTAAGGTCTGGTTTTTATGAACCATGTTTTCAGATAATACATTGTAAGCAAATAAAAGCAAAATAGCTCCCAGGAAATATTTCTCAGAATATTATAATTAGGACAAATAATAACAATGAAGTAATTTTTCACTATTCTTAAATAGTATCCATCATTATATATTTTTTTCTTTCACATCCTTTTTGGTGATATATGTTGGTAAGTCATAGTCGTATGTAACTAAAGCTTGAGAATTAAAATATTTCTTAATACTAAGAAAAACTTCGAAAAAGAATTTTAGGTAACAATTGTGCAAATTTGATTTTCTTGGTTTTTATAATGAATTTATGATCATGCAGATGTTCACTGAGTTGCTTAGTCACAAGCCTCTGTGCTACAAGCTGTGGATGTTACGGTGATGGCTTAGTCCTGATCCGAAGTGCTCAGATCGAGACAGTCAGATATGTAACCACTACAAAGCACTTTACTATGGCAGATCATTTTCTGATTGCTGGATGGCATTAATTTTCCATTTTGCATTTAGAATAGGCTAGAATTTTATATTTTGACCTTTACTGAAAGACACTTTGAATACTAAAATTAAAATTGAAAAAAAAACCCCACACACTATCTCATTAGTTCCTTCAAATTAAACTATGGCTGAAGGGAACAGGAATATTGAGTTGCTTTGCATAATAAGTTAGGATTGAAATCTGAGTATGGCTACTGTGTATGTTTTGTTACAAGCTCCTCAAAATATACTCTTTCAAATTTTTTGGATTCTATAGTTTAAAGAACCTAAAATATTATTGATTGCTCCTAAGGTGGTTTTTTTTCCCCTTAAAATGTGTTTGTCAGGCAGAGTGATGGAGGGAACCTTATTACATTTGTTGGATCAGTCCCCAGATGGTCACATGGGTCTTCCTTACCACGAGACGGGTGATTCATACAATGCCTCCGTCCATGAAGCTGACACTTCAGATGGCAGATTAGCTCATGTGCCACTGCAGTGTGGACCCTCCATTCCTTAGGTTTAAAACATCTCTTGATTTTAGTAAATAAGCAACCAGAACAAAAGATTCTAGGATGCCTGTTCACAAAAGCCACATGTTTCTTCTAAAAATTGACAAGTCTTTTTTTGGCGTTTCCTCAAGGCTGAAGAATGGTAAAAGACAGTTAAAACTTCTAAAATTCAATGATGTTTTTCATTCTTTTTCACACTTTAGTGAATTTAATGTAGGTTTTTTTAACTTCCACGTGCCCTTTTTATCATTAGATTTCTAGAAATTATGGTAATCTCACAAGAGTTCAAATAATTTCCATTATTATCAGCCTCTAACTTTTTTTAAAATTACTGTAGGACCAACAAACGTCATCACTTTAAGTATCACAACTACACATTTGTGGGGTATAATCTCCTGTTACATAATGTCCTTGAGCGTTTTCTTTTGTTCCCAATAACCTATGCAAAGAAATTGTCAGGTCCCCAGTCAGTCCCCATTATCTTTGCAGACGTTTAAAAGCTTATCAATATTAAAATGTATAGTTTCAGTTCCATTTCTCTTGGGTTATGTACAGAAAACTTCCTCATCTTCGAAAGTTCAGGTAGCCATGCAGGCTGTCACATTGTTTCAGGTGTTTTAGCATTCCCTGCTTGTAACAACTGTCTAGAGACGTTGATCTCAGAAAATGCTAAGTCCGCAATTAGCATTCTTTGACATGTTACTGTTTTATTGAGCATTATCAGAGGCTCTTGACCTTAAGAATAATCAATAACACAGATTTTTAGCTTTTTTACTTCTTTCTTGGAGGAATCTTGGTAATTTTGACATAATTGAGTAAGTTTGTATATTTTATACTATGTTCAGATTTTCCTCCTCCAAGGCAGTAATTTCTTTCTGCATTCTCAGCCTGTGATGTAGGTAGCTGATACCCAAATGTTTGAGAAGAATCCTCTAAGATATTCCAGTGTCAAACAGCTGGCCAGGCCACGTGTTTGTAACTTAAACACCAGTGGAATTGTACAGAAAAATCCCATGAGTGAGTTGCATTGCGTAAGAGCAGAAATGCCTGGTGGAGAATGGCCAAGTTGGGTCACACCGGTGTGTATGCAATGGCATGAGTCCAATTCAGGTGATGGCTATCCCACTGGAATGCAGGACTGCTTTTTAACAAATTATGTGATTTTCTTTTTACATGTGGAGCTTAAGAGACAAATTGCTATGCAAGTTTCCCACAAACATTTAAAATATTTTGAAAGTGAAACAGAACATTTCTGTGCGTCACTGTGTTTCCCACCATGACCTGAATTTCCCACTTGTGAATGGTGGATTCTGAGACTATTTTACCTTCATTTGAAGTATTTCTATATGTTCTTTAATTGCAGCACTGAAATAAGAATTTATCTGTCTTTACGAACAACAGATACTATTTATGAGACTAGTTATAATATAGCTTGCTTGATTGAAGCCAGAGTTACTTTTCTAAAAGTAAATTAGCAACCCATATGCATTGATATAATTGTTGCATTAATAAATTTCTGCTTTGAAGATTGCAAGATTTTGAGCTAAACTTGCATTCTATCTTTGGAGGCCTCACAGCAATAGGATTCTCCTTCAACAAGCCCTTGTAGATAACTCACCTCAACTGTAAAGGTGCATGCAGGAGAAGCCCTAGTATGAAGTTCTTGCTGACCACTCTCAGTGAGAGGCCTACTCTACTTAATGTACTCTTTTTTATCTGTTTCCCTGCAGGGAGAAATCTTTCAGCAAATGTATATTGAGCAGTGGACCTGCTGAATTATAAATTTCCACACCATGAGTTGTGCCCCTTAGCCTAAAGGTTTTCTCCTCTAATCAATAGTTTCCGTTTCAACCAAGATTATTATTGCAATTAAGCACCTTTCAATTCCTCTTGGCCATTTTTTTCCCCTAAAAGTAGCAACTATATGTTTCCAAGAATTCTAAAGAAAAATAGGCTCCTAACTCCAGCCCCAGTGATTAAACATTTAAAACAAATACAGTGATTTATTGAGTATCAGTAGTTTGCCAGGGAATATGCTAAGATAGGGGTGGTGTGGGTGGATGGATAACCTGGTAAAATAAAAAATTATAGTAATGTCTGGTCTTTAAAAAAGATGCTAATTTAATTTTATGTCAATAATGTCTGTGAAAAGAGTTCAGATGATATATAATCAATCGTTAGCAGACCCAACCAATATCTAGTAAAACACTGACGAGGGTTCTAGAAAGTTATATAAGTGTGTCTCTGCAGTTACTCTTGGATTATGTGTTGATCTTTTAAACAAGCGTTTGCTTTTGCTGTTCAATGAATTTCTTCTCCATATGATTTTTTTATTTTTAGGCACATAACTCATTTATAAACACCAATTATAGCAATTACATTTTTATTCCTGAAGGGGAAAATGCCACAAAATCTAGTAGATCTTGTCTCTATAACTGATTTTGAATTTTAATGGATAGATTTCTATAACATGCACTGTTGTTTCGTGAGCGCTGTCCAAGAGGACTTTTTAGTGCTGAGGTTGGACTTATTCCCAAATTTCCTTTGTTTGCAGAGTCTGGACACTTCCATATTGAACGAGCCCTGTAATGTTGCTGTGTCACGTGGGAGCCCTGCTAGCTCCTTCCCCTATTCTGCAGTTCAGAGTAGCTTATAAGATGGACTGGTAATGAGCATTTCTTCTTCCTAGTATGCATTGGCATTTCCAGGAACATCCTTAAGGCCCTTTTCCTCCTTTTCAGTTACACTTGTTTGCTAGACTGTGTCTTAGGAACACATACTAATCCTTCTTTCCCCATCTCACCACTGAGGCTGCTCTGGGAGCATTACCATGCTTGTGATTCACACTGGAAAGGAAATCTTAGTTTTTCCATCATTCTTAATCCTGGGGCTGGTGATTTTCCCCTTCTGTTTTGTTTGCATTTTCCATCTGCTGAACAAGGATGCCCTGAAGGAGTATCAAGAGCATGCTGCTGTAAAGAAGGCACTAAACCTTAGAATCTAGGCAGCACGTAGGCGTGAACACCAGCTGCAATTTACTTTCCATTTTAAAATCTGTGTAGAAGCTGAAGAGATTGGGCCTAGTAGTTGAGGCACAGGATGAGGCACCTGCAACCCATACTGGAGTGGAGTTACATTCCTGCCTCTGGATCCTGATTCCAGTTTCCTCATGATGAGAATGTTGGGAGATAACAGAGACAAAACATACATTATTCCAAGTGAGTACTACATGAGAGGAAGGATAAGGAGCTGTGATTCTTAAGCACACTTTCTCATCTCCCCGCGGAATGTCATACTCAGCTACCAGGGTCACTAACTTGTATTACAAGGTCTTTGCTCTTACAAGTCCTTAAGGATTGAATGAACATACATTTTGTGGTTTATTTTAGTAGTATTTTGAATTAGATCATAGAACTGAGACATCTAGAACACCTCTGAATTATTTAAAAACAAGCCCATTACTTGTTGCCCAAAAGTATACGGACAAACTTTACATTTTGAGATTTGAGTATTTTTTTTTTTACAGCCTTTGTCTATACTCTTGAGAGCAGTGGTTTTTCTACTTACTACTTGTTGAATCCTTTAGTCAGTGGAAAGTTAAGTGTGTGCTTATAAAGATAACTAGAAGTAAAAAAAATAAGTAGAAGTATTTCATTGTAAAAATTTTTAAGAAGAGAGAAGGAACATAGGATGGGAAGATCATTTTACTATTCAGTCTGTATGCGAGAATTCCATGACATTTGTTTACATTATGTAAATAAAATTTTTACTCTTTTCGAAAATAAATATCTTTGCCAAGAAAGATATTAACATTTTCACAAATTCTTTAATGTCTGATTCATTGAAAGATTTTCATGTCTCTGCATTTAGTCTGTTCTGATATGATATTTTATTGATGTACATAAAAATGGAACTTCACACTAATACAGTTGCCTAAGGAATGATTATTTTGTAGACTTTAAAGTTGCTTCTGGATAGTATTCTATAAGACTACAGCAAAGTATACTAAGCTATAGTCTACCTTGCATTTTTTTAAAGTTTTATTTTTATTGCAAAGTCAGATATACGGACAGGAAGAGAGACAGAGAGGAAGATTTTCCTCCAATGATTTAACCCCCAACTCACTGCAATGGTCGGTAGTGCACCGATCTGAAACCAGGAGCCAGGAACTTCCTGTAGGTCTCCCACACAGGTGCAGGAACCCAAGGCTTTGGGTCATTTTCGACTGCTTTCCCAGGCCACAGCAGGGAACTGGATGGGAAGCGGAGCTGCCAGTTTTAGAACAGGCACCCATATGGGAATCTGGTAGGTTTAAGGCAAGGACTTTAGCTGCTAGGCCACCACGCCTACCTTGCATTTTTGTTTTACTTATCTGTGATTTGTAACATTGTACATTCGTCCCTTGAAAAATGTCTGTAGATGGAGTCATGCAGATTATTCAAATATTGACACATATCATTGTATGATATCAGAAGCCTCACATTCATTAAAATTGCCACCAGTCTTCCAGAAAGGCCTTAGAATTGAGATATTAACAAACTTATGGAGGCAATAAAAAGTTCAATAAAATTCTGGTTTTTACCCAAAAGTTGATATTTTATTGTTGACAGGAAAAACTATCAGTTGTTTTGCTGGAAGTGTCAGGCTTACTATTTGTTTTTTAAGAAAAATGCCTGGGGCCAATAAAATGGCTCAATTGGCTAATCCTCTCCTAGTAAGTGCTGGAATCTCACATGGTGCTGCTTTGTGTCCGGCTGCTCCACTTCCCATCTGACTCTGCTTGTGGCCTGGGAAAGCAGTAGAGGATGATCCAGTGCCTTGGGACCCCACACCTACATGGAAGACCAGGAAGAAGCTCCTGATTCCTGGCATTGGATTGGCTCAGATTTGGCTGTTGCAGCCATTTGGGGTGTGAACCAGTGGATGAAAGATCTTTCTGTATCTCTTTCTTCCTGTTTATCTGCCCTTCCATAAAATAAATAAATATGTATTTTTTTAGATGAAAGAAAATGCCTGCCAAATAACAGAATCAGGAAGCCATACATTGTTAAGCATTTATTTAAATAAAAATGGCAGTCCATAAAAATAACAGCTAGCTCTTTTGCTTTGCAGAACCATCATCATACATCAGAATTATTTTGTGAATACTTCCTATGATGTTACACAGGCTATTTTAAAAGATATAAATTCCATCACTGATCTTTAGTAAAGTTTTAATATGTGTTGCTTCATCAAACAATTCTTAAGTGAAGCTGCATGGCTTTTGTTTCCCCACAATGGTATGAGTTATGGTGAAAATTAAAACAGCTATCCAATAGGGTTATTCTGTCACTATTTATGCACCCAGGATTTTATCTCCCATCAGCTCAAATGGCAACATATAAAAAAAGCAAAAATGCACCAGAGAATTCTTATGGAATAATTGTGACGTTTTGGACTTCAGGCAAGGTCTTGGGGACACCCAGGTAAACATAGACCAACTTATAGGCTGTTGACGGCTGCTTTGAATGTGTGTTCTGTATTCCTATGACATCTAGTCAGATTTCTGCTTGTACTCCAGAACACCATTACATGCTATGGAGATGTGGGGCTATACTACTTTTCATCCCGTTTCCCAACACACAACCTAAGTAAATGGGTCTCTTGCTGCTTTCTGTATTTTAGTCATTCCTCGTCCCAGGTTATCATGATGAGTAGATTGATATGAGCTTAAAAAGAACATAAGCTTGATTACCATTTGCCCAGGCTGCTCCTCTCTGAGTCTCAGTTGGCTCGCACGTGCCCTGTTGTCTGTCTTTTCTTGTCCTCCCATGCTTTGTGAGCCCCTTCAGTTTTCTCACCTAAGGAAGAGCTTTGGATTGAGGTGTCGTCCTGCTGAATTTAACTGTTTTGTGTTCAGTGCTTTTGAACTGCAGCATTCATGCTTAAAATGTTTACTGGATATATATCTGCACTGTGAAATGTGAGTATTAAGGTTAAACATACTTCTTGAAGCTGAACTCATCATATTTATTACCAACTGAAGACAATGATTCCCTTTATTAGTTGGTGTTGACTTTAAGAAGATGAAATTTTTGGAAAATTGATAGAATCTGTAATATTTCAGTTCTGGTGTTGAACCCAGGCTTCGAATCTCTAGATGTAATCTCTGTACCTACCTGCTCTTTGCCCTTCTGTGATACAAGATAACATCCTGAGCCTTCTTTTCATTGTCTAAATCAGAGTATTGATGTTTGCATATAGGGATTATGTGGATTAATCTCATGATGTAGGAAACAGCCAGCATAGTGTGTTACACAGAGTACATTTAATTACATTAAATTAATTAATCACAGCAAAAATTTATTTATTTGGTAACGAGACATTTACTGGTTATGGTTTTAGAGATTCTATGCGGTTATTATCTTAAGAGGAAATTAGGCCCTCACGATTCCTAAGAATGTGGGTTTGGTGGAGCATGTACACATTACCTGAAATGCCGAAAAACATTTTTTAGGTACATAAATAATGGGCAGCAGATGATAAACAAAATGTCAGATATCTTCTTTTTTCAATATATAAACCTAACAGAAACCCACTCTCCATACAGAAGAGATCTTAACTGGATGGACTCTTTATTTGATAAATGACCTTGGATATATATTTGATAAATGGCTTGGATATATTCTAACCCAATTATTATTTAATAGCTTATTTATGAATTGGTTCGTCACATCAGTGGATCGGTTTTATTCTCAGAATCTCTTTCCTTTAAAAGGTCTCTTTGTTGTTTACTTCAAAGGCAGGGTTAGGAAGGGAGAAACAAAGAGAGTTCTTCTGTCTGCTAGTTTATGCCCCACATGACCACAAAAACCAGCGCTGGGCAAGGCTGAAGCCAGGAGCCAATAGCTTCTTTGGGTCTGCTGCTTTAGTGCCAAGACAGCATTTGGGCTATTTTCTGCTACTTTACTAGCCATAAGCAGGGAACTCGGTCCAAAGTGGAGCAGCCAAAACTAAAACTGGAGCTGTTAAGGGAGGCTGGCATTGCAGATGGCATTTTTTTGGTAAAGATTATATGCATATTTATCTATTTTCATTGGAAAGGCAGATATACAGAGAGAAGGAGAGACAGAGAGAAAGGTCTTCACGTCCCAAGTGGTGGCAAAGGCCAGAGCCGAGCTGATCAAAAGCCAGGAGCCAGGTACTTTCTCCGGGTCTTTTACATGGGTGCAGGGTCCCAAAGCTTTGGGTCATCCTCAACTGCTTTCCCAGGCCACAAGCTGGGAGCTGGATGGGAAGTGGAGCAGCCAGAGCATGAACAGGTGCCCATATGGAGCATTCAAGGAGAGGATTTAGCTGCTAGGCTACCAAGCTGGGCCCTGTAGATGACATCCTAACCTTTCATGCCACAGTGCCACACTGAGAACTCCATTCTTAATTCAAACCCGAGAAAAGATAACACAGTAGGACATGTCTGGGGTAATAAAGTTGGATATGGAATAAAGCATGAATTACTTGTGCTACACTACATATGTGTTCTTTTCATCTGTGAGTATCTATTATGCTTACATGTACCAAATGAACTATTGAATTTGTGACTGCAGCCTGCAAGTAAAATAAAGCAAATATAATTATTGCCAGCTCGAATATAACTAAATGCTTGCCTGTCTCCCAGAAAGTTGGTCATTTTTGAGTATTGGCCTGGTGTATTGAATGTTGATTTTTCTGTTTGGTGGTGATAGTGAATGACAGTGCTGTATATAAAATCACTTCTTATGAATGGGTATTTGTATGTCCTTACTTTAAAATTCTGGGTTTTAGGGAACATTACTTAATAGCACATTTTGGTTCTGTTAAAATCTGTCTGAAGAATTATGGGCAAACAGCTTTAGTGAATTTGGACTCATTTGCTGGGCTTATTTCTTTGAATTCATTTCCTGGTAATAGTTTTCTGCTTGTATATGCATTTCAAGGATCAAAAGAGTAAAAATTTGTCTCTTGGACTCATTAGTGAATGCATGTAGGATGAAGTATAAAAAGTCAGAGGGAGCAATAATTGGTATCTTATGTCAATTTCCTGTACTTTCTTCTCATTCTTTGTGTTGACTGGGTATTAGTTTAAAAGCCTTGCATTTAGCAAGAACTTTGGCACATGTAAATATCTGCTGGAAGTATGAGTTTTTTGGGATCAGTTTTAGGGAACTCATTGCTCTGTGGAAGAAGACTGGGAGGAAAATGTTTCTAGTGATTTAGGAATGTTAAGAATTTCAAGGGAGTAGCTATTCAGAATCCTGAATATTTGTGGCTTAGATTTTGTTGATTTTTTTGGTTTGACCTTTAACCCCAGTCTTAAAATGTCTTTAGAAAACATAAAATACTTCAATTTGGGGTTTTAAAGAAATGGTCCATATGTAAAATTGTTTATTTTTAATTTTTAATTTATGTAATAATGAAAAAATGTTGAGGATGGAAGAATAGGCAATGGATTTGGACCACACAAAAGATGAGTTCCCTGTCTCAGAATACCCCACCCTTTAGCTGTTTGGCTTCTGTTAAAAGGACTACAAGATCTCTGACAGAAGAAAAAGGAAACTCCCTGGCATGGCTCTCCTGTGCCATCTGTTTTGAGGTTGTGGCCCAACACCCCGTGGTAGGTTTCCTCATTTTAGAGGGAATGAACACATTCTTCAACCAGTGGATAAGAAATTCCAATTATCCCTGCCTTTGACCTCTTTCATTTATAAACATCACTGTGTCCCAGCTCACTAGACCAAGACTCCAGAAAATTGTGCTGATCTTGACTCTGACCAATTTTGTGAACTTAGGGAGTATATTTAACAATGGCATCAGTTTCCTCATTTGCAAAATGTACAGACTACAACCTGTGAAGAAATGGGCAAAGGAAATGAACAGATATTTTAAAAAGAACAAATACAAATGGCTAATTAATATATGAAAATATGCTCAGGCTCCCTAGCTGTCGGGAAAGTACAAATGAAAACCACATTGAGATTCCACTTACCTCGGGTGAGGTTGGCCTACATTCAAAACTCTACTATAACCTGCTGACGTGGATGTGTGGAGAAAAGTAGCCTCATTTAATGCTGGTGGAAGTGTAGGCTAGTATAGCCACTATGGAAATTAGTATGGAGAGTGTTAAGAGAACTAAAAATTGACCTGCCGTATGACCCAGCTATCCAATTTCTGTGACCACATCCAAAAGAAATGAAATCTGCATATGAGAAAGGGATCTTAATCCTATATTTGCAGCAGCATAGACTACAATAGCAAAGACATGGAAACAACCCAGATGTCCATCAAAAGAGGGGAGTGGATAAAGAAACTGTGGTACACTTACTCCATGGAATACCATGATGGACTTATGATTGTTTATGAAGGTCTATATTACTGTAATGGCATGAGGGAGATCAGTAGGGGGTACAGAATTCGGGGAGGGGGTAAGGGAAATCCCAGAGCATATGGAATTGTATCAGAAAATTAAAAATAAAATAGAAGGGATTAAGAGATAAAAATGCAGATCAAACAGATACTTGTTTGCTAATCATATGCATTTGGTCACCTAGGGGAACTATATAATGGAAACTAGCGTCCCAGGAACTGGAGATGTGTTATAGTATGGATCTCTACTCCTGAATAAAAAGAGGACTACCAGTGAAACTGCTAAATATACCTTGACATCAGGATGCTAGACTTCCTAACATTGTCTGTGCCTATAATGCCATGGTATACTTAAGTAGCAGAATGTTGGACTTATGACTGTTGCTGAAGGACTATACTATTTTAATAATATGGCAGAAAGCAGTGAGTGGGGGAAATTGGTGGAGGATTTATGAATTAATCGCTGTACCTATGGAACTGAATCATTAAAATTATAAATATATGTATGTATATATATATATGATTAGATGAATACCTCTTTTGATAAAATTGCTAATGGCGTCTAGCCATTGGTTTTTATATATATACCAATATTCCCAAAAGCAAGCTTCTCTGCAAAAAAGTAGATTTTTTTTGGAAATACTGTGGTTTATCAATGATATTGTGTTCTTGTTACTGAATTTGGATGGCTTCATGACCATTATTGAATATATTGTGAAATGTGTGTGAGGCTGCAAACTTTAAAGAATCAGTGGCCATGACTTGGTCTTCATGCAGGGTGCAAAGCTGTTCAGTGACAATTTGTGGAATGATAAATGGATATTTCCTATGGGTGTAATTTTCCTTTCTTAAATTTACTATACTAATAATATCTTTTGTCTTACTAGTCTAGTCTTTTTGGCAATCACTAGTGGTTGACCAGCTAGTTGAGCTCAAGTTGTCTTTATAATGTTGATTTTGGCCCTTGTGTGGGAGAGTAAATTATAATAGAATGGTAAAGCTGTGACTCTTTTACTTGAGGAAAACACAACTACAATTAATCATAGAGGATAAAATAAAAGATATATTAAAAATCTGAACAAGTCAATGGGGAAGTGTGATAGAAGAAATTAATTCTGATTAGATAATTGTGGAGCAATTCACATCTTCAAGGAGAATATGTGAGGGCTGGGCCTAGAAATATTATACTGAATATTAAAAGACTAAAAGAGAGATAAAAAGGTCATTTCATGCATAGGAGAAGGGTATTCGAATTCTAGGCACATGAAGGGAAAGGAATACTTGGAGAAAGTAGGTAGACATAAAGAGAGCCAGAGGTGGTTACTGCTCTAGTTATTGCAAAAGGTGGTGGTAAATATGACTGGGGGAGTCATTCTGAGAGGAAGGAAAGTACAGGGGTTATATACATTCATTTAGAAGATAGAATTCATGGAGGCATTGCATTGGCAGGGATGGGAGAGTGCTGTTTGGGAGAATGCTGTTTGGGAGAGTGATACAGATGATCCTAGATTTTTGTCTTCTGCCACTAAAACAACACCATTATATGCTGAGAAAACAATTATCAAGGTTTTAGAATAGCATGCACTCAGTTTGAATCATGTGGGTTTATGCATATATTTTGACATGTCAAGTTGGAGGCATATTGGCTTATTGTAAGAGAAATATATTTTGAGTGTGAATAGACTCATTGGGAATAAAAATATACTATAGGTGTATGTATAGAAAAGTAACATATCTAGGACTGATGAATTTGTATTTGAAAGCTGGGAAGAGGTGTTGTTCAGAATGAGACAAGAAACTGGCATCTCATGTTATGAATATTAAGGGAAATGCTTACCAAGACCATTTGGGATGGAGTGTGTGGGATGGTGAGGACATGATAAGGCCAGAGAATTGCAATAAGATTTAATCATGGGTGTTATCTTAAAATTAACAGATTTCTCTCCAGTTAGGGTCACTAGGATTTAATCTTCATAATGATAGGGACCATGTTTCCTTATTCATTATTAGAATCCCAGCAAACTCAGCGCCTGTGCAAAGAAGGCCATAAATGTTGACAAATGCTTAACTGCTTGATCTTGTTACAACTAACTCTCCACATACATCACATTTTACTCAACTCAAAATATTACTTCTGTGTATTTGATTTATAAATAAATGTGTTCTTTCTAAGTTTCACCCTGCATTTGTAGCTGCTTGTCAGACATCTTTATCTGCATCACCCAGATGGATCTGAAATTCAGCACCCACTAAAGCAATTCAGTTCTTCCTCCTTCCTGTTCTTTTTACCCATGCTTGCATCTTTGTTACAGAGCTGATGATGGACTGTCCTATATTCTTTAGAGTGTGTGTATACATGTGTCTGTGTCTGAGAAAGACAGACAGAGCTGCAATATGTTCATTTGATTTTTATATTCCTATTATGCCTTGTGCTGTGCTTTTTACTTAGTCACACTAAATAAAAATTTTGTTTGGATCCGGGTGTTAGTAAGAGGCTATCTAAATCTTTGGACTCTTCCTTTTAGTGTGTGAAATACTTGCAAAAATTTCAGATGCAGATCAGAAAAAATCTGATCAATAAGATTTGCATAGAGTTGTAACTTTGGTTATAACTACATGGAAAAAAAAGCAGATAATCATTTGTTGGGTAACCTCTATCTCCTGTGGAAGGAAATAAGAATGAATACAGCAGCATATTTTAAGTCTATGAAGTCTTGATTGCCATGGAGGCAATTTAATAATCTCCTCAATCTGAAAGCACTAGGTAAGGATAAGACAGGAGAGCTTCCCAACAATGAGCATGGCTCTGAAAGTCCAAACAGAGGGCTGCTGTGTGCAGCTGGTGACACCTTTTCTGATTGGCTAGTGCCTCTAGACTTACTTTAAAATTGTAGCTAAAACAGACTTTGGATTATGCTGCATTTCTATTGACCCAAGTAGTGTGAATTTCGTTTCATTTCCATGTTCTCAAAATGTAATACAAAATAACAAAACTTTTAAAAATAAATTCTGTGTTGCTTTTCAGACTGTTAAAAAGCTAGCACTTTAAAAAATATTTGTTTATTTGTCAGGAAAAGTTACAGAATGAGGGAGGGAGAAAGGGAGAGAAAGGTGGGGAGGACGAATATCCGCTGGTTTATTCTTCAAATGGTTTGAATGGCCTGGGCTGGGCTAAGTCAAAGCCATGCAGCTGGGAGCTTCATGTAAGTCTCCCACAATGGTACAGGTGCCTAACTACTTTCCGAGGTGCATGAACAGGGAACTGGATCAGAATTGGAGCAGCTGGAAATCAAACTGGTGCCCTTACAGTGCTGTAGGTGGTAACTTTATCCTCTATGCCAAGTGCCAATCTACCCCCAGAAAAACTTAATATTCTTGTCAGAGAAATTCTCTGGAAATTCAGAGCATCTAAATTAACATTGAAATTTCCTGAAGATATCATTTTAAATTATGCTATATCATGATTCATAACTGTTTAGTTTAAATACATTTTTGAGCTAGGTCTTTTGCTACATTAATGTTTATTTTCATTTTGGAATGATTATTAGAGCTATTAGAAATATTTTTCCAAAAAAGGACAGTATTCTATGTTTGAATTTGTATTATTATTTTTTTAGATTTATTTTACTTTTATTACAAAGTCAGATATACAGAGAGGAGGAGAGACAGAGAGGAAGTGAAGCTGCCAGGATTAGAACCAGCGACCATATGGGATCCTGGCACGTTCAAGGCGAGGACCTTGGCCACTAGGCCACACCGCCAGGCCCAATCCATTGACTTTTAAAATAAGGTGATTATCCTGCTGAACCTAGTAGGTTCAGTGCAATCACAAAGATCCTTGTATTGTGAACAGGAAAGCAAAAAAGAAGTGAGATTTAACTGGCCATTGCTGGTTTGAAGAAAGAAGAGGACATGAGTCAAGAAGCTTCTAGAAGGAGGAAAAGCAAAGCAGTAAATTCTCCTCCAGAGGCTCCGAATGGACTTCAGCTCTGCCAATGGCTGCTTGTTGCCTTTGAGAGTCCTGTGCTGGACTTCTGACCTGCAGCAGTATCGTGTGATAAATTTCTGAGTAATTTGTTACAGTAAAGTAGTATAACCCATTCTTCATTGCTATTTGGTCACATAGATACCTTGCTTCTCATATTCTTAATACAGTCACTTATAACATTCCTAGAGAAAAAAATAGCCAATTTTTTAAATCTTATTTGAGCAAAGACAAACATGCTTACTCTTCAAAAAGTTCTGTTTACTTATTTGAAATGCATGGTTACAGAGAGGGAGTTACAGGCAGAGAGAGAGAGAGAGAGAGACAGACAGACAGACAGACAGACCGACCGACCTTCCGTATGCTAGTACCCTGCCCAAATTGCCCTAGAGGCTGACCTGGATTCATCCGGGTCAGCCACTTTGGTGGAGTGTCCCAAGCACTTGGGTATTTTTCACTGTGTTCCCAGGTGTTCTGGAGGGGAGCTGGGTAAGAAGTGGAGAAGCTGGCATTTAATCAATGCCCGTATGGAATGCTGGTTCTGCAGAATGTGGCTTAACTCATTGTGTCACAGTGCCAGTCCAATGTGCTTACTGTTATAATAGGAAATACTTCTTACCTCCTGTACAAATTGTGCATAATGATTTACTTTTCATTGTGATTTCATCAGCCTTTATGAATATTTATACCCATATTCTAAAAGCATGTTTGGAGATAATTATGGTATCTGAATGTTTTTGATATTTAGGTCAATTCTTAGCGCTTACATATCAAACATTACTTGTAATTTTGAGTATAAAAGAGTATGTATCATTTGGACACTCTTGCTTCACTGACTTAGGCATTACTATTGCGAAAAATAGTGAATCGTCTTTTTCTATTTGCTTTGTCAATGAACATTATTTCCTTGGTAAATGTCAATACTGTGTATTGGCTTTCAGCTTTTGGAATGAAATTATACAGAATGTATAATTATAATTATTGAAATGATATGTATTTTTTCGACTTTTAGAATATGAGAGCCAAGGTAGAGCAGGCAGATGTTGCGAAAGCAGGGCACGACAGAAGAGCAAATGATCAACAGATACAGGATGTGTTGTCCTCGGCTCCTCCAGGGGGAGGGGAGACGCTATCTTCAGATGGGTAAAGACACATCTGCAGTGTAAGTTACTCATTAAGAGTGAAGTTAGCCAGTAAGGGCAATAAAAATATTTGAGTAACTGTATCATGGAAAAGAGGGATGTAAATTTGGGGGGAGTTATAAATGCATTTAGTTTCTTTCAATGATTTCAGAAATTCAAAACATTTCCAATGACACATTGAGACAATTGGAAGTATTCAGAAGGTTTTAACATTTGCTAAGAGTAAAACAGATGTTTAAAAGAGTTATTCTGGAGAATAAACAGGACCACCCCTCTGTAGTATTTAATTTTTAGTCTCAGTAATATACGTGGCTTAAAGTACTATTGGGGGAGTTGGGGTGAATGTCTGTTTTGTTTTTGTAGAGGGTCAGCTAGTAAAAACTTTAGTCTTTGCAAGCCATATGCTGTCTGTTGCAGCTATTCAGGTTTGCTGGTGTAACACAAAAGCAGTCATGCATGTATGAATGAATGAGTTTGGCTGTGCTCCATGAGACATTCCTTCACTAAAACAGTGATGGACAGGATTCATCTCACCAGCCATAGTTTGCCAATTCATAGCTTAAAGAGTCGAGTAGTGATAAAGTCCTACCCACAAAAAGATGGTGGTCACTTGGCACCCCAACACTCATACCATATCTGAGAAGTTACTTTAAACCTTTTCGTTGCCTTTCCCTCCTTTACTTAATTGTGTGTAATTTATAAGTCAAGAAATAGCAGCATGCATTCATTTCTAAGTATGAGCTTGCTGTTCCTCTTGACTCATTAACTCGAAACGTCGTTTGTTTACATCTTATTAAAGTATTTGAAAACATTATCTTTTCTAGTTTTGCAGCTTGTGCAGGCTTACTTTCTTCATGTCTCAAATTATTGAACTGTTGGTTAGATAGGGATTCAGTGTTTATGTTGTTATTGTACAGGTATCATTCACTGTTGAGAAACAACCATGGTTGTCTTTTTGTCCTGTGCAAATTTTTGGGTTTCATGAACTTGCTTGTTTTTGTTCCGTTCACATTATTTTGTCCATTCTTTCCAATAGTAGCATATAATGGTATATAATACGGTTTATCGGAGTTGAAATTGCATCATGTTCACTGCTGTTCTTTTTCCCAGTAATATTTATTTTTCTTGAAGTCCTTCCTTATCCTGATCTGATCAGGGATGTCCACCTTTTGAGCTATTAAATCATTGCCACATTAAATGCTGTCACTGTTTAAGGGTTTCCTCTATGTGTCTTCATGTTGGGCTCACTGCCTCCTGAGTCTGTTACTTTGGTAAAACACATTGGCTGGATCTGTGAAGAGTGGCTGGAAAAGTGTTCTGGGAAACCTGGTTTCTAGCATTCCAGGACTGGATAGGGAAGCAAGACTGACGTGTGCCCATGGTGTTCATGGTGTTCATGGTGTTCATGGTGTTCACCTTTGTTTTCATTCTTCATCCTTTCATATTCAGTTCTTTTCTGTGCCTGATGTCTGGCACTCTGGACTTTACTCTGGACCAGTAACTCCAGAGGTTGTAGCTTCTGCTTCTTGACAGGTGTGGTACATGGTGTCAGTTACCTGAGAGTACATCTTTCTACAGGAATTTTCAGGCAATTTAAAATTTTAAGTTTATTTGAAAGGTACAGAAATTGGGACCAGCATGGTATTGTAGCAAGTTAATCCTCTACCTGTGGTGCAGGCATTTCATATGGATGCCAACTCATGTCCTGGCTTCTCTGCCTCTGATCTAGCTCCCTGCTTAGGGCCTGAGAAGGCAGCTGAGGAAGGTGCAAGACCTTGGGTCCCTGTACCCATGTAGGAGACTCACTGGACGATCCTGGCTCCTAACTTTGGATTAGCTCAGCTCTGGCCATTGTGACCATTTGAAAGATGGAAAACCTCTCTCTTCTTTCTTGCTCTAAAATCTGCCTTTCAAATAAAATATGAATATGATAAAGCTTAAAAAAAGAAAAGGTACAGAGAAATCTTCCCTACACTATTTCACCCGTCAAATGCCAGCAGCAGTCAGAGCTTGACCAGTCCAAAGCCTGGGGCCCAGAAAGCAATGCAGATTTCTCAGGTGAGTGACAAGGTCCCTTGTCTGAAATCATCACTGGTATCTCCTCCTTTCAGGATGCCATGAGCAGGAACCTGGGATTTGGAAGCCAACATTGGACTCAAAGCCAGGCACTGTGATACGGGACTTTGGTGCCCGAAACGGCCTCACAGCTGTGCTGACTGCCTGCACAGGTGGTTTATGCTGACTGCTGTCAGCCTCCGTCTTGCTCTGTGTTTCAGATTGTGCTGAGGAGGGTTAGCTTGTTATTCCTCCTGGCTGTCTCCTTTTAAAGGTGCTTCAGTTTGGCCTGTGTCCTCTTTTAGAAGTCCTTACTTGTTTAATCTATCCTTTTCTCTTTAACACATTACATTTTGAAATGTCTCCTGCTTCATGAAGGTGGGATTATGGTTCTGCTTTCTAAATGTTCTGCTTTGGGAGTGATTTCCAGAGAAGGGATGGTTGGCCTTTATGATTATTTCCTTTTATTTTATGTTTGGGTTGCTTCATGGATTTGCATGTCATCCTTGGACAAGGCTGTGTTAATTTGCTCTGTGTCATTTAAATTTTAATTTATTTGTTGCTACAGTGAGTACAGGGATGGCTAATTTTAAAGCCCATAGTATTTGATGTATATTAGGTAAAAACTAAAGTATTTTTAAATTGCCAATTTTTCCAAAATTGTAAATATTAATTTCTTTCGCAAAGTAAAATTCAAAGACACATGTTCATCTAAGCTTTTCTATTGTAATAAATTCCTCTATATGTGAATGAATATATACACGTATGTTTGTAAATGTATGCAGCTGATGTTGTGACAAAACTCTCAGGAAAATTTTTTTTCTCTAAGTTTTGGCTGATTATTTTTTTAATGATTTTTGTTGTCTTTCTTCAAAAGAGGAACTTCGGTGTGGCATTGTTTTTGAATGCTTGGCATGCTGTTGGCGTTTCTGTTGAAGGCTTTCCCTCCCTCTGCATGTAATGAACAGTATACTAATTGTGTAACAGTCTAATGATACTGTCGTTTTAGACACCACTCCCTGGTTGTGTCTGCTTTTGTCTACCTTCTCCTTCTGCTCTCAAGAAGTGGGTGAGGGATTGAACCCAAAGGAATCCAGACCCTAATTCATTAGCAAAATGGCATCTACAAACTTTCAGCTAATTGTTTTTGGGATCTGGCTTGTATTTTCTCATGTAAATTTTGCTGAAGTGGAAGTTGTTCTTGTCTGTGGAGGGCTACTTTTCACATGTCAACATTTGGATTAATGTCAGTGAATGCTAGTTAATTATGAATCATAGCTAAGGCACGGATGTCCAGGGCAGATGGCCAGTGGATCCTGTGACTCTCAAACCATTTGTGCCTGCGGACCAGATTGTTTTGTTTGTTCATCTGTAGCAAACAGATACTTCTGTAAAATACAAAATCTTGTGTGGAGATCTGCAGCAAAAAAAAATTCTATAAAAATTTTAAAGTGCTTCTATCCAATTTCTATATTTTGTTGTTGATGAAAAACAAACAGTTTGTGTGATGCATTGGTGTACAGGCCTCATTTTTATCACAAACACTGCGAAAAGTCTTTTCCTTCTGGCTGAAATTTCAAACAGTGCAAAACTTGCCTGCCAGTCATTTGCTTTGATTTTTGTTACTTTTGCTTTTTGTTCCTGTTAACTTTTTTCTTTACGAAGCCTGGAAAGTCACTTTACCTCCCACATTCTCAGGAACTCTTCATTATGAAGAATTAGGATGCTAGTAATATTTGGTTCCATTTAGTGTACATCCATTGAAATGTCAACACCTCATCACGTGGTAGAAATATAATAATAGGTTAAAAATAGCTTTACCTTTGGCATATTTGGGAGTATAATAGTAAGGAAGAATACACATGCAGGTAATGGATGTACCTGACTGTGTACATGTGTGTGTGGAGAAACTTCACATAATAGGAGTTGGAAGGTACCTCTCCCTTTTTATTTGAGTAGCAGAGCTTGTATGTTAGCCTACCTTTACTTTAAAGCTCGTATTTTCTTCCAAACACTTCCATTTATGGGAGGAGACTAGGTCATTCTCATGATGTGACATACTGCCTCAGAGCTCTTGTGCCTTACTTATAGCAATAGTTTGAGAGGAAAACACTAGGGATCCAAAAAACATATAGGTCCTTTCTTCCTGGCCTGATTCCAGCTAAAAGCCCAAGCTCCATATATGCTCTCAACCTTCTCAGTCTATTTTTTCTTCCAAATCATTTATTGCTGTCATTTGACTTGATTTTTGTGTTATGTTTGCTGACTGTTGCCTTATTACCTACTTGCTAAAAGTTAAGCTTTATTCCTTCTGGGCCATATTTTTTATTTCTTGTTTTGTTTAGAGACATTTGATAGATAAATGACTTACAGTCTAGGGTTCCTAACATTTTGCCTTTGGCTGTATCTAAACATCTAGGTTATGTGATTGAAGCTATCATTTGATAGAATTAAATTATTTTTTCTGTCTTTACAAGTGATTGCCTTCCCATCTTATAACTCCTGTTTATCTCCCCCCCCCCCCCATTCCCATCACAAATACGTAGTAAATGCCAGAAGTAGCTCTACATGTTGGGAATATGGAACTGAAGAAGGTAAATAATATTTTTTGATTCATTGGCATATGGTTTATCTGGAAAAGACCAAACCAAAAAAAAAAATTAATTGAATAACATACGTATACGTTAGGGTACTTATAGAAATCAACTTCTCATAAGAGTTCTCAAAGTTCTCTGAGTAGATAATACTTGAACTAGGTTCTTCCTGCTCCTTCTCCTGCGCTCCCTGTGGTCCTCTTAGTCACACCGAGAATCCATCTTCAGTGTTCTGGAGAATGAAACCTGATATGTAATATTAACCCCAATATACCTGATGACCAGGAGCAGATTAACTTTCACTCTCCCTATTACAGTTCTACTGAAAATAAGTTTAATAAACAGTGTGGAAGATGGTTCAGTTTGTTTGGACCTTTTATGTTTATCTTAGAATTAACCTACTTTTATCATAAAGTATTGCCACCTCTTATACTGGAAATTAATTTTTTCTCTATGCATCTTCAGTTATGAGAGTATAATATAGCCATGTTCAAGGGAAGAGTTAGAGCCCAGGGCTCTTATCTGTAGAATGTCTTACACTTCCTACATTCATTTTTTTTCAAGATTTATTTAATGGAAAGGCAGATATACAGAGAGGAGGAGACACAGAGAGGAAGATCTTTCGTCCAATGATTTACTCCCCAAGCGGCCACAACGCCTGGAGCTGAACCAACCCGAAGCCAGGAGCCAGGAGCTCTTCCAGGTCTTCCACGTGGGTGCAGGGTCTCAAGGCTTTGGGCTGTCCTCGACTGCTTTCCCAGGCCACAAGCAGGGAGTTGGCTGGGAAGTGGGGCTGCCGGGATTAGAACCGGCGCCCATATGGGATCCTGGCATGTGCAAGGCAAGGACTTTAACTACTATGGTATCGCGCCGGGCCCCCTACATTCATTTTTATATACAAAGATGCACACATACTCGGAAACAAACACCTGCCAAAGGAGTGCAATAGAGTTAGTGTACGGAACTATCAACTCTGTAGCAGCAAGAAATTTAATGGGCTACATTCAGTAAACCATGTGTTATAAGAATTTACATGATCAAATTTATTCTTGCTAAAATTTATTTTCATTTTTTGTAGCAGAATACTTTTACATGGTTTTATGGTGGGTAAACTATTCTAAAAATTAATGGCTGCCCTTTTGTTTGGAGAGATGGTTGCTCCTACTCTTGGACTTTTCTAAAAAACTTTGTCATCCAAAACCTCAAATTGTGAAGTTTTCTTGAAAAAAAAAAAATGGAAAACAGAATTTATAAATGCATTTGCTGTTTTCTTTAGCATTATTCTGAACCATTTTCAGTGTTGCTAGTGATAACTTGGTTTTTTTTTAAGTCACACTGGAAACATTAAAATTGAATCAATTATATGCATTTGAAATTTTGTTAATTATAAACTTTAAAAAAAATTGTTTTTATTGGAAAGTCAGATATACATAGAGGAAGAGAGACAGAAGAAAATCTTCTGTCTGCTGATTCTCCCCAGGTGACTGCAATGGCCAGAGATGAGCTGATCCAAAGCCAGGAGCCTGGAAGCTCTTCTGTGTCTCCCACGCATGTGAGGGTCTCAAGGCTTTGGGCTGTCCTTGACTGCTTTCCCAAGCCACGAGCAGGTAGCTGAATGGGAAATAGAACTGCTGGGGTTAGAACTGTCACCAATATGGGAACTTGATGTACGCAAGGCAAGGACTGTGGCAACTATGCTACCACACCTGGTCCAAATACAAATTTTTAACATTGGTCTTTCCTATTATAACTTCAATATTAAGATTGTAATGTGTTCCATGGAGTAGATGTAGCTGTTCCTTTATCCATTCCTCTTTTGACAGGCATCTGGGTTATTTCCATTTGTTCATTATTGTGGATAGTGCTGCTACAGATATAGGATTGCAGGTCATTTTCTCGTATGCAGATTTCATTTTCTTTGGATATAATACTACTCAGCCATTAAGAAAAGATAAAATTCTACCATTTGCAGCAAATGGTCCCAACTAGACACCATTATGCTGAGTGAATAAGCCAATCCCAAAAGGACAGATATCATATGTTTTCTGATATAAGGCAGCCCTCATGCTATACACAAGATAAATAGGTATATAGATAAGCTAACACACATAGGGAAACTGTATAATATAAACTAGCATACCAGGAAGTCAAGACATGTTGTAGAATGCATTTCTACTGTTGAATAAAAGGGGGGGCTGTTAAGTATATGGTTAAATATATCTTGACATTAGGATGCTGGAATTTCTACGATTGTGTATATTACCGTGTCATGTTACTCTTAAATAGCAGAATGAAGTACTATAATATTGTAATAATATGGGGAAACCTGGGAGGGTAGGGTGATGGGAGGGGTTGGAAGGAGCAATCCCTGTGCCTATGGAACAGTTTCATGAAAAATAAACATTAGGAAAAAAAAAAAAACTACTGTATTCAACCATGAAAATTTACATTAAGTCTATGCTTCTATGCATTTGAGACTGATCATTTAATTTCATCTTAGATCTATAAGAAAAGGAAACTTCTATATTCTTCTAAATAGAATGTTATGTGATGATATAGGTAGTAGATTGGTAATTGATTAGGACTCTTGTAATAAAGGAAAATTTTTGTGTAGATAATTGGCCTTTTTTCTAAAATAAGATATCACACCATAAAAAATGAAACTCTTAAGTTTCTGTATATAATATAAAAACTGATACTGCGATTAACTCATAAGACAATATAAAAGGACATGAAGTAATTAACATTCTTTCAATATTTAGACGATATATGAATATGATGCTTAAATATTTTTCTTCTTGGTGCTGACATTGTGGCAAAGCAGGTCAGGCCACAGACTGCGATGCCAGCCAACCAACATGGGCATTGCTGCTTGTCTTGCTGCTTCACATCCCATTCAACTTTCTGATCATGCACCTGAGTAAGGCACCGAAACATGGCTGACACGCCTGGACCCCTGCGGCCCAGCTGAGACCTGGATGAAGCTTCTGACTTTGGACTATCCATGTGCTGACCATTGCAGCCTTGTGGGCAATGAATAGAACATGTCTCTTCTTCTCTGTCTCTAACTCAGAATTAAAACAAGTTTTTAAAAATATTTTTCTTCTAGGCCCGATGCCATAACTCAGTGACTAAATCTTTATCGTGCATATGCCAGGATCCAGTATGGGCACCGGTTTGTGTCTTGGCAGCTCCGCTTCCCATCCAGCTCCCTGCTGGTGGCCTGGGAAAGCAGTAGAGGACGGCCCAAAGCCTTGGGATCCTGCACCGGCATGGGAGACCTGGAAGACGCTATTGGCTTTGAATCAGCTCAGCTCTGACTGTTCTGGCCTTTTGGGGAGTGAACCATTTGACAGTAATCTTTCTCTATATATTTCCTTCTCCCTGTAAGTCTGCCTTTCTAATAAAGATTAGTTTTTAATTATTTTTTTTTCTTCCTATCTGAAAGTCCCAATTACCAGTAGGTTTAGTCTGGCCTAAACCCTTACGTCTGAGAGCTTTCTTAAGCTTAACTCAATATCACGTTCTATTGTCGGTGCACCTGTTCTGGAGCAGAATAGGACAAGTCAAAGCTTTCTTCCATTTCATTTGATGAGAGATCTCATGTAATCTTTTTACCTTTTACAAATTTATATAAGATCAACCAAAGGAAGCAGGATTGATAAGAACTTAATGGTGTTACTCTATTTTACTTTTATGAGCAGTGTAGATTTATCCTAAAGGAATAGATTTATTCCTTAGACACAGAACTAAAGATTGCTGTTACCTCTCCAGTGTCAGGTACCTGGTGCTTGGAAAATGGGGCTTATTTATTCCTCCTAATTATGAATCCAAGTGCTTAAGAGCATGCTGTGCAATGTAATACAGGCACTTCATCTCTTGTTCAATTGAGTAGATAATCCATGCTCCAGCCTAGAGAGAAAATCTGGTAGCATTGGCCCCAGTAAGAGAGGGTATGTTTATTTCCAAAGTGGTGCTTCCCTAAGTGATTTCCAGGGACAATTTTAATAAGTAGTTTTGCCTGCCTGACACCTTTAAGAGCTCAGTGCCCTGCAACAATGATTTTACTGTATTTGAAATACAAAGCTGTTTCCCTTTGTGTCCTAAATAGTTCAGCTCACTCATTTTAAGGCTGTTTCCAGAATATTTCATGTAAATGTTCTCCGTTTGCTTAATGAACCTCTCAAAATGTGACAGAATAGTGTAAGTGTGGTGTTTCCACATCACAGAATGAGACTTTTCTTTGATGTTACCTGGACACAGTGGTGAGAGCCTAAGGTGGTGACAGTATTCGTTTCTACAGATTCATCACACTGTTGGCTCAGGGAAGGCTGTGATCAGATAAGACTTCCCTGTTTGAAGAACAACTAGTACCCAAGGAGCTGCAGTGTCCTGCCCCTGAGTTCACCTGGCACATACACCTCTTGTGGCCTCTACATTCCTCTCCTTTCGCCTCCTGTTTTGTTTTTAAATGATTTTATTTATATATTTGAAAGGCGGAGTTACACAGAGGAATAGATACTCTGTTTGCTGGCTAAATGCCACAGATACCCATAAGGTTCCCAGGCTGATGTAGACCAAAAGCCAAGAGCTGCAAGTTGCTTCTGAGTTTCTGAGAAGGGTGACAGCAATTCAAGCTCTTTGTCTGCTTTCCCAGGCTCACTAGCAGGCAGCTGAGTAAGAAGAGCGGCAGCCTGGTCTCAAACTGGTTCTCATGCACGATGCAGCATTTCAGCCAGCTGCGTGCCAACATTGGAGCTTCCTAATCTGTTCACTCTGTGTAGGCTGTTGAGCTTCTAGGTCTAAAGTTCTCAGAATAGCCTCTGTTTTGACATCTGCTCTGTCTACAGAGCTATTGCTTAATTTTTTTTCTTTTGTGATTAAGGAAATTTTAGTTTGATGTTTCAATTCTGCTAAGTATCAAATTTGTTAGACTTCATAGAATGAGATTTGTTTTTATATATGTTGTAAATTTAATTTCACTTTTTTGCCCTTTATTATTTACATCCTTTGGGTTTGATTTACTGTTCTTTCTTTTCTTTAGCTGCTAATGTATGCATGAAAGACAAGTTAATTAAGCCCTGCATTAGTTATATCCCAGACATTTTTCTCATAATTAGTACAGAGTGCATCATGGGTGCCAGCATCCAAATTGGCACCAGTTTTTACCCCGGCTGTTCCTTTTCTGATCTAGCTCCTTGCTAGTGGTCTAGGGAAAGCAGAAGTAGATGGTGCAAGTACTTGGGCCCCTGCGACCATATGGAAGACCCAGGTCCAGTTTTGGGCTCTTGACTTCAGCCAGACTAAGGCCCAGTGGTTAAGCCACTTGGGTTGTAAATCAGACATCAGCTGGAAGATTCTCTGTGTTTCTCTTTCAAATGTCATTTTATTCTCAGCCTAAAAATAAGGTGATATGTGAGGACTAGGTTTTTGTCCTGTTTGTCCAAGTCTCATGACCCATAATGAAAGAAGCTGTGAAATGGTGTTGAGAATGGAGAAGGCTAATATTCATGAGAAGCAGTTTGTGAGACATACGTACCTTACAGAAAATGTTCAGTTAGAAACATGGACACACACCAGGATTTTCTTTTCTGGTAATGCCTTTGTAAGGCATGCTTTATAAAGTTACACACTGTCATCATAGAAAGAATGGAGCGAATTTTTCTTCTTGAGAAGTATTTAGATAAATATTAACTTGTGAAATCATTTGAACTTGGATCTTTGAAGGAATTTTTAATAGTAAATTAAATTTAGCTGTTTCGTATTAATCATCATTTTCTATTTCTATTGTATATTTCTGTATCTGACATTTTCCAAAGCATATGTTCATTTTACACAGGTTTTTGTAATTTATAGGTCTAAAGTTCACAAAATAGCTTCTATTTTAGTGTCTAAATGGAATTGCTTGCTTTTATTGTGCTTGATTCTGAAAATTTAAATTTGCCCTTTTCATTCTGCGAGGTATTTGTGGAATTTATCAGTCTTCACTATATCAAATTGGATTTAGATTTGTATACATTTTAATTTTATTTTTGCTCGCTTTATGTTTCTCTTTTTTTTTGCTTTGAAGTTGATTTACTGTTCTTTCTTACCCCGCTAATGTATGCAATACAGACCATAATTGACCTATTAAATACTGCATCAACTATATTCTAGACATTGTAAAATTATTTGAAGTAGTTTCTCATTTCAGTCATCATTTTTGTACTATTGAGAATTTTCTAATTTACAAAAAATTGAGCATGTTCTAAATGCTTTTCTATAGTTGGTTCTATTGAAATCAGAAAGTATATCTTGAATGATTACAGACTTTTTCAAATTTGTTTCACTTATAAAAATATGTTTTCTGATTTTTCGAATGTATTCTAAATGGAGGTATATTTAATATCTTATGACTATATTGTGTACATTCAAATTTAGAATTGTGTTTTTTCTATGTCCTGGGCTTTTTTGACATTATAAAATGACCCCTTTTATCTCACTCCCTTTATCTGTGCTTAGGATTGCTGTACCCACTTTGAAAATCAGATAATAGATATTTAGGATTTCAGTGCATCTGTGAATGGATGCATTCGTCTTCATTATACACGTAATTTGAGGCTTGTAATTCTGTTGTTACTCTCTCCAGATAAAACTTAGAGTAAAACATTGGTTGTGCTATAGCTGTGAGAACTTTGAAAAAATGCTTGATGATAATGGCTGCAGTCAGCATTGATTTCTCTTGAAGTTTGTGCTTGGCTGATCCCTTTTGGGAAGGTGAAGGCATATTTTGAAGCCAATTATTACTGGCTCACTTATTAATAAGCTTTATTATTCCGGCTTTTGTTCTTTCCTCTTAGGTTTCAGTGCTGCTCCAGTAGGCTTTGCTTAGGCATAGTGTTCTGAGACTTTTTTCCTCTGCGTTCTGCTCTTTGGAGGGCTAATGAGACTCCCATGCCTGTCTCCTTCTGCAGATATGTTCTGACTCATTCTCCCTCCTGATTCTCTTTGGGCTCCGAGTAGAAGGGAAAACGATCTAAGGGGATTATCTTACAGAGGTGAAGGTTGATGTATGTGCACATTTTCCTAATTCCCTATCTGGTGTCCACTGCCTCAACTTCCCCCTCTGTTCTTGCATTCTCTCATTGTTTCCCAAATCCTGTTTTGTACGTTTAACAGGGATTGCATTTTGATGCTTTTTCTACTTCTCTCACAAGCCTTTGTTCAGACACACTTAGACAAATAAATTCTGTTCTGTACATGGTGCGTCTGGCAGAGGTCCATGAAGCCTCAGGCTTCACTATTGTTGAAATGTCTGCCACCCAGAATAGTGACGTGTGTGTGTGTGTGTGTGTGTGTGTGTGTGTGTGTGGAGATAGATTTGATCCCCCGCCTGAATCCTAGGTATGCGTGCTTTATACTAACTTATGTAACCGAAAATATTTTGTGTGTTTTAAAAAACCTTTTTGTCTCTGTTTTTTTCAAGTGACTCAGTTTGAGTAAGTCTGCTCACTCATGCCTTGGTTTCCTCATTTGTGAAATGGATTGATGATGACTGCATGAAGCTCCTCGAGATTGAATTAGCTGCTGATGTAACAGCCATGTAGTACTTTCACTGCCTGGACTAGAGCAAGCACAAGCAAAACAAAATAACCAAAAAAAACTTTTTTGCTGTTTGTGATAATAAGGAAAATGTTAGGAACAATATTGCCACCAAATTTGTGAAATTTAATTCAAGAAACAAAATTCTGCTCTTCTGTTAACTTCTATTTTGTGATTGTCTAAGTGGGTAAGATTATTCTTATATGGAACACTGTAAAAGCTACCACTAAGGAAATCCAGTCTTTACTAACCTTGGGCTTGTCCTTTGCAGAACTTCTCACTTTGGGACCATCCTATTGCAGGCTGTTTTTGTTTTATTTTGTTTTGTTTTTCCATCGATCATAGGCATTTTGCATAACCTCTTAGTTTTCTTTCTCTTTACAATTGTAATAATCCTACAATATCAGAGTTATCTGGCTTGTGAGGCCAGTCCTTCAGGTATTGCAAAAGGAAACCTAACATAGGGTCAAATTTTATGTCATGTACCCACAATGAGGAATATTTGTTGCTATTAATATCAGTGCCTGTTGGAGCAGTTTCTACATTTCATCATTAAAAAAACCCACATCTATATCATTCCAGTAACACATATGTTTTTGTTTAGTTTCCTTTTCCAAATTCATCCTTGTAGACTATTTTATTTTAGTTTTATAATTCCTATAGGGTTTAAATTAGCTGTATATTATTTAAAACACAGATATGGTCCTGTTGGAAGTAGAAAAAACATATTGTATCCCATGGTGGTTTTTTCCCCCCAATATGTTAATAATTATTGGAGTAAAAGTAATAAGACATTGGGCAGAAAATAAACCATATTTGTGTATGCTAAAAATAGTTTCAAAATAATTTATTATGCATTGCTGATATTTATGTATTAGAAGGTAAACTGTCATGGTCACAGATACAGTAAGTGTGTTAACCAAGAGAGGTACATGAACATCTTTTTTTACATTTGATCAGTTTTAATCCTGATGGTAATAAAGCCAGAAAAAATATTGACTACAGTATAGTGGTTGAAATTTTTACATGAATAAAAGTCATAGTAAATTAATGATCTTACATTGGCTGTCACCTGGTAATGTTGAATTTTTTTTTTTTTAAGTGATCTATAGCACTGTGGCCAAAATACTGGAGGGAAAAAAGTTGCAGTTGAGGGCCTGGTGCTATAGCATAGTGGTTAAAGTCCTTGCCTTGCACGGGCCAGGATCCCATATGGGCGCTGGTTCTAATCGCGGCGGCTCCACTTCCCACCCAGCTCCCTGCCTGTGGCCTGGGAAAGCAGTCGAGGATGGCCCAAAGCCTTGGGACCCTGCACCCGAGTGGGAGACCTGGTAGAGCCTCGAGGCTCCTGGCTTCGAATTGGCTCAGCTCCAGCCATTGTGGCCACTTGGGGAGTGGATCATTGGACAGAAGATCTTCCTCTCTGTCCCTCCTTTTCTCTGTATATCCGCATTTCCAATAAAATAAATAAAAAAATTGTAGTTGATTCATGCTACCTATTTTCTTCTCTTGGATGAGTAAAATACTAATCCCAACACTGCTTTCTTATGACATGTTTGGTTCCTTTTATTGTCCATTTTAGATGTGTATGTATCCTTGGCCCACTCTTTTCCTCTGTGTGAAATAAGAAATTAAATATATACAGTCATTCCACAATCTGCCCCCCATTATAGTTCACTGAATTTTTTAGTCAAATATAAGATTCCAAAATATTCTAGATTACTCTTTAAATTATCATAGTTCTATATTCTTTTGAATCAAATTAGTAAAAAATGGCTTACTTCCCAGTCAGCTTACACCCATCATGTATGTGTGAGGAAGAAATGCTGTGTGACTTAACATTCCATCTTTTTAAAGGTTTATTTTTTGGTATGTTTATTGTTGTTATTGTTTTCCATAATATGGTTTTGTGGCTATAGAGATTTCCCCTTCCACCTCACTTCCTCCATGCCCATTCCCACCACCCACAATTCTCTTCCATATTGTTACAATAATATAGTCCTTCAGCAATAGTCACAAATCTAGCATTCTTCTGTTTTAGTGTCTCATGGTATTGTAGGGATAGGCAATGGTAGAAAATCAAGTATAATACTGATTTAACAGTTTCCTTGGGAGTCCTCCTTTTATTTGGGAGTAGAAATGCATGCTATAATGTATCTTCACTTTTTAGTATACTGGTCTTCATTTTATAATCCATCTATTATATATATATATATGTATATATATATATGTAACACACACATGCACATATATGTTTTGCATTTTCTGTGAATGTTGCCTTATATCAGAGAGAACATATGATATTTGTCCTTTTGGGGTTGGCTAATGTCACTGAGCAAATAATGGTCTCCAGTTGGGGCCACTTAGTTGCAAATGGTAGAATGTCATTGTTTCTGATGGCTGAGTATTATTTCATGGAGTGAATGTACTACAGTTTCTTTATCCATTCCTCTTTTGAGGGGCATCTAAGTTGCTTCCATGTCTCTCTAGATATGGATAGATAGATAGATAGATAGGTAGGTAGATAGGGTTGCTGGTTCATGTTCTTATTTGAAGATCTCATCTGCTTTGGATATTTTCCATCTGTCTGCTCTTCCCTTTCCCTATGCCCTGCTATTTGTTGTGCATCATACTTCAAACCAGGACTCTTGATTTTCTTCTCGTCTTACTTCTATGCATGAGAGAAGATGTAGTTGTTACATTAGGAGTAATAATGCTCTACTTTCAGGTGATCAAATCTGCCTTTAGAAATGGAACATTAGCATGACTTAGTAGATTTGTCTGCCTTTAAGAATAAACATCAAAAAAAAAAAAAGACAAACACTGTAGAAAATATTGATTTTTATAAATAAAGCCAAAAGGATAACAGATATCCTCTACCAAGTTAATCGAAGTTTATAGAAGTTAATTAACCGAACTCCTTTCATAGTAACTACTTTACAATTAAAACATACTGTATATTTTCATCCAAAGTCCTGAGTGGATTTAGAGAAACATGTTACTTGGAGCATGGCCATAGCAAAAATTGTAAATTTGCAAGGATTGCTGTGGGAGTTCTTGTAGTTATGTAGCCAGTATATATAATCTTTTGTAAACATGACCAGTATTCTCCACATTTCGAATCCAGCCTATTGTACTTAGCTCATCTGTTCTAGCGGAGCCACCTTGAGTTGGCAAAGCTATTTGTTAAAGAGTTTGAGTGGCTGATGCTCTATGCTTTTCAGTGCTCTTATCTTTCAGATCTTTTAGTTAGATATTTAAAGTTTGCTACTAAAATATTTGCATTCTTACTCATAAGCTTAGGATTAGAAGCAAATAAAAAGCCTTTTATCTTCCTTGAATTTCCTCTTTAAATAATCTATAGAAAACTGAATTTTGAATGTCCAAAATCTACCTAAGGTGAATTCCTTCAAATGTTTAAGCCTTACGCTTTATCAAGTGGGATTACTGGAAAGCTATATAGTTGGACTACATTTCAGTAGCCTTCTGAGTAGATGCTTTAAAAGAATTATTATTTAATAGTATGCCCTTGCCTTTTATCAGGGGTCAGTTTAAGAGAAGGTTGTATGACACCATTTCTATTAGCTTTCATAAAATTGCAATCGGATTCCGTGGGTTATGCTGGTTCTTACTCTTAATAAAGATCTATGTGGTAAAGGCTTATAGCTTTATCCTAGAGGAATCTCTATCTCCTTTCATGAACTGGTGACTGTTCTTTTATTGGGTTTCGAGTGTTTTGTAGCTCAAATGTTTTCAACTTCGAGAGTCTTAAAAAAAATCAGAAACCGAATTGATTTTAACATGGGTATTCTGAAAAAAATCCTCACTCATGTTTTCCTTTCTTCTGTTCATTGTTTATTTTCTTGTCCCAACTAAATGATTGCCCACTTTTACCTCTTTATTAAATAAGCAATACATGAACAATTCAAGGATCTAGGCAACTAGGAAATTCTAAGTTCTAGTATCAAACAGTTTTAAAAGTTAAGCTGTTGGTGGTCACCCCATTTCATTGATATATTCTGAAGTGACAGCTCTTACAATTACAGATTTCTGTCTTTGGGGATCAACTCCCTGTAGCTGTATATCTCAGTTTGTGCTTCTACCCCCAGTTTCAGAAAATGTATTTTAAAAGATCTTTCTTTTTCATAATCACTTGAAATTTCCTAAGTTTTCTGTTACTAAAATCTTCCTTGAATGTGCTTTGCAGGATGCTGGGACAATTTATTTTTACTTTTATATTACAGCTTGTTTTAAAAAAATTGATAAGTTTGATGAGTTTTATTTGATTAAGTTACTAGGATAAAAACAACTATTTTAAAAATAAATAGGTAGAACTTGGTTTTGTTGCTTGATAATTTTATTACTCAAACAATTGTTTAATGAGTCAATCTGTTTCTTATAGAACACACACACATATATATATATCACATGTGATATATATACACACACATATACTTGTGTGCTCTGTTTCAGGATCCTGGATACTGGGTGAAGATTCATCACTTGGAATACACAGATGGAGGAATCCTGGATCCAGATGATGTCTTGGCAGATGTGGTTGAAGACAAAGATAAGGTAGATGGCTTTAAAACTGCTTCTATTTGGTTTTCTCTACCGGCTGAGATCCTCCAAAACTCATATGTAAGTTCTCATTAAAACATGCCAGCTGGACAGCTCTTAAATCAAAGTTCTTCATGAGATATTTGGAAAAACTATGTCAAAGTTTAGGAGTATTTTGGTAGTAGGCTAATTAGCACACAGTTCATTACTAAGATTCCTAATACATTTTAATAAATTAGTGTCAAACAGAGGATATGGGAGTTGTCCTTGGCCCTTACTAAACATTCAACTTAGTACTGCAAGTTTAATGTGTTTCAAAGAAGAGAATACAGAAGGAAGAAAGCCTCATATAGAATGGTGAAGATTTTTCTTAAACACGATCAGCCTGAATGATAGTTTTATTATCATTACTAATGCAAAAAAAAATTATTAACTTGAGGGTTCCAAAAAGTTGGAACATGCTATGCCACCTGCTTGAAAATCAGTTCATTGCAAATATCTTATTTTCCTGGAATCTGTCTTTGGATAATAAACTGAGACCCAAGTGAAATAAAACCATTCAGTTGCAATACCTTGGAGTATTGCTATTGAGGAATTCCTTTTTATACTACTTCAGTGTCAGATTCCTCTTATCAGTGGGAGATGTGTTCTCTAGGATTAAACCCCAGCTTTCCTAAAGACATCCTTGCTGGCAAGGTTTTTTCCTACTGTACAGCCTTACCACTGCTGTGATGAGGCTCATTTATATTTGTGAATGTGTTTCTCTATCATTTTTCTGATATTGCAGGTTAGTGTGTATGTATGTTCATTCGCATGTTTTAACTAATTAACTGGGATATAAGTAAGTGGTTGAGTTCAGATAAAATTTTCATTTTCCTTTTCTGACTGAAAATTTCCACTAATCTTGGTAGGCGTTCTAGATCTCAAACCTGAATTGCTTCGCATCGTAATTGGCTTGTGAACCAAGAACTTAACATCCTAAATAGATTGTAAGCTGCTAGAGGGTGTACTCTGAAAGATATGTATGCATTAGTGCTGTCTGTCCCAGTATCTTACATGGACTTGAGTGGTAAGCCCTACCTGCTGACTAAATGCCAAAGAAACTCTACAGTTGACTTTCACTGTATATAATGTTAATGTAGACTTCCTGTTTAAGTTGATCTCATGATGAATACATTGTCACTGATATCCATGGAAATAACTCTTTCTTTTAGGGTTTTCTTAACTATCTCAGCAATGCACTTTCTAGCCACAACCCATTTACAACACACGGGAGCAGCTTTGTTGTGTGTAATCTGCGTTTTAGTAGGATTCTACTCCCATTACTTAATCAGGTGAAAAAGTGACATAACCAGTTAGAATCTCAGTAGATATCAGTACTGTTTGGGTATAGCTGTAACCATTCCCTTGATATATTTAATTGTTTTTGCATGGAGTTACATGTTATTGTTATAGAATTTATGCTTTCAATATTGCCAGGAAAAAATATACAATCATTTCAAAAAACTGTGAGTGAAAAAGAGAACAACATACTTTTATGAAATTCCTTAGGCAATCTTAAAATGTCCTTATACTCCAGATGTCTACTGTCGAAAGAAAGCCCTGTCAGACTTCACTTTTTTGTCAGTTTAGATTAAAAGTAATTCTAAATGATGCTTTGTGGACATTTGGTGACATGTCTACCTGATCCAGTAACTCTGGATACAGTACAGAGCATAGGAGAAAGGACAGGTCACCTGTACACAAGTTGGTGACTTAATACATCTGTACATTTAGAATATGAATAGATAGCAAGCTCAAGGAGACCAAGAGGAAGGCCTTTAAATATTGTGCCAAAGCCTTCACTCCTTGACTCGCAGCAGCACTAGTGAGAAACGGCAGTAAGGGACTGTTGATGGGGAAGCTTCCAAGCATGAAGTAGGAAGAACAGAAATGTAAAACCAGAAAGTAATGCACACCGAGACCATTTAGCATATGTAAGAACACCTGGTACACTTCAGTTAAAATTGAGACTAAGAGGTTAAATATGAGGCTGCTTAACGTCTCAGGAAGGCCTTGTAGAATTGAGTCTGGTTTGAAGACTTCCAAAGGTGCCAGAAGTGCTTTTTCTGTCCTTACAACATGTATGTCTTTAGCCAACACTGTGCTTGGATGATGAATGGTGTCTCTAGCCATTTTTTTCTTTCATTTCTTTTACTGAAAAGCCCCTTTCAAGGTAACTGAGTATTTATCACACTTCTTAATCTTCTTTGTATTTTGTCAAAACATTATTATTTGAATGTAGCATTTGATGGTATGTAGTACATTTGCAAGCCAAATAATAATGCTTTGGTCAGCGATGGAACAAAAGTGGTAAGTGGTTTCAAAAAAAACAGTAATGGAGCTGCAGGCTTCCTGTTGCCCACTGACACTGTGACAGTGCTGCAGTACATACTTGCTTACACTTAAGGTACTATAGCGTACCAGTCACATAAAGGTAGCACATACAACTCGACTCTGTCAGTGAAAAATGCTTGGTCATGATGATAGATGAGTTGTTACTTGCTTATATGTTAACTACCCAAAATTTTTCACCATCGTTTTACAGAGTACTCCTAATTACTAAACAAAGTGTAAGGCCCAGCTGGTTTAGGGGTGGGGCAGCTTGCAGGAAGAAGGCAAATGGGAGGGGGATATGACTGTTGCAATTGGGCCAAGGGACTACAACATCCAGAGGCCTCTTCGTGGCCCAGATGTGATGTATGCACCTGACCCAACCAGGCCAGAGGAAATCTATCAGCACTCACAATACCATATAAGGAAAAGCTCTTTTCCCTGCTTGACTGCACCCTACTTCTTATTTTTGGCTGGGGTATAAAAGCAAGGACTCCCGACCCTCTAGATGTGACTTCCCTGTCCCTGTGTCTGTGCTGGGCCAGTGAACCTCACCTGGGAGTGCTCCCAATAAAGATCACTTTGAGCCGAACTTTTGTTTAGTGTGGATTTTCTTAATTTGGACTTGCCTCACACATTGCAAAAAGTTTGCTTTAAAGCCGCATGCTATGTTATGCCAACAGCAGCTTACACATCTTAGTTTTGCTGTATTCTCTTAATTGTATTGTTTACCAAATTGGGTGATTGATATATTCTGTGTATATGCATACACTGTGGTGTTCTACAATGCTGAAAGTGCCTATTCATGTATTTTGTCTGCAAAATATGTCCCCATTATTATCGGATGTGTGAATATACATGTAAAATATATTAAAGGTTAGTAATTAACCAATTTTGACAGTTATCAAGATTCTTCATTTTTATCTGAGAGTCTGATGATTAAAATTCTTTTTTATGGAATGAATACTAATGATTCTATCTTGTTACTCATGTCCCTTTTCTGGATACCATGATCTACCAACTTGTTTCACTCCGAACACACACTTTATTAAGCATTAACCTAGGCCCAGAATGTCTTGACATGTGTAACTTCTGTTTAATTTTACTGCAGCCCTATTATGTATTATTCCTATTACTGCTTTTTAGAACAGCCATAGAAATTCTAAGATGCTTGTAACAACATCACACAGATTATAAGTGCCAGAATCAGGCTTTTAACCCCAGAAGTAAAATGATCGTAACTCCATGATATTTCCTCTGTGGTGTGCCAAGCAGTATATTGGATTTGGTGTCTGTAATTTTACTTATGAAAAATCATGAATCAAACGTGTGCTTGGATTTTGCTTTTCTGTAGTCCTTAAAGACAGTAAACCCAACTGTAGCGCTTATAGCATTAGTTGAGAATTAAATCCATCATGTTTAGTTCAATTCTTTATGCCCATAATCTGAATACATCTACTACATTGTGAAGTCCTATATGTTTTAACTTTGTTAATTTCTTTTGACTTACTTTTTTTCTAGGATGCAAATTCCTCACGGCAAATACAATTTAATTTCAGTTAGACTTTCTAAATTGTGCTTGGGATCTAACCACAATTTATAGTTTCAATTTGTGTTATAAATTCTTAATTCTATAACTACTTCTGAGATGAATCACACTTTGTATACAAATTGTAAACTCTACTATCTGTACCCAGAACAATGATTACCCTAAAAATGTCTACCTCCTACTTCCAATAATGTTACATGGCACAAGGTCTTGGCTCAAGAGGCTGAAACAGTTGCCTTCAGAGGGAGGGATTATTTCAGGGTGTTTGGGTAGATGAATGTAATCACCAGGATCTTTACATATAAGGGGGAAAGGCAAGGGAGTTAGAGTAAGACAGAGCTTTGATGTGAGAAAGATTCAGTCAGCTGATGTTGGCTTTGGCTATGGAGCAGGTGCCCCCTTCAGCCAAGGGGTGCAGGTGGCGTGTAGAGGCTAAAAGCACAAGGGGATTGACCTCCTCTGTAGCCCTAAAAACACTGCAAACCAAAAAATGCAAAGCAAAACCCTCACAACCCAGTGAGACCCATTTCAGGTATTCTAGCCCCTACACCACAAGACAATACATATCCTTTGTCTTAAGCCACTAAGATTGTGATAATTCATGATAAAGGAAACCTCAGATGAACAGGTTGTGATATTCGCTTATTAGTTTCTCATTCTAATCCATAAACACCCTAAGAAGGCTAAAGGTTGATGTTTAATGAGTCGCTATAATGCTTTAGTTCACATCCAGATTTCTTGCTAATTCAATGTGAGGGTCTCATGAGTGTTAAAGATTTGAGTGAGTGTTTTCCTTGATATTTTTCACTATATTAGTGTAGGTTTGGTGAAAGAAAAGTGATAAATGTTACCAGTGAATATGGCAATAGTTGGCTTGTTATAAGTTGGAATACTGTCATGAGCTTAAACTGTCATGAGGTAAACAAGTGAGAACTATGTTGCATAATAAAGTGACATCGGAAGACATCTCTGTCAGAGCTTTACCTGTGTGTGGAGTTCCTTTTGGAAGGACGCCTGTGGTCCCCGTGGACTCTAAAAAAAGATGAGCTGAACCTGCCCACAGCATAGGTGCTAGCAGGGGCTTCAGTGTAGCCATGCTGGCTTGGCTTTGTCTGCTCTTAGTGGTATCTGTTAACCTCAGTTAACAGAGTTCATCTCTGGACAGGTTCATCTGTATTAATCTCAGTTTTCCTGTTTTTAGAGTAAATATAATTTTAGTTTTTTTTCTTTTATTGTAGGAAAACTCTGCAGGCAAATTATATAAAGTTTTAAGTATACTATAGTCTATACTAAACACTCATGTATGTTAATATTACAATAGTGTTATTACAGTATTTTCAAACTGTTTTGATTTCATCACTATGTTTTAAAGTATGAAAATATTCAAATCAGTTTGCTTTACATTTTAACTGCTTCAAACAAACTTTAACTAAAAATGTTATTCAATTGATAAAGTAGCTTCTTAAGATACTTATTATTACAAAACATTGGAATTCAGATATTACCTGAAAAAATAGAAATGGCTGTGTGACTTAAAAATGTAGGCTGCGTTATAAAAATATATAGTTTTGTATTATAACCAGGGACCTATTTTTTTTCCTAATATGATTTTAAAATGAAGGTTGGTCTGTACAGTGAATGGACTAGTGACCTAAAACGGACACTCATCTTTAGGTCCACGTTGCTCTCTGAGCACACTCTGTTGCCCTCTAGTGGAGACCAGAGTTATCTAGGAAATCCATACAGGCTTCAATGTGTTGAAGGTTTTGGTTTTACTTTATCTGAAGATAATTTGTATTTCTAGTACAACTGAAACTCAGGCATGGGCACTAACACCAGAGTTTCCGTAATTTTTTGCCTATCATTTTGTGAGTCTTCTAAGAATGGTTGAAGCCAATTCTTTGCATTCCAAAAACATTTTGTTAAAAATACATTTTCCTATCTTCCTCTACACTGGTTTAAAGGCTTTTGGCTGGCTGCGATAGATATTTGTGTGCAGTTTTTTCAGTGTTGAGTTGATCTGTGTTGGATTTTTCTGAGAAGGAGGGATAAAACGTTAGATTGCATTGTTAATCACACGAGGAGTCAGTGTGGAAAGTGTCTAAGAAATGAATGTAAAGCCTGCTAAGAACAGAAGAATCACCTTGGACAGGAAATTCTGTCTCAGCCATTTCAAGATAAGTCTGCTTCTAGAACTAAAAAGCAGTAGGATCATGGAGTCCCAGGAGACCTCAGCAATCCTGTAGCATGCCCTTACTGTCTTCTACAGAGGAAACACCTGGGCCAGGAAGAGTGTGCAGGACTCTAACGTCCCTAGTGCGTCAGTTTCACGTCTGTAGCCGATTTCTTTCCTGAGTCCATTTCTCACTGGGATCATGATAATGTCTCATGTAGATGCAGACTGCGCAGTTTCAAGGTGATTTCCTCTGCTCCTTTCTTTTTTTTCTTTGTACTTGTTCCTAGTCTTTCAGGCCTGCAGTGATTTTAAAAGAATAATTTATGTTATAAAATCAGTTCCTTGATTTCTTGATCTATTCTCACTGGTCTATTCCCACACTTTGCCTTTCACAGTTAACAAATTTAAATCCCTGATGTCTCAGGCCAAAATTACTGTAATTGTTAAGGAACTGTTCTTGCTTTCAGCCCCTTTGACCCTCAACTGTCCTATGCCACAAATGTAAACAGAATGGCTACAAGCTAGGGTTCTGGACAAAGTCAGTTCATTCCTTGGCTCTGTTACCTGATTGTCTTGAGAAAAATACTTTAGTGCCTTAGTCTCCTTATAGGCAACTGGAATTAAAAGGAATACTGATTTTCCAGGTTAATATATGGGAAATATTTAGTAGAAAACCTAGCCCCTAGTATGACATGAACAAATGTATTATCATAAACCGATTAAAATTGTTTTATTCCACAGGTGATGTTGAAGTTACTTCTTCACTTCTAGTGTATGCTGAATCTCGTCACAACATTAACGTGCTACTTGGCTCTCCTGCCTTTGTTCTTTTTCCCTATTTACAGTCTATTTATGTTATGTAATTTTGGCTTAGTGAGCATCCTTGTTTTGTTTCTGGTGACTCATTTTGTTTTGAAAGATTGATTTGTTTACTTTGAAAGAGTTATACAGAGGAAGAGAGAGGAGAGTGAGGAAGGACTTCCATCCATTGGTTCACTCCCTACATGTGGCAATGGACAGCACTGCATCAGGCCAGAGCCAGGAGTCCCGTCTGGGTCTTCCATATGGGTGGTTGAAATGCAAAATAAAATAATAATAATCATAAAGGGTCACCGTCTGCTGCTTTCCCCAGGCCATTGTCAGGGAGCTGGATCAGTAGCAAGACAGCCAGGGCATAAACTGGGCTCCCTGTGGACATGATGCTGCTGTATTTTTTTGTTTTGTACTGTTCCAGATTTATTTATTTATTTTCTTGTAAGGCAGAGCTGCAGAGGTGGGGAGAACTAGAAACAGATCCTCCATCTTCTAGTGATTCTCCCAAAGGCTACCATAGCCAACGCTAGGACACACTGAAGCCAGGAGCCCAAGGCCTCTGGGTCTCCCAAATGGGTGATGAGGTGAAAGGACTTGCTTTCCCAGACATATTAGCAGAGAGCTGGATCAGAGGTGGAACAACGGAGACTCAAACCAGTGCCCAAAGGGAACATCAGCATCGTGGTGGATTTACCCACTAACCCACAGCCCTTGTCTGATGTTTTCAGTGTTTGTGGTAGTGCCTAATACTTCCTTGGTGCTTGCATATCTATAGAGTGAATGAATGTCTCTGTTTTGAGGTCTTGAGTAAGCCACTTCATTACTCTGAACTTCAATTTTTCTGTAGGCAAATAAGATTTAAGAGTGATATGTTTCTCACAATGCCTATAGGAAGATCATGAAGTATGTAAAAATACAATTGAAATTCTAAAGCTCTAAATATACATAAAGAATATGTTTATCACTACTCCTCAAATCTTATTGACCTTTCAAGATTCAGGTTGAATTGTGGTTTGCCTCTAGTCAGTGTTTTCCACTCATCTCAATCCTAAGTGAATTCATTATGCTCTGAAATTTTATAGAAATGACAATATGATCTCTTGTTAAAATGTTATTGGCTATTAACATTTATTAATATCCTTTAAAATTTTAAATGGGGCCCAACACAGTAGCCTAGTGGCTAAAATTCTTGCCTTGCACACACTGGGATCCCATATGGGTACCTGTTTGTGGCCTGGGAAAGCAGTCAAAAATGGCCCAAAGCGTTGGGACCTTGTACCTGCCTGGGAGAGCTGGAAGAGGTTCCTGACTCCTGGGTTTGGATCAGCTAAGTTCAAGCCATTGCAGCTCCTTGGGGGAATGAACTAGCCAACAGAAGATCTTTCTCTCTCTTTCTCTCTTCTCTGTCAAATCTGCCTTTTCAATAACAATAAACAAATCTTTAAATTTTTAAAAAAAATGTTGTCATGGATAAAATCATCTTAGTTTTGTTTCCTTGAATGTCCCATTTTCTGTTTTAGTACTGAAATTGAAAAAAAAATCACTGCTTAGCAGTCATATTTGATGTTAACCAATTAGAGCTGAACCTAGGAGCGATGATTTCTCACCTTTTTCTTTGACCAAACTGTTTCCTCTTTTAAATATTTCACTAGGAGGCAAGGTGTGGGCCTTTTCCGAGTCCAGAGGAGCACATTGGAATCATACCATTGTGACCTTACTATAGCAAGGACAAGTGATAAGGGAGAGAGTAACTTAGGCTGAAGTAATCCCGGAGATGGCCTTGTCACATGGTTTTTCCCTGGTGCCCTCTGCACGTTGGCAACAGTAGTGTGTGCTTATGAGAGTTACTGAGAAAATCTGAGCAGAGAGCTCACAATGAAAATTTGGTATCTATTTTCCCTTATGTTTGTTGTACAGATCTGTGACACAAAGGTTTCATTAGAGATTGAAAATTAAGTATCAACTCAAAGGTCTTATTAATCTAGCAAAGTACTTGAGTGGAGTAAACAAAAAATGTTTAGAATAAAACTCAAGTTTGGAGAGCAAAAAAAAAAACAACAACAACAAGTATATGACTTGGGATTACAAAAACTTAGAATGTAAAATTTGAAAGTGAATACCTTCACTGTTACTGCTTGCCTTTATTCATGTGTTTAATTATTGAACTCATTTCTCCAAATTCTGTTTCTCTGATTAGTTTCGTTTGAAGCTGTTTGAAGAATTATACCACATGGACCATTATATTTTGTCCATATCTATTTTAGACTTACGTGACATACAGATGATAATCTTGCTTAGCTACCAGCAATTAAATAAATCTGAAAGTTATTTGATTTGGAAAACATTTCCTTTTTTATAAGGTAAATATTTGGGGCTAGCATCGTAGCATGTGCATTAAGCTGCTGGCATCCAATAACAGCATGCATTTCAAGTCTTCGTCCTCTGATTCTGATCTACCTCTTGCTAATGCAACTGGTAAAGATCAGACAGTGGACCCATTCCTGGATCCTGGCTTTACCTGTCTGCTTACTGGCCACTGCAGGCATTTGGATAATTAAACACTGAATCAATCAATCAATCAATCTCTTTCTCTCTCTCTCTCTCTCTCTCTCATTCTCTCCTCTCTGTCTCTGAATTTCACTGCATTTTAAATAAATCTTTAAAAATGCCAATGCCTATGGTTGCTAACTGATCATTTCATCTTGAATACCTAAGTAAGTATTGACTTATCCAGATTGGATTCAAGTAATAACTGGCTAAATTCTATTTTGCCAAACCTTCATTTTAGAGTGGCATATTTCAGAATATCAGACTTTGGCAATTTCCATCCAAATTTTAATTGGTTTGTTTTTTTAAGATTTGTTGGTTTTCACTGGAAAGGCAGATTTACAGAAATAAGCAAAGACAGAAAGATTTTTCATCCTCTGGTTCACTCTCCAAATGGCTGCAGCTGCTGGAGCTGATCTGACCTGATGCCAGGAGCTGGATGCTTTTTCCATGTCCCCCATGCAGATGCAGGCTTCCAAGAATTTCAACTGTCTTCCAGCGTTTTCCCAGGCCACAAGCAGGGAGCTTGCTGGGATGTGAAACAATGGAGACTCCAAGCAGCACCCATATGTGATGCTGGCACTTGGAGGTAGAGAATTAGCTAGTTGAGCCATAGTGCCGTCCCCCTGCAAGTTTTCTTACTGTTTCTGCCCCCTTTTAGTCTTAGTTTTTTAAATCTCTGTTTTGTGCCACCTCTGTCCCATCCTCATTCTGAATTAAGAGGAGGATCACAGGAAGTGAAATAAGTAGTGAATAAATACATCGCTTTAAATCAGGCTTCAGTGCTATAAACTGCTAAATACTAAAATTAAAATAGACATGAGACAGCTGAATAGCAATCTATAGCCATTTTAAGATGTATAGAACACGGTTGAATGTAAACCAAAATTGAAATGTCTATGAAGAAGCCACAGATTGTGGTTGAGAACCTGCATTTTCCTATTAACATATTGGTTAATCAATACCATGTCACTTAATGCCATAATGTTGTAAATTGTTGTAAATATTATGTTGGAGCTTTTAATTGATTGGGATGATACTCTGCCGGCTCTGCCTTCAGACCAGAGATAGTCTCACCAAGAAACTATTGAACTTGCCAGGACAATAAGATGCTGGACTTTATGCTTGGTAAATACCTCCAATGAAAGAATGTCAACTGAATTTGAACTATGGAAAGGCAACAAGGTGGAGGAATCCTCCATAGGGGAGGGTGTAGGGAGGGGCGGGGGGAATCCCAATGCATATAAAAATGTGTCACATAATGCAATGTAATTAATAAAAATAAATAAATAAAAAAATTTGAAAAGTGGAAAAAAATAATAAAAAAATAAATGCGTCGCTTTTGCTCTTAGTTCCTATAGCAGCAGTCCAGGTGTAAGGGCACAAATGCTTTCATGTAGTCCAGGAAGCACTTGCTGTGATATGAGGACATAAAGCTAGGAAGAGAATAGGGTTAAATTTGGGTGGAAATAAAACAAGCAAACAATCAAAAATTACTTTTTTTTCCAGCCAATGAGGTGCTTAGGAAAGTAGTAATGGTGAGAATAGAGAAATAGGTAAATTATTGAGAGCAGGTAATTGAGTTTACCCTTAGGATTTAAGTGTGAATGGTACAACCTCAAATTAAAGATCCAATATGGAGACAAGCAAGGGGGAGGCATAAGTTAGTGTGCAAACTACTTGCCTGGGCTCCCTGAGAGTCTAAAAATTTGGTAATACTCTGTGGTGTTTCTTGTTAATGATTATCAGTGGTCTTAGTGAGGGATGCATGCTTCTTTAAGAAGATGGGGAACATGTGGGAAGGTTTATCTGTCTTAGGATAGATCTCAGGAAAAAAAAAAAGATCATAATGAAAAAGAAAAACCACTGGGATTCTGTGCTTTAAGGCAGGAAGGGAAAATGCATTAACATTCTGGATACTTCTCAGTGCTGACAAATGATGCCTGAAGCTTAGACAAGCAACTATTTAGTGACTTGATAGTTTCTCAAGAGCTATGAGCTATTCAGTAATTTCATAGGAATGATCACTTCCCAGAGTCTCAATATTTTATTCTGCTGGCTCATCTATTTCCAGGAGCTCAAACTCATTTATATTATTTATTAGCTACGCTGTGAATCAAATAGGCATTTTGGACAGTTCTTGGAATCAAACTGGTGTTTATAACACATCTATGAAGTGTGTGTTTCAAATCCCATATAAATATACTAAACTTAAATACAAATATTCAATTTCCTCCAGCTTAGGCTCCTTAAATAACTTTTTGAGGTTCAGTATGTAAATTTTCTGTTTAAAAATTGCATTACCGTCATCATATGAATTCAGAGGCTTCACTTATAGAATCGTGGTGGGATTATTGAATTTAATATTTACTTCTTTCTCTTTTTAGCTTTCCCTCTTTTGATGTTATGAATCAGTTCTGAAAGATCAAGTGACATTTCCGTAGCAATGAAGAAGAAAGCTCCCTTGTACAGACTTTAATCAGAGAAGTAAAATGGCAATCTCTTTATTAATCTTAACCTGAAATATGGTACAGTTGAAAAATACATATTTATATATAATACTTAACTATTATTTTCAGGTAAAAAAGATTGGAAATTGATCTGATTTGAGGTGAGTCTAATATCTCAGTGTTTTTGAAATATGCATAACATAGACTTGCACGCTGTCTCAAGGTTGAAGAATACCATGACTCTTGTTTGACAACGGGGTTAGAACTAGATATTCTAGACCGACACCACTTCAGAAAGAACCTACTGTGATGGCATGATGTGATGTTCTAAATAAGTTACCACTTTTTAGAGCTCAGAGGCAGGGAGAACCTCTGCTCATTTGCTTCCCAAATGCCCCAGTGGCTCCCAGCCAGGTGCAGAGATGGGCGGCTGGAACTCAAGGCACTCTGATGATATGGATGCGGACATCGTAACAGACCCTGAGCAGAAGTCTGATCACTAGGCCAAATGTCTCCCCTAAGTAGGTCATTTGTACATAGAAAATTAACAAAGCTCTTGGTAGACTTACTTAAATTGTTAAGTACCTAATATTGTTGAGACTGGAAAGTCTGGGCCTATACTTGAGAAGAAAAGGGTTGTATGGAGCCTGTTAGCTGCCTTTACTTGGGTGATCATAGAACAGAAAGTATGAATTCATTCACTATTACTCTTAGAAATTGCTCCATTGAGGAGCTAGGAGGATCCGGGCGGGGCCTGAGCGGCTCAACCCCCGGGCAGCCATGCGGCCCGGAGGGCTCAGGTCCCCCACCACGATTCCAGCCTAACACAGCCAAGCTTACGATCACGTACGTAGGTACATGGGGTGAGCGGCCCTTGGGCGGCTTCCTGATTTGTTGGGGTCCTGGTTTGATGGCCCTCTTTTGGGAGTGGGGGTGTTGTCCCGGGACTCTGAGAAGCGGATCTGGAAAGCCTCAGCGCACCATGCGGCTGGAGCGAGGGAGGAGCTAGGAGGATCCGGGCGGGGCCTGAGCAGCTCATCCCCCCGGGCAGCCATGCGGCCCAGAGGGCTCAGGTCCCCCGCCAGGATTCCAGCCTAGCACAGCCAAGCTTACCACCACGTACGTACGTACATGGGGTGAGCGGCCCTCGGGTGGCCAGTGCGCCATTTGGCGCCAGGCTGTCCCTGCTGGCCGCTCGGCCAGGAAGTTCTGGAATTTGGTTTCTTTGATATGCTACATGAGTTGCTCCATGCTGAACCCACAGTTCCCCTGGAATGTGTATTAGTCCTTAAGATTCTCAATGGCACTTACTCTTCCTCTGAAGAACCTGTAGTCACTTTATAGTGCAGATTGCCATCACCAGTTCATTCAAAAGGCAAAATTCCGGGCTTGTCCAGCAGGATACCCCGTTACCTGATAGGATGAGGAATCAGCAGAGGGGTCACAGAAGGCAGGACTATGACATTGACTGGCATTCGAGAACCATACTCGGGGCTAGAATGTGTCAGGTATGCGTGGACCAATCCCCTGGAAACTCTGACCCCACTGGACGGTTAAGAAGGGCCGGTGGAGTCTATGCAGGAGGCATGACAGTCTGTGGGGTGTGCTGGGCTGACCCAGAGCAACCTCTGGCATACTTAACACTGGCTGGGAACAGGCCTTGTTGGGGAGCTTGGAGGAGGCCTTGGCTGGGTGGAGCTTACCACTAAGGGGCACAGGAACTGGAAAGGGGCTGAGTTCTGGTCGGGTCACAGTTGTAATCCCTTGGCACAAATATGGATTCGGACTTGACGCACCGTGCCGGATTAGACCGCAACACAGTTTGGTGCTCCGGAGGACCAGGATAGATGTGGGACGGGCTCGGCTAGGTTTCAACCCCAACTGAGCCATATATGAGATATATGTGGGTATGGACGAGCCGTGGCTGGGCTGAAACTCTCAACAGCAGGAACCAGAATGGATTGAAGAGCGGTGCTGGCCGAAGGACCTGCTGGTATGCGTGAAGCCCAACACCAGGAAGGGGTCGGATGGAGGAATCTGAACAGTTCCTCTGACAGGACACTGATCCTACAAATAAACGCAGGAAGCACGGAGGTAAACAACCCAGAAGAGGCTTTGGAAAGTGACCCACTGGCATACACTTGGCTGGGGTTGGGGCAGACCAGGCTGAGTCAGTTCACGTCATGCACTGGCAAGCCCAAGCGCTGGAACTGTGTGGGGGCCTGGCCAAGTTTGGTTGCGATAAAAAAAAACAGTACAAAACACAAAATGCCAATGTGAAATGGCCTGTGCCAGTAGGGAATGCAGCACCCAACCAGCACACCTCCCACTGGTTTAGGTGAGGGACGAGTATGTGATGGGCAGAGCCGGGGAGAGCTGCAATACTCATTGGTTCCAATGGAGGTCGGGGCTCAGAATAGAACCAACCCAGGGATTACAACCACCAGCTGATAGGAGTGATGGACTGTGGCGGGCACTGTGCTTACTAGTAGTACATGTAGGAGCCTGGACTGGGAACGCCTCAAAGTTTCTTTGGGGATTCCCCTGAACAAAATGGAGGAATCAAAACATTAACCAAGAAAAGATGGAAAATGGAGTAGACCAATCAACCACCTCAGCTATATGCTTGCAGCGGAAAACTGGACAAGGGGAAACTCTAAGATAGACTATGTCAATCAGTGGACTCTGCACCAGCCTCATGGTACCTGGACTGTTGCTGATGATATGTTGGAGCTTCTAATTGATCGAGGTGACACTCTGCTGGCTCTGCCTTCAAACCTGAGAGGACCTCCCTAAGAGGCCGTTGAACTTGACTGGACAGTGAGATGCTGGACTCTGTATGGTGTGAGCTTGTAATTAGGGAATCCCAACGGAACCTGAGCTGTGGTTATGCATCATGGTGAAGGAATTCACCATGGGGGAAGGGGGGAGAATCCCAGTTCCTATGAAATTGTGTCATGTAATACAATGTAATTAATGAATAATAAAAAAAAAAGAAATTGCTCCATTGTAGTTTCAAGGAAGTTTCAGCTTAGTATAATGAATTGTTCCTTGTTGAGGCATGTGCTGTTTTATAAAACATGAACTCGTAGTCATTGAGAGTGTAATCATATGAGCAGGAGTTGAGCAAACATTTACTAGGAATGTCTCAAGTTCAGAGTTTGAGATTTCTGTAGGACAACTATTAACTTATGCAGATGTATGCCAGTCTTCAGGGACATGGCTGGTCTGTAAAGCAATTCTGTTTTCATTCTTAGCACCTCATTTCTCCTTTTTAGAAATCCAATTTTTTGTGCAAAGATCTCTTCCCTCAATGTGCAGCCCATATGGGTTAGTCCATATGAGTATCCACCTCCGAGAGGGAATCTGGGTGGTCTAGTTTCCTGGGCCAGGGATTATTTTGGAAATGGTCATGTGATTCCATTTGTGCCAAAAATGCTCCAGGAGACATTTGCTAACGCCTTCTGGGAAGGAATTTGCTTCATTTTCTGGGAGAAGTTTTCATGAATGCTGTTGTTTGAAGTTTATAACTAGTGTGGCAATCCCTTTGGCTTCTAGTGTGAAGTGGAATCCTTCACGGCAGGAGTCAGCCAAGAGGAGTCTCAGGGACTTGGTGGCAGGCCATGGTGTCTCTTCAGTGCACCCTAACCCAGGACCTCCAGTTGTATAAGCAGTGCATTTCCTTAAACTTACATCTGCTTCAGTTGCATTTTGCAGTGATTCAGATTGAAATTTTCTGATTTCTACCCATAGTTACATTATCTTAGCTGCATTTCCCCCTTATTTTTTCCTACTTGAGTAGGATATATGAGTATTTGTCAATTATCAGTTCTTTTTTAAAAAATAAAATTATTATATTTGAAAGGTACACACACACACACACACACACACACACACACGCACACAGAGTTGATCTTGCATCCTCAGCTTCACTTTTCAAATGTATGCAACAGCTAAGAGTAGGCCAAGTTAAAACCAGAAACCTGGATCTCAGCCCAGGTCTCCAACATGGTTGGTAGAGAACCAAGTCTTAAGCCTTCCAGGGTGTGCATCACCAGGAAGATGAGGTTGAAAACAGAACTGGAGCTTGAACCTGGGTTCCTCTAATAAGGTGCCAGAAGTTGTTTTCACTGCTGTAGCAAATGCCCAACCCATACTTCAGTGTGAAATGTTATTGGAACACCCAGCATGACAGCCAAGTGGCTAAATCCTCGTCTTGCATATGTCAGGATACTCTATCGGCACTGGTTCATGTCCTGACTGCTCCACTTCCCATCAGGCTCCCTGCTTGTGGCCTAGGAAAGCAATAGCAGACAGCCTAAAGCCTTGAGACCCTCAACTCACGTGGGAGACCTGGAAGAGGCTCCTAGCTTCAGATCAGTTCATCTCTGCTTTTTGCAGCCACTTGGGGGAGTGAACCAGAGGACAGAAAGTCTTTCTCTCTGCACCTCTGTCTTTCCAATAAAAATAAATCTAAAATAAATGAACAAAATCTTTAAAGAGCAAAATAAAAAGACAAAAATGTTATTCAAAAGGTTTTTGATTTTTTTCATGATTCTGCTAAGGCACTTACTTCCTTCCATTCATAAGTATTTTAATTAAGCCTCTTAAAGCATAGACATAAAACACACACAACATCATTGTCAATAGGATGAGGATATCTAAAAATTGTAATTTGGAATCTTTCCATTGGGTTAAAATTACATGTTTTTTTAAATCTTCATTATCTGTTTTTTTACCATTTAACATTAAAAATTTCTCTTAACAGATTTATATTTGTCATAAACTCATTAGTGTATGCATTCTGCTAAAATTATTCATTGACAGCTACTTTTAGAACTGTGAGGACTACAAAACTGTTGTGATTCTTGCCATTTTAGATGCTTAGGATGTAAGTAGTCAAGTCAGTGCATGTTCTTACAGAGCAACATAGCTCCCATGATTCCAGCAGACATTTTTTCATCCAGCCTAATTTTATTTAACAACATGGAAGCAACATTTGAGACTAAACTTGAGTTTTGGGGAGTCAGGAATATGACTTAAAGCAACCAAAATTTTAAAAAGAAGAAACAGCAAATCTCAGGCAGTAAGGAATTAATTTAGCAAAGTATTGTAATCTTTTCTTTCATTCCCCAGTGATAACCAATAGTAGTGTGGTTAATGACCAGGTTCTGCTTAATATAAATGAGGTTGGTATTTATCAGAAATTTTCAGAATCTTTTTGAAGATGAAAGCCTTTACTTGACAAGGTTTTTGTCATCCTTTAATTATAAATAGGTGTCTAGGTGTCTCTGACGTAGGTAGGGCAGCCCAGAGGGTCCCAAGGAGGCTTAGAATGTTACATGGGTATATTGGTGACTTTCTGATCACTGAAGAGGAGGAGGTGGTCACACCCTGGGCACTGGGCACTTTTTTCTTTTGGTTTTGATTTGTGGTAGTCAATGTATTTCATACTCAAGTAATGTAAAGACATGGTCCTCTCTATTTGCTGTTTAACTCATGATTATTCTTGTTTGAAGCAGTTTCTTAGCATTTAAAATTGGAACTCTTTTGAGTAGCCAAAGAATTTGACTTCCCTCCCCTGATGAGATGAAATACTTGTGTATATTAAGTTAAGTTGGAAGTTAAAGGACTGAGACCCCAGAAGGATTGCTAAGAACAGTGTATGAAGTGCTGGGGGTGGGGCGAAACGTGACTGGTGAGGAAAACAAGTAATTTGCAGATTGATTGTGTGATGACTTTTTAAAAAGGTGCTGTGCTGACTGTCAAAATACAAACGCTATGAAGAATAGAATAACATGAATAAGAAAGTGATTGGAAAATTATAAAATAATGTTGCTGTTCCCTTAGGGAAGCACAACGTCAAAGTATAAACACTCAAACTATGGTAGCTGTTGCTTTTCCAAATGGAAATTTCTATTTAAGACAGTTAAGCATTTAACTTCAATGATTGAACATAATGGATGAAGTACTTTGCACATAACAGAGACTTGAATCTGAGATGAATATTGAACTCATATATAATGCATCAAAATATGAAATACAACTTCTGGTTGGCCAAGTTAATTTTAAATTGTATTATCTTTGTATATACACAAATAGAAAACTTACCAAGTGGGCCATTCCAAGAATGAAAACTTGTGTATTCTCTGTTACCTTACTATTTGAAATGAATATTCAAGTAGAAGCAGAATATTAAAATTTCTCAAATACGCTTCTTTAAATATTTACCGATTTTTGCAAGTCAGAAGCAGAAAGTGAATATTAGATTCATTGAAATGAATACTTTTGAAAGTCTTGGAAGTCTGCTTCCTGGTAACTTACCTCAGTGTAGTGCTTTTTTCCCCCCAAAACTAAATACTTTTATCTTAAAAAAAAAAGTCGTGTTTCTTTTCCCATACCATAATATTTGATGCTCTAATGTTACCAAAAGTAAAAATGACAATTTTGGATTCAAATTAATAAAATACAACCTGACTGGAAAATGTAATTTGTGTTTAATGAAATTATAGGACTGTAATACCTCAAGCACTATTTTGACAGCAGTATACTTTATATGAAAGAAATAAAATAGATTTTAGAACATTTGCTAGTTTCTCCATATATGGAAAGGAATGCAGCTTTAGACTGAAATTTTGACATTTAATCTTTTATTATGACATCTAGTTGATTAATATTTTAGCAAAATCATTGTTTTAAAATATCTTCTTTCAGTATCCATTAAACCTGGAGCTGCAGGCATGCATAAAACCTGGCATCTGCTGTGTATTCTTCATCATTTACCTTGGGCCAATGCCAGTGTGTTGGTTATAGTGTTCAAAAAATAACCTAAACGTTTTACTATTAATTAATCTAAGGCTAGGCAGTTTTCACACATGAATTTCTTGCATTTGAGCTACCCACAAATAATGTGAAAACAAGCAAAAAATAAGTGTACAAGTAGACCACAAGATTTTTTAATAAGATGTACCTTTATAAGATGCTTCCTTTATTTTTTGGCTATTTAAAACTATTTTACTACTGGAAAAGCAGTGTCTCTTAAATATTTTAAATGCAGTAATGTGCAAAGAATACCAGATTTATCTAATCACATCCAGCAGAAACAGTCTTTATTTAAATTAGGATGTATACCTTTGTTTCATTCACACACTGTTAAAAATATTTACACATACATAATAACTAGATACCACCACTTTGTGTTCATTTGTAAAATATATTTATTTTTACCTGACATACATTATTTTTGTTCTTTCAATGGTAATTCTTTAATGTTTATCTTGTGTTCAATCATGGTTTGAAAAAAAAATTAGGATCTTTTGAGATTTTTGCTATAATTCATTCTGATCAACAATTATTGTAGTTATAAATTAAAATTTTAAAGCAAGGTGTACTTTGAGTTATGTTAGGAAAAATAACTTTCAACCCTGCAAACACAGCATAGAATTCTCGTTTAGAAAACGGAGCAAATGTCCATAATCATGGAGTTTACTGAGCTAAGTGCTTACATACATAGCTGTGGTTTTGCTCTTATCTGTATTCTGATGTTTAGAAAACAATTTTTCCATTTGCTTTACAATGGATTATTGTAAAATTCTAACTTTAAATTTTAAAACATTTATTCCTTGAAATACGTAAATGATATGGTTAGAGGCAAATCCAACTTTTAACCATTTAAAAAGATTTTTAAAAATCTCAAAGATTTGTTTTGAGTATTACTTTACAGTAGATCCACTGCCTTCTGCACTTTTCATTGCCACAGAACGATGCTGTTTTTTTCACCCACTGGAAAAAAGCATGTATTTCAACGATACCTTCTATTGAGGAACGATTTTGAAACATGAACTTTGTTGTAATGGAATTACAAGATTAAAATTAGAATACTCTCCATGATTCTAATTGGGATTTACTTTACCTATAGAGAGTTTATTAAGTATTAGGTACAATTTTTTTTTAAGTTTTATCTACTTTTACTGGAAAGTCAGATTTACAGACAAGAAAAGAGAGAAAGATCTTTCATTCACTGGTTCATTCCTTAAGTGGCCACAATGGCCAGAGCCAAGCTGATCTGAAACCAGGCGCAGGAGCTCTTTCTGGGTCTCCCACGCAGGTGCAGTGTCCCACGGCTTTGGGTCATCCTCCACTGATTTCCCAGGCCACAAGCAGGGAGCTTGATGGGAAGCGGGGCCGCTGGGACAGGAATGGGTGCCCACATGGGATCCTGGTGCATGCAAGTGAGGACTTCAGCCATTAGGTTACTGCTCTGGGCTTATAGGCACAGTTCTAAAAACATTGCTCTGTCATCACACTGAATATTTAGTATTACACAGGGAGGTAGGCCTGTTTACCCCATTTTCCAGATAAAGAACAAAGGCTTAGAGGAGAGAGTAAGTGATTAGCACACTGTAAGGGAAGAGCGGTGTGACTGAGCCTGGACAGCAAACTTGGATCTGTCCGTCTCCAAAACCAACGTTCTTAATCACTATGATTAGATAGAGAGTCAGTGTTCCTAACCTCATGGTATGATTTGGAACTTTGCTGAAGTGCCTGTGCAATGACTCGTGTGTGAGATGTTTGTGTCATTAAACTGAATCATTATGTGGTTTGTGTAGGAAGAAATAGACACTGCTTGTTAAAGAGCTGGGGTGAGAAAAGGTGCTGGAGAGCTCAACAGAGTGACAACTAATTTATTTCTGTTGCTTTATGCTCTTGTGAAAATTAAAAAAAAGAGATTGTGAATTTCTTTACTTTTATGAAATGTTTTAATTTCTGTAGTTGTCATGCATTATTCAAGATTATGAGATGATTTGAATTTCAGGAGCAGACATTTTCTGATGAAGATTTCAAGCTGTGTAATTATGAAACCCATATAGGTTAAAAGTTCACAACTCGTTAGCTTAATCATTAAAAAAATAACTGATTTGCAAGCATGCCGTTTCATTTTTGAGAGATGAAGTTACAGTATCACTGAGTTAGGTACTCCTAGATTCGGCATCATGTCCGAGAATGTTCAGAACTGCATGCCACACAGCTTAGCCCATCTTACTGCATAATTTATAAAGAAAAATTCATATTTTATGGTGGTAAATTGGATGGTATAATGTAAAGCACATTTCTAGTAATTTCTTTAACAGTCTTCTTGGCTCCTTAAAAATTCACGGAAGTTAATGAATGAATGCCAAATATCAAAAAGGTTTCATTGGAACCTGTTACATGGTGTCAGAACATACATTTGAGAAATGAATTTTAAGATTCCTTTAGATAAGTCTAAATATTTCAGAATAAAATTAAGGAAATTAATGCTCAGATTGGAAGAAGTTGCTTGAAAAGACTTTGTTGTGGTCATAGGGAAGTATACATCACGCAGAATTTACAATCTTCAGTGTTTTTCAATCTGTAGTTCAGTGATTGATCATTGCTGCTGCCTATCTCTGCAAGTCTGCGTTATAAGAATACACTTAATTGTCAGTAAAATAATGCAGCTGTCATTAAGAATATGATTGGATTCTTAGAGATACTTAGATACTTTAAAATTCAGACCTTTGAATATCTGCTAGTAAGAACTGTGAACTTACGGTTCTAGTTCGTTCACATTAAACAAATGACTTCCACTGGTGCAGCTGAAACCTTTGTCCAGCTCCTTTAGTTTCTTTGGGGTAAAAGGATGTTTATAGGAAAACTACATCAAAATAAAAGCAGTGCTCCTAGGCATCAGGACAGTGGCTAATTTTGTAAGGCAGTGAGGTAAGCTGCCCCTGTCTGCTGGCATTTCATATCGGTACCAGTTTGATTCCCAGCTGCTCTACTTCCAGTCCAGATCCCTTCGAATGTGCTTAGGAAGGCAGCAGATGGTCAAATAATTGGGCTCCAGAACCCATGTAAGAGAAGAAGCTCCTGGCTCCTGGCTTCAGAACAGCCCAGTTCTGGCTTTTGTAGCCAGTTGGGGTGAATCAATGCATGGGAGATCTCACTTACTGTTTCTCTCCCTCTCACATTCTCGTTCTCACTGTCTGCCTCTCTCTCTCTCTCTCTCTCTCTCTCTCTCTCTCTCTGTGGCTATGTGTGCCACTCTTTCTCTCTGAAATTCTACCTTTTAAGAAAGTAACTTTTTTTTTTTTGTCAAAAAATCACTTCACATGATTATGTTGCCATGATCAGCAAAGAGTTAATGATGGAAAGTAAAATATGGTATTTATAAGATTTTGAATGGTATGAATATTTTAATGCGTGTTATCTTGCTGGCTAATCAAGGTGATTGAGATGCACTTGCCTGTTAAATAGAACTTGCTCTTGGCTTTTAGCTTTCCGAGATTTTACATTATCTTCTCTTCATTTGAAAGCAACATAAGCACTCCCCTTTGAAACTGAAGTGGTCACTTTCCCCCCCTTAGAGTATTACTGTAATATATTGATGGTATTTTTTCTCCTAATGGTTGGAGGATGATAACAAAACAGAATTTTTCACTGGTTCATTTCATGCTTGGTAAAATTTCAACTGTCAAAACATTATAAAATTTTGAATCTAGAGGCACATTTCATTACCAGAGTACTAATTACTGTAGAGAGTGGAGTGAGTCATTATGTAGTAGTATTTTTAGAGCTGCCCAATTTTAATGTTTTTTGGACCAGAGAAACTTAAATAAAGGTAGGTTGTTTTGACACAAATGTGGGAGGAAACCCACGCAGTGCATGCAATGCCATGTGATGTAAGGCAGGAGGGGTAGAATGCCGTAAACTGTGTGCTCACTTTCCTGAGATTTGGCACTTGATTAGCATTGCAGATATAATCCTCATATCTAAAACAGAGCACTAGCTATGGCATTTGCTATGGAGATGGCAGGGTAATGTGAAAGCCTCTCCTTTCATGAGGCCTTCATTCGCATGGGGAAAGAAACAATAATTGAGCAGTAATGGTCATATAGCAAGTAATACATTGTAGATTGCAAAAACCGTGAATGGTGACTGGTGGGTAAAAGACCCTCTTCCAAGGATGTTATGTTCAAGAATAGTTGTTGAGGCAGGCCATTTAAAATATTAGGTGGGCCTGGTACAGTAGCCTAGTGGCCAAAGTCCTCGCCTTGAATGCACCAGGATCCCATATGAGTGCTGGTTCTAATACCAGTGGCTCTGCTTCCCATCCAGCTCTCTGCTTGTGGCCTGGGAAAGCTGTCGAGGACGGCCCAGAGTCTTGGGACTCTGCACTCATAGGGGAGGACCCGAGGAGGCTGTTGGCTCCTGGCTTTGGATCGGCTTGGTTTGGCTCCAGTCATTGTGGCTGCCTGGGGAGTGAATCAATGGAAGGAAGATCTTCCTCTCTGTCTCTCCTCCTATTTGCATATCTAAGTTTCCAAAAACAATATAGATCTTTTAAAAAAATATTAGGCATATCTAAATTTAAGCAGCCATGTACCTCTCTCATAGTTTAGGTAGTGCAATGTCATCAAACATTGAATGAAATGAAAATGTAAAACACAGTAAGCTATTACATAAACAGTTATAAAATAATTTCATCATGGGTTATTAAATATCTGCCATATGCAGGCATCAAGAAGACAGCAGACTAGGAAGGAGGGAAGATAAAGGATGAGGTCTGTGCATTGGAAAATAGAATTCACTGTGAGTCATTGAGGCTTCTTTAAGAGTAGGTTAACCGAGAGCACCTCAGTGCAGTGGGGTGTGGGGAGGGGAGATAGTAGGTAATTTTGTTCAGAGTTGCAGTGCACATTTAAGGGAATTGTTTGCAACTTTGTCTCATCTCCATTCCTGTCCTTCTCCTAACCAACTTTTTCATGCAGTTCTGCAATAATCATATTTTCACTTCCAGTCCTCAGTGCCTTATATGTGCTCATTACAGAGCTGTTCTGATTGAGTGAATGAAGCCTGAAGACTAAACCGATGCGGTTTTATTTAATGTATGAATTTGAAGAAAGAAGAGATAAGCTTACATATATTTTAAAAAATGAACGTTTTATTTGGGACTCAGGAGTCATCTTAGATGTAAAAGACAATAAGGTACAATTGAGAGAAGTCAAGATGCCGAGGATGAGATTAAGCAGTCAAAAAGACTCTAGAAGATTGGATGACGTGTAGGAGTTACCCTTATAAAATTTGGAGGAGCAGTTTTTTTCTTCAAAAGCAGGAGGAATAGTAAGTGAGATAGCATAGGTGAAGAAGGATTCTGATATATAAGGGGGAGAAGGTTTGGGAGATGAGCCTGTTCAGTTTTATTGTGTATGAAAGGAAGACCAGTTGAAATAATGATGAAATCAACAAAGGGAGGCCATCCGAAATTAAGACAGTTAAGTAATGGCTGGCACCATCTCATCACTGGCATCTCATATGGGCACCAGTTTGATTCTTGGCAGCTCCACTGTGGATCCAGCTGCTAACTTCTGACTGAGAGGTAACAGAGGGTACATCAAGTCCTTGGGCCCTTGCACCCAAGAGGGGAATTCGGACGAAGCTTCTGGTTCCTGGCTTTGGATCGGCTCACCTTCAGGCCTTGTGCCCCTTTGGGGAATGAAAAGAAATAGTACTGTAAAGTGTCAAAAGAAACTCTTGAAGATGAATGAGTTTCTGAATTTGAAGGTATTAGGTGCTAGGAAGGTGTACATACATAATACACATACATACATATATATACACCAACAGGTATATATGTGTGAAAATATATACTTAGTACTACCTTCCACTTTGTTTTTTGCCAATACCACATAATTGCAGTAAGTAATACTTTCCTTACAAAACATGTTCATGTTCATGATTCATACGATAAAGATGGCAAATGGTTTCCAGTCAGGATCATTTTTTGAAAGTCAGTATCAGTTTACAAAAAATACAACATGCAAAAATTCAACTGAGTTTTTTAGAAAGCTTTTACTAAGTCATGGATGCGCAATTTCTAATATCTGGTTTTGTTCTTATGGATACCTCAGCTGGGAAAGCAGCTCCTGTGGTTTCGGAGCTGCCATGGGTCTCTGTTGACCTCCATCCGCATGTTTTCTGTGTGGCTGGCCTCTCTGCACTTGTACCTACACATGCAGTTGTCTGCCAAGATGAGACCAGAGTGTGGCAATACGTTTACTGTCTGACTAGAATGCATTCTTTTGCTAATGAAAATTTCAGTTTTTATCTATATGGTTTTTATTCATTTGAAAGAAATAGAGAGACAGGCAGATAGACGAACAGTATCTTGCAACAGCCTGCTAGGGAGCAGAAGTCAGGAGCTGGGAACTCGGTCTGGGTCTCCAAATTGAATGGCAAAAACTTGGCACCTTGAACCACTACTGCTGTCTCCCAGTAAGATGGAGTCAGGTGCAAGAGCTAGAGAGGCTCAAACATAGGCAAAAGCAGGTGCGATGTGGCCGACTATACTGCTAGGCCATATGTGACCACCTCTTGTAGTTCCTTATATGGGTTTATTTTTCATAAAGTGGGACATTCTTGAAGGTTTTTTTGGTGCTTTATATGTGTTTTTAATACCAAATTCCAGACAGTATCTGTCTAGACATACTCACTTCGATGCTCAATAACAAATTATAATTATGGATTAATATAATTCATTACAAATGACTTTATGACTAACTGAATTATTACAAGTTGGTGTGTACACATGTTTGGACCATATTTTCTAAGGAGGATGATGGTAATTCACTTATGAGTATAATATAACACAGAGAATTTCCCATATCCTTGGAATTTGTGAGTTGACATCTTACAATCTCAGGGAACATAATTTAATGCAAGTAATGAGTTCTAAACATTGAATTAAAAAAAGTTGTGGGGAACTTGAACAATTGTGGGGTTTGTTTTAATCTTTCCAGATCTTAATTTCAGGTAAAAATATTCTGTGTGAGTATTGGGGAGCTCCACACTGAAGGAGTCAGAGAGAAGCCCTGGGTGGGACTCCATGAAAGTGAGAACGCTGATGTGTTTGGAGACTTGGTCTCCTGATGGAAAAGTGTAGCCACCACAGGATGAGGATGGAGCTCAATGTTCAGGTTCCTTAAACTTGGAGGAGGAAGTTCCCTTTTTACAATAAACAATTTGATTAGATATTTAGCAATGAAAGTAAGTGAGGAATTACATGTAATCTTTAAAAGATTTGCTTATTGTAGTTTGAAGGCTGAGTTAGGAGGAGGAGAAAAAGGAGAGAGGGAGAAAGAGAGAGAGAGAGAGAAAGAGAGAGAGAGAGAGAAAGAAAGAAAGAAAGAAAGCAAGCGAGCGAGCTTCTATTCACTAGGTTCACTCTCCAACAGACTGTAACATTTCGGGCTATGTCATGCTGAGGCTAAGAACCTGGCACTTCTTCTGGGTCTTCCATGTGAGTGCAGGGGTTTAGGCATTTGGGCCACCTTCTGCTGCTTTCCCAGGCATCTTAAAATGGAGCTGGATGGGAAATGGAACAGCCAAAAATTGAATAGGTGTCAGTATAGGAGGCCGGCATTGCAGGATGTGGCTTAACCTAAACTGGCCCCTAATATTGTGATAAAGAAACTAACATGAAGAGCACACTGCTTTGCATTTGACATTAAAAATAAATGAAAAAATTTTGATCACTGGCTTTCTGAAATTATTTTTCCAATATTTGAGTGTGGATGGTTCAAGAAAATTTAGTTTTGACAATTGTTTGTAAAATAATTTTAATAGTGAAATAATATATTAGAGTATAAGAAACTTATGGAAAAACAGAATTAAAAGGTAAGCTTAATTTGGTGTAAAAATTGAAATCCATACTTAATTTGTAATATGTGTATCCATGAACTTTTTCAAGATCCTTCATGATTATATAGATTTGGCCTGAATGAAATTTTCCTGGAAATTCTCAATATTTCCAAGGACTTCATATATCATTCCTATCAGATAATATTTGTTCTTTCTGATTTTCTTTCTAGAGATGTGTAATGAAAATCAAATGTGAAATTTTTCTTCTAGAACACAACATAACAAAGTTTATGTGTTGAAGTGTCTCCCTAGGGGTATGTTCTATCCTTTTAGGTTAAAAACTACAAAGGCTTTACTGGTGGCATTTCTTTCAAGAGGCTCTGTAGAAATAGCATCTATTCTGGAAGCCATTTCTATGTAAATCTTGTCCAATGTTTATTTTTAAGTGCTATAATTTATTGGCCTGGAGTATTGAATGAATGAGGAAAGAAATGTTTCCAGCATTTTTGGAGAGTAAGCTTTTTTTTTTTTAAAGACTTTTGTATTTATCTGAAAGGCCAAGTTACAGAGAAAATAAGAGAAGGGAAATAGATTTTCCATCCATTGGTTCTGCCTGCTGGCCTCAGTGGCTGAGTCATGGTCAGGCTGAAGCCAATAGTTTCCTGCTCCATCTCTGGGTTCTGCTTGTGTGGCAGGTATCCAACTCCCTGTGCCATCTTATGTTACTTTCCTTGGCACATTATAATGGGACTGGATCAGAAGTAAGGCAGCCAGAGCTTAAATTTACAGTCATGTGGGATGTTGAGGTTACAGATATGCAACTTAATGTGCTAAGTCTCAGCAATTACTGAGAAAAAAAAAACCTTGAAAATCTTACTTCAAGGACAAGTATAGTGGTGCAGAAAGCTATTCCTCTGCCTTTGCTGATGTCCGTTTCCTATCCAGCTCCCTGACAGTGACCTGGGAAAACAGCAGAGGACAGCTCAAGCTTTTGGGCCTCTGCAACCACATGGGAGGACTGGAAGACGCTTTTGGCTTCTATTGGCTCAGATCTGACTGTTGTGGCCATTTGTGTGAGTTAATTAGGTGATGGAAGACCTCTCTTTGTGTCTCACCTCTGTGTAAAATCTGCTTTTGAAAATAAATCTTACTCTGGTGAATGGGATTACTGAGTTAGCACTGAATACCTAAAAAACAGAAGGAAGCTGGAACAGGTGTTTTGTTGTGAGCTACTTTTTTGAAAAATGTGTGAACATTTTTGTTTTGTTTCTTTTGACTGTTTTATACCTAAATACTCTTGCCATCTTCAAAAAGTATTAAATTTCAAGAGTTGCAAGGGTGTTTTTCTGAAAATTATTTCTTTGAGAGGCATCCAGGGAGAGAGCACAGTAAGAAAGAGGGAAGAAGGGAGGAGGGGACCCACCTATCCACTGGTTTGCTCCCTAGTGGCCGGCCATGGTTGGATTTGGGTAGGGACTAAAGTTGGAAGGCAGTAATGCAGTCCAATCCTCCAGTATTGGATGGAAGAAATCCAGTTGCTTAAGAGCCAGTGCTTCTGGATTGGCTGAAGTCAGGAATCAGATGTGCTTTTCAAACCGTGGTACTTTGGTAGGGAATGCAATGACTTAACTATTAGACTAAGCATCCTCTCCCCTAAGAATGTTCTGAAACCCTCAGATGCACCATGAATTTGGTGCAGAGTCATACAGAAAAATTTAAGACTATTTAAAGTTATCCTCATATTCTGTGAGTATGTAAGAATGTTTTCCACGTGCTACATAATAAACTTAAGTATCTTATACAATGAAAAGTGTGGATAGATCTATAGATCTTTGAGTTTGAAGCCAACTTCAGTCTTTCACAATTATGTATTTTTTTATATTGAAAGAGCTGATCTTAAGGTCTTTAGTGATAGCACGTGCATATTTTATTTTTCTACTCTTTTGTTCTTCTGTTTCTTTTTTATGATCTCCAGATTATAACACAGTGTATGCTACCTTTGATTCTGTTTGAAGTTCAATTCCTGTTGAATCTAGTGGACAATCTGTTTAAAGCAGCTAATTTCATAACAGTGTCATATATTTGAAATGCCCATGTATTTATATAGGTTAGGTTCCCATTTCCTATAGTTCAGCACAGAGACATCTTAGGATGATAAAGAATAGGAAAAAAATATAACTATTTATAGATTGGAATATTACAGAGCTAGGTTAAAAGTTTAAAGGTGATGCTTTTGCATGCTCAGAATTTTATATTTGCCTGAGGTTTCAGCATTTGCTAATAATTTAAGGATTCTTAACTTTAAAATATTTAAATATTTAAGTGATTGAGGAACAAATAATAAGTGCATAAACTTTTTAACATTTTGAATAAAGAATTCCTACCAATTAAATGTAATTTGACCTTAGAAAATAGCCCTTTCTCCAAAAATAGAGAAAATAAAACATGCTATCTACAGTTGACTTAGAGAATTATTACTCTGTTAAATCCTTCTGTTTTTTATGCTAAGATAAAATTTCAGAAGAAATCAACTAGAAAGTAATTATACTCATCTTCCTTTTCTCAAATTGACCTTAAATTGTTGTTTGAAAGTAACATGTAACTGAAAACAGACCATCCTAAAAGAAAAACATCTGATTCAATGTCTTGCAGACCAAAAACATAAGATAGTTAAAGTCCATCGTGGAAGCCTCTGGTTGATCATCGAACTCTTCCTAATCAGGTTCCATATATTTCAAAAAATGGAAAAAATGACAAACCTCTGTTTGTCACATTGTAGCTTACTCTGCAACATGCTATGGCCCTTTGATGTCTCTCTTAAAGCCGGTTGAAGATCTATGGTCTGGCAAGCACATGTGAGACTGAATTACATTTTAAAGATGCATTTGGTAGATTTTCTAAAATCTGCACTTGGACTCAGTTTGAAGACGTGATGCTCGTTCACATGCAGTGCTTAGATGTGCAGTCAGATTTCTGGGTTCTCAGTGGGCCTGCATTCAACAGCAACCAACCTAATGGTCTTTATGGCATCCTTGAATCTGAGCCTCCTGTTCTTTCTTTCCTAATTTCTAAGGAATTGTACAGGATTCTCGGTTACCCATGTGAGGAATGATTCTTTGCAAAAGCCTGAGGAGCTCTGCTTGGTGTTTGTCCCATCCTAACCCCTGGTTTAGGCCACTGCAGTTGATAGAGGTCCTATTTTTTTCCCCCTAATTTTGATGTCTCTTTTGTTTGTCTTCCCTATAAGTGTAGTCAGTGACAGAAGTGAAAACTAACTCTGAGCCAAATGTAATAGTGTTTTTTTTCCCCCAAGTCCTAACCTATGGGTCTGAAATTCTAGACTTAGGCATATTGAAAACTGCATTAATAGTGATTTTGATGGTGAAGTGGGTAATAATACTAGGTTAGAGAGCTTTCTTTCTGACCGATTTCAAATCCCTTTGATTAGTGTCATTTTGAAATAAAAGAAAACATGTTAATATGTATCTCTCTCATTATTTTCCTTTAGTTCTGTGCTCATTGTTAACGTCTAATAGGGAGAATTAAATTTACTGTTGAGGAAACAGGTAGAGCCAGACAGAGTAACTTCTGAGTTTCCATAGGTAGAAAGTGGCACAACTGGGATTGAATTTAAGAAAATCTAACTCTTGATTCCACGCTTGAATACCTGTGATTTGGTAACCTAGACCTGATGTAAAACCTGATGTTTGGTGTTTAAAAAAAAAAAAAAAAAATATATATATATATATATATATACACACACACACACACACATATTCCTTGATTCTTATTTCACAATAAATTCACACTGGCCAGCAAATAACCTTTCACTTTACAGAGGGCTTTACGTTATGTATTATTGCTATATTTATTAAAATATTATTACAAACAGAATTTAAAGGTTTGTGTACTCTGCAGAGAAGTTTGAAATTTCTGGTCAAACGTTGTATAAATTTACTATTCCTTCAGAGCTTAACATTTCTAGTAATGAATTAGTCTGACTTTGTTAAGTGGGATAATAGCCAAAAAGGTCTAGAAATTAGTTTAAGATGTAATTTCCATATTTGTTCTTTAACGGGACTGACTTTTCATCGGTGGAAATTTGGGAGGACTTGAAAAATGATCTTAGATTGTGTGATCTGCAGAGTATGCAAAAGATTTAGGGTTCTGTTGTGAGAAAGAGTGTACAGTTTTTTAAAAAATAGAACTGACCTTTCATGATTGCAATGAGAAGTATTTCTGTGGGAGCTCTTGATATCTGAGATAGGAAGATCAACTTAGTTTTTTAAAAAATACTTGTCCTTTGATAAATTAGTCTTCCCTCTTAGAAGTCATAGCAGAGTAACTTTTAGTATGATTGAAATCTAAAGAACTAGAAGAAAAATCATATATCCTGTATTTACTTCCCCGTTTAAAATAGAGGGAACCTTTTCAATCTGCAGTGTTCTGCTGTCCAGTCATGTTCATTTTTTTTCCTCACCGCAGTCATTTATCTTCACAGTGACATGCATTATGTTATTCCACATGTGGAGCCCTCAGGTAATATTGAGCTTCCTATGCCGTAGACCTTCATGTGTGTTGTTGTCACTGAATGTACTCCTCTATTAACTGATTTTTAAAAAAACTGTTTTATATTTGAGGTTCATGCGCATTCATTTGCAAAAGCCAGGCTCATTAATATCATAGCTGCGGTGTGTCCTGCATTGTTAGAACTTACTGGTCCTGTTGAAGAACATTGGGACCTCATATATACCTTTTTGTTGTCTTTTAGAATTTTTTATTTTGTTTCTTGAGCATGTGGACAAGTATGAATATCAAGTATTGGAATAGGAGGATAACTACTGACACAAATATTACTGAGGTTTTTGTTATCACAATATGAAATAATTTCTTAAATGTATGGCGCTGGTTCCACTGACTGTATTTTTTCTTTTTTTCTTTTAAAATATACATAACATGAAATTGGCCATTTTAAAATTGTATAGTTCTGTAGCATTAATGTACTCACATTGTTTAGCCATTGCCTTGTACATGTCTAACTATTCAGTTGTCCCTTAACTGTTTGCACCCATTAAACACTACCCTCTAGCCCACCTTCAGTCGTCCTCCACCCCACACCCACCATTGACACTACCAGTTCTTCAGATGACAGCAGCAGGTGAGGCTGGACCAGATCAAATCCAAATTCCCGAACTGAATCTGGGTTTCCCATGTAATTCAAATGATGTTGATATCTGAATCATCATTTACTGATCCCCAGAGTACAGATTAGCAGGAACATGGAATTAGTTACAGAGCCTGGGTTTGAGCTCAGGCACTCCAATATGAGACATGAGTATCCCAAGAGACATCCCAACTGCTATGCCAAATGCCATCTTCCTTTTTAAAGGCCGAATAATACTCCATTGTATGCAAAAACCATATTTTGTTCTTTATCCATCTATCAATATCATTCATATGTCATCCTGTTTCTTCTGCCCAATCTTGTAATCATTCTTCCCAGATAAACAATTGTGGTTATTTTTGTTAGAAGCTGGAATTTGAAAAGATTTTAATGCTAGTTATGTTCATTACCACAAATGTGTTATTGCTTTTAGTCTTTGCACCATACAGAAATAGGAAATATGTATGCTCATTAACACATGCATATATATGCATATTTATTTTTAAACCTTCCCAGCTGTATATCTATTAAAATGTATGAGATCATACTGATAACCTTTGGTTTAAATCTATCATGAGAGTACTTTATAGAAAGAGGGAAAATGGAATTTAAAGAAAAATTCATGTTAGTGCGGAATTTTTTTTTTGAATCCATGTGGTTTTATTTTGTGGTACACATTTTTCATGAACTTTTAGAAGTCCCTCAGATAGCAGTAATTTCTGACTTTTTCTCTTTTTAAAGGTGTTTCTTTTCTGAGAATGAGAAACCCAGAGGTTAGTCTCCAGAGTGTATACTTATTTGTCCAGCTGTGTTGTACACAAACTATAGTTTCATCCAATAGCCTAAACTCTTATTTTAAAATTACCTGAGTAAAACATTTGTTTATTTTACTATTATTTTTAATCATAGCTATGATATCCTTTTTAAAATAAAATATACATTTCTAAAACCCTCATAACCTTCATTTATATCAAGTCTCATGTTTTTTGCTTATTTTTTTCTGATAGATTTTTTTGTGTCCAAATTTAAATAACTTCACTGTCATTTTTGGAATTTAGTTAGAAGAGCTTCATTTGTCTGAATTTCTGTTGCTTGTGACCAGCTGCCCTAACAAGACAATGTGTATTATCAGTCAGCTCTGCTCCTCCACAAAAACGCACAGGACGTTCAACTGATGCTCTGAGGAAGCATTTCAGAAGAGGGAAACCAAACACAGGATGTTCATAAATACTCCAGATTATTTGAGGGCTCCCTAGTTTAATGTCTGCTTATCTTTAGTACCAAATCATATGAATTAAAAATCACAGTGACTTCATTCCTCACGGTGATTTGCAGTCACATAAAAGCTGCAAAATCAACCAAGGCAAGTCTTCAGTATCTACGACCTAATCACATTGCTTGTGAATTCACCATTCACTTTCTAATGTGACAGTATGCTACGGTGATGCACTGTAATTTTCATCTTAAGCTGTACAACAGCAATGGTATTACATATAATGGCTGAATAGCTTCCATATTACAATTACAGGGATCCTAAACAATGAGAGGTAACAAATTATCTTTTATAAACAAAATTATAGGACACTTGCAGAGAACCAGCCTTTAAAAAGCTTACCAACAAGGCATCCCTGAAGTGATTATGGAGTATTCTTTATTAATCTCTACTAAAGTGCTTGAATTGGGATTGTCATTGCTCTTTTGAAAGGAGTGTTCTTTAGAAATCCAATTTCAGAGATCAAGAATGAAGAACTATTTCTCAGAGAATAAAACAACTAGGTAGTCATTATAACCCAATCATCTTCACCCATTTCTTACATTTTAATTTAATTTGGGGTCCCTGTTTCTAATACAGACTTTGAATTTAATCTCACTCAAGTTCAATTCCCTTTGACACTGACAAATTTCAAGAATAAATTCCTTTTTCTAATGTTTTTGAATAGCCTTCATTTTTCTAGTGGGTGGATTGTTTTTCCTGTCGATTTCATCAGACAAAATTTTGGTTTTCATTTTGAAAAATCTGTTTTTTAAGCTGTTTCAGCCCATTCAATTTTTTTTTCTAAAGCAGATGCTGTTTTTCTTTCTCTTTCTGCTGCTGTTGACTATGAAACTGAATATTTCTGGCACCTGATCAGTTAAATCATAAATTGTAACCCAGACTACTCTGTTTTGTAACCAGATTTCTGTGTAAAACATATGGGAAGAAGTTAATCATGTTCCCAAGTTTGAAATTTGCTAGACATTTAGAAAGGGAGATGTTCTTCTAAGAACAAGAAAAGAGTGTGGAGCACTTGGTTCTTTGAAGCCTAAATGAGGCATCTCAACAACTGCTTTTGTTCCTTGGATTGGCTGCCAAGAAGTAAAGATCAAGTACAGAGGGCTGAGTCTTTTGAATATGACCACTTTTTTCCAATATATTTTCTGTGCACACCCTCATCCTAACGTCTGATCCATAATTCTGTCAAGATTTGGCTTTCATTCTTCCCTGAACTTTGGGGGGCCTCATTCTCCATGGCTAAGCTTTGAATTTGGGTCCTATCTGCCTCTATGGTCAGCTGAGTTCCTAAACACTCTCTGTGAGTCTAGTTGGAATTCCATCTTCTGAGCTCTTGTTTCACTTGGTACTGAGTTAAATCCAGCCTGTCTTGTAGTTTTGTATTTACCTACCTGATCCACGAATACAGTATTCCTAAATGTGGATCATCAGACTCACCTGGCATGTAAATTTGCGGGCCTCAATCTGGCACTTTCAAGCTTACATTGCTAACCAAGACTTTAGAGAATGTTTATGAGTGCTGATATTTGAACATAACTCACTGAAGTGAGTACCTTAAAGGGGTCTCTTGTTGTATTGTGCAGTTTTTCTCACTAATTTGGTGATAGAAAATGCCTGCAAAATAAACATTAAACAAAATAGGGAACCTAGACTATCCCTAAGAGGTGAGCATGGTATCCAGCCTGATGAGTATTGGCTCACTTGAAATTTTGCGTGGAGTTGTGGATGTGTTGTAGGACTCCGGTTAGGAGTGGCATCTTGAACATAGTCCAGAGATGCAGAAACATGGGCACTTTGAACCTGCGAAAGCATAACCTGCTTCATTTCGATAGCTCTGGTGATATATGTGAATGTTACCCTTTAAGAAGCACTGGCTTACAGGGCAGGAGTTCAGTGTCTTACTGGGATACACTGGGCGTGCTTTAAACCACCGGCAAAGAAGTGATTCTTCAAAGAGAACCTAGAACTAAAAGCTTTAGAGGATGGGATTTGACAAATGGAATCTTCTGAGGACAAAGAGGAAAAGGACTATTAAGTAGAACTGCGATTTCAGGAAGATACCTGTATGAGTGAGGTTACCTGGTATCTTTATATTGTTGTAGGTTGTGAAAGGTTACATGGGAGAAAGTTCCTTCTTTCAGCTTTGCCTCCATGATTTGCAACAAAAGACTATGCACATTATTCCTTTAATTTTCCAGTGAGTCAGATAATGCTGATTTCATGAGGCATAAGGTAGTTTATGATTTTAAAGTCTGCATACCATATTGTAAAATCCAATTGTTATTTGATCTCTGTAGGTAATGGACTTAACAGAACTTGACACTTGGACTTTCAGGTCTAAGTTATTTTGGATTAATATCAAACTATGTTTAACACTTTTTAAAATTGGAAATGCAGATTTGTAGAAAGAAAGATCATCCATCTGTGTGTCCACTGCCTGCTGGTTCACTCCACAAGTGGCTGCAATAGCCAGAGGTGAACTGATCTGAAGCCAGGAGCCAGGAGTTTCTTCTGGGTCTCCCACATGGGTGCAGGGAGCTGAACTGGTACCCAGATGCGATTCCCACACATGCTATAGCACCAGGCTCAATATTAAACTTTGTTAATTATTTAAAAGAAATACCTCCATGAGTAATTGAAAGTTGTGAATGACTTCCTTAGTGGTTTTCTCTTAGTTGCAAATATTAAATAAATACATGTATCATTTGAATCTTTCCATTTTTCCTCCTTTTTAAAAGTCCCCTCCCAATTTTTTTCATCTTGTCCCGTGTGTACTTGTAGATAAGTCTTTCCTCTGTTGATTTCATTTCAGTTGTTTGGAGACTTGGTGGAATTGTTGTAGCATAGAAAGAAAAAGTGATTGGTTTTGGGCTACACAACGAACAATCTAACAGAAAAACCAAATAATAAGTACACTGTTGAAAGATGAACAATGAAAACTGCAGGAATCCTAATGTCAACTGAAGGCATGAGGACAGGTGACTAGAAAGCCAAAGAACCAGATACTCCACTTGAGGATAATGGAAGTGTGCAGAGAGGTGAGCAGGGTTATGATATGGCAGAAGTGACGTATGTGTCTCAGATTGAGGAGGCAACAGTGGCACACAGGTGACTGCTTATTTGTGCCTGTCACTGACAACTAGGGAGGAAGAACTTTAGAGTGTGTGTTCCCAGTTAATCTGCTCAGTGGTCACAGTGATTGACATCCGTGATGACAGTTCTGCTGAATCACATCAGATAGACCAAATTTGCATATACTGCATACATTTGAATCTTACTTGAATGTTTACTTAGGACCTTTTGTTTCAGACAAGATAATTTAATCTACTAGTTTAAGAGGTGTTACCTGCTGGGACATGGATATGTCAGGGAACCCTAGGTCAGCAGACAGGCATTGTGAGAGAGGAAAGAAAGCAAGAAGAGACACATTTTCAGGTGAACCAGTCACTCTGGAGCTGGATGGTCTTACTCATTCCTCTGTTTCTTGGAATGGAGAGGGATATCTGTTTCATTTTGATTCTCTTTCTTCCTTTCTTTGAGTTGTTTTCAGTGCTTATTGGCTGTGGATCTGGACTCTGTTCTTAAACTGCTGTGATTTATTGCATGCAACATGCATTTTCACCTGGCAGTTATTTCTTGAGTAAAATTTCTAAGGGAATAAGAGAACTGGTTTCCTTTAGTTGGTATCTTATAAGCCAAAGCAACCATGCTTTTTGCTGACTGTGCAATAAGTGCATCTTTACTCAATCTGTTGTGTTGAGTTTAAGTAGGTCATGTGATATGTTAACCTGATTCCTTCAGATACTATAAATTGAAATCATGTAATCAGAAAATGTGTCATTGTATTCTAGTCATTAGTTTTTATATGCTTAGTCAAAACAATATTTGTGTGCTCTAACTATATTCAAAATGCACTTGGTGGGGTTTACAATCTCACAGGTACAATATATCTTGGGAAAATTGATAAACCAGTTTAGTTGAAATAGTTAAAACACAAAGTAATTTTCCAGATGTGATATTTCATGATACTATTGAACTTCATTCTTATTACCTGGCCACATTTTATGAAGACATACTTCCAATGAAATTTTTCAGAAGCTTATCTTGTGGATTTCTTTAGCTGAAAGTGTTTTGTTTTAATAGTTATAATATAGAGTAGTTATTTTACAGCAAGAAAGCCTAACAGAGAATATTTGGAGACTGAGATGTGTTTTCAAACCTGGTGAACAGTTAAGGGATTAGGGCCAAGTGCCTTCAAATGCTTGCCTCTTCATTTTTGAAATTAAAGTAGATATTTGAATAGACGGAAAATATGAGTGATGAAAATCTTTTATCATCTTAATAGTAGATATCTTTAAAGTGTAAATTAACTGCTAATTTAATTCACTGAGATGCTCTGTGATGTGTTTTACTTGTGATATCAAGAAAATATGGAAATATTTTCCCACATATAACCTTCTGGATATGTCATTTTGCCTTTTCACATGGTTTTTGCATGTTGCCAGGTTTTTATTGAAGCATTTATATTCATTGTTTTTACTTAAAATAAATACAACTGTAAAGAAACCAGAAGTATTGCTACTGATATAGTTCATCTATGTGTAGCTGTGGTTTTCTGCATGATTGATACATTATTTTTAATGTACATCTGAAATAAGAGGACAAATCAATTTTGTAAGGAAGTTATATTCAATAATAAGAAATAAGGAATCATCTGAAACTTTGTGAATAAATGCAAATAAAAAGCAAACTTATTTAAATGCTGTCTTGTATTTATGAATAAGTGTTAGGGAAAATGTGTTCGTTCATATCCTCCCCACTTTTCTTGTTTTACATTGAAATATTACTTGTGTTTAAGTATTTATGTCTTGAATTTACTTCTTTTTTTTTTTTTAGAGGATTCTTTAGCATTATATTCATGTTCCTGTGACAATGCTGTCTTTAGGTTAAGTAAAAGCAAACTCAGGCGACTCTATTATTTAACAGTCAATTAAACTAATTGGTGTTTGAATTAATTATGTAAAAACCATGACATATTTTATTCCTAAGATTTTTAATTATTAGGAGCCAACCAATAACATTTATATTTTAGACAAGTATACATTACATAGTAATGTAGAAGGGGAATCTGGTTCATGGTTGAGAGTGAAAAGGTGGGTTTTTGCATTCTCTTTGAGATCTTGAAACAGAAATCCAAAACAAAGTGGAAAATTGAAGCAGAAAAAAATTACTGATCACACAATACAAATTTGGCAATGTTAACAGGCAAAAAAGAATATTAGCGATCACTCAGATAATCCATAGCTAACAAATTCAAGCGTTTCAGTGAAACTTATAATATTTGTTAGGTTATGAATTCAACTGCTTTAACACCAAATAACAGTGACTTAAACATCACAGAATGTCAGAGCTAAACATGAAAATCACACATTTCAAAGTTCTTTCTCTTTTTTATAACTGTACCATATTTTAGTGGTAATTCCTAACTGTTTACATGTTAGAATCATGTAGGGAGTATCCAGCCCATATTAACATATGTTCTAAGGGTGAACGCCACCCCAGACCTACTGGATCCAAATCTGTGCTCATAGTTCCACTATAAAATCTCACATAATTGAAGGGGAATCAAGAAAAGATACCCTCTAGCATCAATCAAGTGTTCAGCTAGGACCTTCTTTGTTTTGTTACCAAAAAAGATGATAAAATGGGTACTGTGATACACTGGGTAATTTTCACCTGTGAATTATCATTTGAGATTCTCAACAGAAACAGTGGGTTAAGATTGGTAGTGAAGAGAAGACAGTGATGGAATACGAGTCACGTTAGCACATATATAGTTACAAATGGCTAGATGCGGCACATATTCAAACCAGTAAGTCAAGACACTAAGACTTCGTAGTGAAAAGGAACAGGTGTTCAAGAGACTGCAATGTCTCTTAGCAAAGGGCAGCTTTTCAATTTTGGCATAGAGGAACATGGACTAAATTTATGTAGATTTAGAGATCTCTACCTTCATCCAAATGTGAACCACATTTAACATATCTGGAAGTTGAAAATTTGCTGAAAGTCATTTCAAAAGTCCAACCTCTGTGCTACAACTGAGTATTTAGAAAGTAGAGAGCATTTTCTCTATCAAAATAATTCCCCTCAAAATTCAATGTTTGTTTATTTATTTATTTGAAAAACAGTTGCAGAGAGAAAGGACAGGTAGATAGAGATCTTCCTTACACCTACTCTCTGTCTGGGCCAGATGGAAACCAGGAGCTAGCAGCTTCCTGTGGGCCATCTGCTGCTTTGCCAGGTGTGTTATAGGAGAACTAAATCAGAAGTGAAGCAGCTGGAACTTGAATGACACTCGTATAAATAAATGCTGGTGCTATGTACAGTGGCTTAGTCTACTGCCCCACAGTGCTGGCACTAGAAGATATTTTGACAGAATAGCCATTTGATCATTTTTAGTAAAAATTGGGGGTTCTTTGATATTCCTAAGTTGTTTGTCTTGATTTTCTTTACATTATTCTAGGGCTGACAGTTGGCTTTGTAAAATTTTACTCTTTAGAAGGCCAGCATCCCATGTCAGAGTACCTGGATTTATTTCTTGGCTCTTCTCCTGATTCTAGATTCCTACTAATGCAGACCCTAAGAGACAGCAAGTGTTGGTTCAGGTATTTTTTCACCCAAGTAGAATTCCTGAATGTGTTCCTGACTCTTGATTTTGACATAACCAATTGCTTACTGTTATGGGTATTTGAGGTATGAAGTGGTAGCAACCCTGTGTGTGAATCTGTGTCTCTCAAATGCACATACATCTATAGTTAAATGAATGCATGCACATACAGTGAAAATTAATGAAATTTATTTTGTGATATGTAGGAGACAACTTAAATAGTCAAGTTTTTAAAAGATTTATTTATTTTTATTACAAAGTCAGATATACAGAGAGGAGGAGAGACAGAGAGGAAGATCTTCTGTCCGATGATTCATTCCCCAAGTGAGCGCAACAGCTGATGCTGTGCTGATCCAAAGCCAGGAACCAGGAACCTCTTCTGGGTCTCCCACATGGGTGCAGGAACCCAAAGCCTTGGGCCGTTCTTGACTGCTTTTCCAGGTCACAGGCAGGGAGCTGGATGGGAAGTGGAGCTGCCAGGATTAGAACCGGCGCCCATATGGGATCCTGGCGCGTTCAAGGTGAGGACTTTAGCCGCTAGATCACACTGCCGAGCCCTAAATAGTCAAGTTTTAATGAAGTTTGCAGATTTTGACCACTTTGAGCAGTGATTGTTATTAATTGACCCTCCTCCACTTTATATTCACTCTATCTCTAGTTCGTTAAGAGCTACATATTTATGTGGGGCCACTGAAGAGTACAAGAAAAATCATTGATGTTTTGGTGCCTAATCCTGTGCCCTATGTGAAAAAATGGCAATGAAATGAGAATTCTGTTAGAGAGTCAGTAATATTTACCTCCCAGAACAAGGCATCTATGCATCTTATTATACTCCTATATGTGGAAAACAACAAACCATAAATATTTCTAGCATAATTATTTTATCAAGTTTAGAAAAAAAAATATATATATATATTTTTTTTTAATTTGAAAGTTGGATATTTTCCATCATACTCCACAAATGCTCACAACAACTGTGACTGATCAGGGCTGAAGCTCAGAGCCTAGAATTTAATGTGGCTCCTATGTACAAGAGTCAACATACGCTATCTGTCATAATGTGCATTAGCAAGAAAGTGGATCAAAGATAGAGCCAGGACTTGAACCCAGAGACTCCTGTAAGGGATAGTGGTGTTCTAAACAGAATCACATACCCATTTCTTTTCAGTTGTTACACACTGAATAGGTGAAGTACATTTTCATCTATTGGAAATACTCTATTTATAGGCTAATTACTTGGTAGGAAGTTAACTCTTAATGTCCAGTTGGTCAAGATACTATTTCATGAAGTCTAATTTGTTATGACTCTATAATTATATAAAAATAACCTTCTAAAAATGTCTAATTTTTATCTTGGGACTAGTTTGTCTGGCTGACAGATGCTTTGGCAGTGAAAACTTCTTGGATGACAGTGCTATTGGATTAAACTGGCTGACTTTCTATAGTTTAAATTAAAACCAGGACACTGAGATGCCTCTCAGAATAATCATATTGGTTGCCATGCCCATCACTCAAATATTTTCCATATCCCAAAGGCTGTTAGGTTCTCTTCTCTATACTGCCTTGTAATGAGAAATGATAGGGTGGGCAGATATTGTCATCTTTCTCATAGATTGATTCCAGATAGCGTGACTTTGGTCTTTGTTAATCGGGAAGGGGAAATACTGAGACTCTAGTGAGTACTTAAAATTCACGGTTAACACACTTTACAAGGGACTGTTTGTGTGGAACTTTGGAGAGACATCAGAACATGGGCAGGGTACTTCAACCTCCCACTCTTGATAATTTGAAGTAGGAGGAGTTTTGTATTTACACAATCTACTTCTATCTCTGTCTCCTGCTATTTTTTGTTTAAAAATGGTTGATCAAGGAGATTGAGAATTAACATAGGAAATAGGTTGTTTTTTTTCCAAATTTGAGAATCTGGCTCTAATTTTCACAATTGTTTTAATTTTAACATTTACTTACTCTGGGAAGTAGTTAGCTGTTATTCTATATAAAACCATTGGCTATAACTTAATATATAAGAAAATGTTTCCTAAGTCAGTTATCTTAATTTCCTTAAAAAAAAGTATTTTGAAAGAGTTACAGAGGTTGAAAAAGAGATATTCCACCATTGATCCAAAGGCTAGCACTAGGATAGACTTAAGCTAGGAGGCCTATTCACATTCCCCATTTGGACAGTAGGAGCCCAAGCGCTTGGGCTGTGCTCGCTGCTCTCACAGGCTCACCAACAGGGAATTGGGTTGAAGCAGCTACGACTTAAACACGTGCCTATCTGGGATGCTGGCATCACAGGCAGCCGTTTTAGTCACTGCACCAAAATGTTACACCGTTTATCTCAATTTTCTTAAAATAATCTTAATTCATTATAAATTCTTCCTTTCACTCCATGCAACCTTCAGATGCTGTTGAATATCTTTTTAGTGTGTTATACTGATTTTAAAGTTAGTTATTGATAATGAGTCAGTTATTTTACGTTTATTAAGATATGTATTAAAGATGAAAATGAAGTGATTGTGGGGAATCCGACATTTTTTTCTGAATCAATAAACGTTTCTTTTAGGCACATACATGGAATTTGTGTATTATAGTTTCTGGAAATGGTTTAGATTGCTTACGTTCTAGTATGAACTACAGATTTCACGATGTTTCTTTCAAATACTCCATCAGACAAAATGGAAGATTGTATTATTTTATTTATTGAAGTTTTTGTAGCTTTTCTGTACTATCAAAAAAAAAAATCACTCCTTTGTTCCATGGTTAATTTGAGGCACCAGTTTATTTAAAACCACTTTCTTCTTTCAAGTGAAATGAAAAAGAATGTTACAAGTCTTTTATTAGTTGAAAACATGCTAGGATATCAGAAATGGCTAAAGACTATGATCTGAAAAGGAGTAACTGTGGGATTATGGAGCAATGAAGACCGTGACAGTTTGTAGTAGAATGTGCATGTTACAGCAGTAAGTTGAAGGTTGGCCAGGTAAGGTTTTTGTGGGAGGCTAGCATATTGCGATCTACATGTTGTCTTAACCTAATTACTTACATGACCTGTGAGTAAATTCCAAATTTCTTCTGGCAAAATATAGTGATTACTTTCTATATGCTAGTAATAAATTTGCTGTTAGTGAATTGTATGTGCCTTTGGGCACAATTCAAAAACAAGCAAAATGTTATTTTTAAAATTGCTAGCTTCATTGCTAATGCCTTTCATTAACATTGGCCTCAGTATACTCTATTTTTGGATACAAACCACTTATGTACTACTTGTGTTGGAATCTTTGACAGTACCTTTGGTATTTCAAAGTGCTAATGATTATACTGTGTGGTTATTCACCCTAAAAAAGCAACAGCTATATCAGTTTTATTCAAGAATGATTGGCAATCATTCTTGTTTCTTAAGTTTTCTTGCTAATCCAAACCCCAATTTTTTTAGTTTGTGTTTTCATTTGACATTGGCAAATACTTAATGTAGTGTTTTTTAAAAATATTTTTCACAAGTCTTGTGGTATAAACAGACTGAAATATTTTATGAATTCCATGTCTTACATGGTGCAAAACTGAGTAATGTATTCACAGCAAGAATGCACTTTATAATTAATTATTTGTGTCATTCATCCAGGTATTTCTTCACTATTAAATTATTGCTTCTCTAATCAGTGTAATTTTGCCTTTCACTGTTCTGGGTGACCTCTGACCTCCGTGAATAGTTAAAATACCCTTCCAGAATCCCCTCTGATTACCTACAGTGTTTTGCGTTGAACAATAGGTGTGCTGCCCAACTTGGAGAAATGGCCCTTTGATAGTCAGTTGATTAATTATTTATGAGTGACTGTATGGAATTGGAACAGTCCAAAATACAGATTAGTAAGAAATACCATTCTTGCTTTCAAGAAGCTCATGATCATACTGTGGAGACAAGATACACTTGAAACTCCAAATATGAACTCTCTGTGTCAAACATTCTGTAAGAAGGGGAAAATAAAAACAGGTTTGGTATGTGGGTTAGTTTAAGAGAATTTTTAGAGAGCTAAGACTGATGCATGGAGGAGTAGAAATTGGGAAAATTGCATAGAGTCATGAGTGAGTGTGCCTCAGTGTTATGACACAAATTTCCACAATGAGTTATAGTGGAAATCAAGCATGATAGTGGTAGGTAAGATTGAATATGAGGAGAGGTGAATGTGGATTTTCCTCCTGGAGGTTTACCTATTTTGATTAAATTATGGTTATTGAATAAGCCGTTTCAAAATATCACTTAATCAGACACGAGAGTGAATTCTTTGTTGCATAAAAAAGAGTTTGCTATACATGATTAAGCATATTATTAAAAAAATAAGTTGTCTTTGAAAAAGATGTGAACTGTTCTTGAATGGAAAAGGCAACAGAAGCTGTTTTGAATATATATGGTGTTTGAAATATGTTTTAATGTTTTCAATTTAATGAATAGAAAATATGGTTAATGTAAGTAAAAACTAAGGCAAACATAGCAATTTAAATTTTTTCATATGCTGTAATCTGTTTAATTTGCTGCATTTTATTTTCCTTCTAATCATGTGAATTGATACTTTGGAATGCCTTAAAATTTAAAATCTGTCTTAAAGGTGTAATCAAATCTTAAGAACTTCTTTTTCCTAAGTAATGCCTATTTGATCTGACATGTACTGGCTATCATGGGAATGTTGGATTCCATATAGTGTATTTTACATATTTTCCGAATTCAAGCATTCATATATTTAAACTAGAGTGCACTGAGGCTCTGGAATATATTCAACTAATGTTTAATAAAACTGCCTTCATTGATTTAGAGTATTCCTGTGAGAATTTCAAACAAAACCCCAGAAAACCAGAGTAATGCCCCAGTGATCAACTCTGTAAATGTGTGGAAGGTGACAGCCAATTTTTTCAAGGAGAGTCCTGCCAATGATACCCACCAATGTCACATAGCCACTGACATCTGGGAAGTGACAGTAGCTGACAGACCAGGTTGGCACAGCAGAAATTAAAGATGGACGAGCTCAGTTGGAAGAAGATGTCATGCTGACTAGGAAGGTAAGAAGCAGAATGCCACAGTAGCAATCTGTGCAAACAGTGGCCATTCACATGAAGTAACAGACAGATTGAGTGCACTGTGGACTGCAGACTGCCCCTCAGAAGACCTGCCATACCTGCACATGTAGAAGCTCTTTCCTGTCAGGAGATGCGCTCAGCAAAAGGAAAGAGATGTTTATGTTCATGCTCACACTCATGTTGATGGTGACAGGTACTGAATGTTATGAAAAGTAAAGCAATGTTAATGAGGATTTGACCTGGAAGGTAGAGAATTGCTGAGGCATCACAACAGTTGAGCAGCCGCTTAAGATGTATTCCCAGTGCTGTTGCTGGCTCATCCACTTTCATCCTTTATCTGACACATTTTCAAGATGGCAGCCCAGGAGGAGTAGTGCAGTATAGAGCAATGGATTCAGTTTCTGTGGATATAAAATCATGAGTATATTTTCTGATTTTGCTGTTTTATCTGCTTATCCTTAGCTGCTGAGCACACCAGGAAATAAAGATCACATTGGATATTTGCTGTTGATATACCAGCTTTGGGTGATAATTCTTTATCTGAGAAAGATTTTTTTTAAAGTAACAGTAAGAAGAGAAAATGTGATAGAGGCTTGAAGATGGAGAGAGAGAAAGATGAAAGAGAATGAATATTTTTATTCACTGTTTCACTCCTAAAATGTCTGCAACTATGAGGTTGAACCATGCCACAGCCAGAAATCAGGTACTGGTACTTGGATATAGGAAGCCAGTGGTGAAGGTGGTAACACCGTAATAGTAGCTCTTGGTGTTCATTTTAAAGCCTCCATGTTCTCATTAATCTCTAACCCCATTCCTGCCCTTTTGTCTCTTAGTTGGTGATCTTCCCAGATACCTTAGAGAATCAATCAATCTCTCTCTCTCTCTCTCTCTCTCTCTCTCTCTCTCTCTCTCTCACACACACACACACACACACACACTCACGTGGGAACCTGAATAATCAGTTTCACATCTACTGGAGAATTGCATTTGTGTCGACTAATCAAAGCAAAGTTTTCCACTTTTTTTTTTCAGTTGTTTTTTTTCCCCTCTACCTTGAGACCTTTTGCCTTGTCCTGTCTGTAACTCTTGCATCTTCAGTCTCTGTGCTGTACTGACTCCTCTCAGCTCATCAACGTGAAGGTTTTTCTTTCTTAAAATAGTGTCTGTGTTTCCTCCTCCTGTGTGTTTCCCTGCAGTTCCTTCATATATTCTTCTCTTTTCAGACAAGTTGCTTAAATGAAAGTTTTAAAGTCAAGCATGATGTTGAGATTTTATCCCCTTATCCTGCAGTTCAGGTTTCTGCCCTTACAATTCATTGAAACTCCATCCACCATTTGAAAATTTATTACTGAATATTGTGGAAGAAGTATTTCTTAGCAGTAAGAAGGTCATTAGGCCAAAGTGGGAGTTTGTGTTAGAAATGTTAAGCTCTTAACTAGCCAGCTAGGTTAGAGAGCCAACAACTTAGACAGAGATTTCATTTGAAGGATCACAGAGAAGAATTCAAAAAAGGATTGGTTATCATTTTTAATGAGTTTCTAGTCCTTCAAAAAGTATTTTCAACTCCATAAGCTAAAACTAGCTAGATATCTTGAGTCAGTTATATGGATTGATGTCTGTATTCTTAAAACAGAGAGGTGAACCGTTTTATAATTATGGTTTTTCTATCATTTTACAGCAGCAAACATATAAATTATTAATGGGAGTTTTAAACCTTTTATTTATAGTTTTACTCAACCTGCTTCTAGAATGTTCTTGGCTAAGTGGTCACAGCTGTACCACCATGGTGACCACTGATAAAAGAGAGGAAATGTATAAGAAGCAAAGGAAATCAAGCACTTCAGAACAATGTAACATGATTGTTTCTACTAGATGCAGGAAGAACAAAACCTAAGGAGTTCCTATGGAATCACATGGTTTGGCTAGATTAAGGCTTAACAAGGAATGAAAGTGCTGCGTTAGCCAGTTTAAATAAGACATTTATCTATGAAATGTAAAGAAAGTGGATATTTGTTGGATTTAGCCACATACTATATGGATTTAATACATTTGTATTCTACACTTGCATAACATGCTGAGTTGTATTTTTTCCTTTCATCATCCTAAACATCCTAATTGATGGGACAGTAAAACTAATTAGACATCTTCCTTATCGATGTGAGAAAATCATTTCCAAATATTTGGTGAATTATGTAAATCCTGTAAGTAGAGAGTTGCCGAACTGGGATTTGAAGCAAGGTTCTGTTAATCCACTACTGTGATCTTCCAGCTTTAGCACCTAGTTTCCCTTTTAGCTTAAAGCTACTTGCTAACAAGGTGGGAGGAAAAAGAACTTCTGTAGATGTGCAGGGAGAATCCTAGGGAAGAGAGGACTGATTCTAGAACACAGTGGCTAGGACTTCACCATTAAGGGAAAGAGTAATGTTCATTTTCTGCCATTTCAGCACAAATTGTCAGGATTGATGTGTGGCCTAGGATTTTTAGGAGTCTCCGTGGGTAAATATAAGGCAGGAACTTTATTCTTAACAGTCCCTGCGTAGAGTCTGACAAAAGTCCTTGAACATTCTTGGTGATGATGCACAACAGTGGATTTTGGTTGAGAGCTTTAACTGGGTCTTAAGTAGTCGGGTAACTGTGTGTTTATGATTGCTGTTCACTAATATGCATGAATTACTAAAGTATATAAACAAACATGTGGTTTCTTCTCTTCCCAAGTCTTTTTCCACATTGATCTTGATGTCTCTTTCAGAACCAGCCCATACAGGAAAAAGAACTTAGAGCATTCTAAACTCAGCCCTTCCCAAGTTTTTGCCCTTCTCAAGGAAGAGAGGCAGAATGTGCTTCCTTGTTTTTTTTTTTTTTTTCTGGCTCATTCCCCAGGTCCCAGGTCCTGTAATGCTAAAATACATCTTGACAACACTAGAAAAATCTCCACCATCCAGATGCTTGGGGTTGTTTCACATGACGTAGATTTTCAATGTGATATATAGCAAGCATCTCTAACATCTCCAATATTAACGTATCAGTAGCACACCTCTTATATATTTTTTCTAAAGTTAACCTCATGAAGTACTATCAAAGTATGAGTCTTGAGAGGATAAAATGTCTGTAGGTCTGTCTTCAAAGAGTTATTTTGGATTTTGGAAAAGGTTTTGATATCATTTTAAAAACCATCTTTTTTATTGGAAACACAGATATACAGAAAGAGATACAAAGAGAAAGATCATCTATCTGCTGGTTCACTCCCCAAGCAGCCTCAACAGCCGATGCTGAGCAGAAGCCAAGAGCCAGGAGCTTTTTCTGGGTCTCCCACTTGGGTGCAGGGTCCCAAGACCTTGTGCTATCCTTCCCTGCTTTCCCACACCACAAGCAGGCAGTTGGAAGGCATGTGGAGCAGCTGGGTTATAAATCAGAGCCCATGTGGAATCCTGGCTAGTGCAAGGCAAAGATTTAGTCACTAGGCTATTGCTTTGAGACCTGCTCTCATTGTTAAAGTCACCATAATAGAAGCATCATACATACCTTTTTGTTTTTATAGTTTATGAGTGCTTGAGTCATTCATTATATATTTTGTTCAGACAGTGTAACTGTTTTTGGTAATCTACTTGTGTGTTAGGAGGGTAGGAGAATGTGTTATTTTTCACCCTGACACAGTGAAATAATTTTTAAAAATCGGAAACTGTTATCTATATAGTTCTTATTCCCATGAATAATGGTTCTTCCATTTCTGTTGTGCTTTTAAATTTTTTTCTACATAAATCATCATCTGATCTTTTCATTTCTGACTCTACTTAGACTGTTGAGTATGTAAGTTGTATTTCTAAGTATGGGTGTATATATAAAATTCTTAGATATTTCAAGGACAGAATTAAAAGCAAAGTTTATTTTAGCTCAAGAATATCCAAAATCGATACATATTTTTTCATGATATTCATTATTATTACATTTCAGAAGATTACTTTTTTGTATGGATTTCAAACATTTTTATACCAAATGAAATAATCTTTAATTCCATTCACCCACAAACTTTTCTCAAAGCCTGGAATATGTTTACATATATGTATGTGTTTGTATGGTGGCTCTGCCTTGTTTTTTACATATTTAATTTCTATAGCTTAGGAATACTCTGTGTCATTGCATTTAATCACAAAAAACAAAATAATATGTAGTTTTCTAAGACTCAAATTGATGGTAAAGCTAAACATAGAAGAATACTTTATTTCTTAATTTTATGCTATGCACTTAAAAGCAATCTTGCAGACAGATGCAGGGGCAAAAATGTGGGAAGACCATTGTCTTTCAGAAGAAAAAACTGCATAGTGATATTCTGAAAGGCTCTCATCAGAGAATAGAGGATGCAATCTCTGTATTAAACACAGATGGAATATTTCATTCACAGCTGTCATTGAAGAATCTTCACATTCGTTTGGATTGTGCACCTTTGGGGCATGTATAAATGACAGTGATAGAACAACCTCATTGCTGAGCTGGAGTGCACAACATCCCTTTATCTATGCCATCTGGTGCATGCTACACAGCATGGCAAATTCTTCTCTGCCATGATTTTTTTCTTTCTTTGCAAATTTGCATACTTTTGTGGCATAGAATGTATTTGACCAAAATCAGTCTGCCCAGATTTTAGTGACAACAGCTTGATACAAGACATAGAAATCCAAGAGCATTGGAAGTACAGAAGAAGGCTGGGAAGTTAATTTACAGAATGAATTATTTTTGAGCATAGCGGTTGATTAAAAAGATGGTGCTTCTATACACTGTCCATATCTTACTTCCCAGGGATAGAAAGCTGCTCCTAGTTTTAACTTCGCTGCTTTCCTATTGTTTATAGCATAATAATACACAATGCTCTAGTTTTTACCCACTGAAAGCAAGGGATAGCTGTTATTTTCTTGTGTCCTAAAATTTATTGTAACTTTCAAATAGACTTATAATACTTTATCACTGTATACTCAATTTATTTGTTTTAAGGGGAATTACAAGATTTATTGGCCAATGAGTCCTACATTAACCCAAATTCCCTTTTTGCCTTCTGTTGTCAGTGATGAAAATAAAAATGAAATTGAGCTATATTTTACCTACAAAAGCCCTTCCTAATATAATTCACAAGTTAATGAATACTTGTTTATAAGTTAGTTTTTTGATTCACCCCTCAAATTGGGCTTAGATTATGTTTCAAAATGCAGGTTTAATTAAGAGTTCATCTCTTGCCATAAATACCAGTGGCAGAGAAGACTTTGTTTTTATTTGTCTTGTAGAGCATTGTAGCTGGCAGAACTCTGTACTGTACTTGCTACTCAAATCATATTTCAGTGAACTGAGTTCAGGTAACATTCATGAGAGATGTGAGTATAAAGGTTAACCAAGCAAAACTTCAAGGTATTTGAATTCAAATGAATAAAATTAAATAATTTACCTGGAGTTAAACTTACACATTTTTCTTACCTGGCTGAAAGTTACATCTGATTTTAGAGTCTTAGTAGCACAGCAGTAAATAGTGGGTCTTCTTCTGATCAGATTGGTTTATAGTTCAGCCCTGCTTTCTTGTGTCCAGACACTTTGAATAAATTAGTTGGACTCTGATGTCCCTTTCAGTAATAACAAATTTATTAATGTGTTATTTTCATTATGGAAGTGTGTATTGAACCTGGAAGCGCTCCTTGGTTTTCAGTTGTCATGATATTTTTACTTGTTCCCTATTAAGTCACTGTCCATAATTCAAATTTTCCTTCTCATTACAGAAGAATTGGTTGGATCAGGAAGTTCAGTTTAGTTGTTAGTTGTTGTGACCTTTTTCCCTTGGTAAATCACTTCTCTACCCATATCCAACTATCTTCTTTTTTGCAAAGAAATTGATTGTATATTTGTAGGATTTTCAGAATTAGTGAAAAGTTTGATGTCTTTCAAGTTATAACTCGGTTAAAAAATGTCCATTTCCTTATTAGACATAAATTGCTATATTATCAACACAGGTAGTTGTGTAACAAACACTGTTAGATTCATAAACCAGAGAAGGTATGATAGAGCATGATTTTGTGGGCCAACGTGGCAAAGAGTCAGCAAGTTATGGAGCGTTTGTTGGAAAGACGATTGGTGAGTGTAGTTGATAGCGTAATTGTATCTTAGCTATGGGTTTCTTTGTGCATTCTTAGTGCTGATATTTTTGTGCTGGATAGTAAAATATTGATGGGTGATCATAAATATTACTTTGCTCTCAAGTCTAAGATTGCCTCATAGTTACTTGCAGACCAAGAAGCATTTCTTTTTAAAGAATGTTCCAGAGGTAAGCAATCAGTAGAAGCCTAAAGAAAGATTTGATTTAGATAAAAGTATTTCTTGGCCAATTGCAGAGATATATCCATGTTAATTATGGAGATTAGGACTAGTTAGTTATTACAGTGTTTGGATACTGTGTAAGTTGCATTGTGTGGGTAGAACAGCGCAGCCTGCATGATAGATAAGATGTGAAATCAGCTGAGATTCCGTCAATAGACAGGGATTAAAAATGTAGCGTGCAGGGCCCGGCGGCGTGGCCTAGCGGCTAAAGTCCTCACCTTGAAAGCCCCAGGATCCCATATGGGCGCCGGTTCTAATCTCGGCGGCTCCACTTCCCATCCAGCTCCCTGCTTGTGGCCTGGGAAAGTAGTCGAGGATGGCCCAGTGCATTGGGACCCTGCACCCGCCTGGGAGACCTGGAAGAGGTTCCTGGTTCCTGGCTTCGGATCGGCGAGCACTGGCCGTTGCGGCTCACTTGGGGAGTGAATCATCGGACGGAAGATCTTCCTATTTGTCTCTCCTCCTCTCTGTATGTCTGACTTTGTAATAAAATAATAAATCTTTAAAAAAAAATGTAGCGTGCAGCTACGATGCAATAGCATTCAGACGAAGAAATAATATTCTAGTGACTGTAGCAAAATGGATAGAGTTAGAACATATCAAGTTCTGTGAAAAAAGTCAGAAAACAAATACCGTATTTGATCTCATTAGGAAGTTAAAAATCAAAAAAAGTTGATCTACATATAGAATAGTGACAATTAGAGGTTGATACACTCTAATAATCTAATTAACACACAGGAGGCCTGAGTTTTAGTGTTCCATAGCACAGTGCAGTGGCTATAATTCACAGCATCTTACTGCCTATTTTATGAGGAATAGAAGAGAAAAACTGCAATCTTTGAATACAAAGTTCATGAGAAGTAGAAGGAAAGATTAGTCATTGATTTGATCACTCCTCATTGTATGTGTATCATATGGCAAACAAAATAATAGCAGAGGTAAATGCTTGCTTTGGTGCAAGTTGGTTTTATTATTATTATTTCCAATAAAGGACTAACTCATTTCTGCCTTTCTGCCTTTCTGCCTAGACTTTGCAACTGGGGAACATGTTGTAGCCTAACCTCAAGCCTCATTCAGATTTTCATTCCTACACTGATGGAGTGACTGCCCATAAAAGGCATTACACATGGGTCTCTGAAGTAGAGTGTTTGTTAAACATTCATTAAATGTGTTAAAGAATTCACACAGGGAAGATACAAAGTGAGCTGGCAGAATCCTCCTGGAGCTACACGATGAGAGAACCAAAGGGGAAATCACAAAGGGAGAATCAGGAGCCATGTGGATGCATGGAAAGATTCCCTTTTGGAGTATCAAAAAAGGAGAAACTCTAGTAGAGTGTAACATACTAACTAATCCTATATATATAAAGTAGCTCAATAAATAAAGGTGTGCAACCATGATTCTTACATTAGCATCATTAAACATGAAAACCTGGAATACTTGACAAAATGTGTAAAGGTTCTGAATATAGAGAACTGTATAACCTTGCTGAATAAAAAGATAAAACATTGACATAACTAAAATAAGCAGAGATACACCTTATGCAGATCAGAAAATTCACTCCTTGTTAAAATGCTAATATTCATCCTGTTTTTTTATGTGTAAATGTAGCCAACATCCAACAGACTTTGACTTATAGAAATTGATAGCTGATCCAGAAACTTGTAAGGAATCTATAATAACAGAAATGTTTTTGGAAAACAAAAAGCAAAGAAAAAAACATAATACATTTCAAGAATCCCTGTAATTACTTAAGTAAAAACACAGTGGTATTGATGGTAGGATAGAAAACTGAGATTTATTGGAGTGCCCCTCATCAGACTAATGGAAAAGAAAAATGTATATTTAGAGACTCTAGAATATACTCAGTTATTTTAAAAGTCTATTATTTAAAAGTTCCATTATTTGCCACAATAAGGCTGAAGCTGAATGCAACATGTAAAGTGAAGTTAACCAGACACAGAATGGCAAATACTGCTTGTTCTCCCTTATATGTGTGAGTGAAAACAATTTTTAAAGGAAAAAAGAAAAAAGTCATCAAGTTGAAGGGAATGCAGCCCTTTAGCTGTTCATATTGATTAAAACCAAAATAAATTTCATTAAAACTGAAAGTAGAAGTTAGTAGAGTTTCCGTGTATTTAAGTTTATGCAGATTTGAAGAGTTTCTTGATCTATTCTTTGATAACCGATACGTCTTATTTTTAAATATGCTAGGATCTTCACACTGGCGTCAAGCACACATTTGAATGGGATTTTTAATTAGACCTTACTAAAGTGATCATATGATTTTGACAGAATTATCTGACAGTTGAGTAGGGGGAAGGATATTGTCACCAGCAAGTTATGTTATGAAATTAAGCATCTGTATGCCAAAAAACTCTCTTTTTCAAAACCTCCTTAGAAAATGTACTTGAAACAAGTTGTGAAATGCATTTTCTAGAAGAAAGATTTGAGAAACAGGTTTTCCATGTTAAAATTAGGTAAATATTTTTACCTGCAGTATGTCTAAACCATAAAACAAGAAGTGACAGATTGATAAACTACAAAGAGGGTTAATACTTACAAAACATTATTTAGCATATACAAACATTATTCCCAAATCAGTATGAAACTTTAACCCTTAGTAAAATGTGGGGAAAACATTCAAACAAGATTCAAGCACATCACCAAGATAGACAGTGACAGTATGAAATAGCCCACATAGTTCAAACCACAAGCGGCATCAGTTTCAACCACATCCAGCGAAATAGCTAAAATTAAAAAGGCTGAAAATAGTGAGTATTGGCAATGGGGCACAGCAACTTAAACTATTTATTGCTGGGCAATTCAAACTTCCAAACAGCACTTTGAGAAAGTTTGGCTATTGTTCAAGTTAAACCTATGTTTTTGCCATTTTTGAGCATCCTAAGATTTGTGTCCTCTCAAAAGAAATGAAACATATGGTTACACGAAAAGCTGGTATTGGAATGTTGATAGTTAACCTTATGCAGAATAGTCTTAAACTGGGAAACTGGAAGCAACCCAGATGACCATCAACTCACGATGAAATGATCAGACTATTCTTTTTGCAGTGAAATTCTATTCAATAAAATGGAACGGCTACCTTGATGTGAAAAATATGGGTAAATCTCAAAAACATTTTATGATCTGAAGAAACCAGACACCAGAGAAGACTTAACTATGATATGATTACATTAAACGAAAGCCTCAAACTACAATGATGCTAATTAGATCAGTGCTTTCTGAGGATGTGGTAAGGGAATTAACTGCAAACGACACCTGGGAAGTTTTTGGGTAAAGGAAATGTTCTGTATTGTTAAGATGGTGCTGTTACAAAAAGATGCTATTTTAACAACTGAATACATTTGTTATGGTCTAGATTTCATTAAAATGTACACATTGTGCTCTATATAAATCATTCCTCAGTAAAACTTTTAAAAAATGATACCATAGTGACATTTGGTATGGAGTGGGAAGGTGATATAGTTAAAATAAAAAAGCACAATTAATTAAGAATTGTGGCTACTAATTACAGGATTGACCAAATTTCCATTTTGGTGATTCTTAAAGCAGCAATCCATTTAATCAAGTATCACTGGTGACTTATTTTTTAATATATTTTTATTTTGAATTTTGAATTATGTGGTACAATTTTGTACAGGCTGGGATTTTCCCGGAAAACTCCCACCCCCGTCAGATTTTTCCCATTTTGTTACAATACTGTAGTCCTTCATAAGGAATCATAATTCTATCAGTGTCTTATTTAAGTGTACCCCGGCATTGTTGGTACAGACAATGTCAGACAGTCCAGCATCCCGTTGTCTACACATGCCCAACAGTTTCATTGGGAATCCCTCTTTCGTCTGGATGCAGGGAGTTCTCACCAGTGACTTACAAAGCCATCCGAATGTATATTGTTGGAAACCAAGAAATCCATAAACACTGTGCTACGAATGACTGACTGCTTTTACTTGTTCCTGATTGGTGACTACAGGTTGGACCTAGATAGTGTCCACATTCAGCCTCACATGTTTCTCTTCTAAAACCTGCAACAATGCATGGTTTTCACTCCTCTCACATTTTTCTTTGTTCCTCCACTGCTACCAGGAAGAAAAGACTACTTTAAAGGGCTGGGATGATTAGACCTTCAAGAAAATTCTCTCTCCTTCTCTTTCCCATCCCCCTCCTTCTCCCTCTCCCCATCCTTCTGTTTCCCCTCCTTCTCCCTCTTATCTCTCTCTCTCCCCTCTTTGTCTTCCTCCCCTCCCTCTCCCCCTCCTGAATCACCACCTTCACCCCTCCTCCTCCTCCAGGCCTCTCCCTCTCCTTTTCTGCCATCCCGCTGCCTCCCCCGATTTCCTCTCCTCGCTCGCTCCTTGTTTTCATCTCTCCCTCTCTCCCTTTCTGCTGCTCCCTCTCAAACTCTGCTCTTTCTTCCTCCATCATTTGTAGGATACATTCTTTTTTTTATTTTATTTTTTTATTTATTTATTTTTTCATTAATTATTTTGCATTATGTTACAGTTTCATAGGCTCTGGGAATCCCCCCACATGCCCCTCCCCCCTGGTGGCTTCCTCCACCTTGATGCAGTATTACAGTTCCAATTCAATCAAGATTCTTTCCTTGTAAACATATACAAAGTATAAAGTCCAGCTATTTATTGTCCAGATGGGTTGAACAGTCTCTTGGGGAGACCATTTCTGGTCCGTTGTTAGAGCTTGCAGAATATCATCCCATTCACCCAAGAGTCCCGACATAACATCAACAGCAATTCGCAACATTATGGAATTGACATGGTTGTGAGTAACCAGTGTGTTACCAAAAAAAAAAAAAAAAAGCAAGTTCTTAACCACAACCTATGATTAGCCCATTGACATTTCAGTTTTAGTTTTATATACAGAACCAACTGCTATATACCTTAAAATGGCTATAAGGTACCATTCAGCTGTCTCGTGTCTATTTCATTTTAGTATTTAGCCATTTGTTGTATTGAAGTATAATTTTGCTGATCTTGGCAGATTTTAGGGTAATCTAGACTGACTTGTAACTAACAAGACATTTGTCGACAATTAAGGTGCAGAACATTTTTTTGTTTGTTTGTTTTTGGGGGGTGGGGTGTGCAGGGAAATCCCCAACACCATGGTGAGGAGTGACTAATCTTTGTGTCCCACCCAGCGAGGCATGAGCCAATCCACGCCAGCTCTTTCCTGTCAGATTCTAGGCTCTACTTTTTGTTGTTTGTCTATTTATTTTAGGTTTTTTTAGTTTGTATGATTGTTAGCTCTGAGGGGTTTTCAGAGCGATCCCGATGGTCATCGTGAGAGAGGGTGGGGGTCCAGAGGTGGAGCCAGGTTCAGATCAGAGAAAGCTCTCCTCCCTGGTCCCAAAGGACGTTTATCGTTCTTCTGTTTCTGCGAACCGCTCAGGGCTTCTGGTTGTCTTTCCGATGACGTTGGCCTCTGCACGGTAGTGTTTGGACTTCTTCCATCCCCTGTGGAAGTTCCGGTTGAGGGTGGGTGACCTCAGAGTACTCAGCCTCCGAGGGCATCCAATTCCCTGTGGTCTCCTAGGCAGTTGGGATGTAGTCCTTGTTGCTCGTATTAATAGTTAGGATACATACATTCTTAAGTTCTGGCTACTCTGTTTCCCAGTCAGCTTCCTTCTAAGACACATCCTGGGGAGGCACTACCTTAAGGCTGGAGTGCTTGTGTGTCCTGTGGGAGAACTGGCCTGAGTTCTCTTCTGCCTTTAGTTGGTGCAACCCTAACTGTTATGGGCATCTGGGGAGTGAACTGACAGATTTTTTCTCTGCCTATCTCTCTCTCCCACTATCTCTTTACCTTTAAAAAACATCAAATTTATTTCATAATCCTGATGCATACATTTTTAAAGGAAATTTATAATGCTCTTTAGGAATAATGTAAAGATTTAGAATTTTCTTTGTGTTAATTTCAACTATTTCTCTGATTTTTGATTCTCTTGAAATTGTTGCCATTTTTCTCAAGTTGCTGTGTATCAAGTAAAATATAGCAATGTTGGCAACATACTTCAGGTATTATGCCTGGTAAGGCTACTCAACAAGTCAGTGTGAGACAGAAACCATCTTATTGTACTCCTTGTTGGAGTGCTTAAGAATTCTGGGAGGTCACAGCAGGGATGCCTCTATCTGTTTCTGGCTCAGCTGAAAAACTAGAACCTTCATTCTCCAGAGACTTCTACACTGTCATCTCTGCATCTGGGTGCAGCTGGTGCTGTCAACCAGAGGACTGATACGTGGCCTTCTCCTGTATCCTCAGCTTCCTCAGAGCATGGTCACATAAGGGGATTCAGATTTCACACTTGACAGCCCACAGCTCGCCATGCAACTGGAAGGTGAAAGTCATAATATGTTGTTTTTAAAGGAGCATATTTACTGATATTTCATGAAACTGTCTTAGAATGGGTGTTCTCTAATTATTATTCACAGAAAAAGAACATTAATAGGAACAATAGCTTTCAAATTATAAAATTGGGACTCTTGGATGGGTGGGAAGATATAACACGCAGAGATTATTTGGAGCTAAGTAGCATTTTTATTTCAAAATAATTGGCATTTATTTGAATAATGCACGGTTTTTAGCTTTAAGAAGTTTGCAGCATAATTAAATATGGGAAGTTTTGCTGTGATCCTGTATCATCACTAATGAACTATTAGAATTTTGTAGTGATGCTAACAACTTTAAAAAACATGGGAAAAGGGAAGATTATAGAGAAAGTGATATAAAAGAAATGAGGAACAATCAGTTTGATTAAATCATATACTATAGAAGGGCTGTAAAAAGTTAGTGTAGAGGTATATTGTGACAAACCTACAAATGGATTTCAAAGCATCTTATGCTATAATAAATTTGTCTTTTATTCTGATTCTCATTAATTTTTTGAAGTCGTCTTATGTTTACATTGATTTGGGCTATCACACAGCAAAGAAAAAGCTTTTTCCTTGTATTGCTTAAAATTCAGTCTGCTGATGCTGAGTTTTATCTTTTCTTCTGTGATAAACCTAAGAACAAAGTAGCACTGCGTCCAGCCTCAGTCCGCCTTTGTCTGAAGCTGTTAAGTGATAGCCCCACTGACAGCACGGTTTCCTTCCAGAGTCCTTGATAATAATTCTTAATTCATAGCTCAACATTTTCTTTTATTTGCAGTTTCTGAGTTTAAAGTATTTATCTAAAAAACCAGAGTTACAGAGAAAGAAGGAGAGACAGAGAAAAAAATAAAGAAATCTTCTGGTCTCTCAAACACCAGTGCCATTCTTTCGTGTTTTTCCCAGACCATCAGCAGGAAGCTGGATCTGAAGTGAAGAAGCCAGGAAAGATACTAGCATTGCAGCAAGTGATTTTACCTGCCATTTCACAATATAGTCCCCATCGTCGTTTTTGGTTTTTTTATTATTTTTTTATTTTTTATTTTTGACAATCTTTACATAGTTAATTAGGGCACTAAGGTTCAAGGACTACAGGAAAGTGGGTAAGACTATCATTTCCACATTTTTTTTCCTATATCTGGGGCAAAGGGGGAGATCAAGGGAGAAGCCGCACCCAGTCTCCCACCCATCACAGGTCCCTATGTAGGGCATGCTCCAAGGGTCTTGCTCAAGTGGTTTTGATAGTTCAACAGTTATGAATTGCTGCATCTCACCATTCCAAGTACAATGAGGTCGCTGAGGATTCCTCTGATTGACATAGTCCATCTTGAAGTATCTGTTTGCCCTGTTTTTCACTGCCAACATATGGGATGTGAATCAATCCTCAAGATTCCCAACGACAGAATAACTTTTCCTTTGAAGGTAAGCGATGGTAATGAGACCTGGTAGGTTGGAGGAGAGGGACTAGATGATCTTTATGGATAAGACTGATATACCAAACTCCTTTAAATCCTGTGTAGAACTTATAATCACTGAATAACGATGACCACTGAACACCAGTCCATGCAAAAGCTAAGGCTCGGTGTCGGGGTCTCCCGTCCCGCAGAAGAAATCACCCGATACTCCAGGCTCTATTTCAAGAGGTACTTTATTCTTCCAACCAGTCTGTTTCCCAGCCGGTCGACTTGACTTCTTCCTTCTTCTTCCCTTTCTCTTCCTTCCCTCTGCTTCATTACCCAGTCTCCTCATCGTCCCCCAGTCCGTCATGCCCTGTCCTCCGTCTCTGTCCATCTGTCTGTCTCCGTCTCTTCTTCTTGTTCCTGTGCCCCCTTCTTCCTGGAACCCCCACTGCTATATACAATCCTAGTCCAATCAGCTTAAAGGTCACCGATGCACGTGGCAGGCACGCCAATCATAACTCTGATCACGTGCAGCACACGCGCCAGGCATGCAGCTATGGGCCAATCAAAAGGCACTTCCTGAAACCTGTTTACTGCTAAGCTCTGGGAGGAGGAAAGGTCTCAGCGCCATCTTAGGGCACATGTGCAGCGCTCCCGACAGCTCGGGGCTTGTCTGGCATGATCATACCCTATTAACGGACATGATGATGGATCAGGAGACTGGTCACATTAGGAAGGACCATGACATTAACTAGCACAATAGAGAACCATATCCAGGGGTAGATTCTGTGGGGGATGTGTGGGCCAAACCCTGTGGAAATACTAGCCACACTGGTTAGCTCAAGAGTTGGGGTGGTGATGGACTAAGCTAGGTGTGACCAAGGAGCCTGCCATCAATCACAGGTTAAAAAAACTGACAGCAGTCTGGACTGGTTAAGGCAGCAGCACCCGGAAGTGCATCCTGAATAGGGTGTGGAGTGGGCCGGGTTGTAACATTCACCAGCTCATACAAGGCCAAATGGAAGGCCAGATTGCTGGACATTGGCCTAACATCCATTGGCATGTATGAGAACTGGGTCTGGGAGTGGGTCAAGTGGAGGAACTTGGGAAATTCCCCTGGTGGGTCATAGCTCCCACTGGTGAACACATGGTCCAGACCTGGGGGTCAGACAAGCTGGGCAAAGTAGCTCCAACAGCTGGTTAATGTGTGGGTTGGTAATGGAACAGGGTGGACCAGGCAGGACTGAGCAATCTTAGCTCACAAGCAATATTAGAAATCAGCATGAAGCACAGGTCATGCTGAGCTAGGCCATTGTCTTTTTTTAAAATGTACGCCCCGTGTTATTCTTTCAATGCCCTAAAGTTTTTAGTCTGCTTTTATTCTTACTAATTTAATGTAGAAAACCCTGAATATCTGCCACCTTTATAAAAATATTACTTTCTTGCCTTTGTTTATGATGCTGTGCTATTTCATTTATCACTATATCTTTTACATTATGCATCTTGGAACATAGCAAATGTAATGTAACTCAATTCAGGAGGCTTTTCCAGTGCAGCCATAAGTCATCTGGCTCCAGAGATATCTTGTCCCTTTCCCAACCATCACAGATCTTTCTATGCATTACTTGTTAGGTTTTCCTAAAAAATTATTTTATTTTTCGAGGAAATCAGTAAACCTATGAACTGGAACAGTAGGATTAAACAATGTTGGCACTCAAAGTACAGAGGTTCTCCTTGCAGTGCCTGGGTTAATAACATCAAATAACCTGGGAACTCAGAAATGCATGTTCTTAAGCTTCACTTTCCCTAAATCTGCCAACAGGGCTGAAGCCCCACAGTCCATGATTGAACAGGCTAGCAGGGAATCCTGATATGTAAGAACTACTATTTAAAGTGTTCGCTTTTAATCTCCACATTTGACAAAAACTGTACTACCATATCCATTCAAAGAAGTGTTACTACTGGCTTATGTATGTAATCTGATATATGTGTACATGTTATTATATGAGTATGTGTAAAGATGTATATAAATCAAATTTTTATTGATTTGTAGCTTCATTTTGAAACAAAGATTGTAGTGTCTCTGCTACTGTGCTTTTCAGATTTTGAGAAAGAAAAATACAAAAAGAAGTAAATAAGTGTGGGACCGTGGAAAGATGGTGATGACTAGACGGGGTTGGGATGATGGTAAGGACAAAAGTGGTAGAGTGAAACAGAAGACAACTATTAGAAGCTCTTCTCTGGGCACAAGCATCTGAGCAGGGGTAGAGCTGAGGATCTTCTCAGGGGTTTTAATGAAGGCTGTCCCTGGCATGGGATGGGGAAAGGTCTAATCCACATACCTTCTGCAGTGGATGACTTTAATTGATCATTTCTCTTCAGTTGGTGTAAACTAATTTCTGCAGTAAAACACGATGAGTTTTCTGATGAGTGTGCACTTGTCCCTAACGATATTGACTAAGTCTGAAAGTGTCATAATAATAAAGTATGACTGTTGAGCTATTCTTAGATTAAATGTTGAGGTGGTATTCATATAAAAAGAGCCGTCATATGCTTTTTCTAAGAACACGATGTCATTTTAGCAAATAAGAGTGATTTCATTTACATTGTTTCTGCTTATGAAAATTTATTCTCAGATTTGGTTCTGTTGGAAGTCCAGATTCTGTTTTGCAGTAATTTGAGAAGTATCATGACTTTGACTAAATTGACCCTCTTTATTTTTTATTAATTTGTGGAGAAATAATAATTTACTATCCTAATTTTAATGTTATCTTTAAAGTTTTATTTTTTGGTTTGATATGTGCACCCACATTAGGCACCCACTAAAATGTTGGTGTAAGAAGTGAATACTGGCTTTATTAAAGATTTTTTTCTTAAAGGAACTCTATCCAAATTTGTATTGGAGAGAGAGAGTTGAAAATATTTTTGCTTCTGCCTTGGTTTGAGATTTTGCATTATATTTTATGTAGCTAAATATTGATCTTTCCTGAAATTCTTAATTGTATATAGATTTTTAAAGTTGATCTTCATTTTATGGTTCTTTAAGTGTTCCATTTAATTTCAAACAGGGAGTATTTAAAACAAGCTGTAAAGTTGGATAGACTATGTCTACATATATGAAAATACTTTGTCATTTACATGTTTGTGAATTTTTTTGGTTAAGATTCCTCATTGTGTTCACTGGAGGACAACAAAAAAAGTGGTATTCTGCTTTAATGGCTTAGATAAAAATGACAAGAACTTCATTTAAAAAAAAAAACTATTAGCCAACTTATTCAGTTGTCTACTTTCTTCTTAATATTTCTCCTCCCAGGGCTACTTGCATGGCCTTTCAAGTTGTTTTTCCTTCTTACATATCTGCACGCAGTAACATGCCATGCTATGCTCCCTCTTAATTGCTCTCTTGGGCCTGCCACCACTCTGATGGCACCTGAAAGGTCATCCTGAGCCCTTCCCACAGCCCCTCCCTTAGCGCAGTTCTGTCACTATACAATGTGACATTTCCGAAGGGGCAGTGTAGATGAGGCCAGAAGGTGAGAAGTCCAAATTCCTGTCACTTAGAAGTACCAGTGAGGTTTGACTCTTTGGGCTGGTTGTAGTTAACAATTTAGACTCTGTTTAGCAAAACTTGATTTCAGAATCTCTGAACCCAAGGGCAAGTGGTCATACAATGAAAAGCTGTCAAGACAATAGATTTTACCCCCTTTTTCAATCTAATATGACATCTGTGTTTTTCTTTTTCCACCTCTCAGTTCAAAGATAGCTAAGTGAGAGCACCTGAATTATAAAATGCCCTGTTTTTACAGGACCAGGCCTGACTGGACTGAGAGCCTTAGGCAGGAATGACTGCTCAGATGGCTAACCTGGCTCCTCTGCTCTCTTATATCACATTCAGGAGATGAGGAATGAATCAAACACCAACAGGTCCCATTGCGGAATCACTTCTACTCTGATTCACATGGGACAAAAACAAAGAAAATATCAGGTTTTCAATTTAGTTACTAGAAAACATTTTCAGGTTTTGTATCACATTTCCTTAATTACTAATTGCTAATTTAGACCTGACAATTCATCTTTTTTTTCCTTTTCAGAAAAGGACAGAAAGTGACTGTTTTTGATCAGTATGAAATGAGAATCTAGAGAGATAACTGGAAGTAGATTTTGGAAACAGAGGCTCTAATGAATGAAACAATGTTCATAGTTTGTTGTGTTGAGAATCTTGATTAGGAAGGAAATCTTGCAATTAAGAGTGTATATGTGTAGGGGTAAAGGGGTCAGGCAAATACTGATGAGGTTTGTAGTAACAGAGGTGTAGAAAAGAACCATGAGTAGATTAAATGATTTTGAGGGTTGAGATTAAACTAGGAAATTCAAAATCTACATCAAGAGACACCACTATGACCATAATTCCTGTACAGTTGAGCTCTTTCCTTTCAGGGCTATATGGTATATGGTCAAGTATTCTGGGAGTGAGGACTGTGTTAAAATGCAATACAGGACAAAGGGAAGAGAATTGAAAGAAGCATAGCTGATCACAGAGCAGAAGGGCCTGATTGTGGAGTCCAGTCTGAGTCACACACTGGAGCAAAGAATTCAAGACTGAACATTTTGGAAATGTTCAGAGTCTCAGTGCTTCAAGCTTGTCTCATGATGGAGGGAGGGAGGACAGCAGGTGGAGTCCCTATGAGAGGGCCAATACAGTAATGGTCACTGGAAAAGGTCAAGGAACTTGCCTTTTTTTTTTTTTTAGCTCTAATATGGGCTGTCCACCTGTTGAGTTTCCATGACTACATATTCCCGTTTTAGGCTCTCTTGCCAATTCATGTATATGTTATTTCCAATCATTCCAAGATGCCTACTGTTATTTTATCCATGAAGAAACTCAAGATAGTTTAGTAATTTAGTGAGGTTTTGGAGTTGGCAAATCCTGAAGACAGAATTTCATCTCTGGCTTGTCCATCAAGTACCACTGTTGACTCACTGAGTTTTCCAGTGGCTTGTTGCCCCTCCATCACTCCTGCTGTCCTGATCTTCCTTTTACCCCTCCCCCAACTCCTTTGTGCTTTCATTCATTCTTGAAAGTGCTTATAATGGGCATTTTTTGGAAAAGTCAGAAAGTGGGATTTTCAGAAATATACTGGGATGAAATAAAAAGAAAATTAGAAAATAAAATATGATCTTGGGTAGGTTAGTATACAAATTCCCAGCATTAGTTTAATAAAAATAAGATTAGGTTGTAAATTGGTCCCTTTTAAGATGGAAAAAATGCTAGCCAGCAGTTAAGGTTGATAAGATAAAGAAAAAAAAGCATCTCAGTGGACTATGACTCCTAGTTTTGAGATGTGAGAAGTACCAGTCACTGTAGAAACCCAAGGAGGTCATTAAGCACCCACTTTAGAAAAATACAAAAATGTGCTGTAAGGCTTTGCTGATAATATCTGTCCATGTAGATAAAGTAAACCTAGTTCTATGTGGTTGACAACAACATGGCTTTACAAAGTTTGCTCAATTAAAGGAGAGTTGGAACATAGGTAGAGCTAGCTGGAAGCCAACATTTTAAAAAACTGGGGAAGATTAGATCACACCTAAAGCTGGGTAGAATATATTCCTCCAGAATAGCTGGACCTGTAGTCCTGGAGTAGCAGTTAAATGGCGAAGTGAAGAATTGCCTGTGTAGGATTTAACTCCTGTAATTTTCTCCACTAAGAGAGAAACTCCTCCCTGGAAAATCTGGTCAGGTTTGAGGACACTCACTGTATCCTTGTATATGGATTGTACAGGAAATAGGATATGAAGTTTACAGGGATATGAAGAGCTGTTCTGGAATTTTTCTTCCTTTTTTTTTAATAAATCAGAGGTCAATTATTTAATCTCATGACAATTAGATCAATGGTCCTTCAAAGTTAGTCTGCTCTGGAATTGCTCAGAAGCTTGTCAGAGGACTGCTGGTCAGAACCTAACCTTTGAGAACCACTACCTACCAAAGGGAAATAAAATTGAGTTTGTTAATAATTTAGACATATTTATGCTAATAGTCTTTGCTAGAGGAGAAAGCCTTTGGTGTTTTTTTCTCAAAAATGTCTATCTTCATATACTCATGTACTCATTAGCGAGCTAATGATTAAAAATAGGGTTAAAAGATGAATCTGATGGGATTTCTTTCTATTACTGGAAGGATAATCTGTTCCTAGCAGACTTGGTCATTGGCATGCTTATAATTTTGTGTACTTCAACCACCCCTTCTTTTATTAATCATATAAAATATAAATTATATATAACCTGTGTCAATTTCACAGTTAATTGATATGCTCATATTTCACAGGGCATGTTTGTTTCCCCTAATACGATTAGTTAATTACCTGAAGTGCAAAGATTCTAGCCTCTTTACAAGGGTCATGCTACTGAGGGTCATTTGAAGAAAAATAAGGAATAGGTTCTAGGTTAGTTACCTTGTTCCAAATTCTTGATTTTCACCAGCACTAAAGCAGAGGCTATTTGAAATATCTTCATCTCTCCCTTATCAAGGGCACTTACATGTCAGCTTTTTTAGTTTTTAGACTATAAGACTAATTTGCTCTGCTTGAACAGTCTTTTTCACATAGCATCGGTCTTAGAGGTATGCCGGATGGATTCATTTGGATCTCTCACAATAGTAGCAATGGAGATTAGTAAAAGACAGTCTTTTTCTCTTAAATTTACTAAGTTCGCAAAGAATACAAGTGGGAATATATGGCTAATCATAGTTGACTACTACATCCCATCTTGGGTTTTCACTAATATGTGTCTGTATAGTGAGGTGTTAAAGTAGACCAAGGATAAATGCGTTACAGAGAATTTGCTGCAAATTGAAAAGAGCAAAGCTCTCTCAATTGTATTTTTCCTTTGTTCTGAATATGGCTTAAGCAAAAAGCTAAAGATCTGTTAGGACATCCTACATTTACCTTATGAAAAGCAGAAAGCGCACGGTCTCACTGTTTGGAGACAGTTCTCTTAGAATATTCTCTACACAAACAGCCCTTGATTGTGGAGGAAGTTTCAGGACATAAATATTAATTTGCGTCCAGCTGATGGCTGTGATTTTTTTCTCTTCCAGACATTGTTTTAATGCTTAATAAGATGAAATCCTACATGTGGAAAATATTAAAGCAATTAAAAACATTTGGCTTTTTTGCATATATTTTCTAAATTTAACTGGCTTGTTAACACTCATCTGTCTTGTCTCTAATTGGGTTGAAATGTGGGAAAGGAAAAGAGCTTTGATAGGAAGCTATTTTTCAAAAGCCTGGCTTAATGATGATCGCATGGCAGAACTGATAGCTGTAGCTTTGAAAGTGACTTGCGTCAATCCTTTTGGTTTGGTGGTACAGGATTTGTTATTTTACAACATTTCCAATAGCTAAAGATGTTTTGTGTATCATTTGGGACTCCAAACATTATCACATTAGAGCTTAAAGTTGAAAGATATTTTGCCACTTCTGGTCCTGGGGTCATAGTTTATCTTATTTCTAAAAAGTATTTATAGTGCCATCTATTTTTCTGTTAAATGGGGGACTGTTGTTAGTATCCTGCTTTTCTAATGACAAGCAAATGCTGTTTCTTGCTTATTTGAAATATTTCTGGATGGGTTATTTTGTCTTTCTTTAAAATAATGTTTAAAATTGAGCAGCAATTTCCTGTAATATCTGATCAGATTAAAACAATATTATTTAGGTAGCTCTTGCAATGACTTAACATTTTTAAAAATGCTGTAGAGGCCTCCTATTCTACTATTTCACCATAGGCAAACACCCAGAATATTGAGATAGATTTTACCAGTTTTTTCAAGGTTGAACTTTACATAAAAATAAGGTTATATTGAATGCCTGTGGAAAAGTTAATATTCATTTCTTTGCTATCATCCTGTGAGTTTTATTAAAAGTGCAACCACCTGTCAGCCAGAGGTAGAAAAGAATCATGATGGGAGCCACTGATTCCAGAGTAACTTTCTGAAGGAAAATAGAAACAGCTCTTTTCTCTCTCTTTTTCTCTTTCCTTTTTTGAATTGCAGGATTTTGCATCTCAACTAATCACCATGGCAGAGGTTTCAGAGAATTGAAGGTCTGAAGGTGTCGGGCATGACCAAGTCCAGGAATGTAAAGCAACAACAGTCTAAAGACAGTGTTTAGGGAAATTCTCTAAAACACACACAGGCACCTTTTTCATTTGGAAATTAAAAAAAAAAAACAAAAAAACCTCTAAAGCAAAATGTTATGTTTTCTCCAAATGCTCTAAAAGACTCTCTGACGGGAGAAGCCTTCCTGACTTGCCTTTCAGGCAGGAGGGGCAGTACTGGTTCTGTCTGTGGGAGAGAAGAGACCTCAGAAGTGCTGTCAAGATCCGGGTACTCTCAAAAGAAAGGAAGGCTCATTCTTGCATTAGAATGGCCTTCTCATCTTCTCCAGTTCTCCTCTCCAAAGCACCCGCTGGTAACTTGAAGTTTTTTAAATGTGATTGGCGAAAGTATGTACTTTTAAGGTGGTTGATGATGAGTTGATCTAAATCTGGCACTGACCAACATTGTGGAAGTGAATGCAAGCTATGCCATGGATCTGGTTGACATGTCATTGGCTTTTCCATGAGTTTCTTTTATTCTTTTGTGTTTCACATATGATTAGTTGGATCATACATATTTGCGAAGTATAATATGATAGCTTGCCACATGTATCCAGTGCGGTTCAATAAAATCAGGTTGGCATTTATATTTTCTTAAACACTTAAAAATGATGAACAGTTAATAATATGTGTATTTATCAGGTGCTAATGCTACCAAAGCAAATATATACAATGCTTCCTGATCAAATAAGGATGACTAACTTTCCTCTCCTAATGGCATTTGTTACCATATACCTGGAGCCTTAGTTTGCATGTCTCCTATTTGTCCATACAATAAAAGTCAGCTTATTTTGAAGTAACAGCACCTCAATATACTGTGGAACACTAGAATTAATCCCCTCAATGTTTTGATAGCCTTTGTGCAAACTCCTCGTAACTCAACAGCCTCTAATAATCCTATCTTATGTGTAGTTTGACTTTTTACGATTCTACATATGAAAGAGAGCATACGTAGTTTTTATATTTCTGTTTTGCTCATTTCACTGAATCTGGGTCTACACATTAGGATTTCAACTAATATTCCATTGTATATATACAACACATCTTTATCCATTCATTTGTTTATGGATACATTGCTTTCATTTATATCTTGCCTATTGGTTGTACAGGTATCATTTTGATGGAACCATTGTATTTCTTTTGGATAGTAGAATAGCTCAGTCATTGGGTAGATCTAATTTTGTATTGTGAGGGGACTCCATATAGTTTTCCACAATGGCTGAACTAATTTTCATTCCCATCAACATTGTATGAAAATCCCGCATTTTCTATTCTCTTGCCAGCAGTTGTTATTGTTTGCCTTTTTGGTAATGACTTTTCTCATTGCTGGCAGGTGCTGCCTCGTTGTGGTTTTCTCTTTTATTTCCCTGGTGATTAGGGATATTGAATATTTATATGTTTGTTCGCTCTCTATATTTTCTGTTGTAAATGTCCAGGTCATCTGCTCATTTTTAATGTAACCATTTAATTATTTTTGCCATTAAGTTATTTTTAGTGCAACATTGACACTCTGGTAAACAAAATACCTAAATCTAAATTATTTCTGGGGCCCGGTGGCGTGGCCCACTGTCTAAGGTCCTCGCCTTGAACGTGCTGGGATCCCATATGGGCGCTGGTTCTAATCCCGGCAGCACCACTTCCCATCCAGTTCCCTGCTTGTGGCCTGGGAAAACAGTCGAGAACGGCCCAATGCTTTGGGTTCCTGCACCCATATGGGAGACCTGGATGAAGCTCCTGGCTCCTGGCTTTGGATCGGCACAGCACTGGCCGTTGTGCTCACCTGGGGAGTGATTCATCGGACAGAAGATCTTCCTCTCTGTCTCTCCTCCTCTCTGTATACCTGAATTTGTAACTTTAAAAAAAAATATTTCTGAAAAGAATGTCATAGCTTCTTTATAACTTATAATTTGGTAGGTGGTCAGTGGGAGAAGCATCTTTTGGAATGATCCTTTTGTTATTGTAGAACATACTGCCTGTGATGTTCCTGTGGTGTCAAGGACTATGCATACATCTTGCTGAATCCATTGACTAAATGTGTCTTATGTAAATACTGCAAAACAGAGGAGTGTTGTGATTAAAAAAAAATACAGCTTATGGAACTTACAATATTTGAGGAGTATAACCACCACACGCCAGGCTCACTTTCTTAAATTCATCATAAAAGACTTAGAAATATGCTAACTTATATATTCAGAAAGCAGGATTATCCTTTAAAGTGTGAATTTTGAAGATAATCTTAGTGTCTTTAACTCCATTGCTTGCTAACTATGTGTGCAATCTTAAGGTCCTTATGCTTCCATTTTCTCATCTCTAAATTGGAGTATCCTGAGGTTCTTCTGATGATTAAATGGTGCAGTAAATGTGGGCTTTTTGTTAAATTGTCAGTTTTCCAGTAAGCACTCATATGCAGTTACCTGTTGCAGCAGCTGCTGTTTAGACATTGATTTAGCATTATTCAAATTTCTACTTTTAGTGAATGAATCAATGCAGTTTTCCTTGCATACTGTCAAATGTTAATTATCAGAAAGTTAGGACTGCTTCATTCAGCTTATTTTCATTTTTGCCTTAGTACTACACTTTTTGCTCCAGGGGTATGATTTTTCCAGTTGGGGTCTAAGAAAACTACTACAATGAGGATATTTGATTATTTTTATTCTCTTTGATTTGTTAATTTCTACTTTTATGCCACGTTAATCCAGAAATCACTAAAAATACTTTTGGAATGGGTATGATTTATATAAAATGATATTGTTCATGTTTACTGTTAACAGCTTTATCATTTTCAGTTGCATGCAGTAGTAATGAAGATTTTGCCTAGATTTACATTTAAAAGTGGTCAACTTTGCAAACTACATAGGGTCCTTTGCAGTACAATATATAGGCTAATGTTATGTGAATATCATGTTTGGTGATCAAAATACAAGTTCTCAACTGCTTGATAAATATATGCACCTAGAAGATAAATACCTCTGAAACTGTTTTAAAATATTGAGTGATTTGGGATCATATGCAAGCTTTGTTGAGTATTTGAGACATAAAACCTATGTAGAAGTTATGAGATATTCTCAAAATACTGATGCTATTGGCTTCTCCTCCTATTTATAGCTTATATAGCTTATATCAGTCATCATAGGGACTTTGTAAAAGTGAGACATTTCAACTAAAAGAGATGCCTGGTCTTACTTATATTAGGAAGATTTAGTAGTCAGAAAATACTGCACTAAAAAAGAAAACAACCAACCAGAAAAAAAAACTTGTAAGCTTTTCTTCCACATTGCAAATATGCTTGAATTATTCTAATATGTGTTAGTATGAACAATTCATAGTTTGAAGTTACTAAGTTCTATGGATTTACACTTAAAGATACTTCATGTAGCTAATTACACATGTTTTAATTTTACATTAGCTCATCTTTTTTTCTGTAATCCAGAATAGTGTGATGGTGTTGTTGGTAAACGTATAGACAATAAAGTCCAAATCTGATAATGACAACTGAATGGAAGAGACATGCTTTCTCAGCTGTGTCAATCAACAGCGAGGTGGTTTTTGAGCAAATAATGTAACCTCATTATGGCTCAGTTTTCTTATCTGTAGATCGAGGAAGATATCGTTAAACAGATCAGTAAGACCTCTTTCAATGATAATGACCTTTGATTCTATTGTGATAAAGAAGCATAAAATACAGTGCTTTATTCCAAACAAAAAGCTGAAATATTGTTAAGCATTGCCCCCCTGGATCATATCCAATGAGAAGGGATGAGGCTAACATTCTGCACTGTTCCCTTTTCTGCCTTAGTTCCATTATACACGGTGTGTCATGATAGTGTCTCCCATATGTAAGTACAGTAAGTATAATATATGTAGGTACCTACCACGTATGTGTGTATGTGTATATGTTTTATACAGATCTTGTAAGGATCAATGCAATTTTGGAGACAAAGTATTTAGAATTAGATTAGACATAAAGTAAGGTCTGGATGATATCTGCCATAGGTATTAAACTGTTTTCACAGAGAATTTATATGCTTTTGATGTTAGGAATGTCTTTGGATACTAACAAATAAAAATTCGACAACAGCAAAAACTGAAGGTAACAGCTTAGTTTCAACATACATATTATGTATATATGCATGTGTGTGTCTCTGTGAATACATAACCCGCTGATAGTGGATGCCCTAGTGGTGTCAACAGCTTAGCCTGCTTGTGTTTCATCTTGTGTTTAGCATTCTCAGCAGGCTGCTTTCACATCATGGTCAAAGCATATGGTTTGCTATTTCATCGGGATCAAGGAAGGACAAAAAGGGCAGCCTCTTTCCAGTAAGTGCACGTTTTAGAGGTCACCTGTGGCTACTTAGTGTATATCCTGTTGATGAGAGCTTAAGAACTTAATTGTTAAACAAAACTGAACTTCAAAGGAGGATATCACATGTGCTTCTTAATGTGCGAAGCTGCGTGATTAATCCAGAGTGATAGTTTTCCTGTTGACAATTGAAGAGAGAATTTGGAGACAGAATTAGCACTTAGCCACAAGTACTATTACATTTTGGAGATGAAGTCACTCCAGTTTCTTTCTTTCTTTAAAGATTTATTTATTTTTTAAAATTTGTATTGGAAAGTCAGATTTATAGGGAGGAGGAGAGACAAAGAAGAAGATCTTGTGTCTGCTGGTTTACTCCTGAAGTGGCTGCAAAACCTGGAGCTGAGCCAATCTGAAGCCTGGAGCCCGGAGCCTCTTCTGGGTTTCCCATGTGGGTGCAGGGTCCCAAGGCTTTGGGTCATCCTTGACTGCTTTCCCAGACTGCAAGCAAAGAGTTGGATGGGAAGCAGGGCTGCCTGGATTAGAACTGTCATCCATCTGGGAGCCTGATGCATTCAAGGAGAGGACATTAGCCACTAGGCTAATGCACCAAGCCTGCCACTCCAGTTTCTCAGTGCTGCTACAGATTCTTGGCTGAAATATTTCATATGGAGTTTATGTATTAAAATTCCCCTTCTGCCACTCTTTTGTGCAGCTTTAATTTTCATGAGGAAAAAAAATCTCCAAACATGATTATTCAAATGTCAAAATAGATTTAAAATGTTAGCATCAGAATTACAGTTCAAGTTTTGAACTGGGAATGATATAAACTGGTAGAGTAGAGTAGAGGGACTATGTTGACCTCCATCATTTGGCAGAAGCTTCTGAAGAGTGGACCATGGACGTGGCAGTCAGTTCTGGCATTTAGATTTTACTGGGCTGGTGTCTCATTGACCCTTCCTCACCTGTTATGAAGCTGTCCAAATCAATCCCTCCAGTGCACAATTGATGGGCTTTTCTTCGCTCTGAGGATGGAGATTGAAACCTGATAGACATCATTCAGTTTGTCTTGTATGTCACTTTTTTTCCTGAAAAGCTTGTCAACCAACCTAAACACTAATAGCAAATTTGTGTAGAGGAGAATTAGACTAATTATTTATAACAACCCATATGATAAATGACCCTTTTTATTCAATGACACATCACATATTAGTTCTGCTATGAACACTCACTATTCTGTATATGGATATTTTCTTCCCAGCAAAGCAGAATAGCTGAAGTTTAAAGACCAAATCACAATTGGAATATGTGAAATGTTCCTTCATTTAACAAATGCTTTTCAGGCTTACTATACTTAAGGAATTGTTCCTGACCCTGGAAATATGGAAGTTAGTGAAAGGAAAAAAATCTCTTGAGTCATAGGATTTGGATTTATTTATTTTTATTGAAAAGGTATATTTACAAAGAGCAGGAAGATAGAGAAGTATCATCCATCTTGTGGTCACTCCCCAATTTCTGTAATGGCTGCAGCTTAGCTGATTGGAAGCCAGGAATTTCCTCTGGGTCTCTTACGTGGCTGCAAAGTCCCAATGACTTGGACCATCTTCTGCTGCTTCCCTAGACCATAATCAAAGAGCTGGATTAGAAATGCAGCATTCTTATCCAATCCTCTGCTGATGGGCATTTTGGCTGCTTCCATGTTTTTGCAATTACTGATTGTGCTGCTATGAACATAGGAGTGCATGTTGGTTTCTCAAAAAACAAGTGTTCTGGATATATTCCTAGGAGTGCTATTGCTGGATCATACGGTATGTTGATTTTGAGAGGATTGGATAAGAAAGCTATGGTTCATCTACTCCATGGAATACTACTTAGCTATTAAAAAAACCAAAATGCAGTTCTTTGTGGCCAAATGGGCCAAAGTAGAAACCATAATGCTAAGGGAAATGAGCCAATCCCAAAAGGTTAAATACCACATGTTTGCCTTAATTTAAGATGATATGATGTTATGTATAACATGTTATGTTATGTATGTTATATGTTGTGTATAAACTAAAATTGAAATGTCAATGAAGTGGTCACAGAAGGTGGTTAAGAACTCGCATTTATTTTTAACATATTGGTTACTCATTACTATGTCAATTAATTCCATAATGATGTAAATTTTTGCTGATGGTATGTTGGAGCTTTTAATTGATCAGGATGATACTCTGCTGGCTCTGTCATCAGACCAGAGAGGGTATACCTAAGAAGCCGTTGAACTTGACTGGACAATAAGATGCTGGACTCTATGTTTGGTATATGCTTGCAATGGGGGAATCTCAACTGAACTTGAACTGTGGTTATGCAACAAGGTGGAGGAATCCACCATGGTGGGAGGGTTTGGAGAGGGGTGGGGAGAATCTGTGAAACTGTTACACATAATACAATGTAATTAATGACTAAAAAAATATATATCAAAAAAAAGAAAAGAAAAGAAAAGCAGCAGCAGGGACCTGAACCAGAATCCACATGGATGTTGGTGCTTGCAGGTAGAAGGTTAGCCTATTGTGTTACTGAACAACTCCTAGAACTTATATTTTAATGAGAGAGAATGTTTGCTGTACTTTTATGCTGTGTATTCTTCCAGAAAAGTTTTAGACATATGCCAAAGAATACATATTTATAAATACATAGCAGTGTGATAAAGCATAATATACCAGAATGCTTGAGAAAATTTCATTGAAAATTGAATTAAAAGATAAGCTTGTTTTGATTCAAAACACTTTACATCCATGCATACAAGATTTCTTTAAAGTTCATAAATGCATATTTATGGAAAATGATGCACAGATTTCAAAAAATCTGTACTAAAACAAGCATCAATGTATTTCATTTCTTGGAAATGTTATGAAGTACTCTCATTGTTTATAACTATTTAACAATTGAATATATCTTAGAAATTTTATCAGTGCTTTAATTCTCTTATGTTTAACTATCCCATTATTTAGCAAAATTATCCTCTATTGATATTATTTACAGTCATTCTGGTTAACTTTTTTTAGGGTTTATTTATTTTTATTGCCAAGTCTGTAAATATCCTTATCTGTAAATCTGTCTGCTGGTTCACTCCCAAAATGGCCACAACGGCTGGAGCTGAGCCTCTCCAAAGCCAGGAGCCAGAAGCTAGGAACTACTTTCTGGCTTCCCACCTGGGTTCACTATTCCACTTGGTGGTTAATTCTTTTTTTTTTTTTTGGTGGTTAATTCTTCAACTTGAATGCACCAGGATCCTGTATTGATGCTGGTTCGCATCCTGACTGCTCTAGTTCCCATTCAGCTCCCTGCTTGTGGCCTGTGCAAGCAGTAGATGATAGCCCAAAGCCTTGGAACCATGCAACAATAAAAATAAATAAATCTTTAGTTAAGTAATTAATTGTGGGCTTTTGCTTCAGTTTAGGACCTGTGTTTTTTCTAGCTGTTTATTCATGTTACATGCTACAAAATTGGTTGTGTGAGTACACAGAGGATAACTTGTCCATTTAAGAAATACAGATTTACTGAGTGGCAGAACCCATTAATTTTTTTTCTCCTTGTGTTACTCATTCACAAATACGCAATTAAATATGTTCACTTCATATTGAAATAAAATAGCAAATTATCTTACCGTGTAATATATATTTTAAAACCTGATGCAGAATTGGAATGATGCTCATAATACTTTTTATTGCATTGTGCTGTAAGGTGTTTAAAGGTTACCATATATCATTAAGAAGGTGATATGAAGAGTCCATGTACATCTGTTTACTGTTTCATTCTTAAATCACGAGGGTAGTGTGTTTGCTTATATTGACTTCATGAGGAGTTCTATCCTGAATACAAACAATGGCCTAAGTAACTAGTAAAAATGTCTAAAGCTTGCAGTAGAATACATAGGGAAGTCAAAAGAAATTATGGATTACATAATGAAAATCTGGCATTCCACAGTATTTTATTGGGTTGTGATTAAAAAATCATGACTTCATGAATCACATTTCATTTCTGGCCTATCTAGTTTTTCTTCTAATATATTGAAACTGTTTTATTAATAAGGAAGTGTTAACTTTTGGGGGACCTTTTACTTTGAGGCAAATACAGTTTTCCTGGTTCTTTATTAAACTTATCTCTCAAGTATCCTCCATTTTTGAGAATGATAGAAGATGTGGAAAGATTATATTCTTTAGGGTTTTAAGAAATAGTTATTGTATTGGACTTTATTAATCAGAAATTATTTACTTATAGTAGATGAAAGAATGATGTGCTATAAAATGTCTCTCTCTTCCAAAATGTAACTGATGTAATTGAAGTTATACTTTTAAGCTAAACTAACAAAAAGTAAATGAATTCAACCTGTATTTATTTCATTCTTGTTGTGGGCATTCCTTTCTACCTGTCAGGGGAAAACCACTAAAGAACCACCAGATTTATTGATCACTTTCAATACTCTAGTATATGTTATAGGAATTTCATAGATTTTTCTCCCATTTTTACAAGAGTTGACTTGAAATGTTGTTGTTACATGTTATGGCTGACAGTAGTGAGCTACCAACTTGGTAAAAATATGACTTTTTAGAGGCAGAATTGAGATGCAGGCTTGACCTGAAACTCCACAATCTTTGTATTGCCAGAAGCGATTTTCTACATGTATTTTTATTGGCAGATGAGGATTATATAGCATTTTTGTCTTCTGCAATCTTTAACTTCATAACTAGATAAAAAGGGAAAGCTCACATTTTAATATCCATATTAGAGTACAGTTCACTCAGCACATCATTCAGTCTCTTCACTGAAAGTGTAGAATGGAGATAAAACTGTGTGAGATCTGAAGGAGATAGTTACAATGTTAAGTCTCTGCTTCATTCCATCAAGTTGAGTGACTTTTTAGGAAATGAGAGAATTCAATTGTGTGAACTCTTCTTCTGGTCAGGCTGTATTTTTCCATTTAGTAAGGGAAGCTTGCATTGCTACATAAAAACTACAAAAATAGGTTTTTCAAATAGTTTCTTTAAAGCACAATTTCTCATTGTGAAGTCTTCAAATGTTTTGCTTCAAATGTTGTCTAAAGCATATTAAGTTACAACGAAAAAGAAAAAGAGGTTTGTGGAATTCAGTGTTGCTGAGCCACAACGTGGGACAACTGTGTCTTATATCAGAGAGGTGACTGAAGTCAACTTTTCTACTTCCCATTCAGAATCCTGGTAGTTCATTGGAGGGGGAGGATTAAATGATGATTGGGTGTTTGGGCTCTTGTCACCTGTGTAGGCACCTGGTTGGCATTCCAAGCCCTTCCTTCATTTGTCTGTTATGGGCCTGGGCCCATAATCATATCACAAAGTCCACCATAATGATTGTGTGGAAGATCTCTTTTGTCTCCATCTTTTGATTGTTCTGGGCAGAACAAATAAACAAATGCTTGTCTCTTGGTTATTTAAGAAAAAAAAATACTTGTTAGAATTAGGATTCTGAATACTTACGTAATTCAACGCAAGAAATGTTTTCTTAAATGGCTGATTTCTTCGAAGATGAGTTTACTTACCTGGCAAGTAAATTTCATGTTATAAATGCAGAATATGACACAGCTATAACAACTGTTGCTCATGTTACCTCAGTATCATGGTATCTACATGAATCACTTGTTCACTTTCTCCTGTTTATTCTGGATGTTGTCATTTTCCTTGATATCTGAACATTTCATCTTACAATGAGCCTAGAACAATTTAAATTACACAGAACCAATGATTATTAAATCAAAAAGAACAATGATTATTAAATAAAAGATTTTCTAAAAATAAACCAAATAAATTTCTGTAAGTTCAAGAAGAATTAAAGTAGGAGCAAATTTAAAACTAAACTTTGCTTCATTTGTAGATAAGTGTTTATATTAAATTATGGGTAGGTGTACATCAACTTTCTTTGAAGTTGTGAGTGATGTCTATATGGGAGTTGGAGTTCTAAATTGTTTCCTGTGATGTCTTGAAACAGGCAGTGAGTTTCCTCATATGTTCTGTGTCTTAAACATCACATGATTTTGTTAGTGTAGTAGCTAAGTAACTAGGGTCCAGACTGTTGCTCTCTAGTTAACAAATCCCCTGTGCTGACCATCGGCCTTCATTTTGTACAGTGCTCCAGCCATAGCTCTAGCATTTCCTCCTAAGCATGCATCTTTTGGCTTCGCTTACCAGCACATTCTAAACCAGTTTCCATTTGAATTGAAGAGAATGCAGAAAATGAATCTTACAAGCTGTGAAATTGATTTTATAAAGATTATAGAGCCTTATTAATATGTTTTTAAAGGAGATAAATACTGCATTTTCATGTTCAACATAGAAGTTACTGATTGATGTTCAACTTGAAGTTTTTTTTTTTAAAAAGATTTTTAATGTGCCAAAATTGTTGGTACTGAAGAATATTTGGTATAATGCCAAGGATGATGTCCATGCTTACATATTGGGTCTCATGGTATGGCTGACTATAAATGTAACAAGTATTCGTCAATATGTGTGTAACCTTTTTGTGAAGAAAGGTGATATATTGATTATTGATTAGACCATATTTCTTCCACAGAAATAGAATGAAGTGAAACACTCAGTCTAGCCAGTACTAAGAAGATGAATACTTGATTTATCCTTCTGACTTTGTTTTTCTTGAGACCAAGTTTGTTTTCTGCGGCAGTAACTTTTAATTTTAATTTTTCCAAAAATAAGTTTTTTTATAGCCTTTAGAAATAAATGGAGCAACATACCACATATAAGTGGATGTTAATACTAAAATATTATGACCATCAAAATGTGGGCAGGTTGGCTTCCTGAACTCCAAGAGAGTATGTGTTAGAAGGGGTGGAGTGAAATTTTAATGTAAGTGTTTAATATGTTTGATCAAGACTGTCTTCTCTCAATCTTTTATCATGTAACGCTGACTCACTTCATTCATTCATGTTACCTGCCTGGTTGTTAGAATCATTTGAGTTTTTGATAATGTTTTGCTTTGATCACCTATTTTATATAATTAAAATGAATATTCCAATGAGAATTTGGGGGAGCAGGAAAGGAATTTAAAGATCAGCTGAATCACTTTCTGTGGATTGGACAATAAGATTTAGATGGAAATTTCCCATGATCCAGCACACTTTTTAAAGCATTACCTGAGTTTTTGTTCATCCAGGAAAAGTTAGCAGTAGTTAAATACTCGAGAACTTAGCGTTCTTGACTATGGGATACATAGAGGTGAAGAAATGTGTTCTGTGAATATGTGGTGATTGTTGAGAGTTCCTCAAGTGTGGTTGCCAGAGAAGCTTCAGCATTATCTGGAATCTGTCTGAAGACAAATATAAATCCAAGCAGTGACCATTGGGATACAGATTTATAATCTGAGTTGTAGCAAGTCTCGCAGGGCATGCCTAGGGTCTCTACTGGGGAACATTGGACTATTGAAGCTTATTACCACAGTAAAATCAATGTAACAGAGCGGTATTCTATGGACTGAAGAAACCAAACTCTGGTCCTAACCTAGTTTCTTATCAGCTGTGACCACGTCCTCTCACTATCCCCATCCCCTGATGCTGAATGAGGAAATTGTATTCTGTAGCTTTCTTTCAAATGGCCCAGGACCTTACTAATTAAAAAAAAAAAAAGCAACTGTATTATCTCTTCGAAGCAGCTCATTTTGGTTTCTTTCATTTTTGTCTGGCATTGTTATATATTAACAAATAAATAAGAAATCTGGAAAAAAATACCACTTAATTTTCTTTTGTTTTAGGGTCTGTGAGAAATGAAAATAGATTATTATTCAGGTACCCTTAAGCTACAAACTAATACCACAAGAAATGGTCCTGGCTCTTCATAACACCTGTCATCCTGGCCTTAGAAGACTCTTGACAAAGACTGTTGAAATATTTAGTGGTGCTTGATGTGCTGAAGTACGAAACCACATGTAATTTAAGCAATTTCAAGCCCATTGAACTTGTCCAGCTAGTGCAATTGGAATAGCCATCAAGTGATTGTGATGGAAACAGTTAATATTAATGATTTCCGGTACTACTTGACATGTTTTGAAAATGAATAATTTGTAAAGTTTTTTTCTCAGTGCCAATTTGTGCTTTTATTTTCCCCTTAAAAACTTGATACTTTTGTCTTATGCTTTAGCTGTTAATGTAATTCTAGATGTTTTATATTGTCAGTAAAGGACATCGGGTACGAGTTTATTGGAACAAGGAAACAGATGAGAGTTCTGCTTTATTGGTACAACACTTGGAAGATCTTAGCAACTGTCTGAAATTCACTGGCTGTTTCATTTGTGTTAACTAATGTTTAATATTTACCTGTTGAAAAAAATCTATCAGTAATTTTTCTTGAAAATATCTGATGTTCTAATTTTAGCAATAACCACTACTCACATTTAAAAATGCAAATATGATTTGGAGACATAGCATTTTAAAAAGTTCCTTGGAAAATCTACTTAAATTTTGCCACCTACAGAAGGTAACTATCACTAGTCTTGTGACAGTAGGTTGCCAGTTTCCTTAGGTTTTTCTAATTTGCACTGTTGAAAATGTTATTACATTTCTTTAATACACTGTTGCCACATTTTTTTTCATAGTATTCACTTGGTCAAATTTTCCAATTTCCTCTACAAACCTAAAAGAATACGTAAAATATTGATGAAATTTTGAGCTGATGTTCAAACTTGTAAAAATGTAGGACACGCATTTACTTTTAACATATTGGTTACTCATTACTATGTCAATTAATTCCATAAAGATGTAAATTTTTGCTGATGGTATGTTGGAGCTTTCAATTGACTGGGATGATACTCTGCTGGCTCTGTCTTCAGACCAGAGAGGGTATACCTAAGAAGCTGTTGAACTTGACTGGACAATAAGATGCTGGACTCTGTTTGGTATACGCTTGCAATGGGGGAATCTCAACTGAACTTGAGCTGTGGTTATGCAACAAGGTGGAGGAATCCACCATGGTGGGAGGGTTTGGGGAGGGGTGGGAGAACCCAAGTATCTATGTAACTGTGTCACATAATACAATGTAATTAATGAAGTTATGGCCTCAGCGAGTACCTCTAGGACTATGTTGAATAGTAGTGGAGAAAGTGGACATCCCTGTCTTGTTCCAGATCTCAGTGGGAAGGGTTCCAGCTTTTCTCCATTCAGTATGATGCTGGCGTTGGGTTTTTCATATATGGCTTTAATCATGTTGTGGATTTTTCCATCTATGCCTACCTTGGTTAGGGTTTTTAGTAGGAAGTGATGTTGGATTTTGTCGAAAGCTTTTTCTGCATCTATTGATACTATCATGTGATTCTTGTTTTTCAGTTTTTGGATGTGGTGTATCACATTTATAGATTTTCGAATGTTGAACCATCCCTGCATTCCAGGGATGAATCCTACTTGATCTGGATGAATGATCTGTCTGATGTGTTTTTGAATTCTGTTGGCTAGGATTTTGTTGAGAATCTTAGCATCAATGTTCATCAAAGAGATAGGTCTGTAGTTTTCCTTCTCTGTTAGTTCTCTGTCTGGTTTTGGGATTAAGGTAATGTTGGCTTCATAGAATGAGTTTGGAAGGGTTGCCTCTTTTTCTATTGTTTTGAAGAGTTTGTAGAGGATTGGGGTCAGCTCTGTTCGGAATGTTTTGTAGAATTCTGGAGTGAAGCCGTCTGGGCCTGGGCTTTTCCTTGTTGGGAGGTCTTTAATCACTGATTCAATCTCTACTTCAGTTATGGGTTTGTTCAGGTCGTTTGTTGCCTCTGGGCTAAGTTTTGGCAACTGGTAGAAGTCTAAGAACTTTTCCATTTCTTGGTGATCTTCTGATTTGTTGGAGTACAGTGCTTTGTAGTAATTTCTAATTATGGCCTTAATGGATGCGGTGTCTGTTGTTATGTTGCCTTTTTCATCTTTGATGCTGGTAATTCTTGCCTTCTCTTGTTTTTTCTTTGTCAGTCGGGCCAGTGGAGTGTCTATCTTGTTTATCTTCTCAAAAAACCAGCTTTTTGATTCATTGATTTTGTGTATGGTTTTTTTTATTTCTATCTGGTTGATTTCCTCCCTTGTTTTGATGATTTCTTGTTTCCTATTGTGTGTGGGGCTCTTCTGCTGTTGTTTTTCCAGTTCCTGGAGGTGTGTGTTTAGTTCCTGTATTTGGCGCCTCTCTTGGGCCTTGACATGAGCTCCAATTGCGATGAGTTTACCCCGTAGCACTGCTTTGGCAGTGTCCCACAAATTTTGGAATGTTGTGTCAGAGTTTTCATTGGTTTCCATAAAGAAATCAGAGGAATCCAAATGGGAAACGAAGAAGTCAAGCTCTCACTATACGCAGATGATATGATTCTTTATGTAGAAGAGCCAAGAGACTCAATACAGAGACTGCTAGAACTTGTACGGGAGTTTGGTAGAGTGGCAGGGTACAAAATTAATGAACAAAAATCAACAGCCATAGTGTATGCGAACAGCCCCAAGATGGAAAAAGACTTAACCAGCAAGATACCATTCAAAATAACAGAGAAAAGTATGAAATATCTGGACAATCTAACCAAAAATGTAGAAGACTTATTTGAAGAAAACTACAAACTGCTTAAAAAAGAAATTGAACAAGACCTCAAAAGATGGAGTAACATCCCATGCTCCTGGATAGGTAAAATCAATATCATTAAAATGTCTATACTGCCAAAAGCAATATATACATTCAACGCAATCCCAATCAAATTGCCCAAAACATTCTTCATGGAACTGGAAACAATGATCCAAAGGTTCATCTGGAAGCACAAAAAACCACGGATAGCTAGAACTATCCTGAAGAACAGGAAGTTAGCAGGGGGAATCACAGTTCCGGACCTCTGGACATACTATAGGGCAGTGGTTATCAAAACAGCGTGGTACTGGCACAAAGATAGAGAGGAAGATCAATGGAGCAGAATAGAAACGCCAGAAGGAAACCCACACAGATACAGCCAAATAATCTTTGACAAAAAGACAAACGACAACCCAGGCAAATGGGAATGTCTGTTCAATAAATGCTGTTGGGACAACTGGTTGATAGCCTGCAGAAACAAAAAAATAGATCCACATCTCTCACCATACACTAAGATCAGATCTAAATGGATAACAGATCTAAACCTACATCCAGAAACCTTCAAACTTTTGGAAGAAAATGTTGGAAACACACTGGAACACTTAGGGGTAGGCCCTCACTTCCTAAAAAAGACTCCAGATGCAGTAGAAATCAAGACCAAAATAAACAATTGGGACCTCATCAAACTAAGAAGCTTCTGTACAGCTAGAGAAACAATCAACAAAGTAAAAAGGCAACCCACAGAATGGGAGAAGATCTTCGCACACGACATAGGTGATAGAGGGCTAATATCCAGAATATACAAAGAGCTACAAAACAACCAAAATGTCAAAACAAGCAACCCACTCAAGAAATGGGCACGGGAAATGGGCAAACACTTCACAAAGGAACAAACCCAAATGGCAAATAAACATATGAAAAAATGCTCAAGTTCCCTGGCAATAAGGGAAATCCAAATTAAAACATCAATGAGGTACCACCTAACGCCAGTAAGACTGGCCCACATGAATAAAAGCACCAAGGACACTTGTTGGCGAGGTTGCGGGGAAAAGGGAACCCTACTCCACTGCTGGTGGGGCTGCAGGCTGGTACAGCCTCTATGGAAATCAGTATGGAGAATATTCAAACAACTCAAATTCAACATACCGTATGATCTAGCAATAGCACTCCTAGGAATATATCCAGAACACTTGTTCTATGAGAAACCAACATGCACTCCTATGTTCATAGCAGCACAATCAGTAATTGCAAAAACATGGAAACAACCAAAATGCCCATCAACAGAGGATTGGATAAGAAAGCTATGGTTCATCTACTCCATGGAATACTACTCAGCTATTAAAAAAACAAAATGCAGTTTTTTGTGGCCAAATGGGCCAAAGTGGAAACCATAATGCTAAGGGAAATGAGCCAATCCCAAAAGGTTAAATACCACATGTTTGCCTTAATTTAAGATGATATGATGTTATGTATAACATGTTATGTTTTGAATGTTATATGTTGTGTATAAACTAAAATTGAAGTATAGGTGAGGTGGTCACAGAAGGTGGCTGGGAACCCGCATTTACTTTTAACATATTGGTTACTCATTACTATGTCAATTAATTCCATAATGATGTAAATTTTTGCTGATGGTATGTTGGAGCTTTCAATTGACTGGGATGATACTCTGCTGGCTCTGTCATCAGACCAGAGAGGGTATACCTAAGAAGCCGTTGAACTTGACTGGACAATAAGATGCTGGACTCTATGTTTGGTATATGCTTGCAATGGGGAAATCTCAACTGAACTTGAGCTGTGGTTATGCAACAAGGTGGAGGAATCCACCATGGTGGGAGGGTTTGGGGAGGGGTGGGGAGAACCCAAGTATCTATGTAACTGTGTCACATAATACAATGTAATTACTGAAGTTAAATAATAAATAATTTAAAAAAATTAGTGAAGTTAAATAATAAATAATTAAAAAAAAAAAGAAAAGAATTGAGCCAGTTTCCATATGGGATGCTGGCACTACAGGAAGAGGATTACTTTTCCACACTATCATGCCAGCCCCCAAACATAGTTAGAAAAAGCTCTCTATGGGCCCGGCGGCGGGGCCTAGCGGCTAAAGTCCTCGCCTTGAAAGCCCCGGGATCCCATATGGGCTCCGGTTGTAATCCCAGCAGCTCCATTTCCCATCCAGCTCCCTGCTTGTGGCCTGGGAAAGCAGTGGAGGACGGCCCAAAGCTTTGGGACCCTGCACCCATGTGGGAGACCCGGAAGAGGTTCCTGGTCCCGGCATCAGAATGGCGCGTACTGGCCTGTTGCGGCTCACTTGGGGAGTGAAACATCGGACGGAAGATCTTCCTCTCTGTCTCTCCTCCTCTCTGTATATCCGGCTTTCCAATAATAATAAAATCTTAAAAAAAAAAATGTAGGACAGGCATCAATGTGACTGCAATTCTAAGAGGAATTAAAATGTGAAAATTTGAAGGAAATTTCCAGGAAGCTAAAAGCTCACAAAAGAGAAAAGTACTTTTTAGTAAAATGGGATATACTGTATTTTTAGGTTAGCTGGAGTAAATATTTTCAGGTTTGGTTTAGAAGCTGATGTTAATATTCACATAAGAAGCTCTGGATGGGAATAGCCAGCTCTCTGCTCTGGTTTGTATGTTCAGAGTTCTGTGGCATAATCTTTTCATAGTTTCTTAGTTTAAATCTCTGAAACGTTCACCATGAAGTCAGTCAATGGAGATTTTGGAAATCTGTTCTGCACAGAAGTATTGTTTGGAAGTTTGTGCAAGATCTTTATTCTCCTGTGCCTTGGAAGGAAAGGATCCGCCGCTCGCATCTCCCTCATTGCTTTGTACTTCCAAGGACCAGCTTCCCCCATGCTCTGCTTTTCCTCCTCCCGCCCTCCACCTACAAGGGTACCTGACAGGTGCTTATTTCCCTGTCAGTGCTCTCTGTGGATGTTTTGCCTTTGACCAAGATATGTTTAGAATATTTTTAATCTGTTGTGAAATTTTGGCAAACAGCAGCCTGAGCACTGCTTTTTCTAACAAATAACTTGCAGATTGTCGTGTTTCTCTTGGGTGAAGGAAAAAAAAACTGTCCAATCAGAACAAAATTGAAATGATATAAATTAGGCTCATTGTTTAGCAAATCGCTGGCTTTAGGTAAGAATTGTAGATAAGAATAGCCTAGCCGCTCTTAAGGATCAGAGCAGGCTGCGGGCATGCATGAAGAAACCAGGCCTTTGTTAGTATCCTTTCTGAAATGGCTATTAAAGTAATTACAGTAATTTATAGATTTTTTTTCTCTCCTTCCATTTCTAAATGGGTTCCATTTTTTGTCTTTTGTCTTGAGTTCCTCAGTGGGAGTGCATGTGTGTGTGTGTGTGTTGTGTAGCTTTCACATAGTGTCCGTGAATGAGCTGCACCCGAGCTGATGAAGTGTGGTGCCCACAGTCGCCCAGGATTGGCTTTGCCTTGGAAGGATAACAGAGTTACAGTGTGCAATGCTATATCTTCATGGTACATTATAATTTGTCACAGTGCTCTTTAGAGTTGCTGTGTTTGAATTAAAGAGACTTTTTTTTCTGATGTCCTTAAAAATATCCATTCACAACAACATTACATCTTGTGTTTTGATGTCATTTTTGCTTGTTGTAAGAATTATAATACCTTATATGATGACTGTTAGAGGAAGATTTAAAGTATCTCTTGACTACATAAAATAGTAGATGACTGTTGTTTAAGACTTAAATTTTTAATATGCTAGAAGGATATAAAGAACTGTATTTTGTACATTTTTTTCTGTATTTGAGTTTTTAAAAAATAAAAACAGACCTGTTCACATCTCAACAATTCATGCTTATTTTACCTTGTGTTTGCCTAACAAATTGAATTAGTAAAGGTAAATTTCTTTCTAGTGAGTTCATATTGAATATGGAGATTAAGCATTTTCTACCTAAGCTTTGGAATCCTTATTGACTACAACAGTAGTTACCACTGTGTGGGCACGTATGCTTGCTCTGGATTTTGCCAAGTGAGATGTTCACCTCATTTGGCAGCTATGACATGTGTATTAGTTTTGGATTTTGCTAAAAATGTTCATTTTGCCCAACGATGTTCACCTATATACACATGATTTTTCAAATGTCCAGAAGATTCGGTGCTGAAAGAGTTAAGGTTTTCTTATTCTGCAGATCACTCATTGTAACCACAGTAACCAATTTACTGTTATTTGCTTAGTCCTAGCAAAGAAAGTCAGTGTTTGGAAAAAGTCTAATTCGGAGAAAAGTACGATTGCAGTGATCCTGATGCATTAAGGTTTTGAGACATCATTAACTGTTTGTGGTTTTAACGTCTGTGGATCTAAATAGGATTTTGTTGCATTTCATTTTTCAGCTGGTTTGACTCCTCAATATTGAGCCAAGTTCAATATAAAGGAAGTGGTTTGAAGTTTTTACTTTTATAAAGGAGCAGTTGGCAAGCAAAAAGGTAGAGACAGATAATGTTTAAGGTAAATACTAGAAAAAATAATTGTAAATTATGGAAACTCCAATTTATCCATAAAATTACAGTAATATTGAGTCTTGCAAAAGATATGAATAGTAAATTTATTACTATTCCAATTGAAATGCAGCAAGTGGAAATGGTTCTATTTTGCATGATTTATATAAATCAACCTGTGTTGCAGCTCTATTTAAAAATGTTACAAAATATAAATGGGTGTGTGCTAAATAGCACAGTTTGGGTTGTTTGGAAGAAATGTCTCTTCAGATTTAATTTTTCCAATTCCAACTCCTTTCCTTCTCAATTTTTGCCTCCCTAAAGATGCTTCATTTCATGGGAGGATTTTATTGTTTGAATGTATAGATACATCAAAATAATTTTTCTTTTACCACTTGAGGAATTTGGCACAATTGATTTAAGTATATTGATCAAATATGTACCTAAAATTATCCTTTGAGGTTACAAACAGAAAAAAATATTAGTTTCCTTAGTATTTTACCTTCTTTTTAATATTAATCCAGAAGTCAAACACTTTTTGTCCTCTCCACTACTGCATTACACATGGTTATAAGTTGCTATCATCTACATCTGGGACTAGCACGGAGGTCCTCCTCTCCTCACTCCCTGCTCCTTCACTTACGCTGACTTCCTCTTCCTTTCCAGGCTGCACTCCCACATTCTAGCTAGTTGTACTCTTGGAAGATATTAACCCAACTAGGCCACAGCTGCTCAGAGCCATTTGATTGCCTTTCATCTCACTCTGAGGAAAATCCAAATGTTTTTCACAGGCTGGACCCTCCTCTCCACTGTCCTTCTTTTCCTCTGTCTGCCTGGACTCCAACCACAGCAGCATCTAAGCAATATATTCCCAAATGCATATATTCCAAAACTGCATCTGCACTTCTTTTTCCTCTGCCTGCAAGGTGCTTCTATCCACTATTCAAAGCCTTTGATTCCAGCTCAGATGCCGCGTTGTCTAGAGGCCTCCATTCACCAATGTGTCTGAAATAACACTCCTTTCTTTTCTATGTTGCTATTTCATCTTTTACTGCACCTGTTGTTATCTGACATGATATATTTTTTGTTATATCCACGGGAATCCAAGCTGTACGAAGAAGTGGACTTTTTGTTTTGTACTCTGATTCGCAATAACTATTTTTGGCTCGTAGTAGTTGGTATAATTGCTGTATAAGTGAAAATTCAAAGACCTAGTCTTGAGAAGATGTTGAAATTCCATTCTGCAGTAGCTGTTAAGAGCAAGTTTTCAGTGTAAGAGGAGAAAGAGTTGAGGCTCAGTGAATCCTGGAAAGGTTAGAACCTAAATAGATCCTTCAGTTGCACAAACCCATCCCTGGTGTATTTTCTGCTATTTGTGTTCACATCTTGTTTACTCTATTTTTTATTGCTTTTCTCTAGAAATCATCTTTTAGAAAAATACTCTGATTTACAACCTGAGAACAGTCAGATAATACGGAGACCTTTGTCTAGGCTCGTCTGAAAAACCTTTCATGCTTTTGTGTTTCATATCTCTAAGATCTACCTTTTGCCAGAATTTGTCCAACACACTTTCCCTTTTTGGTCGACTCCACTAGTATGTTTCAATTATTTGTACTTGGGAATCAAGGCCATAAAAGAGTAGCTAATGTTTTCAATAAAATAAAACAGCAAAATGGGTTTTGGGCCTTGTGGTTATTCAGATTACCACATTCTATATAACCGTTTCTAAGTTCACATCTGGACGCTTGATTTTAGGCTCCTAATAGTGAACACCCTTGGACCCAGCAAGTAGGGACTGCCTGGGTGAACTCTTGTCCCCCCATGAGAGATTAAGTTCCTAGCACTCCTGGCTTTGGGCCTAGCCCCGTTCTGGCTTTTGCAGAGTTTCAGGAAGTGAGCCAGCAAATGGAATCCCTCTCTGTTTGTTTCTGTGAATTTGAAATAAAAACTAATAAATGTATACAGCTTTTCTGATTATCTTCAAAGATCAGTTATTGAATTTTCAATGTATTTTTAAAAGAAATATTTCACAAAATGTTCTCTAGAGATCTCAAAATGCCAATATGTGTTCTCAGACTGTGTTAATCTTTTATTTTGCTGTCAAGAAGATGCCTATTACCCAGGTTTATGAATTGTAACAATACAGGTTCAGATATTCTTAATTTTGTTTATTGAAGATAGTTTTTCTTGGATAACTGATAAAAACCAACTGGTTAAAGTAAGTTATTGATAAATACTAGTTCAAAATAAAGACCTCATATCTGAGCTATCAGGAAATGAGTTATAAGCAGAAAAACTTCTTTGACCATTAAATTTTTAGTCTATTAAGTACGGGTTATCATGGATATAAGTTATAATGAAGATAGAAATAACAATTGAATACCTAGGTGGAACAAACTGTCTTAGGACTTCACATAATGGTATCTCTCTGAATCCTGAAGTCATTTTATATGAATCTGCTTACCCTGATGTTAAGCAGAGGAAATGAGAATTTAAGGTTGATTGATTTGGCCTTGGTTTATGTAAGTAAAGCAGAAGGAGCCAAGATTTAAATTCAGTAATCTCTAACTCTCAGTCTCAGAATAATCTCAAAGCAAGGAAACCTCCATGATTGTATGAAATTCAAAATAATGGTCCCTGATTTTACAGCCAGAATATAGGGAGGCCCTCAGAGTTATTAAAACCTGTGAGCCTCTTTTTTCACCACGCTGCATTTACGGGCCTAGAGATGGAGTCGTTCTGCTTGCTTGGCTGTCTCCTAGGGTTGTTTCTTAGGGCTTCATTTTCTGGCAGGTGCTTTCAGTGTTAGCTCCCTGTCATCTGTGGAAAGAAATCAAATAAACAACATGGCTAAATCAGTAAGGTAACTCATGCTGTTTAAAAATTGTTCTGACTAGCACATTCCTCTGCTTCTCTTGGAGGAGGTTTTATGACATCCTATTTCCCAGAAGTCTGGATCTGGGAGTAAGAAAGATCATTGCAAAATTTAACTCCACAAATAGAAATTTACATTTCCCACTCATTTTGTCTGCAGAAACTCTGACATTTCCACCTTTGCTAGCTGGAAAAACCCACCAATAACAAAATGTGTACTGATGATCGCTTAGCATAGAGTTCTGCTCCTGTTTGATCTGTTCAAGAAGGAATCACTAGAGCAATTTTGCTGAGATAATTCTCTTCATTGAATAATTACAGTTGTTAATATGTTTTCTATCTTTGGATTAGAAGGGAAGTAGAGAAGGAGAGGTACAAGCTTCAAGAGTTTTTAAGAGTGGTTTGATAGGATGACAAGCATTGATTGAATAAGATGTTTAATATGTTGCTAATTTTTTGAAAATAGTTTCAGGTGTTGCTTGCGTTGAAGATGAGGAGATAGGAGAGTTTCTTCTTTAAAGTACCTGTATAAGCATAAACTAGGTTATTTGTGATACATACTTTTACCATTTTCTGGCAATCTAGCTACTACTATTTATATTTCTTTTTGGGAGTTCTTAAGTAGGCCAAAGCAGCCATTTCTCTAAGCAGAATTTTGTGTAATATTTTTTGAATCCTTTATGCAATCATATTCTCCTGAAGGATATGGAAGGTAAAGTTTATATAGTAAAACTGACCTGCCATTCTCTAGTTTGGGTTAGGAGAGGGTGTAGGATACTAACCAATCCTTGAGGTTTGATCAGTTACTTCACAGAACCACCTCAGTTGGAAACCTCATTGCATCAAATGTTCTATATGAAGGATTGGAAGATTTATTGTGTGTAAAGAAAATGATGTTTTTCTCTCATCTTCTAAGCATGGGGCTCCGGGGGGCAGGGCTCCAGTTCCAAGAGGTGAAAGTCATGTAAGTACTGAATATGCATATGCTGTGATCTAGAGAGTCCAAGGAAAAGATGGTTTATGAAAGTTGTAAGGAAGAAGTTGATATGTGATAAGGAGTTGAGGAATGAATAAGAATAAGAGGGAAGGGGAAGCCAAAGCAGTCTGAGTATTGAATGATGTATTTTGGCAATAGATTTGCTAGTTAAAGAAGATAAATCAACTTAGTGTTAATTTCATTTCTGTTTTGGAAAAAGTTGACAAACAAATTTGTGAAGATGGACAAGAGTTGTATCATCTAACACCTCCTGATTTCAGGGGAATCAGCTTTGTGTGGAACTGCATTTGTGTATGTATTGGGGAGGTAAGAGGCATGACCTACCATATGTCCCAGCCATTCCACTCTTGGGAATATATCCAAAAGAAGTGAAACCAGCATATGAGAAAGTAACCTGCAACCATGTATTTATAGAAGCATAATCCACAACAGTGAAGACATGGAAACAACTCAGATGTCTGTTAAAAGAGGAATGGATAAACAAATTGTGGTACATCTACTCCATGGAATACCATACAGCTATTAAAGAGAATCAAGTGTTAGCATTTGCAACAAAGTGGTACCAACCTAAGACCATTATTTTTAGAGAAATAAGCCAATCTCAAAAGGACAAATATCATATGCTTTCTGATGTAAGGCAACCTTTATGCAAACTACAAAAACAAATAGATACATAGATAAAAATATATATTCATATACTCACCTGTATAACAGAGACTAGCATACCAGGAAGTGAATCACAATGCAGTATACATCTCTACTCCCAAATAAAAGGAAAATTCCCCCACAAAACTGTTAAATACACCTTGACAATAGGATACTGAATCTTCTGCCATTGTCTATACTTACAATGCCATGATACACTTAAATAGCAGAATGTTATACTTGTGACTGTTATTGAAGGGCTATGCTATTCTAATAATATGAAAGAAAATGGTGTATAAGGGAGAAAAAAAAGAGAGAGAGGAGGGAGAGAGAGGAGAATCCCTATACCTATAAATCCACATCATAGAAAATAATCATACTTTTTAAAAAAGAAAATAATAGGAAATGAAAGCTTATATGAGTTTAAAGTAAGGTAGCTAAAACTGTGTCCTGTTCTGCATCCTTGTGATAGTCATGTTATTCCCTTATGTGTTTGTTTGGTTAATACATTAGGTTCCACAAGACCAGGTATTATTTTGGTTGTTTTAAATGCTGAGTTACCAGTGCAGGGTCTAATGCATGCCATCTCTTTCATGAATATGAGTCAACTTTGCAAAGTTCATTAGGAGCTAGAATTCAAAGATAGTTATTTTTGCCCAGAAAATTAAAAGCTATGTATACTTTTTCATAATTTTAACTTCATGAACTTTTTGAATACTCTTTGATGTTCTGAGTAACCAGTAATGATTAAAAGAAGTTGTATCAATGGGTCTGTAGGCCATTAGGAATATGTAGTAAGCTATCAAATTACTAGCCCTTTATTTTCAGATTATAAAGTTGTCTATCATCCATATACCAAGACATTTCCTGATTTTGCTTCTGTTTTTAAATGTTAATTAAATTTCATGTAAGAATGGAGGCTAGGATATATTTTTTCATAACTTTACGCACATCACTAATTACTATTATTACGCAGTATAGTTGTATGTTTATAGTCCACGATACCCAAGGACACTTGTTATGAAGAAGTAAAGAGTTTCTGAGCCTGCAGTCACAAAGTGATGTCAAAGCAAGTCAATGTGGATTACTCTGATTTGATCAGTACACATTGTATACATATGCTGAAATAGCACATTGCAAGCCATGATTTATACAGTTATTGTTTACCAACTTTGTAAAAAAAAAAAAGAGTTTTAGAATACTCAGAAAATAAAGATTGCATGGGAAAGAAGAGCATTGTTTCTGTTAGCAAGCTTCCTCTGGAACTAATGTTTCCAAAAAGTTAACAGTGATAGCGACTTCTTATGTTTCTTTAAACAGGTGATATAATGGCAAGTCACACTGAATTTGAGTCTGTTTTTTGAGGACTGGAATAACATGGTCAACCACAGGGCATCATGATAAGGTGAAGGGTTAGTACAGCTTCCGAAGTTCTGGAGAAGTGAAAATGTGAGGGGTCAGGATCTTTGCACTTTCTCAATACCCATTGACTAGTGTGTTAAATATCTGTGGCCACGTCACAATAGGAATGTTCTTTTCAGCAAATTCAGGCAGTGGGTGGCATTCCAGTATGATTTACGTAGATCCAAAGCCTGAGCTTAGTCAGGTTATCATGTCAAACGGGCTTTTTAAGTTATAAAATTCTAGACAAAGTAAAGCCTAGTGTGCAAATGATTTCTGCACCTTGCTCACTGAAGGAACTGTAAGCTGTACTTTGATAAAGAGGAAAATGGCAAATTTTGCATAAAACACAGTATTGAATGAATGAGGCTGAGCTACTTGGTGATGGTTTCATTGTGACTGTATGGCTGTATTTGGCAAGCAGAGAATTCCTAATTTTGTCTACTGCGAGGCTCCCAAGGAGACATTTATATTAGTAATACTGAATTTGCAAACCTGTATTTTGAAATTTAGCTTTATTTGTATTCCATGTCTCTCTGGGAGGTGTGCAGTACATTATGAAATTCTGTGCTTCTACCCCCTGCTAAGGATTTGAATTCTTAGCCTAATTAATCATTAAGTGTTGTCAGTCTATCATGATGTGGTTAATTATCAGAGAGAGTGTACGTGTTTCAGACAGCCATGACCCTTTCCTGGGTAACTATAGAAACCTTAGCAGTACTAGTTATTATCTGAAATTATAGAATTTGCTTTTTAAAGCATTTTAGCCTTTGATAGTTATAGGGAAATAATTGGTTATCATCTAGGAAGAAAGGAAAACTTGCATATAACTGAGATTTTAAATAATTTATGTGTAATGGAAATGTTCTAAATAATTCATAAATGACAGAAATGTCTTATATAAAATATTTCTGGCCATACTTAAATGGCTTATTTTTTTCTCCCTGGTTCTATATATTTGTTACAAGTCTTTTTTTTTACATACAGTCTTTTCTTCCACTGAGAATGTTTCTAACATTCTCATTGTAATAGAGGTCTGGGTGAGTCCTAAGGCTGGCATTTGGAATGGTAATTTTTAATACACGTAACTTGCATCTCTGGATGGAAAACAGATGAATTGGGGGCTTGTATTTGTATGTACTTGCAAACAGTATTGACAATGCAAAGTATAATTCGTGAATTATTAAAACCATAGCTTTTCAAAGATTGGAATGGAAGGAAAAATCTTTTTTTTTTCAAAATTCTGAGAAATGCTATTGGAATCAAACAGTAAAAAAGGTATGTCACTGCACTTTTTAATATGAGCTCTGCAAGAATTACATTGTCAACAACAATACAATAAAATGGATTATATATAAAAAAAAAAAAAAAAAAAAAGAATTACAGTGTGAAAGGGGGTGAGTATCAACACAGAAGATAGAAATCTGTATTTTGACTGTGTTTCCTGAATCATCACTCAGGGAATAGGTGATATCCTCTTTGGTTGAGACAGGGTTTGAAGTGAGTCTTCAAGCTCTCATTGCTAGAATAAAGTTTTATATATATAACGATAGTGATTTTTTTGTATGGTGACATGTGAACAAGCTTATTTATAGATCATGAGCCACATGGTTCTTTCTTATTTTTGTGCATGTTTGCTTTCAAGAAGAATGCAGTGAGCAAAAAACTTACATCTCCATTTTGAATCAATGCTAGATTCCTAAGAAGTTATTACAAGAGCTTTATGGTGTTTGTTGGTACTTTCAGATAATATAAGCAAAGCAGATCATCACAATATTTTCAAAAGATGTAATAAACATGTACATGTAAGCATCTAGACTTGGGTTGAAATGTTTCGCCTTCACATTAATTTTTTTGCACACTTAATTCTTCAAGTTAACCTATACCTACAATCAATTGTAACATAGAATAAGCCAATTTTCATGTCAATGCTTAGTTTTCATATCAAAGCATAAAGGTTTGGTAATAAGAATTAGCTGCCAGCTCAGCCCATGGAGGACATTGAGAATGATTGCTTTCTGTTGTAACTACAATTATTTTTGACAGAAATCAAGTGGCTGCACATATTAATAATGGAAGTTTTTTCAAGGTTTCTAGCCTTGTGGGAGCTAAGTCCAAACGTATGCAGCGTGAACATACCTACCTTCAATCTGACTCTTTGTTAATACAGTTTCTTAGTCTCAATTTCTTTGATGAAACAAAGTAACAGGTAGGTTGTTTTTGTCCAGGTGGTGGCATTACCAATTATGCCATTCCAGGTATCTTACTAATAGCTTTCTCAGCTTTTGCTGTTAATATTTATCCCTCCTGACTTTATTACTCTACAAGTTTTCAGACTAATATTGCTGTTAAACATTTGCATGATGAGAAACAATGAAAATTAAATGTGTCATTTACAAGATTTGAAGTTACAAATCTTGTGAGCTGGAAGAGTTAGACTCTGGTGCAGCAAGTGTGGTGTCCCTGGTGTCGTTATGCCAGCATGTTGATCAGCCTCATTATCTAAGAATCTTCTGGTGCTCTGGCATGCTACAGCTGTGACTTTGCCTTTGTCTCTAAAATAGCTGTCTTTCACTTGCATATGCATGAGGAAATGTTTTTTTCATATTAGTAAATCAGTTAAGAATTTCATTCCTTGTTAGCATGATATTGTTTGCTAAATATATATTAGTATACTTCTGGTTAGTTATCAGCTTGAATGAAGTCATACCAGTCATCCATTTTAAAAAATTTTAAATTTGCCATATTAAGATGAAATTCAAGGGAACCAAATCTATGTTTAACATTTTTATAAAGATGAATTTTTACATTGTATCTTTCTCAGTTAGCCAATGCATGATTTTATCTCCCTTTATGGTTCCCTGACCCTCTTCAGTTAAGTATGACTATTTCTGATCCATTGTGTTGATGTGTTGGGTTTTATTCTGTTGATTATTAATGACAATTGAATTTTCAAGTTCATATTTCATCTGGTAAGATGAAGAGTGGGTTTTGTATGTTTGTGCTTATCTCTTTCAAAGAGAACCGTTATCTTTTGAATATTTCTTTCCATCTACCTATTGTAGTATTTTCCTATAATTTAAATTCAACCAGAATATGGCATGCCACAAACTGTACTTCTCACATTGAACTTATCTGACTTACTATGTGATTCATCAATGGTTTTAAGTCCGAGTTTCTCCGTGAAATCTAGAACGTGCTGTAACATAACAGAATGGCCAAAACACTTATATAGATACATCCTGACACAATCAAGTGTGTATGATTTAGGGTTGATTTGAAATGAGACGTTTTCTCCTACTGTGTCAACAGTCACCTTCTTGCCATGTCATTGCATTGATTCTTTTCTGTGTAAAGACAGAAAGATAACTTTAGTGTCTTTCTCCTTGTAAGGGTACTAGTTCTACAGGACTTGTCCCTACCATTAAAACACTATTTGGCTTAATTACTTCCTTAAAGAACCTGACTCCAGATACAATCACATGGAGGAATTCAGGTCAATCTGTAACCCAGGGAGTTATAGTTAATACACAGGGAGTATTTATTGTGTGCCCAACATTCATTTACAGAAAACCCACTTTATAGCTGGTTGAAACTGACAAACTGAAAGGAATTAGTGAATCGCACCAAATCACAGATGGTAAGGGGACAAAGTTGGAATTAGATTCCAGGCAGTGCTAAAAAATGGCCTCAGAGTGCTAAATTTATTTGGGTTATAATCCTAGATTGGATTTCTTTAGGGTTTTTGTTGTATAAAAATGGATTTCCAACTTTTTTTGTTGATGATCGACTTTTTGCCTACTGAAACAATGAAGAGAGAAGACCCCTAGAGCCTGAGTTACTGAGTTCAGACTGTCTACTGGAAAATACAAATGTTAGAATCAACTACCTCACTAGAAAGTTGTGATAATTAAAAAAAGTATATTACAAATAAAATTATTTCTTAGCCTCTGACCTGGTGTGCAATATACACTGTTAGAGTGAATTGTTATTAAATTATAGCAGTAGATTCATAATGATTGCAAGCAAATTAGTTATTTTCCTTATTTTTCTTAGAGAAGGCCTGCCTATGGAAAGGTGTTTCCTATAAATTTGTATAAATTTACATGCTTGTGAATCAGTAGCAGCATGGAGTGTGTGTGCTCTGGCAAACTCACCAACTTGAAAAAAGCATCACAGTTAAAAATTTTTTTCCAGCTTTATTTGTCAGAATTTTTAAAAATGTTTTTTCATGTACTTAAATGGCAGAAGAGATAAGACCACACATATGCTAGTAGGCTTTAGGGTTTTAGGACTTAAAGAAGGTAAGGGAGCAGCTAATTAAAATAGAAAAGACTTTATAGCGGACATTATAGGGGGTGTAAAAAGAGTGTGTCTGGAAAGAGGGCAGTGACTTTGAAAGTGGGCTTCATTCTGTTTGAGCAGTAGACATCATCTCTACTTAAGCTTGCTTGTTGGAGTAGATAAGAAGTTTCACACAGACCATGATAAGGTAGGAGGATGATGTTCAGAGGGATCTTGTTGAAGTTTATAAAGTGTGTTGTTCAGCTGTTTGGAATGCCCTAGGTTGAGGGGCTTGCCGGAGAAATACAGGTATGAGTGGTTTCTAATTACATGTTTGCACCCAATTTCCATCAGGCCTTTGGGTTCAGGCCCAGTGTTTTCACACTTCATCAACTGGTCCTCTCCACAACTTGCCTGTAGCACCCAGGCCCAGGTCAGACCAAAGCCTGAACCCAGCAACTGCATCCAGGGCTCCCATCTTGGTAACAGAGGCTCCTAACCATTATTCCAAAGAAGAGGTGCCAGGACTCTAATCAGCACTCCCATTTGGAATGCAAGTGTCTTAGCAGCAACCTGACCCACTTGTCTATAATGCCTGTTATTAGTGGAGCATTTTTGATTTTGACCTACGTGATATGGTGTTTCTATGAAATCAGAACATTTTTTAAAGTTGCACAAACAGCAGGCTGTCCCACTCTAGCATAAGATAGTACCCAAATTATCTAAAATACAGATGCCCTCCACTTTCATTTGGCCCTTGAAGTGGTTACTAAACCAAGGTGGTTCCTTTTGTGCATCTGTCTTCTCATTCAGCACAGCTGTTTCTGCTTTTGGAAAAGCAGAATGCTGACCATGCCTCAACAATTTTTTTTTTTTCATTTCATAGCTCAACCCCAATTCCATATCTTAATTTACTCGGCAGCCATTTAGTTTTTTGGAGGCAAAACTGGAAGCAATGAAGTGGAGAAAAAGAAAGTCAAGGAGAAGGCCAAAAGGAGAGGGCAAAGCCTGACAGGACCCTCTGTTAACTGCCTTTCCTCTCTGGGTCCATTAGCAACATCAAAAGCATGATGTGCTTGTTGATTTATGTTAGAAACCCAGGACTCAAAGCTCATTCCTGGATCTGTTCATTACATGCTCTAGGAGTGGAAGAGCTAATGCAGCTTTGAGTTGTTGGAATTCAAAGCGAACAGAAATTGTTTGAGTTGGATCCTGAAGGTTAAAAGGTCATTGTGAAGTTCAGTAGCTGTTAGGTACCATTATCCATGTCCTTGGTGGTCTAGTGAAGGAAAATGACATGCATTGGCCATTCAAGGAACCTTCTGACCACAGTTAACATTTCTTCAGGGGGCAGCTGTTTCTGTTTCAAGCAGTTTATATATATGACTGAAACTTTGCTATCGAGCTACTTTGAAGTTACTATAATTAATTTATAATTATATTATCCATCCTTAATTGACAAAGATTGGGTTTTGATCAGATTAACATCAAATGTGTTTTCAGCAGTGTCTTAAAAATTGATTTGTATTACTCCACTAGAATTTTCATTGAATGTCTATAATCATGTATTTTTTTGAAGTTAGGTTAAATAATCATAATGCACCCATAAAAAATAGCCAAGGTGTAGATCTTATATGACATCTGTTTCTTTGCTCTAATCAATTGAAGAATTAAGTAACAGTAACCAAAAACTCTGAGTAGCTGTTGGTAGTGTAACCCACGAGATTAGTAAGTTTTACAAATAAGTTGCCATTAATATATGACAGATATTTTATGCCTTGTAATACTATTTTCATTGTTGGCAATTCTTTTTAACCTACCCCTTTCTCTATGAAATATCTGCTTGCTTGCTTTGCCCATGTGACCCAGCCGTTTTTTAGATTTCAAGGTGTTTTCTCTAGTCTCTCTTGAACTCTACTATTGTTGAATTAAGTGTCAATAGTAACTTGGATTGGCAAAGATCTCTTTCCAGGTGGATCTTTGCTATCTCACCATTTTCATGACCAATTTGGCAGCTGCTTAACTTCATGGACTCAGTTTAGAAGTCAGCTCTTGGCCTCAGCGCAGTAGCTTAGTGACTGAAGTCCTCACCTTGCATGTGCTGGCATCCCATGTCGGTGGGTGCAAGTTTGTGTCCCAGCTGCTCCACTTCCCATACAGCTCTTTGCTTGTGGCCTGCAAAAGCAGAAGATAACCCAAAGCTTTGGGACCCTGCACCCATGTGGGAGACCTGAGGAAGATCCTGGTTCCTGGCTTTGGATAGGCTCAGCTCAGGTAGTTGTGGTCACTTGGGGAGCTAATCAGCTGATGGAAGATCCTTCTCTCTGTGTCCATTCTGTGTAAATCTGCCAAAATAAATACATAAAATCTTAGGAAATACATAAATAAATCTTAGGAAAAAAAAGGAAAATCAGCATTCCTGTGCATGTCTTCCTTATGTTGGCGTTGCAGGCCATATAGACGTTCCTGCAGTGTACTAACAAGCTTGCAGAAGTATGTGCCCTTCCTAGAGCACTTAAATGTATTGGTCCCCTTATCCAGATCACAGACTGCTTCTTTATGTGTGTCATTTTATCCCAGCACTTTAGCCCAGTACCTGCGTAGACATTCAATGTGTGCCCATAACTTGAAAAGATTAGTAAATTTCATTTATTTTTCCTCTTCTCTTCTAAAGTCATTTTAAACATTAAACTGATAGCCAGAATCTTCATTGGGTGCTGTTAATATATTGTGTCAATGTGTAAAAAACAGCGAATTACTGCTTATTTTAATTTGGGGAAGTATGATTATATGGTGGTCAGGTAGTTCAAGACAGTAAATGATAAATGGCAATGTCCGATTCAACAGGATTTTATGTTCAGGGAATTTGAAGTGTGCCTTTTCCATAGACTTGATTTGCTACTCCTTAAGGTCCTTTATCTTGGACTTGGTACAGCACTCTTGTGCTAAGGTGCTTTGTATTTGTATTCTGTTTGTTTGCTTTTGATCCCTTCTGTGAATTACTGTAGCAACAGTTTCAGTGACCACTTGGACTTCAGCCACTACACAGTGACTTGAATTTACCATCATTGCCTTGGATGCCCATAAGCTAAACTTTTGAAAAATTGCTACATTCTAGGGTACCAGGGAACAACACTAGAACCTAGTCAAGCTAATGAGTTTTTGTACTATCTGTTTTCTTTTGTACACATTACTCTGAGCTCCTTTCAATTTTTGAGGATGACTTTTTTTAAAAAAATATTTATTTATTTTTATTGCAAAGTCAGATATACAGAGAGGAGGAGAGAAAGAGAGGAAGATCTTCCGTCCGATGATCTACTCCCTAAGTGACCACGATGATGGATGCTGGAGAGTGCTGATCCAAAGTCAGAAGCCAGGAACTTCTTCCAGGTCTCCCACACGGGTGCAGGGTCCCAAGGCTTTGGGCCATCCTTGATGCTTTCCCAGACCCCAAGCAGGAAGCTGGATGGGAAGTGGGGCTGCGGGATTAGAACCGGTGCTCATAAGGAATCCCGGCGCATTCAATGCGAGGACTTTAGCCACTAGGCCATGCTGCCAGGCCTGACTTTATTTTAACTTGAAAAAACTGCATTGATTTCCTTAGTGAATAACAAACACTGTTTTTCAGAGATGTTACGTACAGTCCCACCAAGGCAATGCGAAACTAGGAGTCCTATTGGAGACATTATGAGTACCGTGAAAATCAGAAAATCTTTGCTCCCATTTTCAATTTAATGAAAATGAAAATATCAGTAAAACTAAAAGCATTCACCAGCCGTGCACTCAGAAATGGTCATGACTTAGTGAATTGCTTAGCTCTCTGGGCACATATGATGTGAGTATTTTCTTCTTTAGCATCTAGATCAACCAAACCTACTTCTGTATCTTGTTTCTTAACATCACTTTTTGAAACATCTCATCAAGCATGAAAGGATAAGTTTGCATTATGGAATATTTGGAATTACTCCACAATATTTTAAATCAGTTTTTACGATCTCAACTCATTGTAGTGCTATTCCTTATCTATAAGGTAAAAAATGGCTACACCTGTGACATATTGAGTTTGCTTGGGATTGCCTTGAAGATCTCTAGATAAAATACATGATACAACATTCCTCTTTTTATTCTACTTCATCCCCCTTTTAGAGACCTGCTACTTTTTAAATTCCTTGTGCATTCTAGAGAAATCTATATTCAGATAGTCAAGCATGGTTGTTACCAGGAGTGGTTTCAATCCAAATGAGGACTTAACTTTGTGAAATATGTTGTTGTAGTGCCATTACCATTGGAAATGGAAATGCAGAAGGCAATCTGTAATTACTAGGGTACATATGCTCATGCTTGGTCACCTCTTGGTAAACAAATTCTGGGGAACAATTACCTGGTACTAACAAAAAGGGTCCTTGTTTCCTGTGGGCTCCGAGTGAGGGAGTTTTGCTATAGTCTCATATTAGTGTTATCAGCTCACATTTAGGATTTTAAGATTTTCCATATACTCATAATTGGTAGAAATTATCTTCTGCCACCTTTCAAGGAAAAATAGAATTTTAAGTTGTCAGTTGCTTATAAAAGAGATTTCTGAAGAGGGTCTCAAGACCAGCTTTCTGGAGAGGGTTGAACTGATACACAACTGTTGTTTCTAGTATTCTTGTAGGGTGTACCCCTCCTACACATGTCTCTGCTTTGGCAGAGTATAATGGTTGAACTGGACTTGTGTATTGATCCTGGCAAAGAATGAGGTCTCTGTCGTATTGCAATCATGATCTCCCTACTTTCACACAGTGCCTAGTCTGTAGCAGATGTTTAATTCATGTTTCATGTTGGAAATTGCTTTTAAATGACTCCTGTATATTTATATATCAGATCAGCTAGTGGTCATGTTTTTTTTTAAAAGATTTGCAAATTTATTTGAATGGGAGATAGACTGAGACCAGGGAGAGAAGAGAGATAGAGAGGTTAAGAGAATTAATTTCCATCTGCTGGCTTGTTCCTCAAATAGCCACAGTAGCTTAGGCTGACCCAGGCTGAAACCAGGAGCTGGGAAATCCATCTGTGTCGTTTCCATGAATGTCAGGGACACAAATGCTTGTGATGTCATCCATTGCCTTTACAGATGCATTAACAGGAAGAGGATTCAGAGGCAAAATAGCTGAGAGTGTGATATGGATTGTGGACAGTGCAAGCGGTGGCTTAACCAGTTACTTATTGTATTTTAACACCAGTCCCAGAAACCATCTTTGATAATAGTTATCTTAGAGTGATATTATGTATCTGGTCATATATTCACTTACATTTTATTAGATGTATTGGGAGAGTAGAATGCACAGAGATTAATGGACTAATATTTGCACAAAATAAAAGAAAGAAAATAGGTATCACACTCCAGACTGACACGCTATTGGACCAGAATGTACAAGCCAGATTCTTAACTACTCTAAAGCATTAGTTCATAGCAGCTGTTCACTTCCCTTGCAGTGTTCTGTGACTCAATGATTTTGACTTAGTGTTATCTATAATCCATAAGATTTTTTTAATGTATTATAAACCATCAGGGTGAAAATATCCAAGGAAGTTAAATATCTCTACAATGAGAATTTCATAACATTCATAGTGAACAAGGAAACAAGAAGACATGCACAAAAATGGAAAAAAATTTCTGTATTCCTGGATTGGAAGAATTAATATCAAAATATTCATAGTACTAAAAGCAATTTGTATATTCAATGTGTTCTCAATCCAATTATATACAGCCTTTTTCTCAGAATATAGATAAAAATATGTGAAAATATGTGTGAAAGCAGAAAAGACCCCAAATAGCCAAAGCAATCCTAGAAACAAAAAAAATGACTGAGCCATCAAGATACCAGATATTAAAACACACTACAGGACATTGATAATCAAAGCAGCCTGACACTGACATTAAATAAAACAGACACATCAACCAATGGATCAAAGTAGAAACCCCAGAATTAATCCATGCATCTATAACCAACTAACATTTGAGAAATGAGCTAAATCAGTCCTCGGAGAAAGGATTGCCTCTTCAATAAATGGTGCTGGGAAAACTAAAACTGTGTGTGCAGAAGAATAAAACAGGACCACCTGCAATTATTCTTACACAAAAACCAACTCAAATGATCTAAATCAAAAGACCTGATATCATAAAATTTCTAGAGGAAAGCATAGGGGAAATTGTGCGACATAGGCTAAATAGGCTAATCCTCTGCAATTAAGTACTAGCATTCCATATGGAAACCAGTTCGTGTCTTGGCTGCTCCGCTTCGTATCTAACTCCCTGTTTACAGGCTGTGGAAGCAGTGAAGGATGGCTCAAGTCCTTGGTAACCTGGTTGAACAGAAAGAAGCTCCTGGCTCCTGTCTTTGTGTCAGGTCAGCTCCAGCCTTTGTGGCCAATTGGGGAGGAAACTAGCTGATAGAAGGAGTGAAACAGGAGATTTCCCCCAGGTCTCCCATGCACTTCAGGGTCCCAAGGATTTGATCCATCCTCTACTGCTTTCCCAGGTTACCAGCAGGGAGCCTGATGGGAAGTGGAGCAGCTGGGACACAAAATAGTGCCCATATGGAATTCAGGCTGTTACAAGTTGAAGATTCAGACACTAGGCTATTGTGTCAGGTGCACCAATATATTTTTACGAATTCATAGAACGAATTGATCTGTTGAGTGAAATGTTCATCAGCTCAGTATTTCAAATTTGTTATTTTATGATTTTGAACAAGTCAGAATGATGCTGTTCTGAAAGCTTTCTGTATAATTTTTGGAGTCTGAAGTTTCTCATCAGGTAGGACTTTATGTAGAAGTGTCTTTTTAATTGGAGACACTATGATTATTGACATAATAGCCATATTCTGAACAAACCAATATCTTTTATTCATTAGCCAACACACAGATTGGGGGTTATTTTCTTTACGATTAGAGTTTAGGTAAAACTCAAGGTCCTGATGCTGTCTAAGAAGTGCCCTGGTACTGAGGACAGTGGTCCCACATGGAGTTGACATCACTTGTTTCCAAGGCACTATCAGGAAATCGGTCCAATTAGAGCCTTTACACTTGAAGCAGCCTCTGAGAAAGCTAGGAAATAGAGCAGAAAACGAATGGTTGTTTTTTTTTTTTTTTTTCTATAGCCACGGCCTCTAGGAGGTTTTTTGTTTGTTTGTGTTTTTTAATTTCTTGTTTTTCTTCAATATTTGCCAGTGTCCTGAAGGATATAGGGAATGTAAAAGATTTCCCATAACTTCAGCAAATTAAATTCATAAGCAAGTAAATGCCAGGAAAATGGAATGTAGTTCCCTTTTATCTTAGAATTGGGGCAAGCGTGAAAGCTCTTCTGTGGTCCTTTGATGGCTTCTATGTAGTTGTGTACACTGGGCAACCAGAGCGGACTTCAGCTTGGCCCATGAATCAGAGTCTGGCTGACACCAGTTCTGTCTAGACTTAGAGTTTGATCTCGTTTGTCTGTAGTATTACTTCCTATCAAAGGTAGCTTGTTCATTGATATCATTCCCCTATTACTCAGTTATGAGCAATCTGCCATCTGTATCAGTCATGCTATCATAGGTCTAAGAAAAAAGTAATGCTTTATGAGTGAATTTTTGAAATATCTGTCACATTTAATTTTGTAATGCGAAGGAAGAGTTATGGAGCTGATGTGGTGGTATAGTAGAAAAGGCAGTACCTGGAGCACTGGGATCCCATAAGGGTACCATAAGTGTGAGTCCGCTCCACTTCATTGTATTCTCGCTTTCTAACACACCTGGGAAAGCAGCATAAGAAGGCCCAAGTGATTGGGACCCTGCTTGTGTGTAGGAGACTTGGATGGAGTTCCTGGCTCCTGGCTTTGGCCTGTCTTTTTCCTAGGCTGTGGTAGTTATTGGAGTGAACCAGTGGATTCAATTTCTTTCTGACTCTGTGATTCTGCATTTTAAATAAATAAATCTATAAGCAAATATTATAGAAGGGCTTTTGGAATATCAGATTGTGTTTGAGGGATAAATCATGGAAGTTATTTTTGGTAATGAGGTTTACTTTCAATTTGAACCCAGTAAGACAATTTCAGTGGCTCACCTGATGTAAGGATGTACTGCTTTTCAGCTTTCTGAATACTGTTCACAGAATTGGGCTTTGTGAATTGTCTCACTTTATTAAAATGAAGGTTTACCAGCAATCAGATTTTGCAAGGATCAGACACACTATTTCATTAACCTTATCTGCATATCTATTATTACTTGCAGATTATTGCAATGTAGAAAATGAAAATGCTTAATAATGATCCCAAGGTGGTGTTCACTCTCCCTGGGTTTTATTTATGTGTTAATCCACATTACTTCTGTCCTTCAGAGCTGAGAAGTAGGGGCTTTGCACTTGGTGCTTTTCAAAGTTCTTTAATATTAATAACTATTGGTGCTGCTGGAATTTTTTTTATTACATTTACTAAAGTATCTGTAGGAATATGGGTTCAGAAAGAGTGCTAGAGTGTATCTCTCACATTTAACAAAAAAAGTTTTCTGGAGCGCGTGCCCTTGGGAAACGTGATAATGAAACTTGGGAGGGTGTTAAAAATGTAATTTAGAAAGACTTCTCCAATTTGATAAATAGAAAAATTCTGAATAGTGAATCTGATAGCAAATATACATTTATTAGACTTTTGATTGGTTATGGATATGTGCTGAACTTTATGGGCCAAAGCACAAATATCAGAACATATTGTATTTCTTCTTTCTTACATTTTTTTCTTAAAGTACTTAAAATATTATCTGTTGGAACCTATTTCAGTGTTTTTACTTGTTAAAGAATACAGCAATAATGGCTTTAAACTTGAAATCTTAAAACAAATCATTGAAACAAGAGCTTTTGTATTTTTTATCAAGTTTTATATTGACCAAAGAACAATGATATGTACCTTTATTTTTATAGTGCTGGATCATAAGAAAACCAGATAAAACCCTGACTCTCTTTTGAAATGAAATTGTTTTTTTTTAATAGATACAGAATTTGCAGCAAAGAAAGCTTGGAATTTCCCAGTTGGAATCAAAGATAATATGTTCGCCGTCACTCATTCTTGTATTTCTAACAGTAACCAGGAACTGTTTTTCTGCCAATTTGGGTATTTATAACATCATTCTCAGATGGTACAAAATTAGTAATTTAAAAATTAGTCAGCTGCAGTTTTATTGAATTTCAGATCCTGCCAGCAATTGTCTTGACATGACCTTACTGAATGGTCCAGTGAGCCTCTGTGAGGGTGGACGTACCGCAACCCTGCCACCACCACCTGTTCCTATGTACACCTCCCACCAGGTGTATAAACTCCAGGTACTGCACCTGAAACATGAACTTAGTTCTTTGATAAAGGCCTGGATTTTCTTAAGTAGTTATTTAGAAAGATCTATGGTGTCTAATGCAGTTTACAACCTGGTGTGTTTCAGCTAATTTGAATTCTTTTAGATAGCTTGTACACAAATTGCTTGATTACCTCCCACATCTCTCTTAATTTGGATTGCTGAACATAATAATAAGGCTTTGCTTTTTTCTTATAGACCTTTCATCACCTGAATCTTGTAGCACTTCACAATCAGCTGGTAGCAAGCAGGATCACTGACATTCTTTTAGTCCTTGTAGCTGCTTTGTTATCACTCCTGATTGTCATGAGTGTGAATCAGGATTGAAAGAGGCAGACCAGTTATTTTTCTTAATCCAAGTTGATCAAAAGAATTCCCCAGTGATCATACTGACTGATTCTGACAGTGACTGGCATTTGCAAAATAGATGAGGCTACTCCACTTCCTTTTACTTATACATTTTTTTGTATCTTTGATGCAACAAAATTTTAGTTTTATCCAGAATATTTTGTTTCTATTTTAGAGGCCTATTCCATAATCCTTCTTTCGTGGAAAGGGTTACCAATTCTTTTTTTCCCAGGTATTTTCCTTAAGAGATGCATAAGTTTTCTTGAAGATGAAGACTTTAATGCATATATTTGTGCAGCTTGTCTCAGTGGTGATGATTTACTTTTGTACGGTTATCATACGAAAAGGTAGTCCTTTAAGTGAGAAGATGATTCCAGTATCCCCAGTCAGTTATTGTCTTTTTAATAATCTCATTTGTCATTAACCCATATAAGTCAAAATTAATCTCTGAGACTGCATGCTTTGCAATCTCTGAATATACTGATGTGATTTTTGAGTGTAGTGTAATGATTAAGACCTTTAATCTCACTTTGTTATAAAATTTTGACAGTCTGGATTTGTGTTGATTCCGATATGGATGTGCTCGAAGGTTTTAGTATTTATTTGAAATTCAGGGAAATTGAAAGAGGCTTGATCTAGGCTATAGGTGGTTAGTAGATTAAATAAATGAGGGTTCTGGTGGTGTTTCATAAATGTTGGCAATTTTCAAAGCAGCATTCCTCCATCTTTCTGAATGTCAGAGCTCTTTCATGTAAGATTTCAAATCAGTCTTTAACATTAACAGATGATCTATCTATAAATTCCCTTTAACAGAGATGATGTTGTTACTCCAAAGATGAAAATGAAGAGAAGTATTGGAAAGTTGTTTTCTTGCATTTGATGTTTGTAATACTTTGGTAAAGGCAGCACACATACTTTTACACCATGATTCATTAACACAACATGGCTATTGAGTTGCTTGTTGGTGTTGTGTTGTTGTTTGTTTTGTTAAGTTTTCTGTATCAGTGTACTGGTAATGATTCGCCAGCTGGCTTTCAAAACCAGAATAAGGTAGAATGGGACTGATTAGTGGTAATTGCCAATTACCATGGTGAAAATACTTGCTACATGGCCAATTCTAAAATACTACTATGATGTTACTGAGCAGTGGATTGGACAAACATAAGCAGTATATCCATAGGTTATTATCGATGTAAATAACCTCAAGCAGAGATAACAGTCAAAAAATAATCAAGCAATTAGGAAGTGATGAGTTTTGAGTTTTTATTGCATTTGTTTTAAACAGTTCATTTAATTATAATTGTTCAGTAGTGATTTACAAAATGCCTGAACATTTAGTATGCCCTGCTGAGCTGCTCTACACCTGTTTTAGTACACCACTGGAAATGCATTGTGGTGCTGCATCTTGTTACATAGGTGATTTGCTTCTTTTATTATTTTCCTTGTCTTTGAAAACACTGCTACTTACTCTTCAGACAGGCCTGGGAGAGGTGACAGCCAGGAGCCAGGAACTTCATCTGGATCTCAAAAATGCATGTCAGGAGAATAAGCAATTTGACTGTCTCATGCTGATTTTACCCAGGCAATCCTCTGGGATCGAGATTAAAAGAGGAATAGCAAGGACATAAGCCAATGTCTTCACCCACAATGCCACAAAGTTGGCCTCTCTTTTTGGATAACTTATCCCTTTTATGATCACCATTAATAAAAGATTTTCATAATCTCTTTTGCTACATAAAGTAAGTTGGGTGCAAGTGTCATTGTCTTTCAAAAACAAAATGTCCAAATCATGAAAGGAGATATGAGACAGAAGCATTCAAAACACAAACATTAAGTAATGACTAGGTTAAGTGTTCATAATTATCCAAGCTTTTATTAGGGGAAGAAATTATCTCCTTCCATTCTGGTTAGTTCAGTAATGCTTTTGGTAGATAAGATTCTGGTAAACCCTGTCCCTTTACCCATTTTTTTTTTAACACATTGATTGTTATTTTAGATGATTCAAGAGGATTCCTCCACCACTGTAAACAGAAAGGCCATCTGTGATTACATCTTTGGGCTTTGGAGATCAGTCTCAGATATGAGGAGTATTCAGGGCTTATTGGCAAAGAGCCCTTTATGGGTGAGAAATGCTCAACTTATGGGTCAAAGTTGAGAGTTAAATACCTGTGTTGAACTATCATAAACTGTGAACTTCTCTTCCATTATGATCAAGAAAATTCTAATAACAGCTCAAAAATCTCCAAAGAGGGACATTCTGTAGATATTTCCTTGAGATTTTACTTACATGATTATGTCAGACTTTAATTGAGTCTACTCCGAAATGTATTTTCTGAAGGTTGCTATAGTATTGTAGTGTTATTGGGGAAAATTATAAATACCAAAGAAAGGTTTTCCACTTTACATTTAGTAGCACTTGTATCAGAAGTAATGGAAAAATTATTTCTAAATTTTATTAACAGGAAAAGATCTATGCCCTTAAAATAAAGTATCTCCCCCTTTGTCTAAAAAAAAAGGAACCCAAATAGTAAGTTAATACTCCCATTTTGTCTTTGTGATTAGGAATTGAAAGCAAACTTCAGACATAACAAGCATGACTGAGATGTGTTTCCTAAACACTACTGTTGAGTTTGATTTTTCTTCCAGTTGCCTCTGTGTCACTATTTCCAAGCAACTTCAGAACTATTAAAAGAAGGTATGATATAAAATTTTGGCAACATTAGTCCTAAGAGATGTTTATGGATAAGTTAGTGGCAATATTCGTGCTGGCAGAATTAATGTATCAGCATGTTCTGTCTTGTCAGCTGCTCGCAAGCTCAGCTGCAATTTGCTGTCACTGCTGTCTTGCTTCTCTCCTTTCACCAGTGCGGTCATCTTGTGCTTGAACAATTACCTTCTACTTCTGCTTCTTCTTGTACTCCTGTTACCTGGTGTTTCACAGAGGGCAACATAGCACTGCACAACCAGGATAAAGATCACAGAGGGTGAGATAGACCATATTATCAACAAAGGGTAGCAGTTTCCCACATCACCACTCTGGGGAAGAGAACATTAATGCATTACAGGGCATTCCACAGTCCTGTAGCATGTGAGTCAAAGAATGTCATCATCCTCCAGACGCAGAGACTGCTGACTTATTTCAAAGCTTAGTAAGTTGGAAGGCCACTTCTTCCTTCTCTTCCTGAGAAATGGGGGAGCCTGGTGAACAGTGTTATTGTGATTCATTTATCACTGAATCTCAGAAGGAACATGAGCGAGTTATTTCCTAAGATCTGCATTAGAAGTCACCCGTGTACTTGCGATGCCAAGAAGTTTGTTTTCTTCCATATTGTCCCATTTTTTGGTGACATTTGTGTCCAGCATGGTAATATGACCAGTATCGGTTTCCATCTTCTAGTTCAATATATTCCAGTGCAGGTACTTTGTTCTCAATAGCCATGTACCTCTGAATGTGCAACATTCAGTTATACTGTATTTGGATTGTACTTTTAATACCCATATTAAGCTATTCATTAGCTTTAAAAAAAGACTTTGTTTTATAGACCTTGAATCTTAATGATAACAAGCAGTTAAGGTGATACCTTAGGGCCCGGCGGCATGGCCTAGCGGCTTAAGTCCTCGCCTTGAACGCCCCAGGATCCCATATGGGCGCCGGTTCTAATCCCAGCAGCTCCACTTCCCATCCAGCTCCCTGCTTGTGGCCTGGGAGAGCAGTTGAGGACGGCCCAAAGCTTTGGGACCCTGCACCCGCGTGGGAGACTTGGAAGAGGTTCCTAGTTCCCGGCATCAGAATGGCGCGCACCGGCCCGTTGCGGCTCACTTGGGGAGTGAATCATCGGATGGAAGATCTTCCTCTCTGTCTCTCCTCCTCTCTGTATATCTGACTTTCCAATAATAATAAATCTTTAAAAAATAAAAATAAATTGATACCTTATATGAAATGGGATATTTACCAAATGGTTTTGTTCCCAAAAGTCTAGGTGTTAACGTTACGTTCTGTTTTTATTTAAGTAGATTATTGCCACACATTCCCATGCCTCACTGAGGAACAGATTTGTTATCTGAAAGGAAATATAGGCAGTTCAAAAAATATTTTGTAACATTACGAAATAAATGTATTTTGCATCCTTGGTTGTGTCATTGCATTATATTATTCTCATAAAGAAAAATTATTAAAGTGAATATTGGACCAGCACAATACACCTGAAAATAATATTGACTCACACTAGATTGCATATAAATCAGTACAAAAACAGAGTTTGGAAAATGACATTAAAATTTGATAACTTGTAAGCAGTCATCACTGCTCCACTATGCTTTGACTTTTTGGGGGAAAATGAATGCATTTCATACGAGCACATGAGTCTTGTTAATGTTTTGGAATTTTTTTAAATGAAATATATTGCCAAATCAGAAGACTGTTGTTTGTTGTTGCTGTTTGTTTGTTTTCAAGAATGTCATTGGTTAATTGCGGTAAGAGTGATGCTCTGTGTAATCTGAAACTACATTTCTTCATGTGCCTCACATGGCTAAGGAAGCCTTCAGTGCATATTATCCCCTTTTGGAGACACTATTACATTCAGAGATACAGACTTTCTATGACAGGTGCATTATGTTTTACTGTAAAAATTCTTTGATTTGTGTTTGCTTTTGTTCATTTTTACATTGGATATGATTTCAGTCTCATCTCATTTATATCTGAGCGTGAATTCACCTGTCTATGCATTCATGTAGAATTCTATGTCCCATTCGGGAATCTCTGTAATTGTATTTTGCATTTATACTTGCATTTATGGACTTTTACTCATGATCCTCAATGTTTTATAGGGAACGATGAAAATGTTGCATCTTTGGCTACAATGGAATATATTTACATACTTAGCATAAATTGCCCATTTTATGTTTGTAAACATTGTGCAGTGTTTTGAATCTTTATCATTTCTCATACTATGGGACTCATGGTTTGGTGTGAGAGGAATAGAAATGAGTTAACTCACCGATTTCCAGGTACACAGGGCCCAGTATTTCTGCGGTATGTGAAGCTGGATAAGTGGAGTTTAGGGCCCTTCTAAGTTCCTGATGCACTATTAGAAGCAGTTACTGAAGTGCGACTTAAGGTTGACCAGATCAGAGCCTGTACTCTCTCATATAATCATTAACATCGGACCCAGAAGGTTAACAAAGATCTGCTTTTCCAGCAATCTCAAAATATGTTGTTGGTGACATCTGCATTCTCTTTCTTATACTGTTGAGGTTCCATTCTTTCTTTTCCCTCTTACACAGTTTGTGAAAATTAATTTCAGTGCTTATAGCAGTTATCTTCAATTACATGAATATATATCTCAATTTTAACTCTTCCTTATGCCTTCTCCTACCTGAATTGGCATGTCTCTACATTTGTTTATTTGCTCTTGTGTTTACTGCTGTATTTACTTATGTCATGTCATATATCTGAGCATGAAACTGAAAGTCTCTAGCAATGCTTCATGCTGCAGCCCTTCCTACTTTTCCACTGGGCTGTTTTATGGACTATGTATTTATTTGCAAGTGTATAACCAATGTTACCCTGCTGTGTAATGAAAATTGGCTGAAATGGCAAATTTTATATGTATTTTACTACAGTACATAGTAATGTGAGTTTTAAGATAAAGCAGTGACATGTTCTTTCGCTGAATAGCTCCCTGTATAAAACATTAGGAACATACTGAAGGTAGACTTTGTTTTGACCCCAGTCTTGGGTTGGTGTGGTTGCTTCACGAATTTGCAAGCTGTCAATCTCCAACAGAGATGTTTTCTTCTATAGATTGAGTAGGTTGAGATTTTTATCTCCAGTCTCAATCTGCCTTCAGGAAGACACTGTACAAATCATTTCTTCTTCATGCTGTTTGTATCACAGTACCTCTTGCCTCTGTCAGGAATATTTTGCCTGGTAATACTTCTTCTGTTGGGGTGTTTTTGCTTTTCAAACTGAACATGAATACCCATGAAATCATTAGAAGTATCAGGGTATTGACTGTTTCCCCAAATGCTTCCATGAGTTGTCTTGTAACCCTGTTCTCATGATTGTCACTGTCCATCCCCTGAAGTTCTTTCAATCACAAAGTTATGTCTACATTTACATGATGTAGATGTTCATGTAAATGAAAGAATATAATATCTTCCTCCTGTATCATGCTTCCTCATTAAGCATGATTGTTTTAAGATATATGGGCATTGCTGTGTGCAACAATAGTTCATTTAATAATTGAATAGTGCTCATTATATAGACATATTAGAATTGTTTATGTGTTTATTCATTAATGGTTGCAGGGACACTTCCAGGTTTTGATTATTAGTGTTCATATTGCAGCTTTATTTCTACAAATATCAACTTTATTTTTCTTGGATAAGCATTCAAGTGTGTAGCTGCCAAATCACAATTTTTTTTAAAGTAGTCTTTGTAAGAACTGATTTAAATCCTTATACTCCCACTAACATATTTTGAGAAGCTCTTTTGGTTTTTGTTTGTAGTATTACACTCATGCCATTGAACTATTTTGGATTGAATTTTGTGTAACGTGGCCTTCATATTTTTGGTTGTTGTTTTCTCAGACATGTGGTTGTTTCAGTGCCATTATCAAACAGACCGTCATTTCTTTGATGTTTTCCCTTTTGTACCTTTCTTTGAAAATCTGATGTTCATTTTGATATGTGGATTTATTTCTGTATTCATGGGTGTCTTAATTACCATAGCTTTATGAAAATAAAAGCTTTGAAATTGGATAGTGATAGTATTCTACTTAGTTCACATTTTAGATTATTCTGGTCATTTAATATTATTTGCACTTAATGGAATAAACGTACACATTGGTGTGAAACAGTGCTGGGAATGTAGATTGCCATGAAAAAAGGTGTGTTTCTCCACTAACCTAATACTACTTTATGTTAGAAACTGCTCCTGTGTGTGTGTGTGTGTTTCAAAGATTTATTTTTATTTTTATTGGAAAGTCAGATATACAGAGAGGAGGAGAGACAGAGAGGAAGATCTTCTGTCCAATGGTTCACTCCCCAAGTGAGTGCAATGGCTGGTGCTGAACCCATCAGAAGCCAGAAGCCAGGAGCTCCTTCCAGATCTCCAACATGGGTGCAGGGTCTCAAGGCTTTGGGCCGTCCTTGACTGCTTTCCCAGACCACAAACAGGAAGCTGGATGGGAAGCCGGCTGCCAGGATTAGAACCGGCGCCCATATGAGATCCTGGCGCATTCAAGGCGATGACTTTAGCCACTATGCTATAGCACCGGGCCCAACTGCTTGTGTTTTTAATGTATAGGCTTTGAGTCATTTGAGTCGCACCTTTGTTTTTTCATAATTTTTGTTTTATTTAAAATTATTTTTATTTTAAGTTTAATTTCAATTTTTTTACTACCAGCATAAATACCATCAGTTTGTTTTGTTGACTTTATATTCTGAAACTTGCTAAACTCATCTATGTATTTCACTGTGCTTGTTTTTGCTGTTAGGTTTTCTATATATAAATGCTATGACCTGTAATTTAAGAATTTTATTTTTCAGAACTCAACTGATTTTTTTTTTGTATCTATTTCATTAGCTAGAATCTCCAGGACAGCATTAGATAGAAGTGGTGAGAGTACTCATCCTTTTTTTGTTTCTGATGTCGGGCAGAAGTAATGTTCAGTATTTCACCATTAAACAAAACATTTGCTGTACACTTTATAGATACTTTTTTTTTCCCCTTTGAGGAAGTTTTCATGTTTCTAGTTTCCAGAGGGTTTTTTTTTTTTCCTGTTTGTTTTCTATTACTTAGGAGCATGATGGGTATTGAGTGTATCTACTACTTTTTCTGCTTCTATTGTGTGGAATTTCATTTTTGTGAATTTAATGGATACCTTTGATTAATTTTGTAATGTTAACCCTGTGACTGTGGACTTGTGAGTTCCATTTGGCATGCTTTACAAACTTGACTATTTACTTGTTAAGAAAACTTTTTTCAGGTTTTTGGGGTAACTCTCCATGGTTGTCCAGAAATGTTCCTTTATGATTGTTATGCTAATTCTGTATCACAGAATAAATTGTGAAATATTCTCTTTTGAAAGTTTCTGTAAAATTAATGTGGAATTAATATTTTTCAGGCTTGGAGTTTTCTGTATAAAAGTTTCTAAAACCTTTCTTTAAGAGATAGATGGTCATTCAGGTTATCAACTTCTTTTGAATGAGCAGTGTTTGTGCATTTCAACATATATTTTCACTTTGTTAAATGTATTGACATAAAAGTATAGTATTTCTGTAATTATATTACCTGTGGACTTTGTCATGAAATTGCCTCCATGTTTCTTGTTATTGCAAATTTTGTCTTGATTTGTGCCTTTTCCTTGTTATTCATGGTTGATCTGCTTAGAAATTCATTTTTATAGACAGTCACATTTTTCATTTAATCTCTGTGTATATTTATTTAAATGCTAGTTTCATGGAGATAAGAGGTATTGGGTTCTAAATTTTGAAATACAATTTGAGAAGACATGCTTTTTAACAGTATTAACTATTTGCATTGAATGTGACTGTCAATATAGTTAGATTTTAATTTTCCTGTTTTCCTGGGCATTTTTAAATTATCTTATGTAATTTTCTCATTAGCTTTTATTCTTCAATTTATTATGTTAGTGGTTCTGGTTTCATCTTTGACTCGTCAAAGTCGACATGATATTTCACTTCACATAGGTATAAAACATAATAAACTTTCGTTTCCTTCTTATCATTATATATCACCACACATTTTACTTTAAAATATGCTAAACTTCAAATACTATTATTTATATTTAAATAGCCAATTACTTTTTAAACATATTTAAAAAGTAAAAGGTTTTATACATATTTTACTATTTACTGTATTCTTTGTTCTTTGTGTCTGGTTTCATATTTTTTTCCCTGCCTGATGGATTTCCATTGACATTTCTTTCTGTGCAGAGCATTGGAAAAACGTTTCTCTGTAGCTATTCTGTACCCCATAATATGTTTATTCCATCTTTGCCTTTGACTAAATTTTGCTTGTGTCTAGGAGTTTCAGATTAAGAAACGCATTCCCTTGGCTATGTTGAAGAGGTTGTTCCACTGTTTTTGTCACTCGCCTTGTTATTAATAAGACCCGGCATCAGCCATTCCTCTGTTCCTCTAACTAAACCTCTGTTTCCCAAAATATTTCTTTTTATCACTGCGGATTTCAGTGGTTTGACTTTGATCATTTAAATGTACTGTAGAGGCGCAGGAGGATTTCACTTGCCTGTGGACTCATCACAGGCAGTGGCTCTGACTGGGCTGAGCTGAAGCTGAGACCTGCTCACGCACGTGGGTGACAGAATCAGATATCTTGGGCTTTCCACCTGCTGCGTTCTTTAGGGTTTAAATTAGCCCACAGCTGGAGTAAGGAGCCAGCATTTTATATCAAACCCACATGACTCAGCATGGGTTGCAGGTACATTACCCAGCATCTCAACCATTAGTCCAAGTGTCCACCATTTTATTTGTTGTACTTAGAGTGCATTGAGGGATTAGTGAGTATATACTTCTAAGAGAATTTTGAACATTTTTGTTGTTACGCTTACAAGTACTTTTGCTCCTCCCATTTTTTGTCAGAAATGAGTTAGATAATTAGATACTTCATGAAGTTCAGTCAAAAGACAAGATGATTTTGATATAAAATTATTTTGAAATCTGTGTGTGGTTTTTAGATAATGAAGATTTTTCCAAATACACATTTTCTGTGGGACCTCTGTAGTACCTTCGTCTATTAGTCGGCTTGGAGTTAGCCTGCTGCTTAAATTCTTTGTTTAGTTTTTAAACCTTGTTACCTCGGTGTTCCCTCCGTGTAATCTCTTTGCCTGTATCTAGGTTCTCTCACCCTTGCCTTCTGCAATGTGTAATGTAAAACAATCCTATCAATGTCTTTTGATATAACTTATCAAAGTTTTTTTTTTTTATCTCCAGAAGCAAGATTTAGCTCCTTTGACCCACTTTATGTCTACACTTGAGTTTTCAACATATATGGAAAGTAGCTGTAATAGTTTTTCGAATGTATTCTCTTGTTTGTTCTAATATCCTTGTTTGTGCTGAGTCACTTTGAGTGATGCTTAGGTCTCCTTAGAGTTAAGATATTTTCCAGAGTTGTGATGTAGCTGGTGACATTGGATGTTAGACATTGTTACTTTTACCTTGGTGGATGTTGAATGTCTTTCTTATCTCTTTAAACATTTTTGACCATTGTTGTAGGACACAACTCAGTTCTTGGAAATAGTCTAACCCTCTGAGATCTTAATTTTAGGATGTGTTAGTTGGGACCACCACAGAATTCAGGTTCGCCGTTCTAAACCACTGAATCAAGACCTTTTTGCTGCTCCTCGCTATTTTTCAGAATTCGGATTTCCTTTCCATGTGTCGGGGAAGAAAACTCTATTCTCGACCATGTGTACATGCTGGCACTGTTGTTTCAGGTCCTTTCTAGTAGTTTCTCAACAATAATACTCAGCTCAATACTTGGCAGACTCTGCATACTGATAGAGCCGTTTCTTTGCGTTAATGTCTCTTCCTCATGAAACGCTGCCTGCCTTGGAATCTTCTTTCTGAAAGCTTCAGCTCTTGAATCTAGGAACTCCGTTGGGTTTTGAATTGATTTCCTCTCCCTAATCTCTAGGATGGAAGCTCAACATGCAGTAAAAGAAGCAATTTCAGGGCTCACCTAGTCTGTTTATCATGTCTTATGGGAGTCATTATACTGTTTTCTGAGGCTATCTTTCAAATTTTTATATTTTGTTTACTTAAAAAAGATTTTTTCAGTCCCTGCTACTTCAGTTTCACCAAGGCAAAGGTTTACATATTTTTATAACTTTTGAGTTTTTTTTTTGTTTATTTGTTGGAATGTCTTAATACAGAGGATCTGTACTGTAGGAAACAGTTTCACCATAAATTTCTTTAGTAGTCGGTAATCTCACATAGTCTATAGCAGGACTTATTTGGCAGACTTTCAAGTGATTATGAAGTAAAAAAAATGTTGCAAGAATTAACTAACAGTTGTTTCTCAATATAGGGCATGGAGTAAAAAAAAAAAAAATAAAAATGGATTTATGGTCTGACTTGAACTAACAAATATATAACCTTGATAATTTTAAATATTGTTTACCTGTAAAGCACATTACTCATTGGAGTAAGTGGAAATGTTGGACTAACAAGCTTACAAGAATACAAGTTGAGGGCCTGTCACAACAGCCTAGCGGTTAAAGTCCTCACCTTGCATACACGGGATCCCATATGGGCACTGGTTCATAACTCAGCAGCTCTGCTTACCATCCAGCTCTCTGCTTGTGCCCCGGTAAGGCAGTCAAGAACAACCCAAAGCCTTGGGATCCTGTACCCACGTGGGAGACCCTGAAGAAGCTCTTCGATCTTGACTTAGGAAGGATCGGTTTGAGGAGTGAATCCTTGGATGGAACATCTTCCTCTCTGTCTCTCCTCCTCTCTGTATATCACACTTTCCAATAAAAAAATAAAAATAAATCTTAAAAAAGTCAATATTTATTGTTCACAATTTTCATTTTTAGATATATGTAAAGGTAAATATTTCATTTTTAAAATAACCTCGTAGACACAGTGAGCTTTTTTAGATATCCAGAAGGCAGTGTTGTCTTCCTTCTGTATTGATTTGAAATGTGTTCATGTAGTTTCAGTGATACCTCTGGGATGATTATTCAGTAATTACAATTTTAAGTAGTTCATATGTCTCAGAATGTTATCATTGCATAAAGTAATGCTGTTCTAAATTCAGTTGTAAAAAGAAATATGAGTAAAATTATTAAACAATTATCAGAATGAAGTTGGGTTAATAGGTGTGACATGCAATTATAATTTGCCCCAAGAGAAATATGGGGTGAAAGTTGATCATTTCAGTGTCAGTTAAGACCCATGCTTTTGCAAAGTCACATTAAGTAGTAGTTACAATGAGAAAAGGAGTCTTTGTTAGTTTCATTTGTTAGTACAGTTTTAAAGAACCTAACTATTCTCACACATATGAATTCAACCATCACTTGGCATATTATGCTTTCATTTTAAAATGTTGCCATTTTTGATTATGTAAACTAAAGAGAAAAGTTATCCACACACAAATGGAAATGTTACAATAGATACTGTAGTGACAGTTTACGGATCACATTGTGAGCTCAGGCTTAGACTCAAATACAGATGGGGTTATGCAAAAACATACATAAACATGTACACAGATATATCTGCAAATATTTGTCAATGAGTATTTCTTAGTCCACACACACATGAAGGACCTTCTATGTGTATTAGGTAAAGACTACACGGATTTTTAAAAGTTGCAGCAGTATAAATGTTTTTGAATAACATTTACCGTGAATTTTTAAAAACCCTTGAATTCCCTTAATCTAAGAGTACCTAAATGCAATGAACTGTAGTAGCATCAAGCACACTAAGCACTCATTGGCAGGTTTCTAACCCATATCCCAATAAAAGGACACAGAGGTCCTACAGCAATGTTTGACTCTCGGCGTGGAATGCACCATATGAGCCTGGAGCAACTTGTAGTGGCAGGAACAAAAGTATTGTAAAACCATGGTATTATTCTAAAGGTTTGATTAACATTTAATACTTGTTCATTTTTATGAGAGTCTGACACCATATGTTCTCTCTGTATGTGGAATTGGAAACCAAAAAAAAAGGAAAAGAAAAGAAAAGTAGATCTGAATTTAGAGAATAGTGATTAATACTGGCTAGGAATAGTGAGTGGATTGAGGAGAATGTGAGGTTGGGAAATGGGTACAAAACACAGATTGCATAGCAAGGGAAGGGTAGAGGAAAAAAATTAAATACATCACTGGATCAGATTATGCACCAGAAATAGAACACTAGGTAAGAACTAGGAAAATATGAGTACAGTATGGCTTTTAGGAAATAATAATATATCAGTAATGTTTTCTTAATTTTGATGAAAATCTCATACTCATGTTATTACATTTCATGATGTTAGCAATAACAGAAAGTAGAATGGGAAATCTCCATTCTAAATATTTTATTTGCTATCCAAATCTATTCTAGGTTATTTTCAATGTTTAAAACTGTTTAGGTTGGGCCCAATGCTGTAGCCTAGTGGCTAAAGTCCTTGCCTTGAATATGCCAGGATCCCATGTGGGTGCCAGTTCTAATCCTGGCAGCCCACTTCAATCCAGTTCCCTGCTTGTGGCCTGGGAAAGTAGTCGAGGATGGCCCAAAGCGTTGGGACCCTGCACCCTTGTGGGAGACCCGGAAGAGGCTCTGGGCTCCTAGCTTCGTATCCAAATAAAGAATAAATTTATTTTAAAGTCTAGTGACACAATAAACATCTTTCTTAAGTTGTTATATAATTTCTTTTCAATTGTTTTGGATGTAGTGCAACAGTATCAATTTTGCCTGTTTATAGTTCTGAATAGGTATGAAGAGAATAAATAGAGAAACAGGGTTTGCTCATTAAAAATTGTTCCATGCTGTGTAAAGTAGATCCTGTTAACTTGTGGGTGTGTAAAATATTTAAAGATTTGGCTAACCTTTTAAAGATTCATTGTGCTACAGAAGACCTTCTTACTCAAAATACCCTTTGCAAATACCAACCTTTCTTCATTTTTAAAATGCAAAATTTATTAATTAGTTGCATTTTGGTAAAACTCTCCCCTTTACCTTTCTTTTTTTTTTTTAAAGATTTATTTTATTTTTATTGCAAAGTCAGATATACTGAGAGGAGGAGAGACAGAGAAGAAGTGGAGCTGCCGGGACTAGAACTAGCGGCCATATGGGATCAAGGCAAGGACCTTAGCCACTAGGCCACGCCGCTGAGCCCCCCTTTACCTTTCTTGATCCATTGTCTTTGTGACTTCTTTTGGAATCCTCACCTCCTTAGGAACAAATGGCAAATTCTTAGGTGAAACCTTAGAGATACATTTGAGATGTTCCATATCTGTTCATGGCCAGCTTCTCCTGCCATTTGATACTTATCTTTGTTCTCTCTCGTGGAGTGATGTGACCATTGCCCATATTGTGGTTGAACAATTGCTTGTCTTGTGTTCTTATTTTAACCATCAAATATTTTTGGAATCAGAGAAGGGCTAGAACAAAAACAATGGTATCAGGTGAAATATTTAGGATGCATGATCCGTCATTTTATTCAGAAGTGTTTGACGCTTGACTAAAAGTGCTATGACAAATGTACATGTAAGAATTCAACCTTCATGTGCCTAACAGTCTGGTAAGTACATACTTGAGAATCATGTAAAACATGTCATACCTCTTACTAAGATGCACATGGATGCTGACTGAGAAGTTCTGTGCTGCTGCTTATCAGTGATACTTCCATGTACCAAAACACTTCACCTGCTAATAATGTCCTTTCTTCAACACTTGTTGTAGATTTGGGAACACTTTCTTTTTACTTTTGTAGTCCTAACTTTGACGATACCTCTGCCGATGCCAGCCGTGGGGAGCTGTGCAATTCTTTGTAGTTGCCCTTTACCCCTCCACCTCTATGTGTAGTCCCTGTTATTTAAGACATCTTCCATTTTCTTATCTTTAAGTACATTTTGTTACTCCTGGTGTGCATTTCTGGGAGCTGGGATTACAGAAATGAAATCTGAATAATGGAATCTTCAGTTTTTGTGTGTGAGGAGACCAAGGCTGGGCACAACCACCTGTGAGCAATTTAAAAAAAAAATGTAGGAGGAATTCTAAATTACTTAATACTCTTTTTTCCTAACATATACCCACCGAACTTACTATGACCTTGCTTGTATTGCTTGCAAGCCAACCCATCCCAGGCAGGACAGAGAAATGTGATGACCAGAAGTATGTTGGTTGATAACTACTATTCTCATGTATCTTTGATTCCTACTCTACATTGTTTTTCCACTTTTGTTAAATTACTTTCCCTCCTTTACAACATTCTTTCTACCTAAATATGAGGTTGGCTGCCTGGTGAAGCTAAGAGGTCAACCTCCTGCTTCTATCATCAGTGAGCCCATGGATGGAAGATGTTTCTTACTTACTCTCTCTCCTCTCTGTCTGCCTTTCCAGTAACAAATTGATGAATAAAATCTTTCTTTTGTAACTAGATTTTCTTTGTAAATTCCTTAATGTCTCTTTATATATATATATATATGTATGAAAACATGTATAATGAACCTTCAAATGTTCAAGGAGCAAGGATAGGCATTTGGCCTAGCAGATAAGGCATCCTTCAAGATTCCTGAATTCTGTGTCAGAGAACCTGTCTTTAGTCCCAGCTGTGCTCTGAATTCCAGCTTTCTAGGAATTCAGATCCTTTGAGACAGTAGGAGATGGCTTAAGTAGTTGCATCCTGTTCTCCCCTGTGGGAAACTTGAATTGAGTATCTGAATCCCAACTTGGGCCACAGAGGAAGCTTTATGAGCTGATAGATAGGAATACTCATTTTCTGCTCGCTTGCTTGTTTTCTTTCTTTCTTTCTTTCTTCCTTTCTTTCTTTCTTTCTTTCTACCCCCCCTGTCTTTTAAATACAAATGTTAATGGGAACTATGAATTATTATTATTTTATGAAAAGTCTTTGAAGTTTAAATGGTCTTTGGAGATATTCTCTTATAGAAATTAATTTCTTTCATTTGGCTTTTGTTTGTTAGAAAACTCTATCCACAAATCTTTTGATTCTTTTTCTATTACATGATGCTCACTGAGTTTTCTAGGAATTGATCTTATGTGTTTATGTTTGCTCAGGAAACAAACACTAAAAATTCAAGTCATCATGTGTATGAAATTTTAATTAAGTCATGATCCTTAATCACAATTGTTGAAATATTACTTATTGAACTAATGTTAACAGTTCGGCTTTGTCAAACTCCTACTTTTATTTAAACATTTTTGCAAATTTGACTAGTGGTAGAAATGCATGAAATCCTAAGGCATGGGGAGCTTTTCATAATGCAGAGAGGAGCCAGTGACAGAGGTGAGGATTTGTTCATGTAGTACATGAAAACATTAATTTAATTGGTTTCTTTTAAAGCTTTTGTAAAAATGGCAATGATAGTTACAGAAGTAGGAAGATAGTTCATGCTTAGTTAAAGAGATATGGCCTTCCGTTTTGATAATGAATGGCTTCAAAGCAGAAATTTGCATTAAAAACTTTTAATGTGATAATTTAAAAAGTACCCATTAGCTTGACACTTTCAGTATAACAAAATGGAATTTTAGTGAAGTTGAGACACATGGTAGAACAGTACGAGATACTGGGAAAAATAATCTGATCACAATTTTAAAAAAAGCCTTTACTGAGCAATCTGTCCAAGTGAATTCAACGACTTCAAAAGCTGCATGCGAAATGTGCTTTACTGCATTTTTGAATTAGATGAAAATTAAATGCAAATTAATGCAAATAATGTGACTTCAGGATTAAGGTTTGAAGTGCTAGGTTCATTTCCTCAAATAAATGGCTGCTAAATGAGTGAATGCATAAATATTTGACTGGCTGGTTAATGAATGAATGAATGAATGAATGAATGAATCAGTTTTTCCTTCTTTGAAACCACTTTTTCTTTATTGTCTGCCAAACAGTATGATTTTTTGGCCATATTAAAAAATAGAATCCTTAAACTTGGAATTTTCTACTCAAGTTCAACCCACTTGGTCCAAAGCAATTTAATGTGAATCACCTATCTCTGGTCCAATGTAGAATCCTTAAATATAGTGGGTCTGAGCTCCAGTGGGAGAATACCATTTTCTCAGCACTCAGTGACTGGCTTGAACACATATACGGGAGTCAGGCCCTTTTTTACATCTGTCACTGCTGGCCTCTGAAAACAGCAATTGCTGCTGCTTTTTTCTGTCTACTCTTTCTTTAAATTTGTTCTTCCTTTGGATTCTGTCATCTTTCTTTTTCTTGGCTTTCCTTTTCAGCTTCCCTTTCTGACCTTGCCCTGGGAGTTCCCTAAGGCTCAATGTTTGCCCTCTGTTCTTTCTCTGCCCCAGTGATTCTCAACCTTGGCTGTGATCACAACCTCCGCGGTGAGGCCCAAAGCATGAACAAATCTTAAAAGCTCCATAAGTAATTCTGATACACAACTAGACTTGAGGGCTTCTTCTTCTTCTTTTTTTTTAATGTTGTAGTCTAGGGAATTCTTTGTGTCTCAGAGCTTCATTTATGTCTCTGTTGATTAGTGTCAAAGCACTAACTCATTTCACTGAAGTGCCTGTTCTGTGGTCCTGGCTAGTCTAGAAAGATATTTCCAATTAGAAATAAAACTTCCTTACTATATCTACAAAATCTCTTTACTTGTATTGTTATGACTTAACTCCAGTTAAAGATGATAGTTTTTGAGTTTCCTTCTTCCTCTGTTCAACCTTTTCAGTACAACCATAACCAAATTAATTCCCTGATGAAATTCATGTTAACTGCTCGTTTACCCCCAATGCTTTGACCCTATCTTGCATGAAGGATAAAATTAAAAATTCTTATCAAAGAGAAGAAAGCTTCAGAAATCAAGAGCCACAATGTAGAATGTGTTTTTCCACTTTCTGAAAGGCCTGTGGCTTCTATCCTGCATGAATCCTCTCTGACCTCGCCAAGCCATGGCTGCCTTTTGCTATCACCATCTTATTGACAGTATAGGTATGTTGGATTGAACAGTGTGATTGTTTTATTGGAATTTTTACTGTCACATGTAAGATAAATCCTGACTGATCTTGCCCCCAAACCTGGAAATATTGACTTATATTTTTCAGCATTTTGTTTAAGATACACCCACACACATATACATATATATATACAAGATTTAATATATATGTAATATATACACACATATATTGTTTAATATATTATATGATATAAATATTAAATATTTTTGACATAGTTACAGCCTGAGAGGGAGGGGATGACAGAAAAATCTTCCATCTGCTACTTCATTCTCTAAATGGCTGCGAAGGCCATGGCTGGGCAAGGCAGAAGCCAAGAGTTTCATCCAAGTGTCTCATGTCAGTAGCAATGGCCCAAGCAGTTGGTCCATCTTCTGCTGCTTTCCCAGTTCACATTAGCACAGAGCTGGATCAGAAGTGGAGCAGCTGGAACATGAACTAGTGCCTATATATAATGTTGTTGATACAGGAGGCAGCTTAACCTCCTATGTCATAATGTCAGCCGCTATTACATTTTTAGTGAATTAGGAAGACTGATTAGAATGTAAGGAATGTTGAAGTGTAAACATAACATATTACAAAATATGTTTTATAAGTTCAGACTCAACATTTACTGAATAAGTTTCATGCGCTAGAAATTGATTTATCTTAATATTTTATATAATCAGGCTTCTTTAAAATGGTTTTGAAAATGGCCTTTAAAGATGTTTATTTTATTGTAAACTTTTAAGTCTATGGTGTAATACATGTTCTCCTTGGACCTTTCAAAAATATTTCCTGTTATCTCAAAGGGGAGTCTGAGACCCAAAAACCTTGATTGCCTTTAAATTATTTTTAAATTATTACTTTATTTTGATAATCTTCACATAGTTGATTAGGCAGTTGGCTTTCTTTATATCACAGGGATGACCGGGATTACGGTTTGGGTCTTCATTGTCCAAATCTAGTGCTTGGTCTCTCTGACCTAGTAAATTTGGGGGGCTGACAGGAAATTGTATCCTTTTTATTTGCATGATAGGCAGTCATTAAAGTACTGGAGAATAAAAGAAGCGTGAGAAGGCCTGAGGCGTAGACTGGATTGGTGTTTCTCCCTTCACAAGGGGTTTCAGCCCCACTCCCGAGGGGAACTGGCCCTAGTCAAGCAGCAGCTTTTGGTGTTGAATCATGGAGTGCCTTCACTGCTGGTATCTTGCCTATAGGGCTTACTCTGTCTAAAATTGTGATATTTAGTCTTATTAACAACCTGTCTTTCAGTAATTTCTTTGATATCTCTAAATTAGGAAGGTAAAGATGATTGAAATCAGCGGCATGTTTGTATCAGGAAAAATGTTAGTATATGCCAGTGTAACAAAGAAGTATCAAAGAAATCTTAAAGGAACCAGTGGTCAGGCATGGTGAAGGGGTGGAAGGCTAAAATCTGCCATTGTATTTGAAGATACAGACCATGTTGGCCAAGACTGCGTCCTTCAAGGGACGGATGAATTTTCTGACTGCTCTTTATGTGAAATAGGAAATAAGGCCCGGATTCCCATGGTGGCTATTGTACAGAGCACAGGAGACCACAGATGCCATCCGACCTATAGCTAGGGAAAAAGAAATTGAGGCTGAGAGTTTAGTTACTCAAAAAATTGCTAGCCTATTTGGTCCCTTATATTTGTGTGAGCTCACTTCCTTAATTTGAGCTTAGTGAGAAAATGGACTCACAAATATAGGATTTCATGCCAGCTGTCATTGATGGAATGGAACTATTATGTTATCAAAATGGGAACTACTTATATTATATAAGTAACCGAGTAAATGGAATGCTTACACTTAGTATTTTATTATGGGCTGAATAAATAATAGGTGTTAGTTATAAAGGTAACTAAATTCTGTTGTTTGACTCTTTCGTTTCAAAAATTCAGCCCCAAAGCTTTGTTTTCTTAGATGTTACGTTATTTAGAAAACTTTACTTGAGCTTTGCTATGAATAGAAAAAGTAGGAGTGGGAGTTGAACTTCAAAGCGAAACATAATATTACTCTTCTAGCTAAGTTGTTGAGATCAAAAGCTTTTGAGAGGTGACCTAGGCCATTACAAGTAATTGGAAAAGAAGTACAACTTCTTATTACTTCATCTAAAAATGAGAACAACATTTTTAAAATACCATATTTATAAAAAAAAACTTGCAGAAACTCAATCCACATGTCTTAATTAGGAGCCACTAGAACAAAAGTATTTTGTTGCTCTTAAAACTTGTGATCAAAAACAAAATTTCATTTATTTAATCTCTATTTAGCAAAAATATTAAAGTGCAAAAAAAAAAGTAGAAGATAATGATATTCCTAAGATACACAAGAAAAGATTTTGATTACAATGAAAGGGAAATGGAATTTCTTCCACTCCCAAAACTAGCCTAGTGCATTTTCTTGGCTTACTTTTATAAATATTTGGCAGTTAGACAATGAATTTCTTTATAGACAAAAGCCTTTTCATCATACTACCTCATATTATAGCCCCTATTTTACACCAAGAGGGCTTTCCTTTTTGAAAAGGAACTATGCATTCAGCAAGATCATATGCATTTCATAAAAGATTTTGGAAAATGGCTTGCTGCACTGTAAGTGAATTGTATTGCACAGAATCTGTGACAGTGGACCAGTGAGTTCCTGAGTGTCTACTGCTTCTACTTTGGAAAGCCCCAAACCTAATGTTCCATTATAATTTTGCTGATCTTAAAACAGCTATATTCTGAGTTGTCTGGTTTTTGTTTTGTTTTGTTTTTTTCTAACATGTACATCTGCACATTTTGGTGTTCATGGTTTTTTTGTTTGTTTAGGATTAATTGTGTGGTAGTGTATTTTTCTATAAGGATAATAATTAAAATATTAAATATCAAAAAATAATATGAAATTATCTTGTTTTACCACCTTGTCAGTGTGTAGACTGTTCATGTTGTAAATAGGTGACTTTTGCAGGGAGTGGATGTATGTGCCATGATCAAACAATTGTTAGTACTGAAGCAGGAGCAGAGAGGTATGAAGTTCCTGCCATCGGTGTGATCAGCTGTGTTTGGGGAGGTGCAGTGAAGGTCAGAGTGGCCTGACAGAATGTGAGCTGACAGTAACCTGCAAGAGAAAGTGTACTCTAGGTATTGAAATGTGCACTGGGCTGGAGTTGTGACAAACAACTCAGGGATTCAGCCATGGCTATCGCAGAAGCATAGCTTTATTCAGCATGATCCTTTTTTTTCTGTGTAATGTACTTCATTTTCAATGGCATCTCCAACTGTTAATTATTAGTTGTCTTCAAAAACTCCAACCCCACTTACATAGCACAGAATGCTGGGCACCAAAAAGAGAAAATGAACACCTGGTCCCTATCATTAAAGCTCTAATATGCCTTGAAACCAAAGAGCTGTACAGATGTAAGGTAGCATTATTACTGTAGTAAAAGGGGAAGAATTGTTCTAAGCAGGCAATTAAACACACAGAGGAAGATTTATATCACTGAAAATACCCTCAAACTCCAGCTTGTTATCTAACAACTCTTTCATTTATTGTGAAAAATGGTGAATGCAAATTACATGCCCTTTATGGTTTGATCATCAACCATTTCCACTTTGCATAAATGGACACCCCGCTGGAGATAAATCCTGAGGAATGCGAGCATCCAGCCTTGGAAGATATTTGCTGGTAATTTTCTTATGGCTACAAAGATTTATTCCATTTCCTCCTTTTCTCTCAGTTGAGGAAGAAGAGATTTTAAAGATTCGAACTTTGTTACTTTGCTTTGCTACAACAAAGCTTAGCTCTGAATACTTCCCAGACCAACATGGGTGATATTTTAATTTAACCGCAAACACCTATTGGCTCATGCAATCTCTTGTAACTTGAAATAAAAGGCAGGACCCTTACCATGGCCCAGTTGTCTCTACAGTTTCAGCTTTGGACTCCTCTCTGCTCCCAAGTTCTTGTCACAAAGCCTCTTTTGCTTCCTCAGACTAAAGCCTCTTCACAGTCTCTCTGTACTCTATTTCTGTTCTATTTCCAAGTGCCTGTTTTTCCTGTATCCTTCCAGGTTTGTTTCACATGCCAAACGCCTCGCACCAGAAAGAGGCTCATTAAATACGATTGTCCTGGTCTTTGGTGAATGGGAGGGGGAGGCATTAACAGTAGGGCTCAGATAATCATTGGAAATTGATTTCTTCAATGTGAAATGGTTTGATAGTTGAGGTAAAGATGTGCTGAGACATTTAGAGTCCCATGGCATAGCAACATTACTATGGTATTAGATAAAATGTCTTTAAATGAGGGAATATTTGTGTATCTGTATATTACAAACAGATAAGCAAAAATATACTTTTATAGTATAAATTTGGTAGCATTATAGATTTATCAGCATATTATAAATTTGGTAGCATTATAGATTTATCCCTCATAAGGAACTCTAAGCAGTTGATCAGGAAGAATCTGTTTCCGTAATTGGGAGGCAATTTTAGGATTGATTGGGGCTTGCAACAGAAGAATAAAGAGTGCTAAAGGGCATTGGGAGAGAAACTTGCTCTTACTCCTATCCTGCTACAACAGTTCGGCAACAGAGTTGATTAAACCCCAAATGATGCAATCATTCTTACCATGTCAGCCATGGGCTGAAAAAGGCACCTGCATTTTAAGAACTGATGCGTAATTGTTTTCGGTCCTGATTCTAAGTACTCTGTTGATTGCTGCAGTGTGATGCAGATGAAAAGGCACTAGTATTGGAACTGGAACACCTGGATTTGAGTCCTCATGTCACCACTCTATTCATTAAGCCTGGGCAAGTCACTTCACCTCGCTAAGAGTGATTTGATTTATGAAATAATGCCCTGCAGGATTTTTTTTTTCTTGTACCAAATATTATAATCTCAGGAACGTCATTGGAAAACGAAGTCTTTGGAGTTATCTATGTGTTTGCCTCTAATTCATTTTGTCCAGGTGAAACAATGATGTGGTATCCCCTGAAAACAGACAAACTGGCTCCTAGGAACTGTATTTTGGTACAGAAATGGTAATAAAGCAACAGTAAGGCAGCATACTTTCTCAGTTGGTAGATTGGGGGAAGGTGACTTGGCTGGGACATCAGTTAAATGTTTTGGGGAATAAGCAGCATTGAATATGGGTCTGCATATGGCCAATAAGAACAAGTGTGATCAGATTGATTGACAAAGAGCTGAGAAAACCATAAACATGCTTAATGTCTGCTAGATCAAGAGCTAATGTTTCTTTTCCAGGCTTCATGTGGACTTTAATTTTATGGAAAAATGTGTTTGCTGTAAGTTATAGTCTAGCCCTCTGATAGGTTTCTAGTATTAAGTAAATCTAATATTTGGGATATTATAAAATAATGTTTATTCCTTACATCTAGCTCATGGCTTCACAAAACACCATGACAAAGTTGATGAATTGTGTTAGCTAGGCACATGCTATGTCACTGATACATTGTTCTATCACATTTTGTTGTAGAATTTTTTTTTAATAATAGAAGTGCTTTTTCCATAGTTCAAGGAAAAAACCTGTCAGCTCTATAAGTTTTTCAACCATCTTTTCTATTGACTAACAGTGTATTTTCCATTTTGCTTTAAAAGTAATTACTTAAGCCTTTCCACAACAAATGTTGACGTCCTGGGTATAACCTGTGCTCAGTGGCTATGACATTTAAATTCTTAATCTTCTATATATTTATTGGAGATGAATGAGAATGGAGGAAGAAAGGAGCAAGAGTTAATTTGCTTTAATCTGCATGTCTCCTATACCACATGGTTCTCTCTATCTCCCACCAACTCTTTCTTACGCCTCTTTCATTTGCACATTCTAATACCAAAAATAAAACAAGACAAAACCTCAGAAATTCAGTATGATCTACAAGAAGAAAAATTATCCAACAACTAACCATTTCAACTCTTCATAAATAACAACAATTTTTGCTCAGGATAACTCTTTGAAAAAGAGTTTGGAATTGGAGTTGCAGATTTGCAAAGGATGCTCTTTCACTACACTACAGAACCTCTGGGTCTTATTCCTGAGAGAGAGCTGTGTCTCCTTTAACTATTAACCGGTAAAGCTACTGAAATGTATGTCATTCTGGCTTTCTCAAAAATGGCATTCCATTCCTCTAACCTTCTAGTCTAGTCTCCTTTCCCCCACCCCCAGAAGCACATACTCAGGGAATTAAAGGATCAGGCATTTATATCCTTTTGCCCTTTAGGACTTCAGAACTTTGATACCTTATGTAATTTATTAATTAAAAGATGTTATAAAGTTACTCAGCAGTGAAACTTTGAATGTGTAAAAACATAGTTGAATAAAGAATTGAAAGGTCACAAATGAAAGGGCCAAGAAAATTTCTAATAAGGAGGAACAATTCCAGAGTGAGGTTACCTGTGATTGTTCTGGAGGAATAATTTAATGGTCCTCACATGTTCAGGAGCATGTTCCTAATAAAAGTCAGCGCTATATCTCTTTTTCCTTAGCTATACAATATGTAAAATAGGAAACATCTATCCATGACACACAAGAAAAGATAGGAAGTGTCCCTCTACCCCACTTTTGCCCTTTGATACAAAATTGATACTTAAAAGCAGGTTTCCTATAATAGGCATTGGCACTTTTTGTCCTCATGATAGTCATGCAAACTGTTCGTCCTAGAGTGAGTTGGAACCGGACAAAGCATGCTTTTCTGTTGTGTAATGCTTATCAAGTGTAAGCACTTTCAGTGTTTCCACTTCGGTAGTGCTTTTGATCATGGTTGTCTTTGGATAAGTGTAAACATACATATTGAATTAATGTCCAACTGTTCTCAGTTTCAGTCAGTCTCCAGATTGATCTTGAAGGTGGTACAGCCTCATTACAGATGAATGCATTTATTAGATGAGAGAGCTGGAGGAGTCCATTAGTGTTAAATGTGTCAAACTTTTTAATTTTACAGCTTTAAGCCCTTTAGATTTATGTCATATGGACTAGTCAAAATCAGTACTTCAGGCATACTTAAAACTGGAAATACACACTTCATGATGTTCCTCAGTAAAAAAAAACTGTTTTCAAAACTACCATGAAAACTAAATTTATTATGTGTCACAAATATCTTTGGATGTCATTCTGTCACTGCGTTTATTTGAAAATGTTATTTCTCACCAAACCTCTATTAAGCATAGGGTTAGATTTCAGTGTCTGTTTAGTGAATCTAAATTCTATGAATACAATAATTTAGTAACCATTCTTTACTATTTGGAAAGAAAAATCCGTATGCACTGTTGCAGGTTTCTAAGCTTGAATATTTTAATTGCTACTATATATAGAATATGCATAAAACACTTAATTGCAATTGCTCAAGTTAGGATTAAACTGGCCCTACTAAAACTAACACAAACACTCCTTCCTTCTCCCAAATCATCCATTTTTGTGTAAGTATATGAAAACTTTAAAGGAATAGAAATAGAACCTGGCCTTTATGGTACTGTGCCGTGATCTACTGCTTGCAGCACCAACATCCCATAATCAAAGTACCTGCTGGAGTCCTGGCAAATCCATCTCCAGTCCAGCTTCCTGATAATGTGCTTGGGGGGCACTACACAATAGCTCCAGTACTCTGGAGTGCCTCATGGTTTTCCATGAGACACCAGAGTTGGCTGTTGTGGTGGACTGGGGGGGCGGGGGGAAGCTGCTTCCTTCTTCCTCCTTTTCTGCCTCTGTTGTAATGTATTTCAAATCTATCATTAAGAAGTAAAAAAAAAATTAAGAAGTGAAAAATTTAATTAAGTTTGCCTCTCCCTTTATGATCCTCACAAAGTACATTTCAGCTTTCAAAGGTGTTAGAATAATTTGGACAGTGTTGAATATAATAAGTGGACAGAGTTGTATGGTGCATAATGAAAACAGAAGTTTATCCCATCCAACTACAAGGCAAATGAAGGAATTTGATGCTTTTTTTTTTTTTTCACAAAAGTACGAAAAGTTTTGAATTTATTTTTTCTTTTTCTGTATAGACTGGGATTCCCCTCCTCAAATTCCACCTCTGACAGATTTTCCCCATTATACTACAATGGTATAGTCCTTCATAAAGAATCATAATTCCATCAGTCTCTTATTTAAGTGTACCCCAACATTGCTGCCACAGACAATGTCTGACAGTCCAGCACCCCACTGTGTACACATTTCCAGCAGTTCTGCCCCATGGGTCCTATGACCCATACTTGAGGAACAATAAAAAGTGTCATGTTCTTGGACACAGCATGGTAGGCTAGCGGTTAAACTCCTTGCCTTGAAGGCACCAGGATCCCATATGGGCGCTGGTTCTAATCCCAGTGGCGCAGCTTCTGAGCCTATGAAAGCAGTCGAGGAGAGCCCAAAGGTTTGGGACCCTGTACCTGCGTGGAAGACCCAGAGGTTGCCCCTGGCTCGTGGCTCCGGAATGGCACAGCTCCAGCTGTTGTAGCTGCTTGAGGAGTGAATCAATGGGTAAAAAATCTTCCTCTGTGTCTCTCTACCTCTTTGTATATCTGATTTTCCAATAAAAATAAAATGAATCTTTAAAAGAAAGTGTCATGTTTTGAGGGTGTATTTTCTTTTTTTTTTTTTAATTTTGTTTTATGACATGGTTTCATAGGTTCTGGGATTTCCCCAACCCCTTTCTGTACCCTCCCCCATGTTGGATTCCTCCAATTGTTGCAGTAGTACAGTTCATATCCAGTCATGATTCCTTCATTGCGAGCATGAACCATGCATAGAGTCCAGCCCCTTATTGACCAGATACTTTCAACAGTTTCCTTGGGAGACCACCCCTGGTCTGAAAGTAGAGCTGGCAGAATATCATCCCCTCCAATGAAAAGTCACAACATAATGAAGGTATATTTTCTTAAAATTAATAGTATGCTGCTGCTACTGTTTCTTCATTTACACTTGGTAGAGCTATTTGTGATGGGATGGATGCTGGTGGTGAAGATGCTAGCAATGAATGGAAAACTCAGAGTCCCCAGGGTTTCTCCAAGGATGGGCTAGTAGAAAGTGTCTGGCATATGGAGAGAATTTATGCTGCTTTAGGATTATCAGATCTTTAAGAAAAATTACATCCATGTTAGAACAAAAGGAAAATTCCCTCCAACCTCACAGTGTGCCTCTTTTTTCTAATTTTACTTATTTGTTTTTTTTTTTAAATTAAGATTTTTTTTAAAGATTTTATTATTATTGGAAAGCCGGATATACAGAGAGGAGGAGAGAGAGAGAGGAAGATCTTCCGTCCGATGATTCACTCCCCAAGTGAGCCGCAGTGGGCCGGTGCATGCCGATCTGAAGCTGGGACCAGCAACCTCTTCCAGGTCTCCCACGCAGGTGCAGTGTCCCAAAGCTTTGGGCCGTCCTCGACTGCTTTCCCAGGCCACAAGCAGGGAGCTGGATGGGAAGTGGAGCTGCCGGGATTAGAACCGGCGCCCATATGGGATCCCGGGGCTTTCAAGGCGAAGACTTTAGCCGCTAGGCCACGCCGCTGGGCCCTAATTTTACTTATTTGTAAATCAGAAACCAGTTACTACCATATATTGAGTAAGAAATGCAGCAAGTACCATTCTAGATCACAGTTTCATGCTTATGCATGTTCATGTGAACTTGAAAATGCTTAAATGGATTGTTTCTGAGATGGCAAAACTTGAAAAATACACAAATTTTGGTTTTCCTGCTTCATGATGAAGACACATTTCCTGTAGTTCATTTTGTCCTGTTTCGGAAGAACACAGTATTTTCTTACTTTTCTTCTGTGCTGTTTGGAACTGTAGCAGTTCCCTGGTTACTTAGGAAGTTTATGTCTTTTAAATAGGCTATTGCACAAAATACAAATTACCAGTGTTGTATCACACTAACAGCAAGCCACCTATAGCTATATATAGCAATACATACATTGGCAAAAGTGACAGAGTTATTTTCTGCTTTGATGCAATTTAAGAAATGTATAAAATGAAAAAAAATTTGACATTGTGGTAATATATGACACACAGTAGCAAACTCGATTTAGGTGAATTCTAGTGAGTCATGCAATTGAGGTTGGTAATATTCGAGAAGGTTCGGTTGCCTAGTAGAAAATTCAATATTTGAAAAACCGCTAGTTAGCTAAAATTATTTAAAAAATTAAGAGGTGCTCTTGTTTGTGTTTGATTTGATCACACAGCAGAATATTGTGTGTGCTTTTGTGTGTGTACTTAATTGCAGTTACTTTTGAAAGCAGTAGTCCTTTAAACCCTCCTTTAATCTCGCCAGCATCTAAAATGAGGTGATACGAAACTCCCAAGTGTCTAGTAAATATTGGATCTGTTGACACTGGAATGGTGTATCTGTGGTAGTGGAAGGAAGAAAAATGATAATTCAGGACTTGCATGCTGCACAATTAAGGTGTTCTTGACTGCTTTTATTTCTTCTAAAGAAGGATCTTAAATGAGAAGGATTAAGTAAGTGCCTTTTTAAAAAAGAGAGAGAAGTAATTTATTGACAGCATCTGGTATGAAGAGTTATTACAAAAGATAAGAGGATCAGTGCCAGAAAGAGAATGGAGGAGGAGAATCTAATAATTAAATTTCTTAAAATGTGCCTGAAAAATTATAGGGATTTTCCCATTTAAATTTATCTGGTAAAAACTCCCAAGAGGAGAATGGTTTCTGTTACAGCTGATTAGGATTTCTGAGCAAATGCCTGGAAAAGATGACTTTGAAGTGTGTGTGTGTGTGTTTGATTTTAAGACATTTTCAATCTTCGCTTAAACCTGATTTCTTGTGAGAAAAAGTCCCTCCATGTATCAGGCCTGCCTGTGGGCTGCTCTCTGATTCTCTCCAGAGTAGCTTTCCTGACAGCTGCTACTGTGGCCCCTGCAAAATTGAATTCCTTCAAGGGAAACTGAATCATTAGGAAATGTACTAGAATAGGAGAAAAGTTTTATGAGACCTGGCCAAATTTTTGCTAGCTTCAGATCTGTGAGAGCTGCAGCTCTCCAACTATAGGATTCTTCAAAGTGGCAGAGGAGCTCCTATTGAAACACAGGTTTCTGGGCCTTACTAGAAGAGTCCCTGGAAATTTTGCATTGCTTCCAGGTTCCTAGGTGAAGGTGATGCTTTGGTTCAGGGCCACGCTTTTTGAAAATTACTGAAGTAGCAAAAACTTCAAAGACTTACCAGAGAAGTCTTACTGTAGTAGATAGCCTCACAGTTGTGTGCATACAGGGACAACCGATTATGAGTGGTTACACTATTACACTCTAATAGGCCTTTGGAGTCCATCTTCTATCCACTACTGTGAAGTACATAATAGTTTGCTCAACATGTTGGAAAATCACCTGTCCAGGACTCAAACCTTCTTTAGTTACCCAAAGTGCGAATGCACCTGAATTTCAGCTCTCATTTATTTGGCCCTCAGCTTTCCCTCTTTGAATGAGAACATCCTTCTGTATTATCGATATTCAGAGGATCTTAAATTTATTTGGCTTTCTAAGGGGAAAAATGATTTCCAGAATTATATTCTGACCTGACAGTTTCCACTCAGTGAAATTTTGTGTGTAAGCAGTGGTAAAGCACACTATGAGGAGAGGTTTAATTCTTTCAAATGATTGTATCAAATTAGTAGAGATGAGATATAAGCTATTACTTGATGAGAAACACCTGGTGGGCCAGAAACTGCTGAGAAGTGATGTTATCTACTCATAAAAGAATATTTCCCAGGCAAATTTATTACTCTGAAATTTTGGACTTACTTTTTTCCTTCAGTCTAGCAGTAAGGAATAATATAACTTTTCCTCCTAAAAGTAAGTTACTTAACCATTCCTAAGTAATGTAGTCTTCCATCTATATTGAAGAGAGAAAATTGTTTTACTACCATTACAGTAAATCACAGATACGGAAAACTAAACAGAAAAGTAACTCATCCTGAAGGAGGGATGATGGCCACGTAAGGTTGTTTGAAGGGCAGGCATTTGCCCTAGTTGTGCATCACAGTTTAGATTCGATACTACCCTCTGGCTCCTGAAATGACCAATGCAGACCCCTCTAATGAGAGGCCTGTGAGAGGCAATGGTGATGGCACATCAGGGAGCTGAACTGAACTCCCTGCCATTGTAGACATTTAATAGGTGAGTCAGCAGATGGGAACTTTCTCACTCCTAACTCTGTGGCTATGAATGAAATAAAATTGCTAAAATATTTTAGAATCACTCTAAGTCTAGCAGATATAAATAAACTATATTTAATTTTGTGATTCAGTATCTTAATTTGCAAACATATTTGTATGGAAATTCAGCTTTATGGAATATAAAGAGGCTGATATTGTGGCATGGCAGGTTCAGCCACCAGTTACAATGACAGCTTCCATAAAAGAATGCCAGTTTAAGTTCCATCTGCTTTGCTTCTAATGCAACAGGGATGGCAGCATATCCTGCAACTCATAAGGGAGACCACAGTGCAATTCCTGGCTGCTGCTTGTGTGCTGGCCCAGAGCTGGCTGTTAGACACTTTTGGAAGTGAGTCAGCAATAAAAGATCTCTTTCCATGTCTCTTTCTTCCTCCTTGTTAGTCCTCCCTTCAAAAATATAAATTAATCTTTTTAAAAGGAAAATAAAAGTGAGAAATATTCTCAAGAGGTGTTATTGTTCAGTCATATGCTGTAAAGTGTCAAATTGCAGTGAAAACTTCGCTTCTGAGCTGTGAACATCTGGATGGCAGAACTCACATGGTCCGTATGGTTTGTGGTACTGCAAAGATCTAGCACATGACAGGAGCCAGTAAGCATCCATGGAGCAAATCATGCAGGATTGCTTCTCCTGAGTTAAAGCCTCCTCTTTATAGCTCAAATAAACCTGTTCATTTGCTTGTGAATTACAAATTTTGTAAAGTGTTTATTTCCATAGGAACTTGTGTTTCATATTCTTTGAAATAATATTAATAACTAATTGTTGATTTCTTTTTCTAGAACTATTTTAAAAATATAGCAAGATTGTTGCTTTTGTTTAAAAGTGATTTTTCCATAGTTTAGGCTCTACCCCACTTGCCGCTTACCTCCCTCTAGACTGCATTTCTAGGTTAAATTATTGAAAACTGGAAAAAAAAAGACCAAAACATTTTAAGGTATAACTTACCACAGAGTATACTTGTAAAACAAGAAAATGTATGATGCATGTTGAAAATTACCTGTAGTTCAAATGAAAGTGAAAAATAGAAGCATGTGTTGAACTGAGAGTCAAGTTTGGAGAAGATAATAGAGCAGTCTGACAGGTGTTAATGTTATCCTCAGACGGAATGAACCAGAAACTATAAAAAGTATATGTAGCCACCACTCATTGTGTTATACAATATCCTTGTTGACTTAAAGTAGGAAGTTGAAAATAACTAGTTGTCACAAAGCTGTATATTCTGATACTAATCTTTAACTCTGTCTTCAATAAAATTTTTCAAAAGAAAAAAATTAACTTTAGAGATGTATATTTTACACTTTTCATAATACTAAGATTTTTTTTAAAGATAATGAACTTTATTATGTAATTTGTAAAATCCCAGCTGGTAGCATACCTTAATGTTAGAGATTTTATTTATAGACTGAAATTGCATTGTTAAGCATGTAAGGAACACTAATCTCAATGATACTCGTTTTGTATATGAGAAATAAGTCCTAAAAATTGCACATATGCATCAATTCTGATTCACTCTTGTGTGAAACATGAGTATGATTGATTTCTTTTAATTCCTAAAACCTTTCATAGAAAATTGTTGCTTTTCTATAGGCTATACATGAATAGGCTCTGATTTCAACTGATTTTATTTCATATAAAAATTCAACCTTCACAACTGCACATCAACATCAAATTGCTTTTCATAGTTCACTACTTAAAATCATATTTTTCAAAAATACATTCCTAACTGATTGACCTGAAATGTATTTAAAGCTTTATTATTCTCCTCTATAGAAAGGATTGATATAAATTCCCACATAAAAGTTGAAAAAAAAATATATCTATATGATAAAGCATCATATCCTGTTCAAAGGCAGGACAGACTAGAAAAGAATATTTATAACCTTGATGGGTTTCCATTTAGGATATGAAAAAACATCCCTATAAATTTAAGAGGAAAGTAATGGAGACAGTGAGAAGGTTAAAAAAAGGTCTTCAGTGGTAAATTTGTAGAGAAACAACTGACAAACATTGACAAGATGTCATGCTTACTATTTGAGCATCAGAAATTAAAGCACATGGCTTATGTAGTAAACTTGATGAGGGCTGATAGTCCTCTAGGTTGACAAGTAGGGAAAGCAGTTGCCCTTTGTGTGCCAGTGGTGGGAACAAAGATTCCTGAAACTTTGTTCGGGTAGGGGTGTTTGAGAGTATAACTCTTTTTTTCCGTTTTATGATACAGTTCCATAGGCTCTGGGATTTCTCCACCATCTCCCCAAGCTCTCCCTCCATGTTGCTTTCCTCCATATTGTTACAACAGTACAGCTCACAAACGGTCATAATTCCATCATTGCGGGCATGGACCATGCAGGGAGTCCAGCATCTTATTGTCCAGGTAAATTCAACAGTTTCATTGGGAGACCATCCTTGATCTGAAAGCAGGGCTGGGACAATATCATCCCCTCCAATGAAAAGCCACTACACAACTTCAACAACAGTTTACAACATCATTAAGTTAATTGACATGGTACTGAGTGACGAATGTGTTAGAAAATGCAGGTTCTTAACCACATCCTGTAACTGCTTAACTGACATCTCAATTTTAGTTTATACATAACCTACTGCTATAAACCTTAAAATGGTTATAGGGTACAATTTAGCTGTCTCGTGTCTTTTTTCTTCATATTTGTATTCAAGCGTAATTTTTACTGAGCTTCATGAATTTTAGGATAGTCCAAACAGGCTTATAACTCTAACAAGCCATATGTTAATGATTGAGCAGCAGAACAGTTTTAAAGGGGATGTGCAGAGAAATCTTCAATACTTTAGTGAGGAGTAACTGATCTTTGTGTCCTGCCTAGTAAGGTATATGGGAGTCCAAGCTGACTTTTACTTGTCTGTTCTAAGCTTTCCTTATAGGTCTCTCTCTCTGTCTATCTGATCTAATTTTGGGGGCTCCGTCGCGACTCTGATGGTCATTGCGAGAGAGGGTGGGGAGCCAACGTTGGAGCTACGTAAGGATCAGAGAAGGCTCTGCTCCCGAGTCCCGCAGGAAATTTACTGTTCTGTTTCTGAGGACTGCTCTGGGCTCCTGGCTTTTGTTCCGATGTCATTAGACCATGTGAGGAGGGTTCTGAGCTTCTTCCATCCCATATGGGAGATCCAATAGGGAATGACTGGCCTCATAGTTCTCGGCCTATGAGGGCACTCCAATTCCTTGGGAGCTCTTTGGCAGTTGGGATATAGTCCTTGGTGCCCACACTGATAGTTCTTGGTGAGGATCTGGGAGTCTCTGGGGTTAGAATACAAGCCTCCTCCTTTCCTCCTGCTCCACTCTGGGATCCCCTACTGCTCTGTGCATATAACCTCCCCTGTTAAGAGGCTGTCAGGATCGCTCTTGGATCCCAGTGTATGTCTTTATAGTTTTTGCTAATGAATAATGGAGATTCGAGTCTGCTCCCTGTAAGTTACCTGTTACAATCTTGAGAGTATAACTTTTAAAACTAAATAGGCAGGGCCTGGCACAGTGACCTAGTGTCTTAAGTCCTTGCCTCGAATGTACGGGGCGCTGGTTCTAATCCCAGCAGCTCCACTTCCCATCCAGCTCCCTGCTTGTGGCCTGGGAAAGCAGTAGAGGAGAGCCCAAAGCCTTGGGACCCTACACCCATGTGGGAGACCTGGAGGAAGTTCCTGGCTCCTGGCTTCAGACTGGCATAGCACTGGCCATTGCGGTCACTTGGAGAGAGAATCATTGGACAGAAGATCTTTCTTTCTGCCTCTCCTCCTCTCTGTATAACTGACTTTGCAATGAAAATAAACAAATTAAAAAAATCTAAATTAGGCAAAACTTCGGGTCCATCACTGAAATCCTGCATTTCTGTCCTGGAGAAATAGGCTGGCATGTATATTGTGGAACCATGACAGCTACAATAAATATCTGCAGACCTTTGCTGTGAAGGTCTAGCTCCTACTGTGCCTTAATAATAAAGTTGGATCTTTAGGGCAGCAAATGAGGTAATATGAGATTATTAATGTAGGACCCTCAGAAGATAGCCTTCATGGCTTCATAAAAAGGAGTACTGGAGAGAGAGCCTTGTTTGCAGGGTCCTGGCTCTATTCATGAAGCCAGATTCTGGCTAATACACACCACAAATGGAACAAATGGTGGCTTATGTGGTTCAGTCCTGTTTCCCACAAGTGAGATTGGAATTGAAACCCCAGCTCGTGGCTTTGATTCAGCCCAGTTCCAGGCATTGGTAGAGTTCGGCAAATGAATCATCCTATAGAAGTATTTCTATCTGCTTATGTATCTCTACCTCACTAATAAATAAAATTTTGAAAGCTCATGGAAGTATGCATTATGGAACGATTTTATTTGTAAGTAACATTGCATTTCTTAAACCCATTTATATAAAGTGAGTAATTATCCTGTATTGTACAGGACAGACTTATGAGGACAGTGTTATCCCCAGCCTACCCCGCCTGCTGATATTCCCACCTATCCTCCTCCATGATTGATTATTTATTTATTTATCTATTTTTACAATGGCATGCTTTCATTTGACTTCACACAGGTTTAAACTCCACTGGTAAAGATTTTATAAATAAAAAATAAAAGTCCTATTCCTCAAAAATATAGACATACACAATGAACATCAAATTTTAAAATGTCAGTTTGGCTCATGGAGATTACATTTTTGTACTATCTGTGTACACTTTGTACACATATCAGGTAAAACATTATATTTAGCTTTTTTGTGACTCATCTATTTCACTAAGTGTAATGATTTCCAATAGTCATCACTTTGTTGCTGGAAGACAGTATTTCATTCTTACTATGCCTCAGTAATATTCCATAGCATATATACACTACATTTTCTTTATTCAGTCTTCTGTTGATGAACATCTGGGTTGATTCTGTAACTTTAGTTATTGTTGAATTGAGCTACAATAAATCTGGGTTTACAAATCACACTCTCATATGTTGATTTCATTTCCTTGGGTACATTCCCATGATTAGGATTGTTGAGTCTCATGGTAGTTACATCTGTTTTGGTACCTCTGAGAAATCTCCAGATTGTTCTTCATAATGGTTGCGATAGTTTGCACTTCTACCAACAGTGGATTAACTTTTTTCCTCACATCTTCACCAGAATGATTGTTTTCTGATTTTTGGATGATAGCCATTTTAACCAGGGCAAGGTAAAACCTCGTTGTGTTTTTTATTTGTATTTCTGCCTTGGCTATATATCTTGAGCTCTTTTTCCTTGTATCTGTTGGCCATTTGTATTTCATCTTTGAAAAATTGCTTGCTCATGTCCTTTGCCCATTTCTTAACTGGATTATTTTTGATGTTGTAGATCCTGTATGTTAATCATGTTTCAGTTGCACAGTCTACAAATACCTTCTCACAACTTGTTGGTTGATTCTTCACTTTATTGATAGTTTTCTTTACCATGCAGAAGCTTCTTGGGTTAATGTAATTCCACTTGTTTTGCCCTGCTTTCTTTTTGCGCTTTTTAAAATGTTTTATTTCATGTTTTATGATACAGTTGTATAACCTCTGGGATTTCTCTTACTCCTCCCTGAATTTCCTCCCCACCGCTGATTTCCCTTGTATCATTACAATAGGATAATTCTGCATAAGTTGTCATAAGTTCATCATTCTACTATTTAAGTGTAACCTGAAATTGCAGGTATGGACCATGGCAGAGTTTGCTTGAGCTTCCAGAGTCTTTTACAAGAAGTCTTTGCCCATATTTATATCCTGCAGTTTCATAAATATTTTCCTCTAGTAATTTGATGGGTCCCAGTTGTAGATTTGGATCTTTAATGCATTTATTATTTTTAAATAAAGTTTAAGGTAGAGGTCCTGTTTTATACTTCCACACATGTAAGATCCAGTCTTCCCGGCACAGACTGAAGACAGTGTCATTTCTCCCTGGATTGATTTTCATGCACTTATCGAAAGTTAGTTATCTGTAGAAGTGTGTCTTCATTTCTGGGATTTATATGATGTTCTATTGATCTTTATGTCCATTTTTTTGTGCTGTTTTGATTACCATTGCCCTCCGATATTTCTTGTAATCTGAAATTGTGATGCATCCAGCTTTGTCTCTGTTGTTTAAGAGCATTTTAGCTAATCAGGGACTCATGTTCCCATATGAATTTTTAACATAATTATTTCTCGGTCTGAGATAAATGTTGTAGGTGTTTTGATTTGGACAGCATTGAATCTGTAAATTGCTTTTGTCAGTGTCGTTATTTTGATGTTAATTCTATGAATCCACAAACCTGAAAGATTGGTTTAGTTTTTCCATGCCTTTTTCAATTTCTTTAATGTTTTGTAATTTTCATCATAGAGATCATTCACATCCTGGGTTAAAATTTATTTCAAGGTATTTCTTTTTGCAGCTATTGCAGATGGAATTGAACTTACAGGTTCTTTCTGAGCCATGGAATTGTTTGTGAAAACAAAGACTATTGATTTTTGTGTATTGATGTTACTTTCTGTGACTTTACCCAACTTTTTTCTGAGTTCCAGTAGTTTCTCAGTAAAGTCTTCTTGTTGCCTTCCATAGAGGATTATGTCTTCTACAAAGAGGGACAGCTTAACTTCCTCCTTTCATATTTTTTAAGAATCATGTATTTTAATTGGAAAGGCAGATTCACAGAGAGAAGGAGAGACAGAGGAATATCTTCCGTTTGCTGGTTCACTCCCCAAGTAGCTGCAATAGCCGGAGCTGAGCCGGTCAAAAGCTAGGAGCCAGGAGCCTCTTCCAGGTTTCTCACATGGGTGCAGGGTCCCAAGGCTTTGTGTTGTCCTCGACTTTCCCAGGCCACAAGCAGAGAACTGGATGGGAAGCAGGGCAGCTGGAACACAAACCGGTGCTCATATGACTCCTGGTGCATTCAAGGTGAGGACAATAGCCAGTAGGCTATTGTGCTGGACTCTCCTTTTCTTCTTGTATCTCTGATTATTTTTCTTTCTTGCGTAATGGCTCTGGATAAAACGTTTTGTTACATCGCTCCAAAATGATTGAATAGTCACCAATGAGCAATGTTAAAATATTGTATGATGATCATACTGCAGAATGTTTAACAGTGATTAAAAATGGTATTAAAGCCTCATAAAATAAAGAAAATTTCTGGGCCCGGTGCTGTGGCCTAGCAGCTAAAGTCCTCGCCTTGAATGCGACAAGATCCCATATGGGCACCGGTTCTAATCCTGGCAGCTCCACTTCCCATCCAGCTCCCTGCTTGTGGCCTGGGAAAACAGTCGAGAATGGCCCAAAGCTTTGGGACACTGCACCCATGTTGGAGACCCAGAAGAGGTTCCTGGTTCCCAGCTTCAGATCGGCGCAGCACTGGCCGTTGCGCTCACTTGGGGAGTGAATCATCGGATGGAAGATCTTCCTCTCTGTCTCTCCTCCTCTCTGTATATCTGACTTTGTAATAAAAATAAATAAATCTTTAAAAAAAAGAAAATTTGTTATCCCATTGCCTTCAATTTTTTTAATGAATGTATTATACCCTTATGAAGAGGAAATAATTCCCATATTTGGACATGCTGGTTGTCGCCTGCAATGTGCTCAGTTTCCTGATTCATAGATTCTCCTTCCTCTCCAACTCATAATTTGACTATAGATGAAAAGAGAAATGATAGGGCCAAATGCATTGAGAGTATTTTATCCTTAGAAAATGTAGAACCTATTTTATAATAATCATATTTTAAACTTGCTGCTTTTATAAAATGTATATGTAGAGTATTAATAGTAAGATAAGCATTCCTGTGTTGTCTTCCAGGAAATTAAGGAATAGGCATTCACCACATGCTTCTGTCTCCTTAAACTATATCAAAACAGCTTAAAATGTTCAAGGATAAGTTTACATCGGTTACAAAATTTGGAAAGTCATAAGCAGTTTTTCACAATGCAAGTTTTCCAAGAAACTTCTGACTTACCTTTATATATGTGCAGTCATGTTTGTTTGCTAAGAGAAATCTGTAATAGCTGTTTACAGTAACTTTTTTTGCTTAGTCTTTCATTTTTTATTTAATTGTTGTGCTACAAGTAGCTGCTGCTTATTCACCGTCACTGCTGTAGAGCAGTGGTTTTCAAATAGTGTTGATTCAAAATATGCTCTACTCCTCCGTGTATCTGACTTTGTGATAAAAATAAATAAATCTTAAAAAAATGCTCTGATTGGAAATCAGTGTATATAACATGCAGAGTAACACAAATTTTAGTTAGCTTATCTAGATTCATGAAAACACTTGAAACATCTTCATTAGCAAATGCTCTATTGAGTCTTTCACCAAAATATCAGCTGTTGGTCCAACTGTCACTCCTATGCAGGTGATGGATTTTTCTGCAACTATTTCAAAGAATTTTCTTCTCTCTTCTGGAGCAAACGCTATTTGCATATAGGTGTGTATGTGTGTATATTTTAATTTTTAGTTTGTCCTTTTTAAAATTAGTTAGATAAGACATTTGATCATTTTGATTACTTTGATAACATCTGTAAAAATTTCCTCTTGGGCTCAGCACAATGGCTTCATGGACTGATCATCCCTCTTCATTCGGACACATGCAGTATGGGCACTGGTTTGTGTCCCAGATGCTCGAATTTCCATCTGGCTTCCTGCCTGTGGCCTGACAAGGCAGTGGAGGATAGCCCAAACCTTGGGTTCCTAATTCCATGTGGGAAACCCAGAAGAAGCTCCTGGCTCCAGGCTCCTGGATCGGGTTGGCTCAGTGCTGGCCATTAAGGCCCCTTGGGGAGTGAACTAGCAGATGGAAGATCTTTCTTTCTGTCTCTCCTTCTCTCTATAGATCTGTCTTTCCAATAAAAATAATTTTTTTAAAAAATTCTTTTCCCTGTATTTTTTCTTGGAACTCTATATGGGTGTCAAACCATATTCCTCTGTTGCCATGATTCTTTCAGAAAGATTTACTTACTTATTTATTGGAAAGACTGAAGGAGGAAAAGAAAAGCGCCTCTTTTTTCAAGAGGTTGGCCAGGCTGAAGCCAGGAGCTTCATCTGAGACCCCCACATGGTGTCATCTTCCACTGCTTTTCCTAGATTATTAGCAAGGGGAAACCACAGAAGTGGAGCAGCAAGGACTCCAATTGGTGCCTATATCAGATGTAGGTGTCACTTTACTTGCTATGCCACAGTGCCAGCTCCACTGCCTGCCTTTTAGTTATGTTTCTTAAATATGTATACACACACTCATAATATATGCTATATATATATTCATTCATATATATAACATGTAATATATAATTAGATATGGATTTATATGTCTATTTCTGTGTTTCTCTAGCCTGCATCTGGAATACCCCTCATGTTATTTCTCTTTTGTTATTTTTTTTCACAGTGTCTAAAGTACTACTTAACATACACATTCTATTTTTGATTTTAAGTATTATATTTCTCATGTTATATAAGATTTGCTGACTTAACATTTATCACTTATCATTTTTGGCCTTTTTCTCTAAAAATATAAAGGACTTTAAAAAGATACATTTTCACTGTTAATGTTCTAGCCTGCACTTCCATTGCCTATTGTTCCTGTAGCCTCACCATCACTTTTGGAATGACTCATGGGGTTTTTGTTTTATTTTCAAGGTCTGGTTCACTCTGTGGTGATGGTTTGAAAACTTTCCTGTATTTCTCATGTTTTGGGAATCAAGACAATGTGGCCGGTGACGTGATTCCCATCTGATTCGTGTTTGGATGCTTGACGAGTTACCTGAATTTCTTACTGTCCTCTTCCTGTGTTGGGTTTATTTTCAGTACCTTCAGAGCAACAGTACTGAAGGCATAGCTGTATTTTTTTAATATCCCAGCTCTAATGTATCTATTATGGATTTCTATAAACTCTTTACCTTGGACAAGCTCTTAAAGTTGTTTTCTTCCTCCTGAACTCTGTACAAATGAATAATATCAAGACAAGTCAATTTTGTCAGATACTCTCAGAATAAAAGCTGGTTGAAGTGCGTATGAACTTTCTAAAATCTTCCTTTCATTTTGACGTTAGCCTCTGTAGACTCTTTAGGGTCTTTGATTTATAACTTAAATTTTTTAATTGAAAAATGTTATCTGGCCTTATTAAGTTTCTCATTTGGAGTTTCTTTCATCTGGCTAGATGTCAATGTTTTCAGATCATCATTTGCAGTTTTTTTTTTTAAATTCACTTTTAATGTTCTTTTTAAAAGTCCTTGTTAAGATTCTCTATGTTATTTTCTAATTTATCCCATGATTGTATCACTCTAGTTCTTTGATTTAAAGGTTGCGTGGCTCTGTCAATTGACTTTATGAAAATTCTGGCAACACATAATTTCAGGGAAGAAAAATGTCACAGGGAAGAAGTTAGCGGCTATTGCAACAAGACATTCATGGAGGGAGATTCAGGAGTCAAGTTTGAGATCTATTAACTTTGACAGAATAATTAGAATGCTGTCATTTTTCAAACAGGGGGAAAAAAGAGAATATCTCATTGGACAGAGAGGATACTCAGAATCTCCTGAGAATCCTGATTATTTGGAATTGGTAAATTGCCATATGCATATTCTTTAAAAATAGAAACACTTTTGGTAAGTGTATTGGTAAGTAAGACCTCTAAACTCAGTCCCTCTGCACGGTTGTTTCAGCAATGACAAGGCTGCAAACTGACCTTCCCCCAGCCTTTTTAAATGATTATGGTTTGTGGTGCTGCATTCTAACTAATGTAAGAAGCATCTTGCTATGTAGGAAATAGTGAAGTGCTGACATCTTTCTAATATAATTTCTGAACACTTTCATGGTATTTAAATGTTAGTACAATGTTATCTCAAAACACTAATTTAAAGAGTCTTTAAAAGAACACATTTCCACAATTTAGAACTTCACAAAAATCTGAGTGGTGGCAGGTTAGTGACACGTTACTTCGTATTTATGAGAACGAATATTCTTCAGAAGGTACTTTTTTTAAAATTGCCCCTTATTCTTCGATCCATGATAATTTATAAATTCGTTCAAAAACTTTGTGGAAAAAAAATAAGGTGAAAAATATCAGATTAAATGAAAATTTATAGTAGCAGGGAAAAAACTATGCATGGATTAGAAAAATCACACAAAATAATGTTATACTTTTAATACCATTTTTGCAGAAACTTTTAAAAGTTATTTCGTATTTAATTATGACTGAAACCTATGCTTGTAATTTTACAAAGACTTACTTGTTTTGTTTGAAGGGTACAGTGGCATAGAGACAGAGTCAACCTCTCAAATGGTCACAAATGCTGGAACAGGGCCAGGCCAACTCCAGGGACCTGATGTTCGATGTGGGCCCACCACATGGGTGCCAGCGGCGCCAACATTGTGCCATATTCTGCTGCTTTCTCATGTGCATTTGCAGGGAGCTGGATCGAAAGTGGAACAGTCAGGGCTCAAACAGGTACTCCAACATGTATGGGGTACTAGCGCTGCAAGTTGTACCTTTGCTGACTGCACCAAATATCTGCTTTTGGGTTCTATGTTTGAATTAGAAGTTATTTGTATTTAAATAATAAAAGAATAAAAGCTAATAAATCATCAAAAACTGGGTTTAAATTGAGTATTTTATAGTAAAATAATTGTCAGTGTTTATGGAAGTAGTTTTCATTGGCAAGGGGAACATTGAGAATTATTTCGTAAGGAATGAAAATATTGATGTTTATCTCACAATTGAATAACTAGAATATCATATTAGGTGTGCATTTTTGTCTGCATCTATATGTATAAGAATAGAGTTGGTTGGGCTTGGCACAGTAGCCTAATGGCTAAAACCTTGCCTTGCACGCACCAGGACTCCATATGGGCCCCCGTTTATGTCCTTGCTACTGAATTTCCCATCCAGCTCCCTGCTTGTAGCCGAGGAAAGCAGTAGAGGACGGACCAAAGCCTTGAAATCCCGCACCTGCTTGGAAGACCAGGAGGAAGCTCCTGGCTCTTGGCTTCAGATCAGCTCAGCTGTGGCCATTACGGCTACCTGGGGAGTGAACCAGCAAATGAAAGATCTTTATCTCTGTGTCTCCTTCTCTGTGTATATCTGCCTTTCTTATATGAAATAAAATAAATCTTAAAAAAAAAAAACAAAACTACAGCTGAATCAGGTTTGTCCAGGATACAGAAATTGATCAATTGTATCTAGCAACTTTCGTGGTTTTACTTTGTAAAATTTCAGTTATTTGGTGTTTGCGCATTTGCTACTCATTACCTGACTTACATTTTGTCTTTGTTTCATGGGAAACATGCAATGTGAGATTTGGCGCAATGATATTATAATTCTTTTTAGTAATTTTCTTGTTAAATATAAACATGAAAACATTACTTTGCCACTCAGTTCTTCCACTGCAAAATATATAATTGAGCAACTATGTGTCTTTCTTTTTCTTCTTCTTTTTTTTTTTCTGTTTAGAAAGCAAGCTTCTTGGAGACAGCTGAGATTTTCTATTTAAACTCATCCAAAGAATTCTCAGAAGTGAATGTGTGTCAACATTTCTGAGTCACTCCAAGCACGTTCATGCATGAAGAGGGGACAGGAAAAGCTAATGTAGTCATTGCATTTGGTGATAGTCACTCAGTGGATGCTGTTTATGAAAGTGTTACGTCATGAACTCATACATTAACTTCTTTCTTATGGTCAGTTCTGGGAGGTTTTCCTAGCGAACCAGCTACTCAAGGATGTTCGTCTGTGAACACCTGCTAACCCAATGCTAAAATATCTGGCTGCCTGTGACTTTGCATATTTTATAATCAACTCTATGAACAGTACTGTCTGTGCCTTCATGGTTTTGCATAGTGTTTTACAGGGCTCCACACATGAGTATGCTGTCTTTGCATCAGTAGCTTGATCATTATGACTGCCTGACAAATCGCCTTGAGTGCTGTACCAGGAGTTGTATTGTTCCCATCTGGTGAAGTAGCAGGAAGGAGGGCAGAGGACGTGAAACAGTTTGTTTAGCTGTGTCTTGTTACTAGATTGTGCTTACTTTTCATGTAAGAGTTTTTTCATAGAGCAAGAAAATTGCTTCCAGGTCAGAAGAACTGGGTAATGTGAATGTTACCAAGTAGAATGTTGTTAACACGTGCCATTAGAAAATGAAGTATGATGAGTTTCTATAAGTATGTTTCCTCCTTGTTAATTTTGACATAAAAATGCACTTTTAATTTTTCCTCTTTAGTCACATCAGTAAAATTAAGGAACAGAAAGGAAAAATTAATCAAATTTGTACTCCTATAAAACTTTTTGTTTTATTCCTAAACTTTGCAAAAATGGTAAGGATTATACTTGCTGTACCACAAAATTAGCCACCCATTTGTCATTTTGAGGTTTCATTCTTCCAAAGTGAGTTAAATGATTGCCTACTTTTAAACGCCTGTGGTATCCAGTGTTCTGCTTTATTGTCACCGTGTAAAATGCTGCCTATAGGCCCAGTGCTGTACATCAAGGAGTGAAACTGCCCCATGGGATGTTGACATTCCATGTTGGATTCCCTGCTGCTCTGCTGCTGATCCAGATCAGCGGCACTGTGCTGGCGAAGGCAGTGGATGATGGCCCGTGTGACCTGATCCCTGACTCCCATGTGGAATATCTGGATGGAGTTCCTACCCCCTGGCTTTGTCCTAACGTAGACTGGGCTAGTGCAGTGGATAGAAGCCTTTACATCCTCTGTGTCTCTCTCTCTCTCTCTCTCTCACTTTGTGTTTCAAGTAAACAAATACATGTTTAAAAACATATGCTGGGGCTCGGCAGCATGGCCTAGTGGCTAAGGTCCTCGCCTTGATCCCATATGGCCGCTGGTTCTAATCCCGGCAGCTCCACTTCCTCTCTATCTCTCCTCCTCTCAGTATATCTGACTTTGTAATAAAAATAAAATAAATCTTAAAAAAAAACATATGCATTCTTGTGTATGTGTGATTGTGGTGTGTGTGTGCAAAAATTCATGGACAACATGCTTTAGGCATTTCTAGTGATGTGAATGCTTGAGCAATGTGAAAAGATTATGTGTGAATTTCCAAAACAATTGCACTATAATTAAGGTATTTGGATTAATCTTTCACACAACCTTTTGAAGAACCATTCTAAATACAAGATCCTTGATAAGCATTATTAAAACAGCCAAAATTGTACATAAAAGTAATTTATAATAAACCATATGACTATACTTGATCTTTCCCCATTAAATCTCTGCATGAAAAAGTATTGTCATAGTTTAGATGTAGATTGGATTAATGCAATAAATATTAAGCAAAAATTAGAAGATGATATTTAAATACAGATAAGAAAAGATTTGTACACACAACAAGCTGTAGTAGACAGTGGATTTCTAAGGATTAGTGAGTTTCCCAAGAGGCTAAAGCATGGTGCCTCTGGTCTCAGCCTTAATGTGCTTGAAATGTGCAATAATTCTGTGCTCCTGAGTGTCCTGTTTCTTAATTATGGAAGTGCTTCTAATTATTCTGTTTTATGTGCTAACTTAATTTTAAAGGCTCAGTAACTTAGCTAGAATTTCTTTGACTGAGATGGAGTGAGCACAGCTAAATATTTGGTTGTCACTCATGGAATACACAAAAAGGAAGCCAGCTATAATCCAGTTTGATGTCTTAATGACAAAAACTGACACCATTGATATTCTTTTAGGTCCTTTGCTACTAAATGAAGCTTTTGCACCATTTTCTTCATTATTATCAATACCGATGACATAGATCTAATTGGCTCTGATAATTATTTAATGATCAAAAATATCAAAATGTATAGGAATTTGCTATAATGTCGTTCTTCCATTGATCTTGCATATACAGAACATCTCACTGAGCTTGTGAAATGAAGCAAGTCGTCTTGGTGGGTCTAAAAGTTTAACTGAGAAATATTTAATGCTGGTTGTATGAAGTCTGGGCATGTGAACGGTAGGACAGAAAAATAAGATTGGGGTGTTTTGGGCTAGGAATTCAGTGAAGTGCTATCATTATTTGGTCTTCATTCTCTTTTTATGCTGTACAGAGTAAGTTGGACTTCCAGAAGCTGGCAAAGAGAACCAGCACTGGCACTTCCTATAAGCAAATGAAACAATCTACACACACTGCCAAGGTAAACACTGGCAAGTATAGATTTTGATAAATACTGGATAGAAAAGATAAATGAGAGAGAAGAAGTCTTGTTTAGGTGGATGAAGCTGGGTTGTCTGAGGAAGGGACATTATGCTGAGACCTAGAAGTAGAAGAGGGCAATGGAAGAGCAAGGGGAAGAACGTTGTCTGGAGAGAGAGGAGCATTTGTAAAGATCTTAAGGTTAAGATCTGAAAGATTCAAGACACTGAAAAAATTCTATGCGGAATGAAGTAAAGATGAAGGGAAACGTGTTATAAGCTGAGGCTCAGGAGGTAGCTAGAAAAAGAACATAGAGGGCTCAGGAAATTTTAGGAGTAAATTAGATCAATGAAAGAAGGAAAGATATAATGCCTATTATAGCACAGTTCAGTAGTAAGATCTCATTGGAATGTTTTCTTACTTGATACAGTAAGGATAATGGTTATGGGAGGTGGAAATGATAACAGTACTTTGCATTAGGAGTATAGATTATGGTAGACTCTGTGGCATAACCGATAAAGTCACAACCTGCAGTGCCAGGATCCCGTATGGGCACTGTTTCAAGTTTTGGGTAACACACTTCTGACCCAGCTCCCTGCTAATGCACCTGGGAAAACAGCAGAGGCTGGTCCTCCTGGGTATAGCCTGGCCCAACTCTGACGTTTGTGGCCCTCTGGGAGTGAGCCAGAGGCTCTCTCTCTCTGCCTCTCTTCCTCTTTTTTTTCTCTTTGTAAAATGCAGGTAAGTTCCAAGGACAAAGTCCCAAGAATTTTTCAAAATATGCCCCGAAAGATTTCATTCTTGTTCATAGATGCTAACTTTATGTTACGTTATACATTAGAGCCAACTGTAGGGAAACATTGTTGTAAATGGGTCCAATGAACTCCAAAATGCAGATATATGCAAACAGCATGTTTAAATTTATGGAAAAGAGCCATTTTACCAAATAAACTTTTAATACCATTGTAATCATCTCATAGATATTATAATGTGGTAAATTCTTTCAATTTTAAATACCAGAAAGAATTACCTCTATAGCCTGAGTTAAAATAAAAGAAAAATAATCTTATGTTCCAGAATATTTCCTCTTTAGTGTTCAGAAAAGCATGTATCCTCCCCATGTCTGATGGGAATATGAGTTTTTTCTAAATACTTAGGAAAAATGTAAAACCTTTAAAAACTGTTTCCATTTCACACTTAAATGAAATTGCCATGTAAAATCTGAAATCTGAAATGAATGTTGTTCTTCAAGGTGCTCATTGAAAACAAAAATAACATATATTTAAGAGATACAGAAAGAAAAGGAGATGGAGAGGAAGCTTCTCTCTCATCAACTTCCTACATGCCTACCATGTCCTGAGCTCCACTGGGGCCAACGTTGGGAATCTGGAATGCTGTCCAGGTCTCCCTTTGGGCAGCAGGAATCCATTGGCCATCAGTGCTTCTTCCCAAGGTCTGCACTGATGGGAAGCCACTGTAAGCTGAAGCTAGGAATCCAACCCAGGCACTCCTTTGTCGCCGCCGCCCAGCAGCCGCAACACTAAAAACGCCAAGGCATACTCTTGAGGGTCTGGGAAAAGCTGGCAACCAGACCTGTCACTGCCAAAATTGGCTGCGTTTAAAACCTTCTCTCCGCTGCTCCTGTACCCATTGGTCTAAGCTTTCCTATCCGCTTCTTCCGCCACCCTTCCTCCCGTTTTCCGCCACACTTCTTCCCACATTTCTTCCCATACTCTCTGCTTCATTCTCCAGTCTTTCTCTTCATTGCCCCCCAGTCTGTCTCCTCATCGCCCACTAGTCTGTCTCAGCGTCACCCCCCCAGTCTTTCTTCGTTGTTGTCGTCTGTTCTATCCGTCCGTCTGTCGGTCTTCGTCCGTCTGTCCTCCCACTAGCTTTTCCCCACTACTTTTTTTTTTTTAAAGATTTATTTTATTTTTATTACAAAGTCAGATATACTGAGAGGAGGAGAGACAGAGAGGAAGTGGAGCTGCTGGGATTAGAACCAGCGGCCATATGGGATCAAGGCGAGGACCTTAGCCACTAGGCCACGCTGCCGAGCCCTCCCCACTACTTTTATATAGTTCTCCACCAATCACTTCTCCCCGTGGGTCCACTTGGCGCTACGTGATAGGCCAGTAATCATGGGAAACTAGCCTATCCTGTTCACCTGCTGGCGAGACCAGCTCCGCCTCCTGGCCCTGGGCCAGCCGCCATCCTGCAGTGGCCCCTCCCAGTCCCAGGAGTGGCTTTAGCACCCCGCTCCCCACACTCCTTTGCATTAATCGTTTATGAAAATCACATATGACCTACGAATAAATGAATTTGTGACATTACAATCAAGAGTTCCTTATTTTTCAACATTTATTTTTTTAATGGAAAGGCTGAGTGGCAGAAAGAGAGATATTCCATCTGCTGGTTCACTTTTCGAAAATGGCTGCAGTAAATGGGTCTAGGCCCGGAACCTGGATTTCCATTTGGTTTTGTGAATGGGATATCCTCTACTGCTCCCCATCAGGAAGCTGGATTAGAAGCGAAGTAGGTGGGATTCAACCGTCGCTTTGATATGAGATCCTGGCATCACAGGCAACCATTTATCCTACTCTACTACAGTGTCTGTTCCTGTGTGATCAGAATTTACATGATATATAATTAGGTGTTATCAAAATTTGCTCAATGACATGCATAGCTGTTCAGGGATAACAAGTAAGTACTGTTCCATCATGAATCGATATTTGGAAAATACATGTTGTCACCCATATTTTATGAGTAAAGAAGATGGTATGTCTTTATAAATTGATGAGAATAGCCAAATGCCCCAGCATCAAGATGTATGGTTTACAAAGCTCAAAATGTAAAGAAAAGTGGAAGTTACTGGTAGAAAAAAATCCTCCTCCACCATTTTAGAGATTACACTTGCCTATGGAGACTCTTAACTGTCTGTGCAGTTGACATTTGGGTGAAATGATACTTGATTCCTGACATTCTCTTAATTGTAAGAGCTTCAAAGTTCATATGAGTTGAGTCATCCTGGGATTTTTGATGAGCAGTTAGGCCTCCCTTTCAAACCTGGGCACTGATGGAGATAAGAAGTTAGATTCCCAACAGTGACAAATCTAACGAAGACCCATGGAGCATAATCCATGGCAAAGCCTGAAGCTCCCTTGCTTTAAGGAATTTCCTGGTGGCCTTAGGGAGGATATTAATGGAATTCTTCAGGCTTAGCCTCGTTAGGAGACTGTTATGCAGCCCTGGTTGTTTGTACTTTAAAATCAAGAATTTTAAGTAGATTAGAATGAAGAACAGTGCACTGCTGCATAAAGTTAACACACTGTTAATAACATTCAACTGAATTATTAATTTCTGCCAGAAGTTGCTTTTAAAATAATCAGGATTAACTGCAGAAATAAGGATTGTTTTCTTCTCTCTGCTTCTTTATCCAAAAAGATAATTCATTATAATGTAGAGTACCTTAGGAAGACAAAGAGCACAGTTATGTAAACTGCTTACGTTAATGATTCATCGTATTAATGGTCTATAGCTGTCTAATTCTTTATTTGAAGAGGGTATAAAAAAAATCAAAGGGAATTATTTCTTTCCAACTGTAGAGCTTTTTGTCGCTTTTGGGGCCTGGAGAACAGAGGGATGATGACCAAGAATGGTTAATATGGAAAGGAGTCTATTTGCTTGCTCTCTTCTGGTGAAAGAAGCATTTGCAACAGTGTGCAGGCAACATGGCCTGGACTCTGAAGCAGAGTGCTTGGCAGATGGCACCACAGGACGGGGAAGCTGCTGGCAGATGGCAAGGACTATTTGAGCAACAGAGACACTTTGGCTACCAATGTGAGGAGTTGGAAAGAAAGAGGATGACAACGTCTCTGGTGTTGCCAGCTTGTATACAGAAAACGTTTTGGCAGAATGGAGACTGATGTAAAGGAAAGATACTCCATTATTAGCAGCAAGGAAAAGAGAAGGGATGTGGCTATTAAACTGCATGTGGATGGAACATCCTTCCATGCAGAAGAGCCGTTCAGGGAGCCTTTTAAACCAACCATGCTGACGGAACATGTGGGTATACTCCTGTTTTACTGTTGCTGGAAAGATCACCTCTTTGCCACTGCTTTTGTAAAAAAAGTACAGTCCACTTTTTCCTTTTCAGAAATATCTATTGAGGACTCCATCTCTCTGGCTTTTTATTACACCATAAAAGTGTGATTGGCTGTCTTACAGATTGGGAAGGATTCTTGTTTATTGATGATGGCATGTGGCAGCCATGTTTGGTGTGGTGAAGTGAAGTTTTACCAGCAAAACAGATGCACAGTTGTGACACTGGGTTTGCTTTGGTGGTAGAATAATCTCCACATACATCATATTTGTTTCCCTGATCCTGATCCCCTGTCACCTGTGAGAGACAAGGAAGCTTTTTTGTTTATTATGATTTCATTGGAAACAGTAGTACGTTTCACGTGAAACTGTTTCCTCTATGAGAGTGACCCGAAGTGTCTCTGTTACACACTTCTTGTCAGATACTGTCTTCCCAGGGGTGAGTGATTTAGGTTACTTTAGCCTAAAGCCATAATCTTTATCCATAAGTCATACCTTGGACTGGAAACTATGTATTCATTGTTCTAGAATGATTTCTTGAGAGAGGTGTTTAAGTATTCAAGATGTTTCAAATGAAAATTAAAGCAAAAAAAGACATTGCTAGAAGTAGACTACTAAATATATGTGTATATTTTTACTTGAAAGGCAAACTGATAGGATCAGGCAGTGGAGATTAAGCCACCATGTGTCGTTAAGAGCCAGTACTGGATCGGGGTGTAATCAGGTGGTAGGAACTCTATCCTGGTTTCCCATGTGAGTGAAGAGATCTCAAGGACTTGTGCATTTAGCCACTGCTTTCGCAGATGCTCCAGGAGAGGCAGTGCTGGGTTAGAAGCAACCAGGGTAGGAATTGAAGCAGCATTCCAAGATTGGATTGGGCATCCCAAGAGGCGCCTGAACCTCTACTGTACCACTACACTAGTCCTTCTGTATATATTCTTAATAATTACCTCCACCGCCTACTGAAGTTTATGTTTTTGACATAAGTATTCAGAAAATTGATATTTTAATTGAATTCACATGATATTAAATTGAGATCATAGAAATGACTTTTCAGAATGGCTTCACTGGAACTGCCTCCAAATCACCAAAATCATCAACAGTAATTTTTTAAAAATATGTATTATTTTCCATGCAATGGTTCTTACAGGTACAGGGGTTCCCCTCCCTACCTTCCTTACTCCATATACTCACCCCCACCTTTTCCCCCATATTATAACAATAGTAGAGTCCTTCAGCAACAGTCACAAGTCCAACAATCTGCTATTCAGTGCAGCGCGGCATTGTGGATATAGACAATGATAAAAAATCTAGCAACCTATTGTCAAGGTATATTTAAATTTCATTGGAAGTCCTCATTTTATACAAAATTAGAGATGTATATGGTAGTATATCTTCATTTCATCATATGCTAAGCTTCACTATATAGTTCATCTATGACAATATATGTATATGATGGGTACATATATATCTAATGATTTTATGATTTTCATAAAGGTAGCCTTATATCAGAGAACATATGATATTTGCTCTTTGTGATTGGCTAATTTCACTGAGAATAATGTTCGCTAGTTGGGACCATCTTGTTGCGAATGGTATAATTTCATTCTTTTTGATGACTTAGTAATATTCCACTATGTGTGTGTGTGTGTGTGTGTGTGTGTGTGTGTATATATCTATATCTATATATATATTAATTTAGCTTTGAAGTACCTTCTCTCAAAGCTTTTCACTGTTACCTTATATGAGTTTCTGTTAGTCTTTTGGGTTCAGTTCATTGTGGTTGAAGTCCACGATAAGAAGCAGGAGGATCAAATCACAGATTTTGAAAGGATTAAACAAATAAAACAACTCTGTTGAACAACAGTGAAATGGTAGGTGGAACATTCATGTAAATAGACTTTTTGTACCCATTACACAAAGGCCATATATTCCTCTACCATTCTTGGGTTCTAGCAGATCACCACCATTCTGTGTTCAGTTTGAAATATTTCTAGTTTCCATATATGACATATGATAACTCCTAGAATATTTCTCTTAGCATAATATCCTCAAGTTTTATCTATTTTGCTGCCAAAAATAAGCTTGCCTTCTTTTTAAAGTATGAATAATATATATTCATGTGTATTTACCACATTTATTTTATCCTTCCAACTAAAAATAGAGACCTTGGTCAATTGGGTATCTTGGCTATTATTTATTTATTTATTTATTTGTACTTCTTTTTATTATTATCATTTTATGATACAGTTCCGTAAGCTCTGGGATTTCCCTTATCCCCTCCACAACTCCCTCCCGCCTCACTGAGTTCCCCTATATCATGACTATAGTATTGTTCCTTTTACACAGTCATATGTTCATCATTGTGGACAATGGCAGAGAGTCCATCCTATTGTCAAGAAATATTATACAGTTTCATTGGGAGTCCATCTTTGTCTGGAAGTAGAGGTGCATACTGCATAGTATCCTCACCTTTGGATATGATAGTCTCCATTATAGTTACTATACATCCCCTTAAATGAAAAGCCACAATACAAAACCAACAACAGGAAGAAAAATGGAAATTTACAATGTCATGAAGTTAAATACCATGCTGCTAGATGCACTAAACATGGTGTAGCAGATAAAACTTTGATTATTTTGAATCCGCGTCTCTTGGACGTGTATCCAGTATTGGGATTGCTGGATTATATGGCAATTCTATTTCTAGATTTTTATTAAGAAATTGATTTTATTTTTCAGTTAGTGTACTAACTACATTCTAACTACCAGTGTATAACAATCCCTCTTCCCTGCTACATCTGTGCCAACATTTCTTTGTATGTATCTGTTAAAAGCCATTCTAATAGTCATGGGGTGATATATCATTGGGACTTAGATTTGCATTTCCTGATGACTAGTATAATTACGAATTTTTCTAATAGTGGGATTTTAATTTTTTCCTTTCGTAAATTCCCATTGAGGTCCTTTTCCTATTTCTCGTCTGGTTCAATTGATTTTTTTTGTATTATTTGACTTTCTTAAATATTATGGATATCAATCTTTTGTCATATAAGGAGCTTGCAAATATTTCCTCTTATTCTGTCAGATGTCTCTTCACTGCATTGGTTGTTTTGATGCTATCAATGGCTAAAAATATTTTTCCTGTATTTTCTTCTAGTGTTTTCATAGTTTCAGGTCTTTTATTTAGATCTTTGATCCATCTTGAGTTTATTGTTGTGCATTTGAGAGATAAGGATATAATGTCATTTATATTTATACACACATGTACGTATATGTATGGATGAATATAAATAGAAATACGTACATACATATATGCATATATGATTTCTTTAAGTTGGAAATTACATGTAAAATCTTTGCTTTGAGGAGTATGGCATTAGTAGACTCTTGCAGTTCGTCCTCTCGGACATGTTCTTTGCTAACTCCTGTTGATTGTGGATGGGAAGGGGGACTGGTTGTGTAAGGGAAACTGCTGAATCTTATAGACTCTGAGCCCTCATTCGAGCTTCGTCTCAAGCAAGTCAAGTCTCTGTCTCTGGATTTCCTTTTTACTACTTATACAGAAGACAGTGGCTTTTACTATGCTTTCTTTTAATAAACAATAAAAGTTTTTCATGGTATAATTTATAAAAAGGAGGAAAAATTGATATTGATATTAAATATATGAGTAATTAGGTATTTGATAACCAGGCAAATTTTCTCTTACTCTACGTTTAAATTGAACATCTTTGCCACTCAATACTGATACCCTTCTGAGTGAAATGTGGGAGTTGATTTTGCGTGGCTGAAGTCTGAAAGAAATATACTGCATTACAGACTGAGTGGTTTTAGTTAAATTAATGATTCTTGTCCTTCCCTTCTGTCCCCAAGAATCTCTCATTAGGACATTCACAGCTGTTCTTGTCACCAATGTCCCACTCCTTTAGTATCCCATTATTGCTCTTTGCCAGTGTGATGGATTTTTAAGTCTTTTCACAATGGAATGGGACACATGGAGCCCAATTCATCACTGCATTTCCTACTTCCAGGAATAAGTTAATGAAGCTAGCTCTAGCTGTACCTTCACTTCCAGGCCTCACCTCCTACTTTCTATCCTTCAGTCAACTTTCAGTGGTGGCTGTTTTTAACCCTCTGCCCCTAAGACTTCCTTTTGTCCCTTGAATACCCAAATTCCTAATACACTTCGGTGTACTAACCGGTTTTCTTTCTACTCAGCATTTCTCAAATCCTTCTTGGGAGCCAACACTTCCTGAGAACTATGATGTCTGCATAAAGTCCTTGTGTTTTATCTAAAACAGGTCTAATATTAAACCTGTCACTTTCATTTCCCTCCATTCTGTAGCCATGTTTCATTAGAATCTTGGCATTCATTAATATCGAAACTAAATTTACTTATGTGCCTAAGTTGTTTTTCCCATATTTGAGTGTGAATTCAATTGCTATCAATTCCAATATATCTCTGGCATTTTCAATGGTATCTGCTATTTAATACACACTCCACTGTATGAGTGAATAGGTATGTGTATTGGATATCAGATACCAGCTAAAAAATTTCAGGCTTGGTGAGGCATTGGTAGATTTTGGATTTCTGTGTACCAGATGCCAGTGATACTGTCTCCATGTGACAAAACAAAAATGCCAATTGAAAGTGCCTTTGATTGACAAATGTTGATATAATAAAGACTGAATCCCAAAAGCCGTACGTTGTTAAGAGTCAAAGAGAGGTGCAGAAAAGCTTCCTCTAACATGAATGAGCTGTATGACTCGATGGTCCAATCTGTGAACCTTGGTTGTGAATTCTTTTGGAGATATAAATTGCTGTCTGCAAAGCTCCTAACCATGGTCACAGTTAGCTTCCCGGTCCACTAGGCTTGCCACTTATTTCATAATGCATCCTCACTGAGAATAAGGGGCAAATTTTGTGATATCCTATGAGCAGTCACACTCTTTGAAATGTTCACTCTGTATGTTATTATTATACTTTTTAATTTCACTCTAAATGGATTGTGCAAAACTTATAGCCATTGGAGAGTCAATTCCAAGACATGTTATGATGGAGTGCAAACAGATAGGTACTAGAAATTTGTAGTCCATTCTTATCATGAGTTAACTCTTTTTATGTTATGGCTGCTTATTCTCTGTGAGCTTTAGTTACTGTATGAGCTACCTGAAATAGAATAAATGAGACACTAAAAGTTGAAAGCATAATTAGTGGCTAACAGTTACAGGTGAGCTGTATTTTTTCTCTTATCTTAGATTTCACAAAACATGTGTATATCTCACCCCCAGTATCCAACCACTCATATTTGGCTAAATTTTAAAGTATTAATATAGTCACTCTATTGACAATCTGCTTATTAGGTTCCAACATTGTGTTGGATACTGAAATCAAAGAAGTCCAAAACTTGAATCAATAATAATCATTAACAGTTGAAGATTTAGGATTATATTGTATGTTAAGTTCTGTATGATGTCAAATGTGTTTATCTACAGTTTACTTAAAATTATATTGTGCAAATAGTAAATTCAGGAGCATAATCATTTTAGCCACTGTATCATTAACAATAACCCTGTCAGAATAGTGTTGTTCCATGAGTTGTAAGAAAATTTATAACAGAAACGCATAGGCAAAATACTGAAATCCAGAACATCTGATATAATTAATTTTGCTATTTGACCCTGGGAAAACAAACAAACAAAAAAGTAGTTTAGGCATTTAAAAAAATGCAATTTGAGCCTGCTTTCTGGCTTATCATGCTTCTGAATGCCATCAGTTTTCAACTTTGAGGTCTTTTGTGGTAGCAAAACATGTTTCTATATTGCTTTTTTTTAAGATATATTTGTTTTTATTGGAAAGGCGAGTATACAGAGAGGATGAGAGACAGAGAGGAAGATGTTCCGTTCGATGGTTCACTCCCCAAGCGGCCACAGTGGCTGGAGCTGAGCCAATCTGAAGCCAGGAGCCAGGAGCTCTTCCAGGTTTCCTACATGGGGGCAGGGTCCCAAGGCTTTGGGCTGTCCCAGGCCACAAGCAGGGAGCTGGTTGGGAAGTGGAGCTGCCAGGATTAGAACCGGAGTCCGTATTGGATCCTGGCGCTTTAAAGGCTAGGACTTTAACCACTACGCTATTGCGCCAGGTCCGTTTCTATATTACTTAAAAATGTTTGCGTTTCTTCTATTGTGAGAATATCTGGATGTGGCTGAATTTCCTCTTAAGGAGACTGGTGAAAATAACTTTTTGTAAAACATGACAGCATCATCCCTAAGCACCATTCCAACATGCTTAATGGGCTGTAGTAGTATTTTTATTATCTTTTAACTTCAGTTCCCTTAACGTGTAGAAAGTTCTTTAAAATGCACCTCTGAGCATTATTCTGTGTGGTTTGCATCCCTTGAATAAATATAATACCCCTACTGACTTTTTAATTTTGAAATTTGATAACAGTAATTAGGAAGAAATATCTGACTATTTTATATGTTTTGCCACTTCGTTTGACATAACTTCCCTTTCCAGGGATACATTTAGTAGGCATTCATCTGTTTTGAATATGTTTTACTCAATTGTTTTTAAAAAATCGCACCACTGGCCTGTTAATCACCAGCTCTTTTTAAAAAACTATTGCTCTGAGCCAAATGCCAATGTTTGAAATTTTGTATTAGATTTACCTAGATGAGCTATCATCAAACATAGGAGAGGAAGAGGCATCTTTTGCCAAACACTAGTCTTACGTGCTGAGTGTCAGAATTGATGGAATGAGCCCTGAGGGGTTCCTGAACAAAAATTCCTGAGAAGCATTTTAGATGCTCTCCTTTTAAAGTGTTAAACATTTGAAACATTTCTGGACCTTTTCTTCTGGAGTGGTAATGGGCTTGTGAGAATGACATCATTCTAGGTCACTACCCAAGCAAGTCATTTGGCTTTGCTCATGCTCTTGGCCATACTGAACTCTATAAATATGGAGAGATTATGCTTAATGGTCAGTGAATCTGATATATTTATGGAGAGAAGTTTATGCCAGGCTACATATAAATGATACCTGTTTTTATTTATTGATAAATTACAGTGAGTCAGATAGTGCTGCAGGCTTTAAAAGCTTTATTTCATTGAGCCTTCCCAAAAATTCCACTATGGTAGTATTACCTTCCTTATTGTCTACATTTTATAAATGGGGGTACAAATTTACAAAACTGCACATACTGCCTGTTAATAGTGGAGCTATAGTTGAATGATATAGCCTGTAACATATAAAAGTTAAAAATTACCTCTAGTCATGCCTTAACTAGAATTTTTGAACTGGAGAACCCCCTGCCTAACATTGTTTTGTGTGTGGAGAATCCTGAAACTGAGAATTTGAATTTTCCTTCAAAGTGTCTTGATTAAACTCTGTTGCTTTAACAGCTTCCTGGGAACGTCTGTACTTTTTTGGATTCTATATTAATATCAAAATATAATAAATAGTTTGCACAGGTCATTAATGGAATGCATTTAAATTGGTGATACGGAATTTTTAACCTCTTGAAGAGTGGCATGGGACATGGTTGAAGCAAGGCTGAGTTATGATCATTCTAGGGCCAATATTTATTTCTGGTGGCAATCCAATGTAAAGGTAATCAGATGGAAAGAGTATGTGACTCTGCTTGTTGACACCGTTTAAAAACTCAGTAACAGCATCAGATGGTCTTGCTAGGCATGAAATATGCAAAGTATCACTAGAAAAGTGCAAAGATTTTGCATATATTTATCCACTGTGATACATGTGTTTTTCACTGCTTGATGACTTTTTTCCTCCTAAGACCTTTGTTGGTACCAATTATCTACTTTTTAGACTGATCACATGTGATTTGCAAGAGAAGGAATTGTTTCAGGGAAAGCATGGGAAGCTGTGTGCCCAGTCAGTCCTGAATAGTGTTTTGGTCTGTTAGGTTCATTTCATTGTTTTTGAAACTTGAGCACTGGATCCTCTGGAGGAATCTGAAAAGAATTTCATTCTCAATCCTAACTGGATCACCAGGCGTCCCTGCGCTGCTCCCTGATTCTGCCACCCAGGGAACTTTAATGTGAGTGATTCAGAACCAAATTTTGTGAAGTGCAGTTAAACATGGAATTGTGTTTCTGGTCTTGCTAAAGAAATGTTTCCTTTCAAGATTCCTTTATGTAGAAAAAGAAATAGTTTATTATGCCACTGGCGGTTTCTATTTGTTGACAAATATAAAATTAAAACCCTAAGGCTGAATTTGTGTATCTTTATAGATAATAGATTTTGGAATACCAAGAAACTTATCAAAACAAAATATTTCAGGTAATTCTTTGATGTACTCTGAGGTGGTCTTTTGAATGTAGATACTTTATGTTTGGGTTTTTTTAAAGTGATTAACATATTTCCTCTCTAGGATCAAAGAATACTAGACATAGAAAACAATGTTATATGGGTATTCAGTTTTTAAAAAGATTTATTTATTTTTTTTATTACAAAGTCAGATATACAGAGAGGAGGAGAGACAGAGAGGAAGATCTTCCTTCCGATGATTCACTCCCCAAGTGAGCGGCAACAGCTGGTGCTGCGCCAATCTGAAGCCAGAAACCAGGAACCTCTTCCAGGTCTCCCACGCGGGTGCAGGGTCCCAAGACTTTGGGCTGTCCTTGACTGCTTTCTAGGCCACAAGCAGGGAGCTGGATGGGAAGTGGAGCTGCCAGGATTAGAACCGGCGCCCATATGGGATCCCGGCAGGTTCAAGGCAAGGACTTTAGCCACTAGGCCACTGTGCCGGGCCCGGGTATTCAGTTTTATATGCATTACTTTCTTGTAGTCTTTCCTTTGCTCCTCAAATATTTAGAATTATCTTTTAAACAACTATGTTGGGCATTTTTCATGTTTAGCTCACAATTAAATATCAGAATGTCCCTGTCTCCAGCATGGCTGCACATGCATAGAATTCACTTGATTTCTATAGTGTATGCTTTAGCCATTGGTCGTCAGAGCATTTTCTGATAAGGCCAAATATGAGAGCAGGAAATGGAAGTCACCACATTGTCTTCGAAGTGGTTGCTCCATCCTGATGAATAGAGGCTTCTGTGAGCTGTGCATTGGCTCCCTATCCTTCTGCTATCTCTCCTTCCCTCCCACATGAACACTAGCTGTGGTGACAGAAAGTCCCATTGAGTTGAGAAGCATATAAACTTATGTTGTCAGGCTGTGAGCCAAATAAAGTGCTAAGCATGACAATTAATTGGATAACTACCAAACACCTCTTTACTGTAACTATAATTTAGAATATCCATAGCTGATGTTAAAAAATGGTATTAACTAATTTGAATGTTTCCAAGAATGCCCAGCAAATCCTGTGTACTGTAATATGCTAGATATTGGCTTAATAGACAGGAGGGACTGATACTTAATGTAGCGCTAGAATTGTGCTACAGATTTAGTTCTTTCAACTGGCAAGGGATTAGGTAGGTAAATTCCATCTCAAAGCTGATGAAAATGAAGTGCTTGGTGTAGGCATTTCAGGCCAGCCCTGCTGTGATTAATTAGGGTCATCAGGTAATTTTGCTAAATAAAACTGGAAGATGAATACTCACATTGAGAAGGGTATAAGAGTAACACATTAAATATACATTCACCAGCTCATACAAGGCCAAATGGAAGGCCAGACTATGCTGGGCACTGGCCTAAAACCCAGTGGCATGTATGAGAACTGGGTCTGGGAGTGGATCAAGTGGAGGAACTTGGGAAACTCCCCTGGCATGTCATAGCTCCCACTGGTGAACACGTGGTCCAGACCTGAGGGTCAGACAAGCTGGGCAAAGTAGCTCCAATGGCTGGCCAAAGTGAAAGTGTGGGTTAGTAATGGAATGGAATGGACCGGGCAGGACTGGGAAAACCTTAGCCCACAAGCAAAATTAGAAACCAGCTGATCGAGGTGATGGACTGTGGCGGGCCCTGTACTTGCTCGTGCATACAAGAATCTGGCCTGGGAACACCTCAAAGTTTCTTTTAGGATCTCCCCAATCGAACTGCTGGACTCAGAACCCTAACCATGAAAAGACAGAAGACAGAACAAGTCAATCAACCACCTCAGCCATATGTTGGCAGTGAAAAACTGGGCAGACAGAGACTCTAAGATGGACTGTGTCAATCAGTGGCAAAATTTGCAGCAATTCATGACTGTTGAACTATCAAAATCACTTGAACAGGACCCTTGGAGCATGCCCCACATCAGGGACCCGGGGTGGGAGACTGGGTGGGGCTTCTTCCTTAACATCCCTCTTTACCCCAGAAACATGAAGGAAACAATGTAGAAATAATAGTTTTACCCACTTTTCTGTAGCCCTTGAACCTTTTAAACTATGTAACGATTATTAAAACTATAATAAAAAAATGGAAAAAATATGTACTCTTATATAAATATAAAGTAACATCGGGAATCGTTTTTAAAAAAATATTTGTTTATTTTTATTGGAAAGACAGATAAATGTACAAAGAGAAGGGGATACAGAGAGAAAGATCTTTGTTGCTGCATCACTGCCCAAGTAGCTGCAGCAGCCTGATCTGAGCCAATCAGAAACAAGGAGCCAGGAGCTTCTTCTGGGTCTCACATGTGGGTGCATGGTCCCAAGGCTTTGGGCTCTCCTTACTTTCATTGCATGAGGGTAACACAAGACACTTTACTTTTCCTTTCTTTTCTTTTCTTTTCTTTTCTCTTCTTTTCTTTAGTTAGGAAGAAAGTTGATACAGTATTTCTTTTATGTCTTAGATATTTTAATGACAGTCTAAATAATCCTTCAGGGTAAAATACCTGCCTGTTCTGGGTCAGGGATTCTTGTGTATGTTTGAGCTCTGCAAGAAATGATACTAAGTTAAAAATAGTAATGCTTTTTCATTATCAACATTTAAGAATTTTGATAACATTTGAAAATATTACAAAGGAGTGATTCTGTTTAAGTTTGAATTATCAAGTACAAACCCAAACTCCTTTTTTTAAAAAAAAGATTTATCCATTTATATTGGAAAGGCAGATTTAGAAAGACAAGGAGAGACAGAGAGAAAGATCTTCTGTCTGCTGGTTCATTCCCCAAGTATGTGCAATGGCTGGAGCTGAGCTGATCCAAAGCCAGGATCCAGGAACCTCCTCCGGGTCTTCCATGTAGATATAATGGGTCTCAAGGCTTTGGGCCATCCTCAACTGCTTTCCTAGGCCCCAAGCAGGGAGCAGATGGAAGTGGTACAGTGGAGAAACAAACTGGCACCCATATGAGATCCCAAGTGTACAAAGTAAGGATTTAGTCATTAGGATATTGTGCTGGACCCACTCTTTTTATTTTGATGTGCCATTTGATTTGAATTTGCTTCAGCATATTCTACATAGATTTTCATTAATAACTTAGAATTTCATTGCTTTCATGTTAAAAGGAGCATTTAGATGTCCTATAAATTATATGTATGTCTTAATAAACCTCTTTTTCAGGGTTTTGGGTTAATTTCCTTTTGATTTATAGAAGACTAAATATAAACAGCTCAAAACAAATCCTGTTGGTTAAATAAAAGAAATACTAATCATGGCATTGTGCTTCATATCCTGTTTTACCCTTGGGTTTACGTTTAGGAAGTGGCTTCTTACTGTTTCTAGGTGTTCAATTCAGAATTCAAACCAATTAGGACAAAGTATGAGGCAGGAGAGCATTTGCAGTGTGAACCAAATGTTCAGTTGTCTTTTCTATTTTTCTATTTTTAAATGAAGTGCTAAGGAAATACTAATTATATGAAGATCCCTTCATTTTTTGAAAATGAACTGTCAAGTAATTAATGAATATTCTTCGAAATCAGTATTAACTGCCAAATGTTCTGCTCTTGCACAATGGTTTCGTTTTGGAGACCCCTGATCTTCCTTTTATGCATAGGTAGTCCTGCTGTATTCCTCCTGTGTTAGTGCCTGAATTCCCTGGTCTGGAGCTAGATGGAGCTGTGAGATCTTTGGTAAATGCATGCAAGGCGGGAGTTCTTCCTTGGGTCTCCTTGTGATCCTAAGTAGATTCAGGCATCCTGTTAAAGCCTCTCTGCTATTTTACTCTCAAAAAGAATAGAGAGAAAATGGACTTTTAAAACACTCTCATTAAAATGGACAGAGTGTTTCAAGTTAGTGAGCATCACACACTGTCAAAAACAAGAGAAAAACAAAGAACTGCGCCTATCTTTAACACTGGTAACTTGAAACCCAATTAATTTTTGTCATTAAAAATGTAACTGTTTTTATTTGCCATTTTAGATGTGTTTAACTCACTCAGATATCTAGAAAGTACAGGTGAAAGGAACACCCTTGTTTCTGGAGTCATCTGTCATATTTTGTACCCATTCATGTTTCATATAAATGAAGATAGTTACATGCATTATGTAAAATATTATGTATGTGTAGGTATAATTATTTAAGAATGTGGAAAATGTTCCACGAGGAAATACTACATTTTGTCTAAGTGTCTGTGTTTGGAGTTTGAAAGCCAGTCATGTGCAGGGCTAGTTACACTATTGTAACAGTACTGAGAAGTATCCAGATGAAATCTTATCTGTTCATACAAAATGCTATGGAAAGAGATGCTGTTCATTTTCTGTATGTTTGTGTTGGGTTCCGTTCAGTTTCTACTGGGCCAGCTGTGCAATTTTCTTCACTTAATTGATGTGTTCAAATCCTGAGAAATATGCACAGTTTGTTGCATTACTGGTTGATATTTGTTAGCACAGAAGTTGCTGAAGGTCATGTGCTTACTTTGAAAAACTGATGGTAATCAGTTCTACTGTGGGATTCTTTAATTGGATTAAAATTAGTTCTGTGCTATTCAGGTATTTGGATAATTGTGTGAATAATTTTCACTTACTTTTTTTTTGCCAAATGCTTCTACTGTTGAAATCTATTCTCTTGCTTTTTACATTACTTATAGGCTTACCTGGGTCTTTCATTGTGAGTTAACATCTCTTTAAACTTTGCTTAACCTCAGTATTCTGTCCTCATTTGCTTCTGAAATCTTGAAAGTAATAACAAGTTTAAAGGCAGTGGAGGAAGAGGAACTAGTTTTAGGATTGTATTAAATAAAATCTCCTCAAAGTGCTTACTTCCCTTATTTACTTACCTGCTAGATAAGTAATACGATCATGTTAAATACCTGAAAGTCATTAATTAATAGGAAATAAGCATTTGAGCAAGTAAAACTGAATCACTGCAGCTTAAATCCTTAATAGGAAGACTTTTGTTCTAGACCTGCTTTTTCTTGGTTTTTTTTTTTTTTTTTTTTTTTTTTTTTTTTTACATAGTGTTTGACCAGGCTTCATTATCAGTCTCCTTCCCCCCAAAAAGGTTTGAATTCTAGTCAGTGTTCACAGTCATGATATAAAATAGGTGGTGAAACCTATGGAACTTGTTTTAGTAGTCAAGAAAATGGCTCAGATGGCCCTATAGCCTGGTCTGAAATCTTGAAACTAGTAAAGAGATTTAGAGTCAGCTGTGTGATTCCATGTCAGTGTTTTCCCTTGTCATCCATTTGTGTGTCTATCAGGACATCCCACCTATTAGCAGTATTTTCTTCAGCATGTAATTTGAATCAAACATATTGAAGTTGGTGATTCTTTCACGGTGATACCAGCAAGGCCTGTGCATCTTTATAATCCAGATTTTTGTGAGGGGAAACAGAAGGTCAGCTGGAAAAATCAGAAGAGTATCACCTTGCTATGTGATCTTACTGGGTAAAGGCAGGAAGGCGTGCAAGTGACATCAGGTAGGTGGATCAGGAAATGTCTGTCTGCAGCAGTCCCATCAGGGAGGACAGCATGTTTCAGCAGCACATAGAGAGTAGAGTGCAGGCAGCTGGCAGTGAGAGGAGAGGCAAACAACTGAACATAGACAAAGCAGTGAGGAGTAGAACCAAGTATAGAAACTGCCTTAAGGGGCAAGAATTGGCCCCGTCTTACCTAATGAGACAGCCATTCTTTACTCCCCAGTGCTCATGTTTTAAAGGGTGTCCAGTGGATGTGAATGCATGGGGTGGGGTAAAATTTTTTGTATTTTTGTTCAATTGAGCTATGATTGACAAGCATGTGGCACTTATTTTAAATGAAGTTTGTTGCATTTTAACACATATCATTATTGTGTTACCCACTACTCAACAAAATATGTAGAATTTCCTAGTCACCCTGTAATTTGCCAGTGCGCGTTTTCTCCATCAGTTCTCCCCAGTCCCTGAGGCCATCGCTGATGTGGAACTGTGAACAGTACTAGAATTGTATTTTGCATTTTGGGGTGCTTCTATCATTTAGCATAGTATGTGTGAAATTTACCCATGCTGTTGTGTGCGTGTCCATGGTTCATTCTTATGTACTGCTGGATAATATTCCACTGTATGAGTATACAACAATTTCACAGTACTGAATAATTTCACATTATTGAATACACAGGCTTTTTTATTAGCCAGTTCAGTGGTCATTATATGTTTTGTGTTATTTTTACTGTGTAATTGATGAATATATGAGAAATAATGTGAAATTTTGATAAGTTCTTTCTTACAATTCTGGAACCACTGCTTTACTGGCTTCTCCCACAACTCCTTGCGTACCTGAAATGAGGAGGAAATTGTGCACTAGTATGGTGATGGAGTCCGGTGTGAAATATGCACCTGCTGCTCTGAAAACACAGTATCCATCTCTGTCTCAAGTAATGAATTTCTAACTGAAAGGCAAATAAAAAGGACGTCTGTGCTCAATAATTGTGTTAATTTTGGCTTTCATCTTCTGTCTCATAAAGGGTGAAATTCCAGATCTTACAAAGGATTTTGAAGAAATCCCACTCATTATCAAATGGTCCTTCAGGTGGTGTTTATTGCTTATTCGTCACCAAGCTCATTAGAAATGAATCAACATACTAACGACATTCTCTAATAATTTTAGGGTCTTCCTCTTACTTTTACTTTAAAAATTCCCAAATTGCAAAATTGTTCTTTGCAAGTACAATAGCTTCAGCTGAGTTAGTGCTTGGTAAAAACAACATACCTCCAATTTAGTATTTTTCTGTAAGATTTATTTCTTTTTATTAGAAAGGCAGATATACAGAGAGGTGAGACAGAAAGGAAGATCTTCCTTCCGATGATTCACTCACCAAGCGGCCGCAACGGCTGGAGCTGAGCCAATCTGAAGCTGGGAACCAGGATCTTCTTCTGGGTCTCCCATGTGGGTGCAGGGTCCCAAGACTTTGGGTGGTTCTCAACTGCTTTCCCAGGCCACAAGCAGGGAGCTGGATGGGAAGCGGAGCAGCCGGGATTAGAACTGGCGTCCATATAGGATCCCGGTGCGTTCAAGGCGAGAACTTTAACCACTACGCTATTGCGCTGGGCCCCAATTTAGTATTTTTTTTATAAGATTTATTAAATTCATTTGAAAGGCAGAATTACACACACACACACACACACACACGAAGAGACAGAAATAGAGAAATATTCCATCTGCTGCAACAAGTATGGCTGGGCCAGACCAATGTCAGGAACTAGGAAATGTATCCGGGTGTCCCAAGTAGATCAAGGGGCTCAAGCACCTAAGCCATCCTCTTCTACTTTCCCAGGCTGAGTTGCAGGCAGCTGAATCAAAAGTGAAACAGCTAGAACTCAAGCTGGTACCCATATGGGAGACCAACTTTGTAAATGCCAGCTAAACTTGCTACTTCAAAATCCTGGTCCTCACATATTTTGCTTAACGTTTTCTGTAAAGCACAGATTTGGATAAAATAGTAATTTTTCATTGTCTTTGTCTTACAATTGGAGACATTTTTCTGTAGACAAGTTGATGATTTAGTCGAGAAAGATTTTGACCTAATGCAAAACAATTCGCTAGCACAGGAGTTGCCCCATGCCATGAGGCTTGGCAATACGCCTAACATTAAGATGCACAGCTAACGGTACAGTTTGACTTTTTCTTCTCCTTCTCTTGCACAGTTGTCAATCTGCTGCTCCTGAAAAAGTTGTTCGGTCACATCTTAATAACACCCTTTTATGAAGCCTGATGATGACTTCCAGACACTCACAATCATGCCTCCTTGGAGTGATTTTCCCCCTACATACATAATTCTTTTTATGACTTAAGTTGTATTAAGATGTTCAATGCTGCCAGTAGGGGCCTGTGCCTTACATTATCTGAAGTCTTGTCTGAAAAGCTATTAATCTGAAGATGTACGCTGTATGAAACATAGATTTCCACTGAAAAAAGTTTGTATCATGAATTTATTTAAGGCAAATCATGTCATCATTTTTTTCAATATGTTTGAAACACACAGAGGCAGATAAACAGAGCTCTTATGTCTTGGTTTGCTCTCCAAGTGCTTGCTCCACGTGGTCTAGCCTGTGGCTGGAACAGGTTGCTGAGAACTCAGTTCAGGAACCCATCATTATTGCTTCTAAGGGGATTCATAAGCAAGAAGCTACAATCAGGCGCCAGAGTTGTTAGGTTAGTGAGCTAGATGTTAGCCTACGGTCTAAGAGGGGCCAGAGAAAATGAGAAGGAAATGAATGGATGTGCAGTGGAATGAGGAAACAAGTCCTGCAAGCAGCACCCCTGGTCCAAGGAAGTCAGCAGTACAACTGGTCGGACAAGGTATTCATCACTGGGCTGGGTGAGTCATTTGCTCCCCCAATAGATAAGAAACTTGATGACCACTATTGTCTGGAGGGGTTTACTTAGGGGAATTCCACATCCAAAAGTCCCCCACCCGGAATTCCCCAGAAGAGGGAAGAGGGGAGAAGAAATGAGGGACCCATACTCAATTCATAAAAGCCCCACTGAAAGCCTACTGCACTCTCCACCCTTACTGGGACAATGTGTGATCTATCAGTGAGCTCAGACGTCTCTTCAGTAATTATGCTAAGTAATATCTTCTTTGCTCCTTCATCAGCCAAATTCTTCGTCATGGATAGAGCACGTCCCCAGGGTCCAAAGCAGTGGTAATAGAGTTAGGATTCAAACCCAGAGACATGGGGCTTAACTGCTGGGCTGAATGCCAGGTTACCAAATGTATAACTCTTATTGTCATTTTAGCAAAGAATAGGACTGACAATGCCAGTGTTTTCTGGAGGTTCGATATACAATGACTTTCTGAACTATAAACAGAAAACACTTGTACTGTTTTGCTAGTAGTAGAAGGGTGGCTTAATTTATTTACTAATGATAATAATTACAGTAAGCGGAAAGAAGAACTTTGTGTTTCTAGGCAAGTTAGGCAAATATCACGTGTCAGTTTGGGAACAGCACTCAGGAGCCCTACATGGTTGCTTTGTTCATTTTAGAGAAAATAATTCTCACTGAAGCAGTTTAACTGTGGCGTGTATGTTCTTAGAAGTGAGTTAACTTCCTCAGGCTGAACGCATTAAATTAGTTTCAATTTCCTGCCAAACTTTATAGACAGGTTGTAAATGAAAAAACAGTCTCTGCTCTTCATTATCACTATGTATTAGTTTTTAAAATAAAAATGTTTTTTTTCTTGCACCTACTGTCAGAAATAAAACTGCAATGGCATCCATCAACAGTACTGTTGTCACTGTAAAGAAAAAAGTCATGTATAAGCACACCTGGCTTGAGTGTTACAGCACAGAGTTAGTGTTGCAAGGTGACTTTGATATGTCAGAAAAGCTAATTACGTCCCATCAAAGGACTGAAGAAATTGCCTTTTTAATGAAAAGTATTTTATAGGAGGTGACAATGATCTTAGGCAAAGCAGTAAAACTAGGTGTATAATTATATAAATTCCTTAAATTCTTATTAGACTTAGCTAATTGACCTGTTACCGTCTAGTAATACAGAGAAAAATTGTAAAACATAAAAGCACAAACAGTGGTTTTCAACTCTAGAGTTGTAGTCTAATTCTGAATTGAATCTCTGTTGCAATTTTTCTTCCAAATACTGTCTCAAGATTTTTTTACATTATTTGTTATCACAGCTATTTTTATTTTATGTTGAAACAAGAGAATAGCAAACCTTAGTAAGAATTAATGTAGCTGCCTATAAGGACCTTTTACAAAGTTCATGGAAAAGGAGTCTTACAGAAAAAACTATGTAGCAATTACAAAAAAAATTTGCATCAAAGTAAGTTTTCTGTTAAGTTGAATTAAAAGATAAACTTTAAAATGTCTCCTCCTGTATGTATATATATATATATATATATATATATATATATATATTCTTAATAAAGCCAAAATTTTCCTGCCAGATGTAATAAACTACTCAAATTTTCTTCGTATTTTAATATATATGTATATATACACTTATATATACATATAGCATCACATATACACAAGCATATATATGAATATTATTTGTGAGTATATTTTGAAGAAGTACTGTGGTTTTGTGTATCACGATTAAGAACAGAACTTTTCATTGTTAGCTTTGACAGAACTATGTGATCATTAGTGATGTCTTTTTTCAGAAAATTGTAAATTACAGGAATGTTGCACGGGAAGAAAGAAATGAAGCATACAGCAGTTATTTAGGTTTACAAAACTGACAATGATTTTTTTTTCTCTTTACAGGAGGTTCAGTGCTTAAAACAGAAAGACATAATTGTTGGTTGCTTTAGATGCCCTTAGCTATTTAGGATGTGGGAAGATGTACACTATAAATGTTTTACTCCTATAATTGTCATCACTTCAAAATGGTTCAATTATAGCTGTTTTGTAAGAAGTGAATATGAAGGAAAATGATGTCTGGCAGCATTGTGTAACAATGACAATTCATATTTTACAAAGTGCCATGTAAAAGAAATGAGCCCATTTTTGTTACTGGACTTCAACGTAGTTCCTGAGGGTCCTTGTCCTTAATATCTAACAGTAGTCCCAGCTGAAGCTGGCACAGGGCAACCCACAGAGAGTGGCTGGCTTTAGTGATATGGGGAAAAGAACTTCTCAAGTGTGCTTAGGGTATTTGGAGTTGCGATACTGAAATGCTGCTTATTTAATGTGAACCTTTAAGTTATCACTGAGTCAAATCACAGAATACTGGATGGTGAGTAAGGGAGTTGCTTGCATTCTGCTATTGAAACGTAACCCAAGCTTGCTGATGCTGGAATCATTATTCCAGCTCCCTGGGCATCTTAAGAATGCATGTTGTATGTTGAGGATTGGATGTAGGGGTTGAGATGCCATCTGGGATGCCTGCAAACCACTCCAGAGGGCTGGATTTGAGTTCACACCCTGCTCCAAATTTCACCATTCTGGGATGTGGCAGATGGCAGCTTAATTTCTAGGATCCTTCTACCCATACGGGAGTTACAGGTTGAATCCCAGCTCCCGGGTTTGTTCTACCCCAATTCTGGCTATTTTGACTGTTTGGAGAATGAATAGATAGATTTGTGTTCATTTTTAGTATGTTTGTCCATCTAACTCATTCTCTCTTTGCTTCTGAAAAAAAATCTTAGAAATAAATTAAAAGGATTGCATACAGTTAGCTCTAAGGTGTCTTAAATTGCATGGCAATGTAAAGCAAATGTAGGAGTTATGTAAGAATGGATAATTTAGAGGTTAAGTTGGTAACCAAATATCTCGGTGATTTACAGGAATAGTACAAAATTCCCTAATAACTCTTCATTTTTCACACTGCGCCCTTTTAAAGCTAGTAAAGATGGTGGATTATGAGCATTAAACAATTGAGATTTGAATGTTTGGTTGGAGGCGGTTTGGCTTGTGTATTCACTCGTGGCTAATCAATTTGTGTGCTTACTGATCACGGCTTAATTCTGAAATTAGGTTCACAAAGCCTGGATATCACTGGGCTTATTCTTTTTGCCAATGTTGAATTGACTGGACAACAAAAACCAGGTGCCAGACTGCAGTCAGATTTAAATGGACTCTAACTGATGACTGGTAGAATTTCAGTGGGAAAGCAAGGCAGGGATCTTTTCATTTTGATTGTTTTATTAAGTGTGAAATAGCTAAGCATCTTTTTATATTGATCAAACTGTCCTAAATGATGTATTTCTTTGATGTCCCTGCCTTATGCTTCTCAAAAAGAAAAGATTGGGCCTACGATTTTCTTTTCCAGGCTGCCAACTTTTGATACATGGAGATTGCTCTGTAAAATGACCCCCTTCTCTGAAAGGATCTTCTCAGTGTTTTCAAAGGAGCTGTCAGAGCTCAAGGAAAGAAAGGGTTTGCTGGAGCTGCTCTTTGAGGAAGCGTGAAAGAGTGGAGTGGTTTGTGATTTCACTTAGTTTAGCACATGGACTTATCAGCAGTTCCTCTGTTTTTGGCTGGTTGCCAGCAAGTTCTGTGTGTGTGTTTGAGAGAGAGAGAGAATTATATGTGATATGTCATATGCATATTTACAGTCAAAGAATGCACATATGCACATGCAATTTGTAATGCAGTGGAGTATGCAAAAATCTTGTTATCATAAAAAAAAGAAATATGTGGGGCTGCACACAAATGACTTTCCCATGGACAGGATATCTGGTCTAACTACTTTAAAAAATTGCATAACCCTATGGGGACCCCCAGCTAACTAATGCAATAATTACCTAGGAGTTGGAGCCAACATCCTGCAATTATACTAGAACAAATGTGCTGCAGGGTTTCTGTTTATGTATGTCTCTTGGCATCTTGAATTAATGTTTTATCATATTTCATTAAGTAAAAAAAATCAAGAAAAGTCTTGGAAGAAAGATCATTGGAATTATTTGTTGTGTTAGGTTCGGAAATTTTTTCTGTCTTGACAAACTACACTGCCAAAACATATCTTGAAAAACATAACTGTTAATGTAATGTCTGCCTCATATTTAAGGAAAAGAAAGCATTTCTTGGGATCTGTGTTTTAGAAACATATCAGCAGGGTTGGCGTGGTAGCGTAGTGGCTCAAGTCCTCACCTTGAACGTACTGGGATCCCATATGGCTGCCAGTTCTAATCTTGGCAGCCCCACTTCCCATCCAGCTCCCTGCTTGTGGCCTGGGAAAGCAGTCAAGGATGGCCCAAAGCCTTGTGACTCTGCACCTGTGTGGGAGACCAAGAAGAAGCTCCTGGCTTCGGATGGCTCAGCACCAGCTGTTGAGGCCACATGAGGGGTGAACCAGCAGATGGAAGATTTTGCTCTCTGTCTCTCCTTTTCTCTGTAGATTTGATTTATAAAATAGACTTATAAATAGACAAATCTTTAATAACAAAATGCCCAGTGGGTTGCAAACCAGGTAATTGTGGAAGTGCAGAGACTCTGTGTGTATTTTGTACTGGACCATTGTCATGGGGCAGTGATGAAGGACTGGAGGATTATTTAGAGAAACAGATGATTTCCCAGGGTCAGGAGTGTTGCTGATTCTCATAGCATAAAAAGGTACTTTTGTACAATTTCTGAATCTTGTGTATTACAGGAAGAGCAAATTAGGACCCAAGTCATAAAAACTAATGTCATACAGTGATTTTCATTGCACAGAGTTTAATACATAACCAACAAGTCTGGGCTGAAGCATTGTTCTGACACATTCTGGAGCCCAGTAGCTCCTGTGCCTGCTTAGGGATATCCATGTGCATGCTTGCTGTTCACTTTAGCAAGAATGGAGCGCCCTCCCTTCACTGAAATGAACAGCTGTAGAGTATTTTCGCTGCCTTCAGAAGACAGTGTTTGAAGCTGATTTGATCTCAAAGTAAGTAATTAAAGAAAGCACCATTCGTTCTGCTTTCTAGAAGTTTGAATCCAGGGAGAAACATTCATTTCCTGCCAATGCTTTAGTCCCAGTGTATGCAGAGTTTCTATCATTAAATTTAGTATTAAGTATCTTAGAAATGTTTTATTAGATTATGTCTTTCATGAGGACAATAATCAGACGGTCCTATAATCTGTCTAGAATTTGTTGGATAATCTAGAGGTGTCAATAAATTTGTCACTATATTGTTTTATTTGCTGGAAAAGAGTGGATCACAAACTTTTCTGTAGATGGTATCTTTCATGTACCTACCATTTTCATTCATGCTTTGAAATACTATTGGAATTGGATTCCTTCACAAATCATCCATATTGAAGGTTATAAGTTAGTTGAATGGATTCTAACCTATTAGTCCTACTATATGACCTTTCTGTGACATCACCCTGTATTAAAACCTTGCTACCCAGAATATGATGTCCAACATAGCATTGCCCATGGTTTATCAAAACACAAAATCCTGCAAAAGCCTGCCTTCCTATACAGCATCAATTTAGCAGTCTTATGAAGGAGTTTTGGTGACTGAGTATCTCAGAAGATTCTAAATACCACAGTGGACTCAGGATTAATATTCAAAACTACAAAATATTTTAGGATATTTTTGTGGATTGTGTTTATATTATGGAATATTCTTAGTATCCCTGTTTTGGGGAAAGGGGGCTTGAGTTTTCTTTGAACAGATTTAGTCTTTGTCCTCTTGGAGAGATATCAATAGCCTGTATTTTGCACGCAGTCCTTAATTGTATCCTTTCCTTTTGAAATAATATATAAATAAGAATTTATGCTTTTTCAGGGTCTCTGTAATATTACTAAGTGTAACTGTCCAAATGGTTCTTGAATCACCATAGCTGTTCTCGTTGCCCATTTATTATTTTTGTACTGTGGAGTAGTTAGGCTTTGGAAGCTGAATTTTAATCTTAGATTTACTACTTTCCAGAAGTATATAACTTTGAGTTTCCTAATATCACTTAACCTTACTGTTCTCCACTGTAAAAGGGGATACTAACCTTAAAACAATTCTGTGTGGACTCTGTTTGTTTTCTTTGTTTTAAGGAGGAAGTTGAGAATGTACAGAACCTTTGTGTGCAGCATGTACCTGGTGAGTTAGGGAAATCGTCACCACTGAAGCTGTCTGCTTTACTTCTTACTGCCATCCATTGGCACCCTCAGTCTTTACCAGTAACTATGTTCATGCTTTATTTTCCAGGAGACTGTTGATTTCTAAATTGTTAATCGTTTTCCATTTTTGATCAGCAATGTGTTTTCTGTATTCTAAAGTAGGTTGAATATTTTCTTTATGGGACTAAACCAAAGAGGAGCCAACTCTTCTGTTTTATCAGGATTAAAAGTGATGCTTCTGAATTTTGGGCAATAATAGAGGATATCTAAAAGCTTATCCAGTACAGAGGACTATTACAGATGAGATTGTTGCTAATGAGAGAAGAAACATTTAACTGAGAATACTAATAGATCATGTCTACAAATATAAAATTAAACTATTGAAGTGATGATAATGAAATATGCTACTTTTTAAAGATATGTAAGGGGAATGTGTTATAATTTGAGTACTTTTAAACTCAATTACGACTTTGTAATTAATGGAATATTTTTTTAAAAAAGGTATTTTGTCAAAAAATATTGAATGTATAGAAAATTATTTCATTAAAAATAAAGTTTTTTAAAAAGCTGTATGTGAATGTATGAGTAAATATTTCTTCCAAAAGACTCACTACTTACTGAACACAGTTCATTCCAAACATAACCAATGTTTTGTTTCATCCTATGAAAGTCATGTGAAGTAGATTGCATTATTCCTATTTTAAAAGTAAAAAAAAGTCTGAGATTCATAAATTTGAACATCAGTCAAAATGAATGACATTGAACTTAGTGGCCAAGACACTGCTTGGGATACCCACATCCCATACAGAGTGCCTTGGTGCAAGTCCAGGCTCTTCTGATTCCAATTTCTTGCTAATGCAGACCAAGGCAGCAGTAGCAATTGCTAAAGTAGGAGACTGTGAGAGATCTGGATTGAGGTTTTAGGTTCTGCCTTCAGCTGCAGACCAGTTATGGGTGTTTCAGGAGTAAACTGGTGAATGGCAACTCTGCTGTCCCTGTGTCTGCTTCTGTCCCTGTCCCTGTGTCTGTGTCTGTTTCTCTGCCTTTCAAAGAACCACACTTGATACATTTTAGAAGACCTAGAATTTTGAAACAGGTTGGTGAACCTGATTATCAGTAGTAGATAGGATATTATAATTTTGTGTTTCAAGTGTCATTTTGATTGCGTATGTTCCCTGAAATCTCAAGGTTAATTTGAAAGAGCCTTGGATGTTACAGAACTCTAGCTTTATAGCCCAAGTAGAGTCTGTCACATTTTTGATGCTCAAGAAATGTATGTGGTCTGAGTATAGAATGAGCCATGCCTTTGTGCTGTGAACTGTCTACAGCATGTTGACAGGACTTCCTAGCATGATACAGTCTCATCACAGCTGTTTTACTTCCCCAGCTTCATGTCATTGGTGATGTGAATATGGATTTGGCTTTCAGTGGAGACGAGTTGAATTGCAGATTTAGTGGTTCATAGTGATCATCTGTCCACAATATTGGAGTTTAATTAAAACAGTACTCCCAACCAGTTTGAAAGCCTTCCATTTTGTTTACAAAACAGACAAAACATTGACCAAGCTAAGCTTCTATCAAAGAAGACATGACTCAGTGATCTAATGAGTCTTTTCTCGGTGTGTCAGTTCTGCCTTCACACAAAGACACAAGGAGTGATGCCTTCTTTTATATAAACCAGAGTCTCAGCATATGGTTATGAATCCTTATCATAAATCATTTATCAGAACAAAAGCATTTGACCTTCCTTGGAGGTATCAAGAGAGTTGTCCCCATTTTTCTAGTACCAGTGCTTACAGTAATAATTGGAAATGCTGAGATCTCATTTAGTGAATTCCTGGGTGTTGATACCACCACTTGGTTCTTGATGTTTTATGAGTTATTCTTTAGCTTCTGTACTTTTATCACACTTGACAGTTCCAATTAGTGATCTTTAGACTGAATCCTAGTTGTTATCAAAGGAAATACTCAACATTAAGACGTAGCTTCATGGATCTGCTATATGTTGCAGAATGCAAAAATTAATTATATATATCTATATCTATAAATATATATTTAAGATTATATCTAAGCAGCATATGAAATCTAAATCAAATATCATAAATAATGTATCTTCAATGCTAAGTCATCCATTAAAAAAAACATTTAATCCATTCTAGGTGGGTTGAAACTACTAATGATAGAAATGCTTTTGTGGGCGAAGATTGATCTGAAGATGAGTGCACTCAGGGATTTTTGTCCTGTGAGGAATGATAGGAAACTGTTTGTTTAACATCAGCACAAAGGCTTGTTCCTGTGCTGGAGCTACAGCGTAATGACTGTGACTGCCTAACAGTCACTCCTGGGTCTGGCAAGCCGTTGAGGTATTTTCAGAGACCCAAAGGATATTTATCCTTACAGTGAGCATTTTGCACAGCAAACCTATTGAGGCATATTAGCATTTTTAAAAATCCATCTTAAGTTCTATCTGTTCAGGAATAGGTCAACTAACGCACTTTGGTTCCTTTGTTTTTTGTTAAGGGAAAGCTATCTGTTCAATTGAGATGAATAGTAATTGGATTGTATTACTATAATTCATTTATTAACAGAGCATTAGAATCCACAGCAGTGTGTTTCCATCTCAGAACCCACAAATTACCAATTAAACACTATCTTCTATTCTGAAACAATGTGATCATTTTTATTTAAGCCTATTTTGGAAGCTGAGTCACTTTCAGCCTGCATATATCTTTGCTTAAAAAGCATTAGAGGATTCTTACTGAAACTGAAGTCATTACTTGTTTGTAATTTGCACAAGGAAATATTGATAGCTGTTCATCCAGAATAACCAATACACTGTTGTGATTTTTCTTTGGTGCATTTGCTGGTCATTTCAAGTTTTAAAAGCAAAACACTCAAGAAATTATACCACATTAAAAATAAAATTAATTTATTGGAGAATGATGGTAAGCAATTTCATCAATCAGAAGCAGACAAAATTGCAATAGACGAGAATGCTGTTTTCTTTGGTTTAACAATTACGATGGAGCAGCCGTTTGTGCATGGTTCCATTTCATATACAAAGTAAGATTTTAGAAAATTTAAAATCTCATTCGTCCCTTACAGTGGAATTCAGTATAAGCAGAGATATAAAGTAAACACTCATAAAGAAGCTCAGACTCAATGCGATGCAAACCTACAGTGGCATAAGACAGGGTGGTTTATGTTGCAGAACCAACTGTTGGCATAGCCTTGGACATGTGATATTATGACAGGGATCACTGTGGATTTGAGCATTCAGAAATATATTCAGAGAGGGTGTGATATTTTAGTGGGCTCTTGAGGAACGTGTGAGTGCTTGTAAGCACTGAAGATCCCAACTTGGAGGAACCATAGGAGATGGGTAGCAATATGTAATGGCAATGGAATCTAGAAGGAGGAGAGTTGTGAGGAGATTGGGATCAACAGGGCAGAAGGAGAGTGAAGAATAGAGAAAAGAACTGATTTTGCAAGGAGGAAAAATGTCTAAAGTTGAAAATGCATGCATTGCTAGACAACTATGTGAAATGTCCACTAAATATTTGTGAATGTGTAATTAGATTTGACAACAGTGAGGCTGAGAATAACAGTTATGAAGGGTTTCCTGCAAGGGAGATCAGGTAGCAAGGACAGAGGTAGTGATGCAGAGAAGTAATATGGGAAGATGTTCTGGAGAAGAGAAGGCAGCATTCAGAGGGCAGCCGCAATGGGGTGGTTATGGCAATAGGTATCACAGATACCAGGCTAATAGATAAGGTCTTGAAGTTAGTATCAGAGAGGGCGTGTGCGATTTAGATATTATGGATGGGCCAAGATGATGAGGTCAAAGGAAGTTCATTGACCGTGAGAGTAGAAATGCTTTCAGAACCCAGCGAAACTGCAAAAGAAGCCAAGTTAGAGTGGAGGTGAACAAGATGTTTTGTGCAATATTTCAGGCTGGTGGATTCTGTTGGCTAAGGAGGTATCGATGATACCTTTCAATACACAGTTTGTCTCCCAGATTCACAGGTCAGATGAGGAATATGTGTGGTAATCCCAGGGTGAGATAAGTCAGTGTGGTGTCAGTGGATTTCCAGAGACGATCCCAGGTGCTTCTGATGCCCTTCCAGGAATTAGGGGGAATTTGAAGTTAGCTGTGTTCCTTCGCATTTTACCTCCCATCTATTCAGATTTGTTTCTATTACCTTGCCAGAGCCGTTGCGTTCCAGATAGGAGCCCACCGGATCTATTGTTGCTTCACATCCTCTGCACAAATAAACCTTGAATGCTCCTCCTGTGTCACCCCAGTTCTGTAACTCTGCTTGCCCCTGTGTCTGTCCTAGCCCCTGCTCTCATTTTTATTAAGTGATCACTCATTTTACTATAGCTACCACAGGATGTTTGGTGTCTGGAAGATATTGCTTTGGATACTGATGTTGTTTGGGATTTAAAACAACCATTGCATTGATCTGTTTCCACAGATGAGAGATCATCACTTTCCATCATCCCCAGCATGCACAGGGATGTTCTAGGAATCTGTATCTAATTACCTGTGCGACTAATTACCTCTCCTACGTCAAGTAGCAGCAGTAATCTCATTGTCCTTTCAAGTCCATTTTATGACATCAAACTGTATTATACACCTCCCCCCTTTAATGGCTGCTGACAAAATTACAGCACCACCACCCAGTACTTGACAAAGAATCTGTCAGCCCATGGAATAGGTGTCCCTTGTGTGTTTTCTGTTGGTCTGTTGGGTCCTTTTCTCTTTTTCCAGTGGGCTATTAGATGCCTATATGTTCTACTCATCTGCCCATCGTCCAATTTGTTTGCTTAGCATTGCAGTACTGTGACAAGACACTGTATCAGTAGTAATCGATCTGATTAGCATGGAGATGATATGAACACAGATTGTATTGATGTTTAATAACGCAGGCATCCAGGTGCTGTAAACATTATAGATGTTTTTGTATGCTGTGTTCAAGGTCTCTGTAATGAAGACAGCAACCACAGCAGATTTTAGAGCTCAGTGATTTATTTTCTGCCAAGTGCCACAGTGGGTCTGACAGAGTGTATGGCAGTCCTGTGCTGGATCTCACACAAAATGTTTTAATCAGTGTTCTAAATAATGCAAATGTTTCCACTGGACAGATTTTTCATTTTGCTTTATTAAGAGATGGACGCCATTCTGCGGCACAAAGCTTACTGCAGTCTCATTGATAAGCAGCGGTGTTCTCTGAAATGTATTTTCAGGTTACTATATTGTTATGGTGCTTCCCCCTCCCCACCTTTTTAAAGAAGAGAGTGGCTGGAGGTTGGCATGACTCACCCTCTTTCCACTCCCCCCATGGAGTCAAGCTTCGAATTTGGCTATCATATCCAGTTTCACTTTAATTAAGGTTTTTGTTAAAGATCATTTATTGATCTGAATTCGAGGGTTGAAAGAAGAATGTGCTGGCCACAATTAGGGAGCCAGCTCTTGACAGTTCATGGGAAACAGAAGTCTCTGCCAAAGAACATTTTATGGAAATTGATGGAACGCTTTGCTGGGATTAGTGAAGAGAGGAAATTCCTTATAAAAGAAGCCATTAGCTAATAATCCTGATATCTACATATTTCTGAGACTGTTCTTGTAAATAGAGGTGGGCATTGGACATCAGGAGATCTTTTTTTTCCATTTTAGAAAAAAATACATTTTGAAGTTGACAATTTTACCATTGCAAATTTATGTAGCTTGGTGAAATCCTAAATTTTCTACTGGGACTATGATGTCTAGAATTAGAAAAATAGAAAGCATAGCAGATGCCTAGCCTAGAACTAAAGATGCCTGATTCCACATCAAAGTTTGATCCCTGCCTCTAGCTCCTGACTGCAGCTTCCTGCTAATACACACCCTGGGAGACAGAGGTGACTGACTCACATAACCAGATAGACGTTGTGTCACAGCAAATCAAGCTGTTATATCAACTGTGGAGTGCCTGGGATCAAATCCTGACTTATACTTCTGATCCTGCTCTTTATAAATGCATATTCTGGAAGACAGGTGATGGCTCAAGTACTAGGGTCCCTGTTACTAATGTCGAAGATCTCTCTATCTCAAATAAATAATAATAAGTTAGCATTCTAAAAGACAGATTATAAGATTAAAAGAGCATGCATGTGCTACTGGGAGTTTTGGCATCATGTTCACCTGTAGAAGTGGATATATATATTTACATGTACATATAATCCAGTCATCCTGAATGCTTACTGTGTCTATAAACATATATAGGTGCGTTTTTGTGTTCTAGATCTATTTGCATTTATCTCAGAATTCATGGATCTTTTGTTCTGTCTCATCCTCTCATAATCATTTCCCTTTTTTACATAGCTGCTTAGTACCTGAACTAAATGCAGTTACTTAAAATTAATTCTCATTCATTCTTCTAGGCCCAAAATGTTGTTTACAAATAAACATTTTTTGAAACACCATTTCTAGTTTGTATCGTCATCCTACATTGAGACCTACCATTGACCAGCCAGTGTTCATCTCCAGATCTTCCCCTGTGCTTAGTTTTCTTGAATATACCCATTCTCTGGCCCTCAGAAGTTGGAAGCATGACAACCAGTAGAGACTCTAACATTTAATATCCTTTCTTTATTTAAGATGTGTGAATTGAGAGCAACATTAAATTTACTAGAGGAAAGCAGAAAGGCAGGAAGAGGGGGATAATTAGAGAATATGAGTAAGTAGTAATCAATAGTTTGGGATCTAGAGAAGGCAAGCTAAGGTGGAAAACACTCTTTCCTGTGGAGATAAAGACCTAGCTGTGCAGGTGCAGTCTAAGTGGATGGAAGAGGTGTGCAAAGGCCTTGGTGCTGGAGCCTGTGTGCTATTGCAGTGGTTTGGGGGACACATTTGTGTCTGGTTCACTATAGAGAGAGAATGGTAAAAGGTGTGATTAGATGGGTACTAGAGAGGAGGGAAAAAAAACCCTGTAGAGCATTGCACATCACAGTGACTACTTTGCCTTTTACTTGAAAGAGTTTGACATTCACTGGGTTTGAATCATGGAGTCCAAAGAACAAAGTTGAGTCATCTGATTCATCACAACGGGAGAGCTTATACTGAGAAAAGTAATCTGGGTGGGAGGAGTCAGTGAATTCGATCAGGTTGATGTTAGTAGAGATGAAGAGATTTGATATACTCTAGGTATATCTTGAAAACAACTTCAACAGTATTGACTGATACATGAAATGTGGAATAAGAAGAAACAAGATCTCTAAGTGTTTCTCTGTACAACGGAAGAAAGAAGCCTCCCCTTAGGATATGATGAAGCATGAGAGACCCCTGGAAAAAGGAAAAATGTTTCTTTTTAATTTTGTGTGTTTTCAGAGATAATTATTATTCCTCTAGTTAAAAATATTGTTAGGCATATATAAAAGACTCATGTTTATAAGAAAAGTCCACCTAGAAAATTAAAATGTGGGGATTTCATCTTAAAAGTGGTTTCTTTTCTTTAAGACTGATTTATTTTTGTTGGAAAGTCAGATATACAGAGAGGAGAGACAGAGAGGAAGGTCTTCCGTCAGATGATCCGCTCCCTAAGTGGCAGCAATGGCCGGAGCTGAGATGATCCAAAGCCAGGAGCCAGGAGCTTCTTCTGGGTCTCCCATGTGGGGTGCAGGGTCCCCAATCTTTGGGCCATCCTTGGCTGCTTTCCCAGGCCACAAACACACAGCTGGATGGAAGCAGTGCCACTGGGATTAGATCCAGCACCCGTAACTGAATAGAACAAGGGGAAAGTTGTAGAGGGGAGCAAAGGATTAAAGAAGTAAAATAAATTCTGGGTTTGTATGGGTTTGAAAAAAAAACCAAGAAATAATACTTAAAGATTTTTGAAGCTGTGTTGTCCAAAATAAGTAACATGTGAACCATACATAGCATTTAAAATTTTTAGAGTAACCCCATCAAAAAGAAAAAGAGAAAAGGCAAATTATATTTAGAATTTTATTTATTATAAACATAAGATTTAATCATTAATTAATATAAGCATCATTGAGATAGTTTATGTTCTGGTTTTATATCAGGCCTAAAAACATGTGTATTTTATATATGGTACATTCAAATTCAGTGTAGACATATCAGGAATGTTCAGTAGGTGTGTGATTACTGGCTTCCATGCTGGGCAGGCAAGATCTTGGGCAATTGCATATAAATAAAAAAGCTTTTCATCACAGTAAATAATTTTTAGTATTTATTAGAATGATTTTTTTTAGTATTTGAACTCTTTAAAACTTGATTAAAATGAATGGAAAGCAACTATGATTTGATCATATTTTGTTACATTTATATGACTGTAAGTAAAATCATTTTAAATATAGAATCTGATTATGTATATTTAAACATACTAGAACTTACTAATGCTGTTTTAGTTAAAAGTAATTTCCATTTAACTGGTTTACAGTCCAATTAAAAATTGTCTTAATATTATTTATAACAAAATTTTGGGTGATTTAAAGGGCATTATCTTCTGATGAGTTAATACAATTTGGTACTCAGATTAAAGATGTTATTTGCAAGGAATGTGTGTATTGTACTTGAATCATTGAAACCTTAGCAATGATTTTGCAAAGTTGTATGTTAATACAGACATTTTCTTTAAACAATTTGGTATTAGGAAAGAAGATGAGTAAAAACTAGGCTTGGAATGTGTCTGAGACTCAGTTTTAACTAAACTAGAACGTGTATGTGAAAACAGGTAACACAGAATGAGTTAGAAATAGTACACTGGGGTTGGAATCGTGGCAAAACTGGTTAAGACACTACCTGCAATATTGATTTCATATATAGGCACCAGTGCAAGTCCCAGCACTTTACAGATGTCCTGCTATTGTGCCTGGGGAAGCAGTGGAAGATGCTTTGTCCTGTCACTTATGTCAGAGACCCAGATAGACGCAGGCTCCCGATTTTGGTCTGGCCTAACCCTGCCTTTGCTGCCGTTTAGAGTGAAACAATAAATAAAGATTGATTCTCCATCTGCCTCTCACCCTCCCTCTGCTTCTCCCTTCTTCCCTCTCTCCTTCCTTTCCTCCCTCTATCCCTCCTGCCTTTACATAAATCTCCTTTAAAAAAGAAGACACACTAAGTTAAAGAACTCATTGTTAAGTTGAACAGAGTGTCCACTGAAAAGTAATGCTGAGATTTCAATAGGCAGTGTCTAAAAGGGTGGGACAAAAAGAAAAGTATGGTTGATGTACATATTCAGTAAATATTACCCTTACATGAAAAGGGAGTGCAAATGATCATTTATGAATTTGATTCAGCGGTAAACACTTTGGTTTTTAATATATACAGTTCTCTACTCAGCTTGAACCAAACTTGTCTACTGTGTGACATCGTTTTTATGCACTTACTTCTTGTTGGTATTCTACAAGTGTTAGGTAAAATTGTGGCTTGGGACTTCACTTGGGATATTCAGTAAATGTGGATGAATTCAAGGTACGGAACTTTTGTATTGGCTCTATAGCAGAAGTAAATGAAAATAAAAGCTGAGCTCATGGTGGGGCCTTATTTGTGGACATTAACTAGGAGTTGTGTCCTACTTACTCATGAGACATACTTGAAGGATTCTGGAAGTCAGGCTGATCATTCTGCGATAGCACCTCTCCCCATGCTGGTGCCTTGGAAGGATTTCAACCATTTATTTTGAGTTTTGCTACTCACCTGCCAAGCTACAGGGATTTGAGAGAACAAATTAAAAACGTGTATATGTTATTTTATATAATTCCTAGAATGTTGTACAAGCTTAATAAGTGTTAGCAATTTAAGTCATCATTAATAATTTTTTTATTGTTAGTACCTCTAGTGTTTGTAACAGAGACTAATGGTGATACATTTTGAGAATTACTCACCGTGTTCAAACATACAAGTATGCAATCTTATGAATTAGGAAGGACATTGAAAAAATGCCTATATACCACATCCAATACAGTAAATACAAAAACAGTCATGTGAATTATTCAGTTATTATTAAGATCCTTATTGAATATCTGAAGCTGATGTGGGGCATCTCTGGTAATGATAAAGCTGATTGTATCTGACTGCGTTATGTCTAAAAGTAAGAATACATGCGATTGCTTCGGGACCAGGGAGGAGAGCTTTCTCTGGTCCGAGCCTGCCTCCACCTCTGGACCCCTGCCCTCCCTCACAATGACCATCGGGATCGCTTCGAAAAGCCCTCACAGCAAACAAACAATCATACAAACTAAAAAAAACCTAAAATAAATAGACAAACAACAGAAAGTAGAGCTTGAAATCTGACAGGAAAGAGCTGGCGTGGATTGGCTTATGCCTCGCTGGGTGGGACACAAAGATTAGTTACTCCTCACCATGGTGTTGAGGATTTTCCTGCACACCCCCCCCCCAAAAAAAAATGTTCTGCACCTTAAATGTCAACAAATATCTTGTTAGAGTTACAAGCCAGTCTAGATTATTCCAAAATCTGCCAAGATCAACAAAATTATACTTCAACACAACAAATGACTAAATACTAAAATGAAATAGACACGAGACAGCTGAATGTTACCCTATAGCCATTTTAAGGTATATAGCAGCCGGTCCGGTCCTGTATATGAACTAAAATTGAAATGTCAATGAGCTAATCATAGGTTGTGGTTAGGACTTGCTTTTTTTTTTTTTTAACATACTGGTTACTAAAAACCATGTCAATTCCATAATATTGCAAATTGCTGTTGATGTTATATTGGGACTCTTAATTGACTGTGATGATATTCTACCAGCTCTAACTTCAGACCAGAAATGGTCTCCCCAAGAAACTGTTCAACCCATCTGGACAATAAGTAGCTGGACTTCATGCTTGGTATATGTTTGCAAGGAAAGAATCTTGATTGAATTTGAACTGTAATGCTGCATCAAGGTGGAGGAATCCACCAGGGGGGAGGGGCATGGGGAGGGGGGATTCCCAGAGCCTATGAAACTGTCACATAATGCAATATAATTAATAAAAATATAAAATTCATATTCAAGCATCAATTAAAAAAAAGAATACATGTACAATCATGAGCCTTCCATGTCTTCTGATTCTGTCATGAGACTAAAAACTTATTTAAAAACTTTTTATTCAGCACATACTTTGTTTCTTGCCATCATTCCCAGACAGTATATAAAATCTACATGATATTTCTATTGTATGAGCTGTTATACTGATACTAGACATGATTTAAGTTATATGGGAGCATTTGCTTGGGTTTTATGCACTAGATCATTTTACATACAAGAGCCTGAACACCCTTGGGTGTTAATTATATCTTTAAGAAAAAGAAAGATTGGGAATCCATTAATAAGAAAAATGATTAGAAATTATATATTGGTATTATCAATAGGAACAATATTCATACATTTTCTGAGTATTTTGTAAAAATCTTAGCAAGTATATTTATAGTATCTTCACAAATTTATCTACAATTTAGTTTTCTCAGTTTTGTTTTCAATATTAGGATGGAAATATCAGGAGAGGCTTTGAATTTATAGAGTCTGGTGTATTGGTCTTTATAAGGAGTTTTTCGGAGGTTGGTAAAAGTACCCTGAATTAAAAGTTGGGAGGACTAAGGAGCGTTGGAAAGTAGTTGCATAAATATAATCCATGTACAAGGAAAACTATTGAACTTTAAAAACCATTTTTATTTTTGAGGATTCTGAAATGGAGAGATTATTAGAAGTAGAGAGAATAAACCAAATGGTCAAGCCCTGAAAAGCTAATGTGCCTATTTTTCTGAATTGTACTTTTTAAAATTTGGGATAATTTTCAAATCATCTTTAGTTGTGAGAAATAATACAGGAAGATCCTGTGTATTCCTGAATGAATTTCCCCTAATGACAACATCTTGAAAATTTTTTTCACAGTATCACAGCAAGAATGTTGACATTGATACAGTCAAGTTGCAGAACATTTGTATCACCACAAGAGCTCCTTGTTAAAATTCTGATTTTTGATGCTTAAGTCACCTCAAGGGGATCAACTTAATACTGAGAATAGTTCAAAGAAAGAAGCCGGATATTTATCAAAAGAACATTGATCAGTGCTTTCTGTCTCTTAATTGCAATGTTGTGGTATTCAATCAAGCAGCAATGGCAAGTGGAGAACAAAGACTATCTATGCTCTTTAAGATAATGAAAACTTGAAAACACCTGGTAAATGTTGGCGTCACCAGCAACGAGATTTCTGTAGATAATGAAGGACTGAAGAAAAAACTGTTTCCTGGCTTGAAAGGATGAGGAATTCTAGAAATGGATAGTAATGATCATTGTGCAAACTTGAAAACATATTAATGAACTGAGCTTTATACTCAAAATGGTAGAAATAGTAAAGCTACTAAACAAACAACAGAAACTGGTCATTGCTTGTCCTTTGTTTTAGGAGCTATTTTCACTTTATTCTATATAAAAAGAATTAATTTTTTTTAGAATAGTGGAAATTGAAGATAGGTCTCACTTGACCATTATTCTTTACCCATCATCCTGGGGCTTAGATTGAATAATTAATTGAAATTAAAATATGGATTGTAAGAATGAAGTGATATTCTCTGAGAAGCTAGATGTCTTTAAATGGTGTTCTATTTACTTCTACGGTTGCAAGAAATTTTAAAGGAAATATTCTGCTTAGAAACAAATAAACAAACAAACCTCTTTTCTATCCTGCATTAACTCTTGAATTCCAGGCACTATTTTCCAGTACTTTTGCTTTGTGGTCAGCCAGTGGTACTACTGATGGTCCAGATGTTTTTAAAATCATAGTTGGTAAGGACACAGAGAGCATTACAGAATGGGTGAATTGCTTTTAGACTGTCATTTAGTATAAAGGTAATATTGATATTCACAGTTCAATCATGTAAACCAATGGAGTTATTTTCCCTTAGGTCATTACGATACTTCTAAATTTTAAGCGAGTTCCTTCAGATTTAAATGCAGGATATTGCCAGCTGCTTAGTTTACGTGGTATAGCTGAAAAATAACGTGGTTGATATAGTGATACAAAGATGGAGAAGCTTGAACCCAAGCATCAAAAAGTTGAATAAAATAAATAGGTTTTCTTATTTCTCAACTGTGAGATAAATGCAAATATTGGTTTCTAACATATGATCGATGGAAGAGTACACAATGGTCAGTAGTTCATGTTTTGGTACCAGGCTTCTCGACACACTGTGTTATGTTTGTGAGTTTCTTGGTACTAATTCAAGCCTCAGGATATAGCATCTATTTGTATGTTTTATATATAGCCACATATTAGCTAATGTGCTAAATTATGAATTCCACACACTAGAAGTTTGTAAATTTTATAGGAGAATTCTGAATTGCTTGACAAATTTTAATTTCCTGAAAAAAAATCCCTCATTCTTTTATTATTGATCTGGAATAAATTGGAGCATTAATATGGTTCGATTTTCTACATTTCTTCCTTTTTACATTTTCATTCTTTAAAATAGGCAATCATTGTAGTGGCCTTTTATATGTAAATTTTATTTTTGCCTCTAGACGTCATTTAGCTTTGTTGAAGCTAAAACCTTAAAAACCTATGGCAAATAGAGGAGACTTACAGAGCTACATTTTCGGTTTCTAAAGAACCTTCTTTAAAATTATGTGACCAACCTGTACTCAGAGCTGAGATTATTCATTAGGCTGTCAATTCATAATTGTCAGTCGGACTACTTTCTGTAATTTCTCTGTGCTGGAGTATCCCATTTGCTATTGAATGCTACTTGAAAGCCAAGCATTGATCTGCACCACATATAAGGGTTTTGACATCTTCCCGTCAAAGTACATTGCAGCTTTAGAAAAATAGGAGCTCTTGGTCTTTTTCCTCCAAATAACTGCTTTATGGCTCTTTAAGTTCATTTCAACTTTGCTCTTTGTTGAAGTTTTAAGAGAGTATTTATGACTTTCTTTTGTTAAATTATTTCTGTGTTCCTCACAGACTAGGATAGATTTACTAATTAAAATAATTTAGTTTTATCACTACTCAACCAGTGGTAATAAAAAAAACGTAATCGCTATTAAGCGTGTTAATTCAAATATTGATCCTCACCATCTCTAACTACTGCTGTGATGGAAAGCTGCTTTCAGTCCTGAATTTCTGCCTTGAATAAAAAAAAAAGTAACCTGTTAATAATACACTCCAGATATCTAACACTGACCTATAGGGTATTTATTTTCGTTTATGGCTCCTTCCAGGAGACCTTATCAAATACCTTTGAACAGCTTATATAATTTGTTTGCCACAAATCATTCTTCCACTTAATGTGGATTTTTACATCCAGTTTAGATGTTACTTTTCTATTATCAGATTATATTTCCCTATATATTATGGCTACAGAAATACTTTCAATTTTCACATTTTTTAAATCATGAAATCCACAAAAGGCTTTAATTTTTAAAATTTTAGCTGATTAGGATGTTAAATACATTGTTTTTCAATTTCTAAGAAAATATAGAACTATTCTATGTGATTTTGGATCCACAAGCATGATGCCCAAAATATTAATATTAAGCTTATCTCCTGTAGTGTGTGGACTTGTTACTGGTTCATTGGTTTCAAAATCCTAAGGTAAAATATTCTAATATATCAATGTAATACATTCTGGATCAGTGAATATAATTATTTTGAAAACTTAATAAAGGATGCATTAATATTTTTAAAAGAGGGGAATTATTTTCTACCTGGAACAACTTTGAGGAACACATGCTCTCAGCATCTAATGGCCGAAGAGATCCCAGTATCTGGTGTAAATGAGGCAGGCCCTGTGATGGATACAATGGGGAAATACTAGCAGGTAGAGTGAAGGGAAGCGAGGACATGAGGAGTGTATTGTGAACAGTAGCTTTTACTGGACAGCTGTTTACTCAAAATGAATGACGTCACAACACATTTTAAATGAGTTAAATGCTGTATATGTATATATGCTATATATGTGTGTATATATGGAGTATATATAGTATACATACACTATACACTATACACACATATAGTATTTATATATTTATAACATATATGTGTGCTATATATTCAATATGCAATATACATACTATGTGTTATACTATGTAATACATAGTATATATAACACAATTTAGTGTTATATATTAAATACATAATATATGCATATATTTATCAATTATTACATATGATATAGCACATATTATATAGTGTATGTTATATATTATATACTATATATAATTTATATTTTTCCAGGTATATAGTATATATAGTATATCTATAGTATATTTCCTCCAAATATATAAGTAACATGTATAATATACATATATAGTATACAAATATCATATTTATGCATATATAGTATTTTATGTGTTTTATATATAGTATATACACCATATATACTTATATATAAACACACATATATGGTATATATATAGGATATATGTGTATACACACACATATATACATACATACATATGTGTGTGTGTGTAATGTGTATAAATGGCTTTTGAGTAGCAGTGGCAGATTCCCAGCAATTTTTAACTTCTTAGAACATTCCGGGAAATGGACAACAGTTATGTCAGTGATCAGAGAAGCAAGCTAGGAAAACATGTGTAAGAGTAAAATGCCAGGATCAATCTAACAAAATGCAAATTCAGACACCTTTCAAAATGAGTAGAAGACAAAGGACACAGGATGGTAGAGAGGTATGCCCATTAGATTACTTTTGGCAGGGGTGACTTTGCTAAATGTTAGTACATGGAAAAATTCCTGGTTAGAGTTTGTGATTCGTACAGTGCCATCTTTTAGTCTTCATTTGGTGTGTTTAAATGCTTCTATTGCTGAATGTACAGCAGGCAATAGATTCTTTGGAAGTCACAGAAATCAATGGGTCAGGAGGTACAATGAACTCTGTTCCTTGTCTTCTCTGTACTTGAATATTGAGTCCATGTCTCCGTCAGAAAGCAGCTCATTTAGACTCAGACTTTCCATGCTTTGAAGTAGCAAAACAGCTCTGTTGTCACGTACAATGTAAAAATTGCAGTTCCACTGCCAAAACCCTCTTTCTTCCTTTGTTTTCTCCCTTTTTTGGAATGTGTGTAAATGAATGAGTTTGGGAGAGAGCGAATTCTCCTCCCATGCCAGTTGTGTATATGGGCAATTGGACCTTATTATTAACTAGCAAACACATGGTGTTTTGCTCAATGGGGTGTCTAGTCTGTAATTTCAGGGCCTTCTCTTATGTTGGTAATTTAGCAGGCATTGTTCTGTTTAATAACTACAATTTCACAGATATATTAGCTATCTAACTAATATTTATAAAAGGAGTAAGTTCAAAATTTGTTGTCATATTTAGCCTGACTTCCAGCTACAGAGGAAACTTTCTTTGTAACGTGGTCACCAACTTGTGTTTTTGCCAGGCATTTTGCATAATCTGCAATAGTTCCCTGAAGTATTAGAATTGGGGTCCTGATGAATATATTTTGTTTACAAGGTTGTATTTATTTGAAAGGCAGAGTATAGAGAGAAGGAGAGACAGAGTCAGGGATAGATATATATTCCATCCCCTGATTTCCTCCCAAGATGCTACAGTGGCGTTGTCTGAGCCAGAACGAAAGCAGGACCCTGGAACTTCCTACGGGTCTCCCATGTGGGTCCAGGACCCAAAGCACTTGGGTTGTCTTCTACTTCTTTCCCAGATGAATTAGCATTGAGCTAGATCAGAAGTTGAGCAGCTGGGATTTGAACCATGGTGCATATGGGATGCTGCAACTTAACCTACTGTGCCAGTTTGCTGGCCTGAGGAAGGTATCTTGAAGAATGTATGCTATTTAAAGATAATAAGCATTATTTAGAAATTTTTGCATTTCTCTAGAGAAACATGAATATATAAAAAAGCAGAAGCCAAGATTATATTCCCTGTGAAAACTGAAATGTTTTAAGCTTTTGTAAAAGCTAGGAAAATACTAGAGAAAGTAATGTGGTGGATGATCTGAATCAATGAGCTCATGCTTCTAGGTCCTGCCTATGCATCTTAAATTTTAGTACAACTCCTACATTTACATCTTCATTTGAATGTAAATTATATTATGTAATAAAAATCCCTCTGGAGGAAAATTTGCAGTATAGCTAATTTTTCTAGAGCACCCTGCTGATAATGCAGAGGAATTTATTCTTACCATAGAATTTTAATGTTTCATTTTTTATAGCAATGCAGGCAACACATTGGGCTCAGCCTAGGCCTTGGTTTTATAGAGTTCAAGTTGAATCTATGCCTGTTTTTAGAATTGTGTCTTTTTCATTGTTTTATGACTGTTTTGACATACTTCCCAGAATTATTGCTAATAAGGATTTTCTCAATAGTTCCCTTTTCTCTGTTTGTGATACCCATGGAGTTCACTGCAAATTGTATTGTTACCAACCTGTCACAATAATATAAGGTTTTCTTAGCCTCTTAGTATTGTCCCATTCATAATGATTTAAATAGATTAAAATGATTTAAAGGATTTCTTTGAGCATTTAATGTAAGAGACTCTAGCGATAGCAAAAAAAGTAAGAGAAACCTGAATACATGTTAAGATTCCTTAATCATTGATTCCTAAGAATCCTTAACAAAACAAAATGTAAATACAATGAGGTATCATTATCAGGCATGGTGTAAGCTGAATTAAAAAAATAGAAATAAAAAATTTTCTAATAGTGTCTTAACATTTTTGTCACTCATTTGCCATACTGACAGTGCAAATACAAATCTGGTCTAAATGTACAGACCCTTAACCAACAATGTACAGCGTTCTTCATCCTCCGTGCTAAGAGATGCGAAAGCTTAAGGGCTAAACAATACCAAATGTACAGGCTTCAAAACCAACTACGTTAGGGCATTCACTGATTTTAGCTAAGATACATCTGGAACACTGACAAGTGATCACTTACATACAATAATGGAAAGTAAAAATTTTTAAAAATATACTGTAGTGAAACATTCCTGAAGGATACACCAGAGTAACTGCCAATTATCAACTTAAGGTATCAGCCAATTTGTATCAACTACTTTAGTCCCTCTTCTAAAACCTAAAATGTACTTATCCTTCCCGAAATAGAGCTCTTATCATGTCAGTCTCTATGTTATGAAGTAAAGGAGACTTAGGTGAAATGTCTGTATTTATCACAACTGTGGTATCAATTATCTAAGGCCCTCAACAGCTTCATGCAAGTCTGGGAAATGTTCATGCGTAAGGTTATTGCCCTAGCCTTAAATTGCCCCATACAATGGTATTTATCAACCCTTAGTGAAGCCTTAAAACAATAGGTTGAAAATGGGTTAAAGGAGGCAAATACAGCATCTACCTTTATGACTATCAACTCAGGAATTATCTCAAATATGAAATTTTTCAGAGAAGTCATTTTCTTTGTCAAAATTCAGGCGATGACAATATATCTTACTCCAGATCTGGCATTTTTTTCATTGAAGATGAAATTGAATCCCATTTAATAAATTAACACATTTGTACGAAAAAGCAAGTTTAACAAATTGAACTAGAACGTCAGATTATTCCCCTGACCAATTGACTCCGTAAAAGAGTACAAGATTCATTATTTAATATTAAATAGAGGTTACCATTTTAATTATAGTGCTTGGTTGCTGCTAGATTATCACTTTTCTTTCATAGTATTCATTCACACTTTAGTTTTGCTTGTGTATCTGTGCATTTCAAGTGTCGAGCAAAGAAATGTTCAGAACACCTGAGGTAAATGAAAGAACAAATGAACAAGCAAAGGTACACGGAAGGCAGTGGCTTGGAGGCCATGATTTGTTGTACCAAAGCAGTTGTTTCAAGCAGGGAGTTGGAGTAGATGATCCGGTGATTCCAGCTAAAAAGGAAATTAAATAATTCATTGATATCTTGTATTGGAAGTACTCAGCTCAGTTCCAGTTTTAATATTAAGTGCTCAGTTTTGAGAACTGCCATTATGGTTATCAACATACATGATCTTCCTGTTGAAAATGATGTTCACCTGAACATAGGAAAATCTAGAACAACAGTAATTAGAAATTATCATGCTGATTATGTTTTTGTTTCCGATATCATTTTGAGTGCCAGAATTCAATCAACAGATATTCAGTAATACGGAAAATTCTCTTTTGATTTTACAAACATTTCTCCATTTCATAAAGGAATAATATGTCCAGATGTTTGCATCTTGGCCCAGAAATAATCCTATTATGCAATGACAGATGTATTGAGTATACATTTCAACTTTTGCTTTTTGAACTTTAAGAAAATTATAGACGCTTGCAAAAGTCAATAAAAAGGCAAAGTTGAACCTAGGACATCTGACCATAGCAAAAGTTTAGATAAAGATTGAGAGAATAAAAAAATACATGTAATTGTGTGAGAAGAAAAATATGTTAATTAGCTTGATTATAAGCATCGTTTACAACATATACATGTAGTAGCATATGATATTGTATACTTAAATATGTATACATTTTGTTTGGCCTTTGCACCTTGGTAATTCAATAAATATTTATAATGATTTTTAAACACATTTATGCAAAATTTTAGAAAAACATTTAGACAAATGAATATGTACATGCATTTACAATTAAAAGATGAAGATTCGAGGGTAAATGTTCGTAGGCTTCTAGGCTCCTAGTCTTCATTCAGTTTATCCAAATAATTTTTTTCCTCTGGAAAGGCCAAAATTTGGGGCATTTTGGTTTAAAAATTATAGGAATGTGATAATTTTGAAGCTAATACAGTAGATTCAGAGCTGATGCTACTAACTGTTGTTTCATGTAAATTCAGAGTGAAGTTATTGAAATCCTTAATCACATATCTTCATGCCTTTACATCTTCCCTACAGTGCCTTAAAGGGGTAATCCAGTAGAATGGCATGCATATTTGACCTAGCGTTTGCTTTTATTACTTGTCATATTAAATATTTATGGATCCATTCTATTCCTTTCTTGATTTCCATAGTTATTTTGTGTTTAAAAGTCTTTTTCTAGCATAAACACATTTAATGACAGACTTGACAAATTTTACAAGTGCTAATAATTGTCATTTTAATTGTATATCAAGCAGCAGATTTGTTTAAAATGATACACTCATTAAGAACAATTAGGAGTTGATCTCATGACCTGCCATTGGTCATTTTTGCCATTTACGCTGGTTATTTGCAAATCTGTCAAAGTTTCATCTGCAGATAGCGAAGAAATGAAACCACATGAAAATATTGGAGACGATAAGGGGGAACATTTGAGTTTTGTTTTTGTTTTTTTTTATTATGCAGCAGTACTGTAGACTCTATTTGGTTTCAGTTCCTGTGTTTTGCAATTGTAAGAATTCCTGCATATTCTCTTGACTAACTGAATGTTAACTATAACAAATAGGTGTTTGGAAGCGTTAACATGATGGCTGTCAATGGGGCTATTATCATTTATCATGGAGATGAATTCAGCCTACTAGTGGTAATTCAGTCTACAGATAAAATGAATATCATGTTGATAAAATGAAATTTGTAAATATTTAACTTCTCATAATGTTATAAACATTCAGAACTCTATTTAATGCTTTTAATAGGAGAAGTTTTAACTCGTTACTCTCTATATTCCATGTTTAAGCACAGTATAAAAATGATAGGTTATCGTTGGTTTCCACAGATACTCAGTGCAGAAAATCCCATAAACTTGTATTTTTTTTTTCAAGATTTATTTTCATTGTAAAGTCAGACATACAGAGAGAAGGAGAGACAGAGAGGAAGATCTTCCGTCCGATGATTCACTTTCGAAGTAGCCACAAGAGCTGGAGCTGAGCCCATCTGAAGTCAGGAGTCAGGAGCTTCTTCCAGGTCTCCCACGTGGGGTGCAGGGTCCCAGGTCCCAAAACTTTGGGCAGTGGCCAACTGCTTTCCCAGGCCACAAGCAGGGAGCTGGATGGGAAGCAGTGCCACCTGAACATGAACCAGCACCCATATGAGAGCTGCATTCAAGGCGAGGAGCTTTAGCCACTAGGCTACCTTGCTGGGCCCCAAACCCCATAATCTTTAAGAGAAACATTGTGCAGCATTCCTCAAAGGTACATGTTCTCTGCTTTACAGCTGGAGAGCATCTTTACCTATGCAATCAGATTCCAAGTTGGAGCCATTTAAATACTGTGTAGTATGGCTTCCATTTCCTCTCCTGAGGGCAATATCGGTGTAATATGACCAGAGACATGGTGGAGCTATAATGTATATGAAACTGCTCACAACTGCAGTTCTCTCTGAAGTAGCCTATGGAACAGAACAGTAGCTTCCAGCCTACAGTACCTCAATTTATTATGTCATTTTCAATTCCTTTTTTATGATGTAATACATTTGCAAAACTGAATTTTTATCAGTTGCTATAGCACAAAGCATGTGTCATGTAGATCAGAAAATGAGGGTGTTGGTGTTTGATATGTGCTGATTCTGTGTTCACTCTGCATATCCATTTGATTCATTAGCAGTTATGGCTACTCATGAATTAAGAATTAAGCAGAAAAATTGTTTTGGATTCATTTCATGTGTATTATTTTCACAGATGACTGCCAAGTTTTGGGGACATGGATAATTCTGTGTAGCCTAAAGGTACCATGAAAAAGTTTCTGAGATATTGAAAAGTCACTGGCCAAGGCTGTAAACTTGAAGCTCTGCATCCTCTTATATAGTTATCCTCTGTAGGCTTCTACTGTGAGCAGTGGTAAACATTAGAAAGTCAGAAGCCACTTTTGAAAATTCAATTGAAATTCCTCTGAATGTAAGTTGCACCCTCTTCTTTCTGTTTAATGGCAGCAAAAGTAGAGAAAGGAAGAGAGACTAGAAGGAGGAAGAAACTGAAATAAACAATCCACAATGGAATTTGACTAGAAAGATGGTTACGAGAGCAGATTCTAATAAGGAGTGGTGGATAAGGTGTTACCTCCCAAAGAAATATAAGTGGTTTATCACACAAGAATGGCTCAAGAGCCAGGGCAAACCTCCCTACAGACATGGCCCCTTCTACCAGTTCAGCATACAAAACTGGAAGCAGGAACTGGTGGTACCCAGATTAGCACTAAATGTGCAGAGAGAAGCCAAGTGAGGTTTGAAAGGCAGACACAAGAGGAATGAAGGAGCCTGCAGCAGGAGTGTGGATTGCAGTGTGGGAGAACCTAGGAAGAGGGGATCCACAGGTGTTTCAATAGATGAGTCCAGCCCTGCTAACCCAGTCTGCTCAACTCCTCCTGGCACTGGCCTCTAGCCCAGGAGATCTGCAAAAGATGGACTTGTACTAGGCTACAGTACTCGAAGTGGTGTCAAACACTAAGGGATAAATGCCAAAATCCATGAAAACAGAGGGCAGAAATTCTGGGTGATTCCTGTTTGCTTAGCTACTTAGATTTCTGTGGATTGGAGCTGCCAAGGTACTGAGGCAATTGTTTCTGCTCTTAATGTGCACCCTTGTTGTACCTCTGAGGGGTAGCCTGGGAAACACTTGACACATCTGGAATACATTTTCTTAATGGGAGCAGAAAACATTGTTAGCTAACTCCTTTTAAATTTGCTATGTGAACTTACTTCCTTTAAAGGTCTTTTTTCTCACCCATTTTTTCCTCCAAGTAAGTTATATCAACTTCCTTTCATTCCATCAACAGATCTATTCTGCACTTAATAAACTTTCTAATTAATAAAACTTAATTTAATTTTAGAAAAGTCCCCTTTCTAGGGAAGCTGTCCCCCTAAATGAAGTTGTATTATTTTTTACCATTTATGATTAATTTCCATTATTCCTTTGATAATAATTGTGATGCTTATTAACTGTCATGCATCATTTAAGGACATTTTGGATTAAGAATATTGTAGTAGTCATCATATTATGAGATTTTAGCAATCCATATGTAACATGTGTAATAAAATATATAAATTTTTCAGATATGGATGAAAAGTACAGGCAAATTTCTGTTAAATGGAATAAAACTACTTCCCGAATGCATAAGCCCATCAGTAAATGCATTTTAAGGAATTTAAATTCTCAAATATCAAATGTTCTAAATCATATGCCTGACATTGCACACAGTGTTTGGGGCTTCCTAAAAACTCCACATTCAGGCATTTTTTAAGTCTACAGTTAATACTGGAGATACCCATTAACTGTGTTTTCTGTGGTTTCATTGTCACTGATGCATATTAATGACATCAGACAAATAAAATGCCTTCCATAATTGCTTGTCTGAAAGCATTGTAAAAGTCAAATATGGAATAATTAAAAATTCATTTGCGGTTTGTGGCTATGAATTGGACTGGTAGAAAGCTGAGTGACAGGTCTGTAAGGGCCTTGAAGGTTTGCATGGTTAATTCCAACTCTAGTAGCTATTTTATACATGACTTCAGCTAAGGGAGATTGAAATGGTTTAAAATACTGTGATAACAGGACATGTTGGCACAAACATCTATTGAAAATACTTTTACAATGATTGTTGAAAGGAAAGTCAGGAGACTTTATTTTGCAAGATAAGAAAATAGGGTCGAGTGATAGCCAAATAATGCTTTTCATGTAAAACATTTTCATTTAGAAAGAATACTTTATGCATTTCTGCAGCAGAAAGTCATATTTCACTGTCACTTTCATTCCTTCATCTATATTTGTATATAAAACACATGGCTATTTTGAATTCTAAATGTGAACTTTAAGTTCTCAAGTAGTTCCTAATCATACACAGACTTCTCTACTGTTATACAATAATGAAGTTATTCTAGAAAAACAAATAGAGTTTCAAAATATTCATGCTTAAATTTCAGTAGATAAAATAATGTAAGGACAGATCAAGTCACATAAATAAAATAGCTGATCATATATAAAATGCTGTAGATGTGGCTAATGTTATGTCTCAGACTGTTAAGCTGCTATCTGCAATTCAGCATCAGCTTATGGACTCCTGTTCATATACTAGCTTCTTTACTTCCAGTCTAGCTCTCTGATGTTGTACCTAGGAAATTAGCTTAAGTTGACTTAAGTCCTTCAGTCCCTGCTCCTGCATGGAGACCTGAATGGAGAACCAGGCTCCTGACTGTGGCCTGGTGCAGCCTAGGCATCATGGCCGTTTGGAGAGTGAACCAGCAGATGGAAGATTTTTTTTTTTTCCGTTTCCTCTTTTATTACTCCCGCTTTAAGTAAAATAAATCTTCAAAAATTATTATAGCGATTTGTTAAAGTTAGCATTGTATTTCCATGAGGGCAATTGTATTTTAAATCACACATAATCCAGAAGACTTCATGAAAAAAAATCTTAATTTAGAAAATATTTTCAGTGTCTAAAAATACAGAATTTTTACATAATAAATGAGACTCTGTGGGCAAACTGTCATTAGGACTAATTTATCCATTTGTTCCTAAAATTCCCTTAATGAGTAGGAATGTCAGAACTTGATTTCTAATTTCTGAGCATTTACATAAATAATTCATTTCAGATATGGTTAGGTTTTATGATGTTAAGTCATTCTTCTCTACTTTTTCATATAAATTGAATTTCACATCATTCATTTGACAAGTATTTTCTGGATTCCAAGAAGTTTCGAGTATTTTTCTGGATATAAAGGATGTACAGAGCAATGAACATGGATTAAAAATCCTGTTCATAGATCACTATCAATTTATCCAAGGCAATAGTCTCTTTAAAAAAGGAAGTAAATGAGTACATAGCATTTCACAGAATGACTGCAAGTGTTGTGGAGAATGATAGACTAGGAGAAAGGTAGAACCTGAGGACAGGTTAAAGGAAAGTCATCAGCTGAGTTCCGACCAGTGTGATATCCAAAGCCATGCAGATGATGAGGACTCAATCAAGTGGGTACATCAACTATGGCCTTCTAGGTTATTTTAGAAAAGTGCTTTTATTGTGCAGGATGAAAAGCCATGGAATGATTTTTAGCTGAGAAATGACATGATATAAATGCATCTAGGGGTGCCAGATTGTACATGATAAAAGTACCTTTTGATATTGCAAGGACAATCCATGGTAGCTTCTATTTGGGATGTTCATGACTGATGTGTTATTAAGGGTTCAAAGTAAGAGAAAGAAAAGTTGATACTGAGCTCTTTGTCCAAGGGAATTGAAAATGTAAGTAGATTTACTAGATCAGGAGCTCTGTGGGGCTATAGAAATGGTAAATACTGCCAGGACTTTGCTTGTTTTTGTTGTTTTGTTTTGTTTGTATTTTCTTGTTATTGTTTTCCATGATATGGTTCTGTTGGTATAGAGATTCTCTCCCCTCCTTCTCCCCATCTCATTCTGTGATTCACACACACACACGCACACACACATGCATGCATACACACACATGTGCATGCATACACACACACAAACACACACACCATTTCTCTTATTATTACAATAGTATAGTCCTTCACCAACTGTCACATGTCCAAAAATATGTTATTTAAGTGTATCATGGCATTGTAGGCATAGGAAATGGTAGAAAATCTAGTATCTTATTGTCATGATATATTTAACTTATTAATTGAGAGTCCTCCTTTTATTTGGGAGTAGAGATGCATACTGCAACACATCTTCACTTTTCTAATCATTGTACAGTTTGTCTATGAGAATATATGTATATGTGTGCTTACCTATGTATCTATTTGATTTGTACATGCATGAAGCTTATTTTATATTAGAGAAAGCATATGATACTTGTCCATTTAGGACTGGCTTATTTCACTGAGCATATCTAGTTGAAATGTCATTTGAACCAATTGAATCTGGAATATGTCACTGCATTCTCTTCTGGCCTATCATGTTTCCTCTGAGAGTTTAGCTGTGAGTCTGATTGGTGTTCCGCTGTAAATTAATTGTCTTTTTTAACTTATGTATTAAGTAAATTTTCTTAATATTGAACAGAAAAAGGCTTCATTATGATGAGCAGTGAGGATCACTTCTGGTGGAGTCTATTGTGGATTCTTTGCCCTTCCAGTATTTGGGTTCCCCTTTCTTCCTCCATGTTGAGAGAGTTATCATTTATTATGTCTTTAAATATATCTTTCAACCAAACTTCATTTACTGTGTCTTCAGGAATAGCCATAATCCTTATGTTTTGCTTATTGCATGGAATTTTTTTCCTTTCCTCTTCTTGCTGGAACCTGCTGGAAGTTAGGCATACTGCCAGTAGTCTGGTGGCCACCTGAACCTGTTTTGAATGGAAACCATGGGACATCAAGTTGGTTTTATTTTCCAGTGGGACTAGTTCAATGTGATGCATCAGAACTGAGTTCTCCCTTGGATTATTGCATGCACAGCTTGCTTTTGTCCTCTAGGGACTTTACTGCAGAATGCAAAATGGCACCCATTGTGGCACTGGTGGGTGTCTGGGCCATGAAATCCACCCTGTTCTCACACACATCTGAAAAAGCTCCACCACTCTGCTTATACTTGATTGGATTTTTAAAAATCAGTGCAACCTGTAATTACATGGTTTGATTTAACTCCTGCATTCCTAGTGATCTCCCCTTCCAGCCTGACCATTGGTCAAGCTCCGATCAATGCTGGGATGTCTGTTCGCTGCTGCAGGACAGCTCTTCAGTCTCTGCTGCATGACAGTGTCTATTGGTCTCCAGGTGTCCCTTTGCCATTGGCCTATCCTTTCTTATTTTCCAGAATCATTCTCCCTCTTTACCTCCCCTGTTGATCCTTCTCTGTTTTAATAGGTCCTCACCTTATTCTACCATTTTGCTCTCCAGGACTTTAGTTTTTGACATCATAGGTATAATATGAAATTTGGGGAAAGAAAATGAAATTAGGGATAGAGTACTACTAATTTACAATTGTTGCTTCTAATTTGTATGAGAAACACAATAAATGACGGTGTAGCCAATTACGGGTATTTTCTTATATTCAGGACATTTCGTTTGTTATCCAAATAGACACTAATTGTTTTAAGATCTGAAAGGCTGTTGGGGACTAGTTATAAATGTTTTGTGCATACTGACTAATACAAGGTATTATTCTTCCTTAATGAACTCTGGTAGTAGTGATACTGAAGTGATTGACTTTCATTGATTTTATCCAATTAAATATCTGATTTTATAATATTGAGTGGTGAAAGTATTTTTCTTGGATTAATTTCTAGGGAGTTGTAATATAGGTTAAAGCAACTAAAGCAACTAAAAGTTTATTAATAAAGTTTACAAAAATAATTAAAGCTAGCAGTGCTATTTTTGCCTGGGATTTTTAATTTTTATTTCACAGGCATTATGACATAAGGGGAGTTTTTCTAGAATCATATGAAAATAAGAACATATACATGCTTCCTTAAATGGCTGGGAAAAATGTGTAAAATATATACCCTGAATGTCTCCTTCAAGAACATCTTTAACATAAAATGAAAGATGTTTGTTTGTAAACATTACAAACAGGAAACTTGTTTGTACAACATTATAATGCTGGAGAGTGGTCTCGGAGAAATATTTCTTTGCTAGGCATACTCTGAAACCACACATAGAAAATGTTCTTTATTTTTTTGCTTTTTGCAGAGGTGTAAACTATAATATAATTTTTATAGATGTTGCTTGTAATTTGGCTTTTCTGAAGCAGTTTGTCATTTTTGTTTTGCCTGGTCCAATCTCATGTCTGGAGATGAAGCATGTCTATCTGTTACATGTGTTATGCCTAGTGCCAATGATTCACAGCCTCTCCATGTCTCTGGTTACTTTTCCGGGCCCCAAGACCCTTGTGACTCACCATCCTTGGTCCTGCCATACCTAGTCTTCTTATAAAGCTAATTATCATTACTTCTCTACCCCACACTAGTTTTGTTTTTTTGGTCAAATATACCGAAAATGTCAAATATACAGAAAAGTTTTAATAAATGTAAAGACTTATTAATACCTAGATTTTATAGTTAACATCTTACTTTGTTGTATCACATCATCTGTCTGATCCTACTGTCATTATTCCACTCAAATGAGCTTTTGAATTTTCACATACTTGCAGACACAGTGCATTGCACCTTCCATTTCCATGTATGTAACCAGCTATATACTTTTATATTACTTATGGTTTTAAAATTTATATATGAATGTATGTATAGGCCTCAGAGACAGGAGGAGAATTCCCATCTTCTGGTGTACTACCTAGAAGTCCACAAAGCCTCGTCCTGGATCAGGCTAAATCAGAGAGCTGGAAATTCATTCCAGGTCTCCCATGTGTGTGACAGGACAACATAATGGCTTGAAAAATCCCTGCTGTTTTCCAATGGAAAGTATCAGAAAATTAAATATCCATATTTAGAAAAACAAAAATAGACCTTAATCTCTCACTACAAATAGAAATCAGCTGGAAAGGATTAAAGGGCTAGATGCAAGACCTGAAACTTTGAAACTGTGTGAAGAAAACATAGAAAAAAACACTTGGCATTAGAATGGGTAAGTTGTTGTTTTTAATCAGACCTCAAAAACTCAGGAAACAAAAACTGATTTGTATGATTTTATCAAACAGCTCAACAGGTTCTGCATTGCAAAGGAATCAATAGAGTGAAGAGACAACCTACAGAATGGGAGAAAATAATTTCAAGCCATACATCTGACAAAGATTTAATTTTTAGAATACTTAAGGAACTCAAATGATTCCATTTTTAAAATTCACTCTTAAATTAAAATGGGTCATGAATCTAACCAGATATTTCTCAAAGGTAGACATATAAATGGCCAACATAAATGAAAGCATTTTCAACATCACTACTTAATCAAGGAAATGCAAGTAAAAATTACAATGTGCTATTTTCTTTCCAAAATTCCTCCAGTTAGACAGCTGTGTGCATTTCAGACTGCATTGCTTGCCTTATGTCTTCCATAGTCTTGTTTATTTGGGGACAGAAGAACAGGTTTTTTTTTTTTTCCTTCTCTCTGTACATACTATACTAAAGTCCCTTTGAGGAAGTATGTGTGAAGAACAATTAGAGAGCTGCAGATAATTTTGTGCTTAGTGCATGTTCCAGCTTATGGCATGACTGAAGAAAAGTCTCCAGAGTCATCCAAACCTTAAATCTTGAGACTGAATTATGAGTGAATGTTGATTTTTAAAATATCTGGTAAGATATATGTGCTTTTTTTGATGAGCTTGATTTCAACTCTGGCAATCACTCTTCCTAGAGTGATACTTTTAATACCTGTCTTTAACCACTCGGTGTCAGGCTCTAAGTTCATTTTTATGATTTTTCTCTCAGTGTCTTCAAGAAGTAAATGAGCAAGGTTATTATGATATCCTAATATCTAAATATCCTTTGTAACTAAGTAGAATACCAGAATGCTCACTTGCCCTGGAGCTTTATGGCTCTACATTTAGGGACAGAAAACAGGACCAAAACAGCACATGAAGTAATGCAACCTCTCATGAAAATTCCCTCTCAATAGGATGCATGACTCGTTCACAATTATTGTATTTGATTAAAAGTCGGGCCAAGAAGCCAGTTTTTGCATTTTCGTTGTCTTGCTTGTGCTTCCAAGTAGTATTGTCAAGCCTTTTTATTTACTCAACCAGATTGACAAGATTATAAATGAGGGCTGTGTGTGGAAGCCTCTAATTTTTCATAAGTAAATGAATTAATTTATCATTGCTGTTGTGTTTTATTGCTGTCTCCATGCCAGGCTGCCCTGCTCCTTTATCCCCCCTTTTGCCTTCTAAACATTGGATCCGTGTCATCGTGTTTGACAGGTTTCTGATTCCCCTGTCAGATGCAATTTGGTGCTAATCACATTTCCTTTGCTCAGTGTCAATGATACAAGCCATGCATAATATTCCTGTGTGTCCACTCACTCACTTGCCGTGCAGCTGGAATATCTTGGGCATTAATCTGAAAGAATGCCACATTGAAATGCAAAAATGATGCTTGAACACTGAGATAATGTGGTCAGGCAGATGTGCAATAGATAAGTGAGGCTAAACTGGTGATCTCTTATAAGCCTTGATGAATTTTAGAACACTTGTGAATTTTTTTCGCAAACCTCAGACTATGTAATCAGTGCTGGTTCATTAGACTTTCAGCAATTTTGCTAGAATGTTTTTATCGTCCAAGTATGAAGGGATGGGAGTTAGTTTTCCTATTAGAAGGAAACTTGTATGAGGTCATTTTTAATACCGTAGAGTATTCCTGTCTATGATCATGCACTGTATCCAATTTATGAAAGTATTCAACAGTCTAGAGAAATATGTGATAGAATCATAAGCCAGTTCTTAACAGAGATGAAGTTGAAAGAATTGGCCTCCCTTTAGATTATGTTGGGCAAATCCAAGCAGAATATGATAGGAAAACTCATACAGATTTGGAAAGAAGGTGGTTATTGCTGAAGTTTTGAAGTCTACTTAAATGTTTGCACAATTAGAAAAGGGGAAAACTGAGCATTGAAAAGGCATAAATTAAAAATAAATAAAAGAGAACATGAGCAAAATCAGAGACGAGTGTGAGATTGTTGACTCAGAAAAAAAGCAGTTGTATATGGCAGTAGGAAGACTACAGAAGCAATTCCAAAGCATGTGGTGAAGGGCTTTATTTTGTTGACAACAGCATATCTATTTTTAGTAATCATGATGTGTCACAAATATATTTGGATTTTATAAAGAAAAACTGTATGATAGCATGAAAAGATAACTAGAGAAGCCACAACAGTTAACACCAAATAACTGACTGTTACAGTAGGCCAGGTGGCAGATAAGAGCCCAAATTAGGACAATAGCAGAAATGGAAAACATGACATGTATGGTGTCCGATCACGATGAATTTAGTTAGAGTTACAGTATTTTATCCCAAATCAATCTTAGATTCCTATGAGGCATCTAAATAACAACAAATAATAGCTGGAAGTTGGAGAATTGTGATAGTCCCTTTGATGTGAACAGTTTGAGATACTCACCATAGGAATGATCGCCATCTGCTATCAGCTGGTTCACTCTGCAAACACTCTATATCAGATTGCTTTTATATATAATTGCTAAATCAAGTTACAGAACAAGTTTCCTTTTTTTGTTGTTGTTTTAATAAATGTTAAATCGCTTATTACTTACCTTGCCCCTCTCAGCTAGGGGTTAGGGCTATGAGGTAGAGCTAGAGAAATTTAGGTCCTTGAGGCTGGGTGTGGTTAAGTCCAGAGACACTGGGGTCTGGGGCTGGACAGCCCCGAAGGTCCATCTTTGCTGAGGGACCTGGGGCTGGCCCCGCTGCAAATTACCCTGCCTGACTGGGAGGGGATTGCCCTGGGCATCTGTTTTAGAGTGGCACTCAGCAGCCCAATATTTGCCTCTCTTACAACGTGGGCAGAGGCCCACTAGGTGGGGGTTTAACCACTCTGGGAGAGGAACACTCACGGGAAAAATGGCCAGACTTTACAATTATAACAGGTTTTAGCTGGAGGCTCGCTCTGCATTGCGGTGGGCGGTTTCCCTACAATTCTCAACATAATCAGTCTTCCACAGAACAAAATCTTCTCCACTTAAGGTGGCTCGGGCCAAAAATATAAATTATTGCAGGTCAATCAGCGCTAAGATTCTCTAAGAGCAGGAGGGTGTAAGGTGCCGTGGGGCCATAGTTGTTAACCGCCGCTTTAAGCTCCCTGAAGTGTTTCAAATTCAGCGGTTTTGTTCCGACACCGCATCTGTGGGCTCCTCTCCCTCAGAATCTGACTGTTTAGGGGCTCCTCATCTGAGTCCCTTTTGTGAGAAGCTGCATTGTCCTCCTCATGATGAATAGAATTGGCATCATCGGCTGCTTCAGAGGGATTGTCCTGGCAGCTGTATCAGTGCCTATGGTGGCCCTGACTTTGCTGCGGGCGACCAGAAAAGCATGTAAAGTCTTTTTTGGTTTAGCGCCTTTGGCAGAATCATTACCAAAATGAGTCATCCTCTGGAGTTCCGAATCCAATTCTCCCAATTCCTTAAGTAATTGTAAACGATCACGTTTCTGTTGGAGAACCGCGCGAAAGGAGGCGGTCTCCTGGGCCAATTGAACTCTAGCCTTCTCTACACAATCAAAAACATGGTCTGAATTAAGAACAGGGTTGCACAAAATAGGGGCAGAAGGCATAGCTTCAGGTGGGGTAATATGAGGAGGGAGCGTTAATGGGACCGGGCGCTCTGGATCACAGAGGCAAGCACCATCATCTAGTTGAGGCTCACCGGTGATTTTGGGGGATTCATCTGGGGGTCTCTTCGGGATAAGGAAACTTCAATCGTCCTTTTCACAGGATAAATTAAACACCAAGACCTAACTATATTTCAAAATAAATCTAAAACCTAACTATACTTCAAAATAAATCTAAAACCTAACTATATTTCAAAATAAAACTCCCTCTCCTACCAGTTTAGGACTTACCTTAATCAGCTTACCCTAATCAGCTGGCCAGCCCCCCCCCCCACCCCGGGACAACCCTTCGTGGAATCCTCTCTTTCTCGGTCTCAGTGGGACCTCCATCTGTTCGCAATGCCCGCATCACCGTGTACCCCAAGTCAAGCGGAGGGACTAGGGTTACAAAGAAGACAGCATGCACTGGGTCATTCCTGCAAAGAGAATGCCGTTTATTTGAAGTTGGCCTGCCTCTTTTATAGTTTGCCTAGTTCCTCCTAGTATTTTCCCAAAGCTCAAGCAACTTCTAAGCTCCCCTGGGAGCATTTTAAAAAAGGAGAAGCAGGGAAGAGGAAACTTGCGGTCAAGCCAGGGGCTAAATTATCAGGCCAAGATTGCACATCCTGTTACCCCTTGAGACACAAGCTAAGCTGTGGAGTTAACCCTTGGGAGATCAGGCCCTGCATAAACTTTTAATTTAAAAATGTATTTAGCCAGTCTTAGCCATTATATGTTGTGTGTGTGTTTAAAGTACAAACCTACCTACTCAGCAGATAGTATAGTACATTACATTTTCATGTAGGGCTGATATTTAGGAAAAAAATGTATTGAAACACTTTTAGAGGGAGTATTATGTAGAAATATTTGAATAGAAGAATCTCAGTGTTTTCTCATTCTTTATTCCTCCTTCAGTTGAACAGTTATTTAGCTTTGATATTTACTAAACAGTATGACACAAGTAACAAGACTTTACCAAAAAATAAAAATAACTCTACTTTTGAGATACAAGCAAAATATAGAATATGTATGCTTAATGATAACTTTTAAACCCAGAGGCATTTTTTGAAATTTTCCTTCTTGAGAGGAATATATATATATATATATATGTATATATATATATATATATATATATTTATATGCATATATACACATATGTATACGTATACATACATAAATACATATGTATGTGTATATGTAATATTGACATTAAATATAAACATTTAAACATATTTAAACATATATGTATGCATATATACACATACATAAATAAGTATATATGGGTGTAAAAAGAGAATGAGAAAGTGAGTACATGCATATACTAAATTTTTTTTGTATCACTCTGCAAATACAATGCTGGACGAAAAACCATGATGCATGAGCTCAGTTTGTGTCTTTCATGTGAATGGCGGGGACCAGTTGCTTGGGCCATCACCACTGCCTCCTAGGACTTGCATTAGTGGGAAGCCGGAATCATGAGTTGGAATGTGTGTCTATATCAGGTCCTCTTGATGTGAGATTGTGGCTTTTCAAACACTGCTTGGCCAAAGTCACAAAATATTATAGTCACAATTTCAAAAATTGAATTGTCCAGTATTACAAGTCAAACTTTAATTATCTCAAGTGAATTTCTGTAGAATCTGGAATAAAGATGTTATAGTTGTGTTGTTTGCCTTAGCAATGTAGTTCTTGATGGTTGATACTGCAGGGAAGCCTGATTCAAACCAGAATGGCTGTATAAAAGCATGAGTACAAATGGTCATCGTCGCTGCTAGTTAAGTGGAAGCTTGAGCAGTCGGTCTTTGAGTGATCTTGTCAAGTTCAAAGATAGGAAATGCATGGTTTAACTTCACAAGCAAAACAGCAGTGCTACTGCTGAACAATGATCTGTCTGAAATTTTCACAAAGCAAAATATTGCTCAACAACAACCTGAACCAAGGTCATCTTGGCCTTCATTGGAGGAAGGTGCCTTCATTTTCAAAATTGTTACAGTGTTAAGAGAGTAAGATATTTCTGCGCATTTGCTAATAGAATGGAAAGCTTGCTGGTGGCTTCCTGTAGCCTGCTTGGCTCTGATCTTTGTAAAATGTCGAAATAATAATCTCAGATATCTGCACGTTAGTTTATCAGATTATTTATTTTTTTAAATTTAACATTAAAAATAAATGTTACAAGTAAATATATGTATATCAGTTCCATATATTAAAAATCTGTTACACAATCAGTTACCAGTAAAGTTGTTAAATGTCTGGTATGAATAATCCTTTGTAAAATTAAGATTAAGCTCTCACTTAAAAATCTGAAATCCTTGAAGACAGAGTTCTCAGATTGAGATTTTAGAAAATAGCTTTGTCCCACCTTTTCACAAGCTTTACATTCAATAAAAATGTAGACATAACACATCTGAAATTGTTTGCAACCAAGACATGTGAAAATGCAATGCAAAAGCTATGTCTAGGCACCAGATTGGATTCCCTGGAATGAAATGATCAGTCATTGGGGATAATGAAAGACAGCTTCCCAGAACTCGATACCGAGCAGGGTATTCAATGAAGAGTATATATTAGAATAGAAGAAAGAATCTCTGCTGTGTGTAAGAACAAAACCAGAGAAAGAACTAAAAAGTAGGTGAAGGTACAAGAGAGCCAACAGTTCATGCAGATGTGAGAATAATAACCAGTCATCCCTGGGTAGAAAGGTAGAAAATCTGGAAAATAAATAAGAGCTGCAAAGTACAGTTTCTATGTCTAAACATTGGCTGTTAGAGATCTTGGGAGTTTTTTAATTCTTCCTATAAATAATATAAAGTATGAAGAAGGAATCTGTTTCATTTTGTTGAATGTGTAGTTTAACCACCTAGTTAAAATGAAGCAAGTTCCCCCATCCTTTGCCAATCCCCTTGTCCCTTTAGATGTGTAGTAGCCACATGTTTTGAGCAGGTAATATTAATAGAACTCTTTGATGTCAAGTGACAAAAACTATATCTAGCTATCTTGAACAAAATGAAATACGTTGAGAAAATACAAAGACTCTTAAAATCCAAAGGACCTTCTAAATTAAGAGTACCAATCAGCAGGAAATAAGCCAAAGTGAGCAAGTAGGAGCCCAAACTGCACTGACGCAGAGTGACTGTCAGGATACAACTGTCACAAGCAAGTGCCGATATTTGATCATTTGTGTCTTTTCAGGGAGCTTGAAACTTCTGAGTGATAGCATGATTGATTGCACTTAGGTGTTCTTCACAACACTATCTTGTACTAGTCCAGAGATACAAGCAGTGTCTAGCACATGTGACTTTGGTCATAGGCCCCAGGCACTTGGGACTTGGTGTCTAAGCAAGAATGCACAAAAGGTGTCCTACAGGAAATCAAAAACCTATTGGGTTATCATGAGTGGCAGATAGGGGCAGCCTGTCCTTGGTATCTGTAGCAGTTGAATATAATACACTCAGTCTTTTATTTTATCAAGAAACTGCTTTTTTTTTTTTCCAAAAGAAGATCATAAATGAAATACTTCTTCACGGAAAATAGCACACCCTTTGCTAGGAAGAATAGAACCTGATTATTACTAATTAAATCCCAATTCCAATTATGTTAATGAAACTGCTAGGGGTCTGCACAGCTAGCAGTCCCACAACAATGTTGTTCCATGCCGTGCTCCTCTGCTAGCTCTTAACAGCATGTGAGTGTTCTGTGAAAACATTTTCTTTCTCTCCAAAACCATTCCAATTTTGAAGCAGCATTGTAGTTTTTTCAGTTAATAATCTCTCTCCTCTGAACCATTGATCCCCTAAAATCAAATAGAGTATCTCAGAAATGAAGAATAATATTTGGCAATTTTTTATGATCAATGGCAGAGCATAATTTTCTTGCTACTTTGCCATTCCAAGAACAATGACAAGTTTAAATACATTTCCTTCTTTTTAGTTTTTTTATAGGTGTAACTTTATCAACTATGACATCTCAGTATAAGTGGCAAAAAAATATCTGTTACCTGCAGCTAAATTAACACAAAATGATTTGTATCACTGGAAACAGAATATTAATTCCAATAATTTGTTTGAAACTTTTTCTTTCCAACACTAAATATATAAATGTAAAGTATGATGTAACACTATGATGTAACATAGAATTGCCAATCTTTGTAACGAGCCCATTACTAAACAATTAATATGTATGATATTAGTAAGTTTTAAACTAATTCTCTTAATACAGTCTAGTAGTCCACTGAACACGATGCAACAATTTGTTACATAGTTAAAATGTTATGCATTAACTCAAATGTTAATAAGAACATTGCATAAGTACATAGATATATAGATAGTATCACCAAATATTTGTGCCTTGTGTATTTTTTATTTAAACATGTATGCCAGAATCCTGCATAAGTTACTATTAAAAAGTAAACATTTTTCATTGGCATGAATCCATGTGCTCTGTGAAAAGCTCTAGGTTTTGACTGGGCTTTCTTTGTATTGGCAGTTTCAGGTTAGTGAGGTCGCCCTCCTGATGGAGATTGCACTCTCTCAGATGTCTGCTAATTCTCTGGCTCTCACATGGTTTAGTGGTCTTGACTGGAACTGTTGGGCTCCTGCGTAAGACCTTTAATCCTCTAGCAGGCTAGTCCTTTTCTGATAGTAGTGGCTGAGTTGTGAACGAACTAGTAGACACATGTAAGACCGGTAAAGGCCTCCATTTGGAAGAGTGCAGTATCAATCCTGCCACACTGTGTTGGGCAGATATCAGTCAAGAGCAGCCTGGATTTAGGGCATGGAGGAATCAGCTTTAGCTTTGATGCACAGAGCATCAAAGTTCCAGCACAGAGCCAGAGGTCAAAAGAAAAGGACTGGGGCTATTTTCAACATCAGCTTGCCACAGAACATACGTAAGGATATATGTCTGAAACTTGTAGAGTTTCATAACATGACTCAGTATTTAGGGAAAATAAAGTTCGAAAGCATTTTCAGGCAAGTATAGGAAACAGTTTTTAATACAGTCATCAAAGACATTTTGGTAAATCTCATTTTAAATGATTTGTTTGTGGGCAGGTAGGGAGAAGAGGTTTTGCCTATCTGAAAGTGGATGAGCTTTGTGCATAGTGAGTTCATGTTCCCTTTATTTTCTTATCTTTGACTGAGAAGCTGCCACTAACTTTTGTGTCTCTCCCCTGCCTTAACAACATCATTGATAAGTGTGTAACCAGGCCAATAAATAGTTGAGGCTGGTCCTAGTCTTCCTGAGCGCTGTGTCTTAGATGAACATGAACAACACACTTAGATGATAGGAAATTGAAATGCATGGTCATTTTTCTATTGGTTACTGAGTTTATAATGCAGATATTTGAATCTTTTTCCCAGTGTCTACAAATGGTAAGCTGCCACCTTCCTGGTTACATGGCTATACCATTCAGAAACCAGAAACTCTGGTTTTACTTTATTGTTTGGCACTCCAAGACTCAACAACCAAATAGTTTGAATAGGAATATCTATTTCCTGATATGACTCTGAGAAGAATTTGTTGTTAATTAAGCATCTCTGTGGGTAGCATAGACAGCTGTGCTATTTTAAATGTCACTACACTTTTTCGGGAGTTTAGCAGGTAACAGTCATTTTGTTGGACCAAATAACCTGCTAATGGATACAATAACACTTAATTGGCATTAAAAGCCAAATTTCCCCAGGAAGGTAACTTTCAAATTTGCTAATATTAATGACTTAAAAATTGAATTGTCTTCATCCATTCATTATTATTTCACATTAAGAGTGCATATTAGATATAATAGCATATACTGGACTAAACACAATTGATAAAATGGTATTAAAATGAGTTATAAATGACTGATGGGAAATTTTTCAAGGACCAATATAAATATTCTTCCATGATTAAATTTGTTATGGGACGTTTTCATTTCCATCTGCAAAGTGGTTGGACGGCAGTCGTCATTATTGTTGGGAAAGCGGATTTACAGAGAGAAGGAGAAACAGAGAGAAAGCTCTCCCATCTGCTAATTCTATTTCACATGTATGCCATAATGGCCTGAAATGAGATAATCAGAAACCAGGAGTTTCTTGCATGTCTCTCACATGGGTGCACGTCCCAAGGCTTTGGGCCATCTTCCACTGCTTTCCCAGACCACAAGCATGGGATTTGATGGGAAGTGGAACAGCCTGGACATGAACCAACACTGCCAACAATTGCAAGTCAAGGATTTAAGCACAGAACCATAGCACCAGACCCCTAGACAGCAGTGTTAAAAGAAAATTATTACATATGAATTGAGTTTGTTTCCTAATTTTATGAAATATCAGAAAATGAAGTGCTTATATAATTGTGTTATTTTTCAGGACATGGACATTTTGGAGATTGGGTATTTGTTTTCCAGAATTTGGGGAAAATATAAATATTGGTATCAGACCTTTATATAAAAATACGTTATTTAAGGATTTATTTATTTTTATTGGCAAGTCAGATGTACAGAGAGAAGGAAGGACAGAGAGCAAAATCTTTTGTCTGCTGGCCACGATGGCCAGAGCAGAGCTGACGCCAAGCCAGGAGCCAGGAGCTTCCTCTGGGTCTCGCACGTGGATACAGGGCCCCAAGGTTTTGGGCCATCCTCAACTGCTTTCCTAGCTCACAAGCAGAGAGATGGGTGGGAAGTGGGCTGCTGGGACACAAACTGGTGCCCCTATGGGATCCTGGACATGCTAGGCGAAGACTTTGGCCACTTGGCTACCATGCTGGGCCGCAAAATACATTATTTTTATTATTGCCTGCTTTGATCATTCCAGAAAACCCAAGTGTTCCTAAATCTCAATCTGTCTTACTGTTGCAATCAGTGGGTTGACATGAGTTGACTGAGAATATCCATGTTGTGGAGTTTCAGTGTGATGTGATATATGACATCAACCTTGTTGCTTATTACTTGCCTCACGCAAAAGAGTTTTTATGCGTGCAATTTCAGTGTGCAAAGCAAGATTTGTTTAACAGTGTAGCAGGGAGACCGTCTGCCATAGGGACAAGAGTAGGCTCCAAAGGTGAAAAGCCCAGAAAAGTGGTGAAAGTGGTGTCTTGTATGCACCATCCCCGGGAGGGTGGCAAAAGAGTCAAAGGATGGAGAGGGAACTCCTTCACAATGGGCAGTCTAGTTCCTGGTCGGAAGAGTGTGTCTGGCGACCCCCTCCTCCCATTCTGATGATAAGCTGGAAAATCAGGCACTCTATCTGACAGTAACTCAGAGGTAGGATTAATATGGGCTGTGTCTCCTTGCTTTTGTCATGATGACAACTCTAAGTGATGGGATTTGATGTTCTGATTGTGTCCTTTGCTCTCCCTCAGGGGGACTGAGGGACAAAGGTAGGAGGAACACACCCTTGGAAGGGGATAAGCAAGATTTTATATTTTCAAAAAGTAACTTCTTTGGCCTGAGGTTCTACCTACCTATTAGTGCATCTCCTCACATTAAAACTACAGCCAATCGGCCTGGTGTGATGGCCTGGTGGCTAAAGTCCTCACCTTGAATGTGCCCAGATCCCATATGGGCGCCAATTCTAATCCTGGCAGTCCCGCTTCCCATCCAGCTCCCTGCTTGTGGCCGGGGAAAAGCAGTTGAGCACGGCCCAAAGCCTTGGGACTCTGTGCCCATGTGGGAGACCTGGAAGAAGCCCCAGGCTCCTGGCTTTGGGTTGGCTCAGCTCCTGCCTTTGCGATCACTTGGGGAGTGAATCATTGGACAAAAGATCTACCTCTCTGTCTTTCCTCCTCTCTATATATCTTTGAATATCTCAATTATTCTTACTCTTTAAAAGAAATTCTTTTTTTTTTACATTTTTTGTTGAGATTTTATTTTTCCATTTTTCATTTCCTGTCCGAAATCCTAGTGTTTTTTGAGTTTAATCAATTTCATTGCTACCCGGTCTATTCTTAATCTAATAATCCAAACTTCAAGTTCTCTGATTTTCCTGGATTTTCACCACTTGCTGGGAACTTCATTCTTAAAATAATGAGTCACAATATGATGGTGAAATCCTGCCTTGTTTGGGGGTCATTGTACTGCACCCCACACTTACCATCTTCTGCAATGCTATCTTCAAATTGCTTCTGGAGCTGAACACTCCCCAATGCCTCAACACCCCCACCACTCCCACCACGCACACACCCCTTATTTGTTCACTTCTTCTCTTCTCTGGCACAGGAGTGGGGAACCTTTCGTCATAATTTTTTGTTATCCTGTGACTTTGTTAATTCTCCTAAATGCTGTTTGAACAAACACTATCTAGATAAGTTCATACAGTTGAATGCATCTTGCTTGGAAGTTAGGATACAATTTAAGATGGCCCTGAACCATGGGCTTGATGATCTATTCTGCTCCTGAATCTAATGTGAGGCTGACGCCAACCCCAGGAGGCAGTGGTTCCTGCCAGCTAAGTTGCCAGGTAATGTTTTTTTTTCTGTTGTCTGCATTTGAAGACTGAAGCAGCAGAGAATGTGCTCATTTGTATTCTCTCTCTCTGCCTCTCAAATAAAAAATAATTCTTTCAAACAAATGAAAACAAAATGGTTAGAGTATATTTTCACCTGGTGCTTGGCGTCTGTGAATATACAAATTACTCAGATATTGATAATGCATAATTTTTTAAAAAAGATTTTTTTTAAATTGCAAAGTCAGATATACAAAGAGGAGGAGAGACAGAGAAGATCTTCTGTCTGTTTATTCACTCGCCAAGTGGCCGCAGAAACTTGAGCTGCACCAATCTGAAGCCAGAGCTTGGAGACTCTTACAGATCTCCCACGTGGATGCAGGGTCCCAAGGCTTTGGGTCATCCTCAACTGCTTTCCCAGGCCACAAACAGGGAGCTGGATGGGAAGTGGAGCTGCTGAGATTAGAACCGGCGCCCATATGGAATCCTGGCGCCTGCAAGATGAGGACTTTGGCCACTAGGCCATCATGCCAGGCCCGGTAATCCATGTTTTTGTTTTAAATGTTTTTTTCTTCCAAATGATCTATATCAGTATTACCCAGTTGCAATGATCATGGTATTTGATATCAAAGACGGGCAATCTGATAGATGGATTTACCATCCCTTTTTCTTGACTTGCACATTAGAACCTATTCAATGAGAAACTAAACTGCTGTATTTTAAGCTGTTGTATTATTTTCACCATTTATGCTGTCAATGGGTTGCAACATAACATGTCTAAGTGCTCCTTTATGCTGTTTCTATGCCTGGTAGTAACTACAGCCTGGGCGCTTTGAGGCATAGGCCAGAAATTTCTTGCTGTGCTTTAGATTTTGATTTGCGGCAGCATTTTTCTTTATACTTGATGATTCTTCCGTAAAACAGTCCATGCTATGATGCTTCCTTTCTCTCTTCTTCCTTTAATACATGCTTATTTTTACTTAAATCCTCCTCTATTACAAACCTTGAAAAAGTTTCTCTTTCAGCTTCATCTTAGAAATTCATCTCGTTTGCAAGTAACTTCGATTGTTTTCTCAGGTTTACAAGATAACATTTTTACTGCAATGCATGCTTTCTGCCTAGGGTCATAATTCAGGGTTTGTTTAGAAATTCAAAAAAGAATATTCGTTCTGTTGAAGTGATAGAGCTCTGAAATAATAGTGCCAAGAAAGAAAAAACCACATTTCTGCTTAAGTTAGCATTCCTTGGCAGTAGATGTACATGGAAGCAGTGTACTGGGTAATATTGGGTGTTATGTGATAAAAATAAGAATTGTGATTATCAAAGAAAAATATCTGAGATAAACACACACTGAAAAGTCAACTATCTTATGCCCCAAAGCTCTGTGGAGAAACCTGGGTTTACCATCTTAACAATAGTCATTGACAACTCATTGAACTCATTTCTTGTTTGGTGTGCTGTTGATACTACTAGTGGTAACTTCAGGGTGAGGCCAGTATTCCTATGCTTAGAAAAAATGCTCATTTTGTAACATTATGTGTTATTAACACGACTCGAAGTCTAAATCCTGAATAGAAAATTGGAGCCTCCTGTATATAAATGTATCTTAGAGACCTCTGTCTCAAATCTCTTTCTGAAATTATGCTTCCAAGAATTGATGATTCTGAGACGCCTACAGGAACAAATGTGAAGTTGTTGAAATGAGTAACTTTTCATCATTAAAATTAATAGAATTTGTAGGACTCTGTGCATGCCCTGCATATTTGCTTGGCATAAAATTGCTTCTCAGGCTATAGATAAATGAAACCTACCCAGAAACTCTCAAGGAGGAGTGGAATATCAACTGATGAAAATTGTGCATGGATGTAAGGATCCAGAGCCACTATTAATTTACATTTCATTTTAATTGATGACACTCTGATAGATCAGAGAAACTTTAATTAAGAAATAAAAGTGTAGGCAGATTAGAATATTGGTAATTGGAAACAGAGGAGGTTTAACTAATGAAGTGTTGCTTTATTGAATGTTTTGTTCATTTTAAAGAAAATACTACTTATTAACAATTCCACTTAAAAGAAACTTTGATATTTGGAACATTCAGATGTTTACTTAGAATTGTATGCTGTAATAGAAATAATAGTTGTGAATATAAAGCTCCAAATTGCTTTGAATGCTGTCCATGGAACACTAAACCATTGTGCTTTATTATATGCTGAGTTTATCTCTTAGTGACTTTTTATTCAGACCTACATTTAATAAATGACCTGGTGTTGTAAGTTCTCTAGTGTAGCCACTCAGATCTTGCCCGTGTCTCCATTGTAGTTATTTCTGTCCCTTGTTGCGTCTCTAATATCGTTGCCTAAAATAAGTGACAAAAATGACATAGATGGTAATTTGCAGCACTACCTTTGCCATCCTAGATTACTCTCCCTTATAATTATAGCTTACACAGTTATCTGCTTGATACTTCCTTGTAATCAAAGTAATCATATCATGTATTTAGGCAGTCTTTCACTTGTGACCTCAAAGCATTTCTTATAGGAACTCTTGCTAATTGTCACGGTTCTCCTATGGACAAAGCAGATGGTTGAGAAAAGGGTGATTTGCATGTACCCAGGTTCAGTGACTTGCCTAGGATAAAATCATGTCGGTGACATTATTGGGAAAGACTCACACACATGTTGGACCAATTTTCTATATTCTGTACCACTTTGCCTCCAAATTTTTAACTTGTGACATCTGTTTTCATCACTGTCATGCTGTTAATTAGTTAATATCATTTTACTGCAAGATTAGCTAAAAGGAGCAGATCTATTTTGAGTGTTTAAAATATGCTTAATACAGCATGCAAGAAACAGTGACACTCAACGAAGGGGACATGTCCATGTGTTTTATTGGATTTTCATTGCTTGAGGAACGTTGCTAGTTTGGGAGAAACTAGGGGATTCGTGTTTTATGTAAATAGCACATTTTGAATGATGTTGGTGCCTGCTAGTTACGGGTCTAGTTTTTAAATGTGCATCAAATGAAGCGAACATGATCAATTACTTGATTACCAATTCATACTTGGTGAAATGTCCCCGGCAGCAGCAGATGTGTCTGTTTATGCAGAGTTATCCAAACATGGTGTCAGGGTTTGAGATTCATTTGATATAGATTTATATTTAAAACTTATGTGATAGAAGGCAGGTGGAGATACATCTTATTATTTTTTAATAATGATGATGTTCTACTCCCATTTCCACACTGTGATGGAGAACAAATCGCTTGCCTGTGCATTTCAATTATGTTCTGTGCAGAATCAAGGTTTAGAATCAACTTGGTAATTGGATTGGCTATTTATTTGTTTATTTAGGTGCATTTAGTAAAAAGGCACATGATTTGAAGGGTACATCCATCAAAGTTTTCCCATGATGTTTGGGTCTAATATGCAAAACACACTGATTTAATAATAGTAAGAACTGATTTAATTGTTTTGACCATAGATTTATTGACAAAGAAGTATAATTTGGTGACAAATGTATCTTATTATTTTTGCCCTCCTGCTCTCATTTAGAAAACCTCATTCATTATATGTTTGATTATAATCTGATAACCAAACTTTAGCTACTCATTGTATCCAACGATTTCACTTATTTTTCCAAACATATGTGTGTGTGTGTTTATGTAATAGTAATTTGCATTCTTGTTTTCTCTACATCGTCATTTTTCTTTTTTTGCCTTGTTGGTGTAAGGTTACATAATCTCTGTTGGAGTTTTCAAGGAATAGATTAAGAATGTAGAATCTAATATATACTGAGCCTTATTCTTCCGATCTTTAGAGAGTTAAAGTAGCTTACTTTTTCTTCTGTATGTGACATGAATAACCATATATCCTTTAGAATTAAGCTGCTCCTACACTCATTTAAACCACAATGCTGATAATACTTTGAAGTCTTAATTAGAATAGAGTTTTGAGTCTTACCATTAAAATTTGTTTATATAAAGGGAATAGGATCCATGCATTTCATATAGTCATGGTAAGAATTTAATGAAAGTTCCCATCCTCCCTCCTCCTTCCTTGCTTATTTGACAGATAATTTTTGCAATGGAATACCTTAAATTTGCTCTGTAACCAAAAACCCTTAATCCTCTCTACTAAATAAAGAATCCAACAAATAGTAAGTAGAAAGACCACCGTTCTTCAGAAACATAGACAAGGGCTTGGAAGAGGAGTGAAATGAAGGACTTATGAAAGGTTGAGTAAGGGATTTTAAGTTATTGATAAATGGGAGAAAAAGATTCTTATAATCTATTGCGTAGCAGGAGAACTGTATATAACTTTGAAGAACAGTTTTGAGTGTTTCACCATAGAGATTGACGAATGTTTGAGGAGACAGATATATTTACCCTGGCTTCACCATTAGACATTATGTACTCAGATTGATATCACATGAATCTGTTCAACCTATGCGGTGCAATGTGTATCTCTACTTCCAGATCTAGGATGGACTCCCTGTAAAACCAGGATTTGAACTGAAGATTCTTTGTATGACAGCCCAAATTCTTCACCAATGACATAAACTTGTAACCTTTGCTTTGGCATAAGTTGTGTGACTAAAAGCACATCTAGGATTGATCATAAATGTTGGCTACATTGGGCACAGCACAGTGGGTAAAGTTGCTGTCTGTGACACTGGCATCCTATATGGCATGGTTCATGTCCTGGCTGTTCCACTTTGGATCTAACTCCTTGATAATGGCCTAGAAAAAAAGATGAGGAATTAAGTGTTTCGGGCTTTGCCCACAAAGGACATGTAGATGAAGCTCCTGGATTTGACCTGACCCAGCTTTGGCTATTGGTCATCTGGGGAGCAAACTAAAGGATGGAATATCTCTCTCTATTCCTCTTTCTCCCTGAAGTTCTAAACTTCAAATAAATAAACAACAACAAAAAGAGCTACATCATGCCTTTTCAGAGAGGTACACTTGTAATGTGTATCTTTAAAATCTCCCTAAGGAGGTGAAACTGACAAACTCACAGGAGATCTCTCACAGGAAACTACAGGCAAGAACAGAATGGAGTGATATATTCCAGATTTTAAAAGAAAAAAAACTGTCAGCCCAGGATAACATGCTCAGCAAAACTTTCCTTTGATTTTGAGAATGAAGTAAAATTCTTCCTTAGTAAAGAGAAGTTAAAAGAATATGCCTCTTCCAGACATGGAAACTGATCTACACACAGAAATTCATTATCCAAAAAAGTCTAAAATAATTCTTAAAAATAGCAAATGTTATACATTCACAAGTTGATACTGTTATAAAATTCATAATAAAAATAAGAGCAACTAGACAGTATTTTCTTCAGTCAGTGAGGAATCATGCAATACTTAAGCAATTTGCATAAGGTAATGTTGAAATATTTGTCAATTTTAAGTGTGAAAATGAAGCTGCTGACTTAGGGAGATTTCCAGAACAGGGCAATGTGGAAAACTGTGACTTGTTAGCCTGAGGTCCCATTGGATCGACTTCAACTTTTATAAGTATTTCCTTTCTGCCTTAGGATGACTTGCACAATATGACTTTTCTTGATAAGCAGATAATCTTCAGCACTGTTACCCTTCAACCGCCAGTCCGACTCGTCTTGTGTCCTTGATTTGATCCTTGCCTGGATCTCTATTTCAGAAAGAATGAACATGTGCAGTTTCTTGTATGTTAATTCATTTAGTTCCTACTCACAGTTCCTTCTGCGACATTATGTCACATATTGGGGGACTCCAGGATTGGCTGTCTTTATATGTTAAACTGTTCTAGGAACATTGATCATCATGTTGTCACTTAGCATCCATGGGCATATATGACCTTGAGTCTTTTAATGTCACATCATGGTGTGTTCCTGAAAATGCACTGTTACTTCCTATGTGCCATTGTGGCCTCTGTGGGACCCACTGATTTCCTCCCCTTAGCTAACTGTACCTGCTTCCTGTCCAGGGGCAGCAATCACCTACCCAGCACCTGTCGGTTCACTTTCATTCTTTTCACTCTTGTTTCTGTGATGCGGTTGTTTTATAGATATTAAATCCCAAATCATCAAATAAGTGGTTACTAAACCCAGTTATCTCTTGTAATTAAAAAATATACACAGCTTCAGTTTATAACATTTCCTTTTGGAAATTGGCCCTAAAGAACATGGCTTGGTGAGGACATTGCGTGTTGTCATCAGAACTTCAAAATGTGGAGAAATTATTGAAACAAACAGTGAGTCACCCCCAATGTCCACGTCCTAAGTATAACTATGAGTTTTGTTGTTGCCATTGCCAACTACCAAAGAAAGAGAAAATCTTTGCCTTGTTTTCTATTTGGCTGTCTAGATTTTTAATGAGAAATATTAAAGAAATGGGGTGGGCAATCACTGTGCCCTCCTGTCATCTCAGTACCACTTTTGGAGAACCAGTGTATCACAGTTTCACAACAGTTCATCACATGTTTTGAAAATCTTCCTCAGCACAGTGGAGGAGTACTGAGGCAGATCTCAGTAGCAGGAAGGTAGAGACCATGGCTGCCCATAGGATACAACTAGTGCCCAGCACAATGCACTATATACAGGAGAGCTCAGTATGTATTTTTGTTTGAATAAATGACTCAAAGCTAATAAACTGAATTTTCTTGCTCAGATTATTTGTGCTGTATGGAAATGAGAAATTTCTAGGTCCAGTACTAATCCATTTTCAACTGGATGTATAACTTTATATTACCAAGATCATTATTAATGACATCCTGAGATACTCATTAAGAAAATCAGTGTTATGTGACCTGATATTCCTACTAATGTCTTTTTCTAAACTACATCTGTGATTTTCTTTCATGTCTTAGGCTTATCTTCAAGTTACCTAGTCTAACAATATACTAACTTTCTGCTGATGGGAAGATTCATAATGAAATATATTTTTCCAGAAAGCTAGCCTGTTGAAAAAAAATCTTGTGTAAAAGTAAAATTATTTAACAACAGATACTTTATTATCCCAGATATGAAGGGCCTTCAGAAAACTTGGCAGAAATGCATTTTATATATATAAATTTTAAAATCTTTTAGACTAAAATAAACTGATGCTTTAATTCAATTTAATGCAAAGTTTCTGAGGTACTTCTGGCAATAAAAATGAGAGAAATATGTTGTTTCAATGGGTAATTATATTGCTCTTCAAACTATTTGTTGGCAACGCCCTCGTCGCCACGTAATCCGAGCCGAGCGGAGGGACTAGGGTTGCAACGCAGACAAGGCAACACGCAGTACACCGAATGCCGGTCGATGACAGAATGATGTTTATTGCAACTCCAGACTTTCTTTTATACTCTGCTTAGCTCCTCCCAGTAGTGGCCACCCTAAATCCCTTCAGTTCCTCCCAGTGTTTATCCAATCCTCTAGTGGCCACCCTAAATCCCTTGAGTTTTATCCAATCCCTTGGCAGATAACTTGACAATAGGAAGCAGGAACTTGCGGTTAAGCCAGTGGCTATATGTATCAGGCCAAAATTACCAATCCTGTTATGCTCTGAGAAACAAGCTAAGCTGTGGAGTTAATCCTTGGGAGACCGGGGCCTGCACTATTTATTGCCTAGATCACTCTCTGGTAGGTAAGTGTTGCAGTGTCGGGAGAAGAATGCAGAAGGCATTTTATGCCTGTCTATCTTAAATAAGCCAAGAAATCAACAAAATCTTCAAGAGACTGTAATGTAAAACAAAACATTCTATTCCATTCAGAGCTAATAAAGTTAACCTTTCATTTATGTAGATGCAGAAAATATTTTAATGCCATTTTTAATCATTCTAAAAGATACTACAATTTGAGGAAAAGTAAGTAGTACTTACTCATTAAAAGGCACTTGTACACCACTGCTTACAGTATGAAGAAATGGAGATAGGCTTTATAACTACAGTTATCTTTATCTACAGTTTAAATGAGTTTTATAAACAGGACTTGTAGATTGCTGCAAATCATTGATAATTTATCTGCATTTGTTACCTCCTGGAATTCCCATCACTTACCAGGTATCTGTAAAACTCAAAAGTTGTTTGTCATCCATTACCGTGACTTAACGTGTAACTGGTTGTGCATTTCTTAGGCCATTGACTAGCCCCACACGTAGATAAATTACAGTTTTACTTATGGTTTCTTAGTGTCTCCCGATAACAGCATATCTGCTATTTTACTTTGGTCAATTGAAATATTATACTCTTTTCTGAGATAGGAAAACAGGCATTACCTTTAGTCTGATTCCTCCAGCACAGCATTCATAGGAGAGCTTGGGAGGCTGTGTGAGAAGCATGTTGAGTTCTCTGGGTGTTTTTATTCATGAAAATGGCGCAGGAAGATGAATACTTTTGGAAAGCTGATTGGTGCTAGAATTTCGCTGGTTGATCACCAGACCAGTGGAGGGATAAAGAGCTAGGACTTTTATCTCAGACATGTTATTTCACATTCATTGAAAATTCAGGCCCTTGTTTTCTCCTTGAGAAATGTAATAATATTCTAGTGGTAAGTTGTGATCTGAGAGTTAAATGGGCAAATCAGAAAGTAGTGACAATCCTTCAAGGCATCTTGAGGTCTCCAGCTCTCAGTGTTCATAATTCAGTGACTGAAAAAGTACAGATTCTTTCATTATGTTAATAAGGTGACTGAAGAAATTTTTTTTCTATCTCGCTAGTAAGTGTTGTGCCTGGACATTGCATATAATATTGTAATGAGACGATTACAAGTAATGCATCAAAAGTAACTAGCACTATAACTGGAGTTTTGGGAACAATTCACGGACTTTAGACATAAATGGGTGGGGCAGTTTCAAAGCTGGCTCAGTTAGCACAGACATTTTCAGGACCGCTTGGAAATTTGACCTGAGGTCTGATTTGTCAGTTCTGCAAGTTAACATTCCAATAACAGCATGCACAGTCTAACAGTACACCAGTGACATTCAAGACACCCATAATTGCACATAATCTAGTATTAGTAAATGTGTTCTTGGCCTCAAGGAATTTGTGCTTTATTAAAACAAAGAGAAAAAACAACTGCAGTGCCAAGAAAAATGGGAAAGCTATGTACTACAAACAAGTTAATCATCTCAAAGGTTGTAGTAGATATTTGTTGTTGGACAATGACACATTGTATTAAGCAATGTTTTCGATACAAAATTATTTTTTAAGATTCATTTATTTATTAGAAAGAGAGAGAGAGACAAATATAGAAAGAGTGAACTCTTCTTTCCGCAGGTTCACACCCACATGACTTCAGTGCCTGGTATTGGGTAGTCCAGAGCAAATCCATCTTTGCTTCCTTTGTGGATGGCATAGGCCCAAGCTGTTGAACCATTATCTGCTGCTTTCTCAGACCCATTAATAGGGAGCTGTGTCACAGTAAAGCATCTGGGATTCGAATAGGGACCTGTATTAAATGCTGATTTTGCAGATGGCTGCTTAATATGCACCACAATGCCAACCCTGATACTCAAGCATTTTTGAAATTCATGCATAATTTTTCAAAATATGGATTTCCATGAACTCTATGATGGTCCTTTAAGGTATAAACTTCAAAATTTTTGCATTGAATATACTTATATTAGTTCCATTTTCCATCAACCTCTTCACGTTCGTGTCCTGGCTGCTCCTGGAGCAGGGATCCTGGAGCAGGCAAAGTGTGGATTTAGCCAGTAGGCTATCATGCCAGGCCCCACAATATGTGTTTTCATCAGTAACTTTGAGTTATACACAATAGTATATGTTGCAGATTAAAATTCACTGAGATTTGCAGGTGATAAGGTAGAACTGCAGCATCAAACATTTCAGAAAAAGCTCGCCTTGGTTTTAAAGACTATTTTTACGTTTTGCTAATCAACAACTAAATCTCTGTTTTGAAGAATCCTGGCATTTCGATCTGTTCAGAAGCTACTTTACACTCTGGGAATGTGTTTGATAACTGGGCTCAAGATCAGGAAGATGAAGGGGTTAATGTAAAGAGTTGCTGAAATTTTGCTCTCTTTTCCGTTGTTAGACTTCCTAGCAGAACAAGATTTATGACTGCTGCACCTTTCCTATGGAAATCAGGTTTTCTAAATGGGTAAATTAAGGCTCATTGTAAATTGCTCAAGGTAATATTAGAGTACTTTGTGCTTCAGGGTTTCCAATGTGGGTCTTTTAACCTTTGATTCCATTTAAAGGAAATTTTCAAGAAAGATTTATTCTCCCTTCAGTGGCATTTTTAAATGCTGTACATGATGAGCGGAGAAAGTGTGGAGTGCTGAAGAAATAATTTGTGTTCCTTGAAAGCTTAATTTCTTTGTGTGTGTATGTGTGTGTTTAGAATTCTCATTATTCCCACAGAATGTGTGTGGATGCATATTTACAAAAACATCCTTGTGCGTGTTCTAAATACCAATTATAACTATTTGAACATCTGATGCAAAAAGAAGTCAACTTGAACCTAGGCATTCCTTAACACAAATGTTTAAGCTGATTTTGCACAGCATGAATTCAAGAAATATTCAACTGTTTTGATTTTTTAAATGTTCATTTCAGGTAACATTCAAACTTATGAAAAAATCTGAGTGCAGCTAATCAGTAATTACTCCTGAAACACTATGAAATAAAGTGGATTTGTCAACCTGTGGACCCCTCGTCTTTGTGATAAAATAAGCAAACCAACACTAAGATACTTGTTAAAAATTGTTCATGAATAACTAAAGCCAAGAGAATTTTGTTTTTCTTGGTGATGCTTGAACTTAAAACTCGCTATCTGTGGAATGAAACTTTTACTTTCCCTGTTTTTATAGTAACGCTGCATTGACATGTCAGGTCAACATATTTTTTTCCCTCTCTCTGTTTTGATATTTCATTGGAGAAACAATATTTCAAAAAATGTAGTGATTTAGTAAGAATTCCTTAGTTCCAGTCAGAGAAATAAACCTTACCAGATTCTGTGAACTGATATTGATAGAACTCTGAGGGATCACAAGTCTTTTGGAGAATATTTGAAATGTTTCTGAATTGAGAATTTTATTGACACTTTTTCCCAGGAGAGAAGCAGAATGGGGGGAAAAGCTTTGTTTTCCACAGATGTGGACATCTTCACAAAGCTTTAACTTTTTTCTTAAAGGTCAACATTAAAATAAAGGACAGGTGCCCAAATAGATGCTCTACTGGTAACCAGCAACTAGCAATCCATACAGTCTGCTACAAATCACAATAATGAGACTCAGTTTTGCCAAAAAAAAAAAAAAAAAAAAATTGAATTATGCAGAAAATTAATGAGCTTCTTTAGCTTCGTTTCATCCAGTGATTTTGAGTTCATTCATTGTTTTTAGGATTTTTTCTGTATTTGAGAAGTGGACAGCTGGAGAGACAGACATTTTTGAAGAGAGTTTACGTTCACTGGTTCACAGCCGAGCTCGGCCAGGCTGAAGCCAGGAGACTGAATCTCAGCCTGTGCTTCTCCAAGATCAGTGACAGGGAAGCAGGCTGAGAGTCATCGCCTGTGGCTCCCACGGTGTACAGCATTAGGAATCTGGGACTGAAGGAAAGCCTGGATGGAACCCATGCATTGCAGTGTAGCATAGGGGTATCCCAAGCAGTATTTTAGACACTATGCCAAATGCTTGCCTCATTTTGACATTTTACAATCAAAGTATATAAATATAAATACATGAATAAATTTATATAAATATTTATAAAGTATGCATATACTTTGATTATAAATATGTATTATATGTATATAGTCAACAAAAGATTAATATTTTTGTGTTAGTATTCTCATTTTTAAAAAATTATCTGTCACTTAAATTTAAAAATTTACTTTTGAAGATTTTCACAGGTCCAGTAGATTCATTTTGCTTCTTACAGGTAAATGAAAAATCTCATATGTCCTCTTCTGACCTGTGAGGAAAACTGTAAAATAAAATAAAATGTAATAAAATAAAATAAAACCCAAGACCAAGCAATGAGCCTATTGGTGTGCCTTTATGAATGAGCCCTTGGGATTAGGCAGTGCTGAGCTGAAGAGCTGATTTAATGCCACTTCCTAAACATGCCGTTGGTCAGTGGTTATATGGTCTATGTTTCTGAATTCAACAGACCACTCATTATGGAGGCAACTGGTTTGTGGCCCCAAAGAGCAAGCTACAATTACCTGGGGAAGGCTACTTCAGTTACCCTCTTGGGAATTTTTCTTATTTTGTTTTCTTGTATGCTGCATTAAAACTAGTTTGAGGAACCTATTAGGGAGCACGAAAGGCTGTCTTTTTCAATTCAGGAGGTGTGGGAATCCTCTTTGAGGATTTGAGAGTGACTCCTGTCTCTCTCAATTTTTTCACTCATCTTCCTGTCTTCCACTGGTCCAGCAGTTAAACAGGGTATTAAAATAATCAACACAAGAAGTAAAACAATAAACCATTAATGCTGAAAGAGTAAGATAGCATAGGGAAAATTATAGAAAATGGTAACCATTAGTTCAAAATAAAAATATATCACTTAAAGAAAAATGAAACTAAGAATAGTTTAAATACTTATCAATTTTAAAAAAAGAACAGGAAGGAAAATGAAAGGTGAGGCAAGCGAACATATTTTGAAAGCAACAGGAGGAATGAGTGAAATCAGTGACATACATTCAGAATCAGATACAATTTTTATACAAGCAGTGGTAGAGTCACCTACCTTTCTAAAAAGTCAACCTTGTAAGGAAATGTGCAAGGTAAAGGAAAAAAGCAGGATGGATTTCAAAATATTCTGAAATGATGTCACTCTGGTAGCCAGAGACCCCTGATAAGCTTTAAGTAGGGAGAATACTGTGCCCTGGAGGGCAAGATGCCACTCGAGGAGAACTGTCATTGGCTGCTATGCCTCTGTGCCCTTCAGGGTGGCAGGTGGAGTGTAGAGATGTGCCCTTCCGCAAGTAGCAATCTGTCAAGTTGCCATCTGCCAGCTTCCCTACCCTGGCTTCACACAGGCATGAAAGCTGCTGGGCCATTTCCACCTCTTTGAGAGAGCACAATTTAAGGGAAGTGCCCACTGTCCGGGTGGTGGTATTCAGATGGGCAGTGAAGGCAGAGTGTCTGAGTAACCTCAGTCACCTAGGCAGCTGCTTCATCATGTTCAGTAATGCAAATTCTCCAACTTTGTTACTGTACAATCATTTGCTTGCAATTTAGAAGTCATTGTGAAATGTGTCAATGTAGACAAGCTTTCTTTTGAAAAGATTTGCTCTTTCAATCGCCAGTACTAAGTGTGCCTGACCTCACCCAGTGAGGACTACTTCTGCCTTTACTTTTTCTTGCTCCACACATCTCTCTCTCACTCACTGTGTGTCTCTCACTCACTTCTACACAGCCTATGTGAACTAGTAACACTTCAGTTGCTGAAGAATTTTAGAGAAAGAATTGCAAAAAATAAAAAATGTAATTGGCAATTAAATCAAGCTTCAGCTGTGCAAACTGTATTTTCATTTTTTTTAATGAAATAGGAGTGATAAGTGAGATATCTATATAGCAGACCGCTTTCACAGAATATATCTGTTTATGCCTAATTTTAGTCCCTAAAAGTTTCAAGGTGGTCTTCTTCCTGGTGATATTATTAAGGCTGACATCCTAGCAACTACAAGCACATCGTATAAGACATAAAGCCTTATACTAATATTAGGAAGCATATTTGTGGGCAAGACATTCAAGGTGCTTTGTTTTCTGTCTCTAACCTTTCAGTCTAGCCTCAGTTCCTCTATTTCATTTTCTCTTAACCTCCAGGGACCTGCATTCCAAACACCTCCCACTAGTTGGTTGGCATTTGGCAAATAGTGAATTTACAATTTCTTCCTCCCTTGCTTTTGTGTGTGTGTGGTGTGTGTGTGGGTGGGTGCTTTCTCCTGCTTTGAAGGACCTCCCAACCCTGCTGTCCTGTGAGATCATGCTAATTAAGGCCCAGCTGAAATGTCACGTTATCTTATGCCCTGCTTAACAGCTTCCCTGTAATAAACACAGAGTGAATATTTTCCCTTTCCTTCCTGCTTTGGCATTTTGTTCCTTGAGATTTTTTTCACACACCATACTGTTTGTGCTGAATTATACGCTCTTCCCTTCCTTCCTGAGTGGATGGAATCTTGAGATGGGGAGATGCATCTTCAGTTCTTGACACCGCCTTCGACATGTTATAAACAGTGTAGATGTGATTGTTGGCTTTTGGAATTGAAACACTTCACTACTACAAGTAATTTCCCTTGACCTGTTCGTTGAGGCACCAGTGAGGGCCAGGAGGAAGATCACTGTACCTCCATGTCTGCTTATGAGTCTGTGTCCATCTGGCTCAGCCCTCTCATCTTCAATCCAGGAAACCAGACGTAAGTCTTTGTTTTGTTTTGTTTTCTGTTAATCAGCTTCAGCCTGCAGATACCACATTCAATCACTGTAAATTGTTATAAATTATAAAAGTAACACAAAGTTCTTTTGCTTCTAAGAATTATCATTTTAAAATTTTACATGTGTTCCATGTGCTTGACACTCCACTATTTAGCAGTATCACCAAATGGTAAATAGAAAATAACAACAAAGAACAAAAAAGTAAGTAAAAAAAAAAACTCCACTATTCCAAAGGCTATAAACAATAATCAAAGCCCAGAGTATTGCTCTCATAACTATAGAATACATTTTTTCAATCTATATATTAGTTATCACAGAATAGGCAAAACATGTATTTGTCTTTTGGGGGTTGGCTTGTTTTGGTAAGCATAGTGGTTCAACTTGCATCCATTTAGTTGCAAATGATGATCTTTGATTATTTTTTATGGTTGAGAAGTATTTCGTAGTGTATATGTATCGCGTTTTCTTTATCCAGTTATGCATTGGTGGACATCTGGGTTGATTGAATTTCTTAGCTATTGTGAATTGTACTGTTATTAACATGGGGATACAGATAGCTCTCTTGCATGCTGATTCATTTTCTTTAGATAAATTTTTAGGAATGGGATGGCTGAGTCATATGGTAAATCTATTTTCAGATTTCTGAAAAATCACCTCACTGTGTTCCATAATGGTTTTACAAGTTTACATTCTCATGAACAGTGGATTAGAGTGCCTTTTCTTCTATATCGTTGCTAGCATTTGGCGCTTTGATGATAGTCATTCTAACTGGACTGAAACGAGACCTCATTGTGGTTTTTATTTGCATTTACCTAATGGATAGTGAACCCAGGCATTTCTGCAATTGTCTGTTGGCCATTTGAATTTTGTTCTTTGAGAAATGCTTGCATGTGTCCTTTTGTTTGTTTTGTTGTGGTCGTGGTTTTTATGCTATTTATAAGTTCTGGATATTAATCATGTATCAGCCTTATAGTTCACGAATATTTTTCTATTCTGTTGGTTACCTATCTGCTTTGTTGATGGTTTCCTTCGTGGTGCAGACGCATCTTAACTTGATTTAATTCCATTTAATAATTTTGATTTTGATTGATCTTCTGGGGTCTTTTCCAAGAAGTCTTTGCCTACCCCTATATCCTACAATTTCCTTGATATTTTTATTTAGCAAATTGATGGTACCCAGTTATAGATGTGATTAGATTTGATTAGAGTTGATTTTTGCACAAGGTGTAGGAAGGGTTTTTTTTTTCTCATACTCCTCACATGCAGATCCAATTTTTACCATGCCATTTATTGAAGAAACTATTCTTTCCTCTGGAGTTCATTTCAATTTTCTTGTTAGACCTTATTCTAAAACTTAAATTTTGCCAGTTCCTTAAATTCTGGCTAAGGAAAATGTAGTTGTTAGGAATCTCCAGAGACACAAAAATATTAAGTTGTGAGTGCAGGTAGGTAGGTAAAAGAGACAGAGAGAGATGGGAGTTGGAAGGAAGATAAACAACCTGACCAGTAGAGGATTGATGGATGATTTTTGAGGAATTGTTTCACATTATGAACACAGACATGTTCTGTAACCAGGAAGCTGGAGACCCAAGACTTGATGCGTTGTTCCAGACTGTGTCCAAAGGCCTACAAGACCAGATAGGCTGAGAAGATTCAGTTGGGCCCCAAAGCTAGTTTGCTTGGCACTCTAAAGGAGATGATTTAAACTGAGTCAGAAGTCTATAAAAAATGAACGTTCCAATTTATGTAGAAAGGCAGGGGAGAATTTTCTTACTCAGTTTTTTTTTTCCCCATTCAGGCCATAATAGGTTAGATGAGGCCCACCCAGATTGGGGTGGGTCTTCCAGTTCAGAATTAGCAACCAGTAATACCTCACAGGGAATTCAGACATGAGGCCAAAGAAGATACCAGGCCTCTCTTGTGTGATGAAGTTGACACTTAGGGTTAAACATAGCAATGGCCATGTTCTGTATTTCCACTGATGCAGAATGTGCGTGAAGAATTCTCTCTACAAAACACATGACTGACTTTTGCTAATTATAATGAAATTACAGTGTTTCTGGGAAGTTTGGAGTCAGGTGTCATTTTTACAATTGTGTTTTTCTTAATATTTATTTATTTTTTTTGCCATTCAGAATTACAGAGTGGGAAAGAGGGAGACGGAGAGATCTTGCATCCACTGATTCACTCCACAAATGGCCTCCATGGCCAGAACTGGGCCAAGTCAAGGCCAGGATCTGATAGCTTCTTCTGGATTTTCTGCTTGGTTAGCAGTGGACCAAGCGCTTGAGCCATTGACTGCTTTCTTCGGCTGCTGCCAGAGAAGTGGTGAGGAAGTGGAGAAACTTGAGCCAGTGCTTCTATGTGATGCAGGCATCACAGACAGATTATCTGTTATATATATCCAGCTCCTGCAACTATTTCATTCATGAAGAGGTATACAGTACAAAGAACCCTATGTAATCCAGTTGAATATAGGGCATTACACTCAAGTTGAATGACATTAAGAACTATGTAAATGAGTAAAAAAATTGAGTATATGCTAATAGTGGCAGCTTTGGTAAATAGAAAGGCTGAAGACTTGTTATTTTGAAAATGTTTATTTTTATCTACTTGAAGAGCACAACTAGAGAGAGAGACAGAGAGATCTTCTATCCTGACATTCACTCCTCAACTGCTTTCCCAGGCCATAAGCAGGGAGCTGGATGGGAAGTGGAGCTGCCGGGATTAGAACCGGCGCCCATATGGGATCCCGGTGCATTCAAGGCGAGGACTTTAGCCGCTAGGCCACGCCGCCGGGCCTGACATTCACTCCTAAATGTTTGCAATAGCCAGAGCGGAGGCAGGCTACAGTCAGGAATCAAACTCCAACTGGACCTCCAACTAGAGTGGCAAAACCATCAGCTGCTGCCTCTCAGGATGCATCTGTAGGTAGCTAGATTGGAAGCAGCAAACAGGCATTCTGATTTGCAATGAAAATATTGTAAACTGTGGAGTCAACTCTTCGTACCACAAACGCTTTCATAAGAATTAGCCTAAATGTTTGAAAATCCACCCCCCCCGTTTTTCTGCTTTGAAAACTATAGCACTTTGCTTAGTTCTTAACTAGCTACATGACTGCAGAATTTCATTTTTTTCTAGTGCTCAGTTAATATATTATAGTAGATGGTAACTCTATAAATTCCAGAGTTTTTCCTTGCATTTTTTTCTGCTATTAAAATTTGAGAGGTGACGAAGTAACACCTTTGCTGATTTACAGAGGTTGGATGAACTCTAAAGGAAAATGACATGTCATTCTCTGAAGCAACATAATATCTTTCCAGTGATGACATAATGAATAGGTCTATTGTTTTGAGAACTATCAAAAGCAGAAATATCATAATCACGTTGTCTCAAAAATAACTTGACTACTAATGTGCTTTATTTTGTAACGTGACCAAAGTCTCTCGATAATTAAGGAGCGAATCTCCAGAGACATCAGCAAGTTTTCATGTGTACCCAATTTCTATGCTGAGGAGTATTTCCTGCCTGGAAGTAGAATAATTTCTAGTACATATGCATTGCTCTGTGCTGATTTTTCTTGTTTGAAGGTTTTTCATATAGTCCTGAAGGCTTCAAACTATAATTTAAAGCAAGACAGCCTCTGAGGATTTATGGAGTCATTTTTCCTTTGGCTAAAGCCCTGGATGGTCACAGACCACTAGATTTAAAAAGGCAGCCTAACCTGTCCAAAGAGCAACATAAATTCTCAAAGGCAGAGAAAATAGTGTCTGCTGATTAAATTAGAGAGAATATAGTATTTGTCAGCTACAAACAAATGACTACTCCACCCCAACACCTTAAGTTGGTAGTACGTTTTAGAGATGTGGGATATTTGACCCCGTTTGTCAGGTTTGGTTGTGTTAGTTGAGAATGATTTGCATGTTTCATTATGTTTCTCAGATTTTCATTTGAACTTGAGTAGATAAATATGGCTCACTTTTGCTAGAAACTCCCGGTCATGAACATATTTAAAATGATTTTCCAAGGGGAAAAAAACCCTAATGATTATTCTCTGTTACACAGAGACTGAGCATGAGCATTTAAAATGAAAAAAAGGAAGGAAATATTGCTTCTCTAGACATGTCCAGTGTCCCAGTATTTATGTTATGGGGTTTTCTAAGTGCAATATCAGACATTCTCCACTGGTTCCCTGCAGTCATTTTTCATACGTCTTCTTGATTCATAGGAATTATTAATTTTAGCCCAATAAAAACAGAACTTTTCACTCGCTGCTTCGTTATATGGGAATATGTTCATTGACTTCAAGTGTTTGGAGAAAAAATTGCTTATTCTTGACAGATATTTTAATATTTTTTTCATGTCTCACAGGAACTTTTCCAACTCTTTTTTTTTCACAAAACTAAAATAAATTACAGGAGTGGAGCATTTCCAAATGTAGTTGATTATCTCTAATAGCTTTCTAGAGTTGTTCAAAATTGCTGCCCAGCTTTCCCAGGGATGAAACATGCAGAGACTGCAGCAAACGTCTTCATTCCCTTTACTTCCACAGTGGTAATTATGGAATAAAATTGTTGGTTAACTACCCGCTAAGGATGACAGAAATAAGAGGTGATACCACATGGCACCATGTACTTTGAGTGCAGGAAACATTCCATGAATATTAGCAGTTATCCTTCTTACTGTATAGATGAAGAAACTGAAGTTCAGGCAACCTAAACTGCTAACCCTACATTTAGAAAGCAGTCAGAGCCAGGATTCACACTGACACAGTCTGGCACAAATGTGGAGAGGAGGAGTAGTGCACACTGAAGTGAAGCTGAGATGGAATCCCCCAAGAAACCTAGCATTGTTGGAAGAAAACCTATTCTGCAGTCCTTTTGATTTAGATGAAACAAAGCATCATGGTGTTTCCAAGCCATCTTCTTGACAGGTAGAAGTACTTATGAAAGACTCTTCAAAGGTTAAAGTATTGCCACAGAAGCCTCACCATGAACCATATAATGAGGACTTTTTGAAGCTATAATCAAGTGCCTGAGCATTGTAGTTTAATATACTCTGCATTTTCACTGCTCTGGGTTTGTGAGTCTCAAGCATTGCGGTTTTGGTGAGCAGAGTTTACCATGCTACAAGCAGAATGGGCAGTTTGTACCAACCAGGTAGATATATTTCCCTGTTGAAAAATTGATGGTAGAAGTCAGTATGCAGCCAGAGGACATTTGGTGGGGAATATGAAACTGAAGTCGGGATAGGCTGTCACATGAGCAAAGACAACTTCATGGACCATGACCTGAAGTCCCAATACTCAGAAGAACAACACTCTTGGCTTAATTTCTTGCTGTCACCATCATGAAATTCTTTTATGTTTATTTTTAAGTATTTGAAAGGCTGAGCAATCAAGAGACAAAGAGAGGGTCAGGCCTCAGATTGGAAAGAGTTGGGTGGGAAAGAGGCGAGGGAAAGATCTATATTCTTCTTCACTCCCTAAATGCCCACAACATGTAGTGCTGGACCAGGATGAAAACAAGAGTCTGAAACTTTATACAGATATCCCATGCGAGTATCAGGTGACCAAAACAAAATCCGCTGCCTCCTAGGTTGTATTAGCATGAAGTTCCGTCAGAAGCAGAGTTGCCTGGGTAGAGCTTTGGGGCAGCAGGTTAAGCTGCTTCTTGTAATGCCAGGATCCCATATCAGAGTGACTGTTGCAGTCTAAGCTGATCCAGTTCCAATCTAGCTTCCTACTAAAGTGCCTGGTAGGGCAGCGGAAGATTCCTAAAATGCTTAGGTCTTTGTTACTTTTGTGGGAGATCAAGATGGATTTCCTTTCCACTGATTTTAACCTATCCTAACCTTAGCCCTTTCAGCTATTTGGGGAATAGTCCAGTGGGTGGAAAATCTCTTTGGCTCTTCCTCTTGCTGTGTCACTCTGCCTTTGAAACAAACACATATGACTTTTTTTTCTTAAAGAAATTTTCAACAGGAAGAAGAGGAGAAAGAAGGAGAGAGGAAGCTAAGAATGGGACTGATACTCTAGCATGAATTATAGGCATTGCAAGTGGAAATTTAATACAATTTACCACAGTACTCAACCCTTTAAAAGGGTTTGAAAGTTTTTGAAACTTTATAAGTTTTTAAAACATTTTTATAATATCCAGGACCTCAGAAGTTACACACATGATTGTAGATTCATAAGAGACTGAGACTTGCCCCTTTATGTATTTATTGAAGCAAATATAGTTAACAGAGTATTTGGTGATAGACTGTGTTCTAGTAAAACAGAGAAAGATGGCTAGCAACCCAGGAGACACCAAATTAATGAAACAACTGGATTCTGGAACCTCATAGGTCAGGAAACACTGAGAGTTAATGACATAGACAGACAAGTATTTTTTTTTTTTTTTTTTTTTGCCCATCATCATCAACTGTTAGATCCTTTTTAGAGTACTTAATTCCATGTATTTAAGACATACCAAGACAATTTGCAGCAAAGCAGCAAAAGTGACTGGTGACTAAGAATCATGGGAAATAGAAAAATAGGGTAAAAGATAACAAAATGTGTGTTTTCTTCTGGAATCTTTTTCTTAATGCAGTCTTAAGAATTTTCAAACACGTGGAAGATTTTCTTCAATAAATTTTGTGAATAGGTTTTTCTGTTAGTAATGCGTTGCTTATGTGGAATTGCAGCATGAAGAATTTGCAGAGAATAATAACTAATGCTTGGGTTTTATAGTCATGGAAATATTAGAATTTTATTTGTATATTTATTTATTATAAAGGCTCTTATCCATCTGTATTTGTTTAAAATGAATGTGACTGTTATGATTTAAAAACCAAAGGTCCATCCATCAAAACATTTCCCACCTGCTTGCTCTTAAGGGACAATCTAAGTAGTAAATTAAATGAAACCAACATTGTTTTACTACTTGCCCATCATAAAATATTATTGGTTCCAGGTGAGTGCCTATTTACAAGGGACCTTTGAAGATTTAATAGGGGTTTTAAGTGAATGGGATGCCATGCAATGAAAAGTTTACATCACAAATAAAGCTGAAGGCTAGAAAGACATGTGCAAAAACAAGAAATATAAATAATATTAGTAGAAGGTATCTATTCATATTAGTAAGAAACAGAAGGAAAAAAAGTATAAAAAGGACATTCATTGAACAATTAAAATGGTGAATAAAATTATTTTCAATATCAATATTCTGACAAATTAAACCTTCCACAGGACATAGAATTAGCCACAAAATTAGCAATGATTGAAAATAAATGACACATGTAGAACTGTGCACAAAAAACCATGATTCACCTATCTAGAATTGGAGAGTGACTAAATCATTTATAACATGTTGAATCTGCCACAAAATGTTACTCTGCCATTGTCTTCACTTTTTACACATTGATTCAGGGCCCATTGCTTAAGACAATCCTAGCCAAAATTCTAAAAAAAAAAATCCAGATTGTATGTTCAGCTGTACAAATTAGACATCATAGATATGTTCATAGATTATTAGAAAACACCAAAACTTGCTGTTTTGAAACTTTTGTTATTTTGTTTCTCACCATTGCACAAACATACACTGCGTATACATCTGGCATGAGAGAATTAAAGGAATTAATGATCTCCACATCTTTTATCCTGACATTTTTCTTTTTGCTTTGAAAAGTTAAAATCGTGGGCCTGGCACCGTGGCCTAGCGGCTAAAGTCCTCGCCTTGAACACCCCGGGATCCCATATGGGCACTGGTTCTAATCCCAGCAGCTCCACTTCCCATCCAGCTCCCTGCTTGTGGCCTGGGAAAGCAGTTGAGGACGGCCCAAGGCTTTGGGACCCTGAACCCGCGTGGGAGACCCGGAAGAGCGTCCAGGTTCCCGGCATCGGATCGGTGTGCATCGGCCCGTTGCGGCTCACTTGGGGAGTGAATCATCGGAAGGAAGATCTTCCTCTCTGTCTCTCCTCCTTTCTATATATATCTGACTTTGTAATAAAATAAATAAATCTTAAAAAAAAAAAAGGAGAAGTTAAAGTCAAACATGGGAGGGTACAGAAATGTTTTTTGGGTCTGCAACTATCAGGACAGGAGCTGGCTTGGAAACCCAGTATTGCCAATCATCACGGCCATCTGAAAAACATATTTCGTTATTTTCAATAAGTTTTCTCAGTCTATTCCCATTATTAATTTATAAATCATAACTTTTATGCTTGCAGAAAACATTTTAGGTGCCTTTGGAAGGCCTTTGCACTAAACTTAGAAATTTACAACTGAGATACAAAGACAATCCTTCCTTAATTAGAGACAAGACCTTGAAGGCAGCTACCACTGCAAGAGGTAACACATCACATGTGGCCATGAGGCAGGAGCAAGGACCCCAGCCTTCCTGTCTTCAGCCCCAATTAACAAGGCATCATTTGATGTGATTTTAATATACCCACAATCATAATTACAAATCTTGACATTTAGATGCTCCCTGAGTCAACACCCATCCCAGCAGGGTTAGCCACATTATCACCAGTGAAGAAGATGGAGAGCAATTAGAAGCTCAGGGAAAAGGTTAGTGCTACTGCTTGGAGGGAAGGAGTTCAGCAGCCAGATCCACCTGCAATTGCTGTGTTAATTCTTCCTAAATATCGGCTTCGAAGCTTTGTCACCCATGACAAGGAAGGTCTGAGTCTAAATGGAATATTTAAGAGAAGTGCTTCCTCATCCTTCAATCAGACTGTGTGCTGACCTTTCCATAGTCTCCACCGCTTGCTCAGCTGTCATGAAATGCTGGGGAAGGCAGAACATCATTGGACCTGTCATGAGGTCAATCAGCTGGTGCTCAAGCCAATTTGCTAAATGTATCTGTGCTAAAGAGTCTGTTCCCTGACCAGTCTGATGAAATATAGTACCAATTAATCACCTGCTGCTTTTCAAGGAGGTGCTCCCTTCCCCGTGGCTGAAGTTCATTCAGTGCTTTACCGGGCATTTGGGGCTCTCTGGCCTAGAATATGAGGCTACCGGAAGTCGGCAAAACTTGTATTTTAGGCTACCAAGATGACAAGCTAGGGGACAAGTATGCCCATTGCAAGTACCTGAGGCCAGGTTTAGTTAGAAGGCTTAAATAGTTTACAAAGCCTAAAAATATTCATACAGTTAAGCACGTACAAAATGCATCTCTTTGAAATCTTTAGTTATATAGAACCACCTTATTGTTGTATCATACCATCAATTTTTTATCTGCCCTTACAAGGCAGCTTTGTCATCATACTCCGGAGAGCTTTATTCTGAGAACTACTAATGTCTTAGAAGCAGAAAGATTTCTTTTTTTCCATTTTATAAAATAGTCTGCTTTATTTGTAGCCAAGTCTCATAAATTAAAATACTTGTCAAAATAAATGAATAGTATGTTTGTTATATTCACAATTTAGAATCACATTTGATTGCTTACTCATTAATCCATGAAATTAAGCAATACACACTGGATGGATTGCAGTCATTAGCAAATAAGCAGGGTTATTCTAATAGTCAGATGTCAAAGAGAACATTGTAAGTTTTGTGTCTGTTTCAAAACTAGGTATGTTGATGTACAAATGGTTTCACAGGATCAAATGGCTGCTTCTGGAGGAAAGTAAAATATTTAGTTGTAATCCACAAAGAAGCCAGGATGGGGATCATAATACTTATTGCTGGGTGGATTTTCTGAAGGAGAGATTCTAAAATTCAATTTTGACCTGAACCTCAAGGATAGGCAGAACCTATTGGGCTGTGTATAGGAGAATACGTGACAATAAAGGTGATCTTTGTTCCTAATAAGGATCTGTGTATCCTTTTGAATATAACAGAGAACTTAGACAACTCTTTCTTTAATTATCATGTGCTTGAGCCTTGTATCATACTAGGAGCTTGGGATATAAAGTCAGTGATACTTCAGTGGTATCTTCTGTAGAGTGGACATGCTGACACTTTCCTCAAAGAATTTTTGTAAGGATGAAAGAATATATGTAGGCACTTGAAATAGTGCCTCGTGCACTATTGATACTATAGGCCTGTACATTCATCAGTTGATCAGCAATGGCACATGTTCTGAGGAATGGGTCCTTAGGCATTCAGATCAGTGAATGAGTGTATTTTTGTATGCTTTGACAAACATAGATGTATATCCTGCTCTAAAGGTAGGCTCTCCGTTTGTGTGCGTAGGCTCTGTGTCACTGAAATGTTATGTAGTACATCACTATAGAAGTATTCACCACACATATGTTTTTAGTGCTTTGGACTACAATGTAAAGTAGCTCACAGCTTGAGAGCAAGAAAATCAGAGATCCTCATTATGTTTGACAGTTGATGGAAGAGACAAAGAAATAGTGTTGTAAGGACAGCAGGGCCCTGGTAAGGGTTTTGAAGTGGAATTTTGAACTTTATTATGCAAGTATTTGGAGTATGTGATGGAGATATTGGAGCTGGATCAAAAACCCTGGCAGACCTGCATGATGGAAAGACCACTTCAGTAGTAATGTTGTGGTTGAAAGTTGGCTGGAGTGGAGGCCAGAAGTGAAGCCAGATCTGTCTGTGTTGCTTTGGTCAGACACTGCCATACTTACTTATGAAGGAGTAATCTCCACAAGAAAAATCAGCCTTAATAATAAGTTTTAAATTATTAGATGTAACTTGGATATTAATGCCCTCAAAGATATATGCACTTATCCTAGATCTCCATGGCAACATAGTATCTTCACTAATGTATTTCCAAAGAGTCTGTTTCTGAGACAATTCTAACACTGGGTTTGTAAGCAGATAGAAATTGTAAGGAAAGCAAAACTGAGCCAGTTAAATTATTGAATATTGATGTTACACTACTGCAAAAAAAAGTACTACTGGATAGTCTATAAAATAGTTTTTCTTATACTATATTACAGTTCCAATGTGAAGTATTTTTTTCTTCAACTATTCTAAAAATGCCGGTGTAATGTGTTATTGCAGTTAACAGTGACTTGAAGCAAAAGACATTTGTGTGTGTGTATGTGTGTCCATGCATTTTAAGTGTCCAAACTTGTATTGTCTTCATTTCCAATAATGTAAGCCCTCCCAAGACCTTCAAAGCCCTTGAGACTGAATAGAATTGAGGCAGTATCTAGTGATATGGTGAGTAAATGGCAAGTGAAGCCACTCAGTGGATTGAGATCAGCTTTTAGAATTTTGACGGCCAATTTAACCCCAGGTATTTTTCTTCAATTTTCTCATGTGTCTGTTATTTTTAATATATGCATGTGGGGAGAACTGGGAATATTACTGTTGGCAAGATAGGTAGATTGAGTTTTTTTTTAATTTTTGACATTTGTATTATCCTGATAATGCTTGCAACTTCCCCTGGATTCTATACCAGTTTTCTGCTTCCATAATTCCCCTCAGGCACCCCTGGGATGGGTCTTTGTGTCTGCCCTCTGATTTCCATGGGACCCTTTACCCTGCCCTGGCTGTGAATGGTAAAAAGCATAGAAGAAAAGTGGCCTTAGGCTTCCCCTGTGTCTGTGAGATAAGATTTGTGGATGTTGTTTAATAAAGGGTGCATTAATGTCACAAAGGGAACCCAGGAAAGCAGGAAAAACAAAGTCAATATTCTCTGAAGCTTGTTAAGTGGTAATATAGCATTGTGGAATTTTAATTTAAGTCACACAAAGGATGGATGTGATTTATTCTGTTTAGAAAATGTGCTTCTTATATACCTGGATTCTCAGCAACTTGGCCCGGAATCCAAGGAGATAAATGTGTCGTGGGGTGTAACACGGGTGGATTTTTTACAGACATAGTTTTTGTTTTTATGGGTCAACGTAGCCAGTTGCCACTTTTCAAAGTGATAAGGATTTTAAAAAATGTTTTGTTTTGTTTTTAAAGACAATTGAATAAAGCAGATTGATCTCTAGAATTTAGCTTAAAGCCATAAAGTTTCTCACGGCTCCTTTTAGGGATTTTCAGTATGAAGAGGCAATGAAAACAGGTCTACCTCACTTGCATGTGCAGACTGGACACTCTGGGACTAAGGACACGTTGTGTCCTACTCTGAGAGTGCCGGATCTCAACCTTGCAGTTGATGACCAGGCTTGGGTGAGCCTGCTCAATTCCAAAACCCTGATTAAATGCTTTTAGCTAGTTATCAGCATCCTAGAAATGAAGAGATCCTATTTTGAAACCATTGTTTAAAGTGGCATAAAATTAGCTCACCCAACCAGTTGTTATTTAGCAGACATATAAGTGAAATTCTGCAGATTTCAAACCCTTCCTGAAGGTGATAATGTGTTTTCTTCTACTTGTGAAATTGTTATAATTTCACAGCCTTACTTAGATTTAATTGTATGTATTAAGATTTGAGACAAATGAATCCAGTTTGATTTTGTATTTTTCCTTGGTCTTCTAATTTGATTTGATCGTTGTTGGTAACATGTAATGTGTAGTGTGTTGTAAAGAATAGCAGACCATTGTTAAGTTCATGTTTCACCAAAGAACTCAGGACAGTGAATAAGCCTTTTTTCATAGTACATTAGTTCACTTGACATGTAATTAAAATAGAGCCACTTGTTTCTCAGTGTAATTACTAATAAAAATGATTTTATAAATACAGCTTATTATGCTCTGTGAGCATGTGGATGACTTTTTTGTTTTCTATGTAGCCTACAGATAATAGCATCAGATTATAAAATCTTACGCTATAAAAGTGACAGAATATACTACAGGTTGACAGGAGAATAAACTACACCATGAATATTGAGGGACTCTGCAACAAATGGACTTGGTGGCATTTATTGCTAAAATATTTACTTCTCAGCCGCGTGGCTAAAGGCATTGCTATATTGCTTGAAATTATGGTCAGAACACAAAAGAGCAAAAACTAGGCATGGCGAGGTGGGAGAACAGTACTGCATGTGTAAGGGTTGTGTGTTCTTGTGTGATGAAGGGCAAGAAAAAAGAAAACAAAAATTACCCACTTGATGTGTTTGATCTTGCTACTTTCTGTGTTCCTCTATCAATCCTGTGATGAAGAGATTAAAGAGAAACAACAAAGCAAAAGCAGAATAAGGATAAACAAGTCAAGTGGGACTTGGTTTGGAAGCCAGGGAGTGATAGTTATGGTAAGAAAAGAGATTACATTTAACCTTCCCCTGTGTACCAGCCTCTATCCAAACCATTGAGGTATGAGTTTGGGATTTCTGAGGAAAATTAGTATTCTACCCCCTTACCCACCAAGAACACACATTTTCATTAATATAACCTTGCCAGTGATGCTCTTCATAATGGATTTACTGTGCCATTATAAAAACAGTTCTGAGTTTCTTAAGGGATATTGATCCTGTGAAACTATACACAACTCTTTGATCAGATGTGTCATTTAGGGTCACGGATGTTATAAATTATCTAAAGTTATTATTGCTTTTGCCTTTTGAATTCTTTTTACCTACATTAGAAAATGAGAAAAAAGATGAAAATATCTTATAAGACAAGATTGGTATATATCTTCTTTACTTTTTTCTGTAGAAGGAATATAAATGTCCTTGGAGGAAAGGCTACTTGTGATAACAGAACTAGTGTCTATTCTTTGAATTTGAAATATCAGTCAGCCTTGGTAACTAAGGTCCCATTATCAGTTATGGACAATATTTCTCACATAGCACATCCACATTTCTGTGTCTGAGTATTTTTCTAATTCCTGTTTGCAAGTAAGCAGGAAATTCTAGAGAAACATATTCCACATTGACCTCCCAAACAAATGCAAAAAATCATACATGGTCAACATTTCACAACATCCAAGTATCTTAATTTTACAGGCAATTAGAAAGAAAACCAAAAAGCAGCACAAAATATTGACAAAATATATAATGTAAAATTTGCATCATGCTTTTGTGTAGGAAAGTTGGGTATTCCCATTTTGAGCTTGTGATCTGCCTCTTCAGACGGTGCCAACAGTTACCCTACTACTACTCTTGGGCACAGGTTTAGAACTTTTATTCTAGGTAAATTAACCTAATGTGTTGAAAGAGGCTAGGTTTCTGGCTTTGCAGTGCTAACCCTGGTCCCTGTCATCTACCCTATCCCATTACCTCAGCACCCCCACACCTTCAGAGACCAAACAGATTGAGTGCCTTTTGAAAGTGAGACCGAAAAGGAAAGGGAAGACATGTAATTACCTTACAAGTTGAATGTGGCAAAAGTAACTTCCCCAGTGTTGGATATAAAGTTAGGAATTTCTTCATCATTTCAATTGCAAAAGCAATAATAGTGATCAAGATGGCACTCAAGAACATTAAAAGTGAATAGTGAGCATTTATACACCTTTAAGAGTCTAATGTGAAAATTTCTTTTCGTAAAGTTTAAAAAAATTTTTTTTGATGATATGGTTCTATACGCACAGGGAATCTTCCACCCCCTACATTTCCCCTTCTGTGTTTCCCCCATACTATTACAATGGTATAGTCCTTCAGTAACAGTCACAAGTCCAACCTTCTGCCATTTAAGTATATCATGGCATTGTAGGTATAGACAGGGATAGATGGTATCCTACTGTCAAGGTATATTTAGCACTTCCATTGGTAGTCCTCCTTTTATTCAGGAATAGAGATACATACTGTGTATGTTCATATATCTACATATTTTTCTTGGATAAACTATAGAATAGAGACTAGCATACCTGGAAGTAAAGATACGTTGTGGTATACACATTTTTAAAACTTTAATTTAAATGTAAAAACGTTGAAAAAATCTGGTTTGTTTTTTTCTTAACACCATTGGGTTTTAATAACTATTTGGCTTGAGTTTCACTTACTTTTTTATTGCTCTGATAGATACATCTGCTGTATGTATGTGGAGTCATAGTCCTTGTTCTAGGCAGTGGGGATACGGCAATCAGTGTAGACAAAAATCACTGTCCTCTGGAGTTTGCATTTTGGTATGCTATAGAGCCAGGTAATAAATTACATAATTAGGAAATAAAGTTGAGATGCTGATAACTATTATGAAGAAAAAAAAGTGGGCAACAGAGGGGGCATAAGAGATGCAGGAATTTAGTATAGGCTGTGTTGTGCTTGAGTAACAATCAAAAGGATTGCAAAAAGCAAATGTGTATCTGGTGGTTAACTATCTCAGGAAAAGTGCACAACCAAAGCAAAAACAATAATATGGGTTGCTTTTGACCTCCATAAATCAGCTTCACTGGGACATACGTGTCATACCCTGACTAAGGAAGGTGGAGATTGAAGACTGCTGAGTAAATAATTCTTAATTTTTGCTTTAGAGAGAAGGCATGTAATGGGATCATACTTGTAAGAAAAGGTAAATCCAGAGAAGATATTTTTGTATTTGTTTGATGTCAGAGTAGAGTATTTATAAACTAGCCTGTGTGTGTGTTTCTAGAGAATGCTTAGAGTCTACCAGAGAATCATGGGAAAAAGAGATCAGTTTGTAAATGAAGGTTGTGTGAACTGGTAATTTTGGATTATGGTGTCTTTGGAAAACAGCAGTACTAGGTGCCACAAGAACACTGATATCACAAAAGAGCACAAGGTGTAGAACATACACAGGGCTACTGAATAGAAGGTCATCTAAATCAATACAGTCTATTCACATTTGTCATAGGGTGGATGGAGGTGATTGTAACTACTAAGGTAACAGGGAGGATGCTTCCACACACCACAAAAGTTTACTGTAGCTGAAACCTTAACACCATAGGTTTTTAATAGAGCAATGGTTTGGTGCAATGTAAGTTGTGGCTTGGGATTCTCATAGCCTGTATTGGAGTGCCTTACTTTGAACCCCACCTGTTTCTCATTACAGCTATCTGCTAATGCGTAATTTGGGAGGTAGTGGTGATGACCCAAATATTTGGGCCTCCACTATCCATGTGGGATACCTGGATTGGGCAGCTAGTCCAGCTCTGGATGTTGTGGGTATTTGTGGAATAAATCAGCAGACAGAAGATCCCTCTCCCTCTTCCATTACAAATATACAAATAAATCAAAATTTTAAAGCACTAAAATAGACTCCCTTCTATTGCATACAGCTCATCTCTGTTGGAAGGGTAACTCTGAATGGACTTCAAGGCAGAAAGAGGATGCTGCTTCCATGCATTGGAAGATGGAAACCAGAATGCCTTCCTGTGAGGAGCCAGATCAGTGTTCTGTTCAGTAATATGTCTCCATGGTACTGTTTTTTAGGCCTGCTCCCCAATGACATAGATGTTCATATGAATCAAATAATTCAGTTACTAGGGACCTGCAATTTAACACATAATTTAAATGACTTATCAATGTTGAAGCTTGTGAAGTCTGTGCATGTTGCACAGACTGAGATGGAGACCGGTTGGAGAAGAGCTCTCAGTCAGCACCCATGGAGACAACCAACTGATTCACAAGTTGGTTCTTTTCTTCCTGGGTGTAGAGACTGTTCCATCTACTCACTCAGACTAAGCTGTGCTGAGATAATTCCTGGCCTATCATGAGGCTGGAAGACAGAATAAGCAATTAATCAATCAAGGAGATTGTAAGACTTGGAAAGCATCCAGTTCTCACTATTGTCATCTATAAGAGAGTCACATATTGCCTATACCTGCAAAAAGTGGCATTCACATTCTCTAGAGAATATCCTATCCTCTTGTACAAACTACAAATAGTCTAGCTTAGTTTTAGTGTTCCTTTTTGAAAGTCTGCTTACAGTATGATCTGAATCGCTGTGTTGAAAAGAAAAGAAAAGAAAAGAAAATTACTAGCTGAAAGTTAGCTGTGGCCTTAGAAAACAAAATTGCCAAACTATACTTTTCTCCCGTAGTTAAATAGGTATAATACTGTAACTACATACGCTATGTTTTTATCTGAATGAAACTGAGGAAACACTGCAGTATCTTAAAAGTGTGTAGGTAATGATTTGACTTACGGATTATCATGTTTGAGCATTTGTATTATAGCTTTGATTGATATTCTTTTTTCCTACTTCCTTCCATATTTAAACCACATGTATTATACGGGAATTTAAAAGTACTATGAGAGGAAAGTAAAATATTATTCCCAACTTATACAAAGTGTTCATAGTAACAATATAACATGTCACCACTGCCTAATTGATTTGTATATTAAAATGAAAATTACTGATATATGTTGGAATTCACCAGTAAGCAAAAATGAAAGTAAGGCAGATAAAAGGCAAAGAAAATAACACTTGTGCAACCTTTTAAAATGCATTTGATTTCTCTTTACAGGATGCACAGTGTTAAAGTTTTCACTCTGGTCAGATGATTAGAAAGATACAGCTATACTGATTACTTTTATACTAGAATAATCTTTCTTTATTAATCTGTTTAAGTCTTATTTCAAATCAATTCATCAGTGCTACCAATTAAAAATAGAAAATGCATGTGCTCAATTTCAAGAATTAAAAATAATGCCTTGGGAGTAGCATTTCTTTGCTGTGGTAAGAGATTTGTTGGATTTTCCAATTAAAGAATTCTCCATACTGGAAATGAGTAGTCAATTATGAAAATTATTTTTGAATAGTCAATTTGCATGTCCCTAATTGTATTCATTTCGTTTGAAAGACTGAACTTGAAGTTTGTGACATTTTGATTGGTTACCTCTGCCCTTGTGTTAGTAACACTGTTACATCACACTTTATTGGGTTGACAAGTGAAATCCCTGAACAGCCTCCAACACCCACCTTAGGACTTTGCTCTATCAGCTGTGAAGAAGCACCAGGTTTTTCTTCAGTGTACTGTCTGCTGGTCACAAACACAGCTTCACTGGAGCTGTCCTCAAGAGTGTATGTGTGCTGTTTGACTTTTTGTTTTGATAATCTCCTCTTGCTCTATAAAAAATGGTTAGTACATGGGCGATTGAAAGTGTATTGATGATAGAAAGCACAAATTCTATATAAAATAAAACTGAGGCAACTATGGGGACAATTAGGGTATAAATGCTGATGTTTAGTATTACTGAATTTAGCCTTCATTGAATTAAATTGGTCAACACAGAGTCCACCAGGAAGAAAATAACAAAATTACTTCAATACATGTGAAAAAAATGGGATGTCTCTATAAACACAACAAACACATTTGGGTATACGTGTACCCATACTCTGTGTGTCTGTGTCAAGAACCAATATAGCTCAGAAATTTGAAGTGTTTTTTAGCTCTCTGAGATTTGAATGCCCACTTACATTTTGGATTTCTAACTTTCATTTTGAGGAAAGCTCTTATAAGAGAAAAAAATGTCTTTTTTAGGCATCTTGGAAAAAGTGGTGAGGAGAGGAGACGGCTATTCTCATTTCTGTAAAGAGAGTTCACCAAAATCACTGACTTCAGGAATAGACAAAATAAACAAAGGGGCAAGCCGTTCGTTATTTCCCCACCATTGTGCCTACCAACATGGTATGATTGAAGAATTGAGAATTATGTTACAATAACATAGAATTTTAAGTCTAAAGGTACCACTTTCTTTCAAAGTAAATAAAGATCACAGCTGGCTAGATGGTATATGTGTAATAGACGTGGCCTAAGAAGTAATTAATGTTGTTGGCTTTGTTTGCAGTTGATTGCTGTGTTTGACGAACAAGAACCACTCCACAAGATCGAGAGCCCCACTGGAAGCCAGGCAGATCCACAGAGCCCTGATGCTTTTGAGACAGAAGTGGCTGCCCAGCTGGCTGCATTCAGAGCAATTGGTGGGGAAATTGAAGTCACCCCTTCTGCCTTGAGATTGGGTAGGTGTGTCGTTCCTACTCTCCTTTTCAGCTGCTTGAAAACACAGCATCCTGTGGACTGTGTCACTTCATCCATTTCCAGTTAATACTTTTTCTTAAGAAAATATCTACTCTGTCTTTTCTCTGATTATTTTTGTCTTAGTTCTTCGCAGCTGCTGGTGCTCAGGTAGGTGGGTGCAGTTATTTTGTGGAACTGATGGTGAAAACAAATCGCCTGCCTCTGAAATAGTGTAGGGGTAAGCAGATTGTAAATGATGGGGCTCCCTGTACCCTAGGAGGATCACTGAGCCAGGGGGTATCAGGGTGGGAGGAGTGACTGAAGAAAGTTGTTTTGAGGAAGCTAAGGGTAACAAAGAATACAAAGAAAGGTTGCTATCTTTTCTTAACCATTTGTTTTGTCTCCTGATATGTCTCTCAGAATTTAGGGCGAATATTTGAAGTTCATTTTGACATTCTTTCCTGCTGTTTATTCAAACAAGAACAATTCACTGTGTGATTTTATTCAGAATCCCTTTTCATTATATTTGTTTTGAAGGCGTTTGTAGAAAGAGAAAATAAACATTCTTCTGAAGTTTCAGTCAATTTACCAAGAGAAACAACAGGCCAGTTTTTCATGATATTGCTTAGAGCTAAATTTAGATCAATTTGCCAACACAAGTTCTTCAAAACTGACTAATATTTTCACGCTTAAAGATTTTTTTTTTATTCCCATTGGATGTGTGCAGAACTACTCAAAGTACCCGGTACGGGTTAATTCTCAAGCTAGAGGAAGGTGCTTTACAGTTTACAGAATAAATCTTGGTTTTAAACAAAGCATGTGCTTAAAACTTTAAACATTGCGTATAGCACTCATTTGCCTTATTTGGAATAAAATATATACTGCAAAGCAATTTTCTAGGGTGCAATACTGGATATCCATATTTTGTACTGATTCTCTGAAACCAAATCGTTGATGCCTCCTTTAAAATAAGCCGAATGGACAGGAATGACCCACGGACTTCATGGTTCTGCTCCGTGCTGGGGAGGCCAGGCTACAGAAACAGTCTGCTGAAGAGCATTTGTTGGATGGCTTTGTGGCAGCTTGTCATCATCTGGAGTCAGACTTGTGGCTTCAGCAACCTTACAGCCCCCATCGTTCATTTGCATAATGGATGCCTTTTTATCCATTATGCAAATGGTATGAGAGGAAAATTAGGCAATAAGGGAAGACGAAGAGAGAAAATTGCTCTTGGTTGTTTTAATATTCTATTTATAAGCAAGCACTGTGGCCTTCGAAAGGCTGAACCTCAGGGTACCTCTGAGCCTGGAAATTTGTTTTCACCTTTCTGTTATGAGCTTCCTTGGGGAAAAAAAAGATGTATTTTCTTCAATATGTTCATGACTTCTTTTGGTATGCCTCATCGTGTTGAAGGCAAGAGGCAAAATAAGTCAAGTATTCCTTTCTTTGAAATTGGACTTGAATTCTTTCTTGCTGGTTTTTGGTAAGACCAAGCTAGAAAACAGTGTTAACTATGTGAATAACTGTGTCAGGCATAGAGCTCAAGGCATTGCAGTGAGATGTATAAATCATTTGCTCATTGCTCATAAGTCGTAGTTTAGTTGGGCTTTTTCGTTTTCTTCTTTAAAGAGTTAAAAAGTAGGTACAGAGAGGCTATTTAACTTGAACCTTTCCTGGCTCCTTTTTGAATCATTTTGCTCTGCTGCCTCTGATTTTGTATGTATAATATAGCAAATTAACATGACCTTCCTGGGGTTTACTTTTGTCGGTATATACCTAAACCCTGGAAACACTCAACTCCTTGGTTTACAAATCCCATTTCAGTGACAAATACAGATTAAATGGTAAGAATAGCCATTAAATGGTGAGAATAGCCAAAATTAACTCTGGGACTGTAAACATTACCTTCTCACCATTCTACCTGAAACCACTGACATCTCAATTTCTCCTTTTTCTTCTCTATCCCCAGTTCTGTGTCCTTGAGTTTGACACTTGCATCAGGCCGTAGCTTCATCATTAATTAGGCCAATGCAAGAGGCCTCCAATTGATCCCTCCTTAACAGTGCCTGCTTCTCTAATCCCTTCTGGTGCCAGAGCTGCCTTTCTAAATCACAAATATGATTATAACACCTCCCTGCGTAACAACATCCAGAGGCTCCCCATTGCCCAGAGAACCATGTCCAAACTCGTTAGCACACAAATGCAGATGGCTCCTCTGAATTAGCTGGAGGAGTTTAGACAGAAATAAATGAGGAGAAAAATCAATCTCTTATCTACCTTCATGGTTCTAGAAGACTGAGTGCTTTTCATTTCTGGAACTTAAAATGCAAGAGAAATCATATTTAATAAAGTTCTCCCGATATAGAAGTTAATGAAGGAAACAACACAGCCAGCGTTCTTCTCTGCCCATTCTATTTTTCTATTGTCGAGCTCGAGGAAGAATGTTAGCTCAGGATGCAGGTTGATGGTGGGTAGTAGAGGCTATGTTTGTGGCTCATCTGTACCTGTTTGTGCTGTGGGATCCGACCTGAGATCCTGTTAGATGAAGAATAGGAGGGGCTATAAGTTAGATGGCAAGATCCTTTGTCCCAGTCATCAAAACATGGTTCTGAGGCAGTGCCATCCTCTGATCCCAGCACTTTATCATTGTACCCTGCTTGGGGCCCATGGCCTTGAAATGGTGTCTAGTCCCAAAGGGTTCATTCACTCTGGCTGGTATATCAGAAACTGTTCTTAACTCTTAATGACTTTTTCACTGGTATGATCTATTGATTAAATGTTCACATAGAATTTGTTAATTAAAAAAATTTGAATGACAAATACAAGGAATCAAGAAATGTCTGAAATTAGGACATGTTGATCAAGTTTGTTTTGCTGCTCTCTGAAATCTAATTATATTCAGTATGGAATATAAATTGTCTGTTATAATCCAATAACAGTCTTCCCATGAAATACATACAGAGACTGACCCTTCCCATTTTTTTCTTTATCTTCCAAGATGAAACACTCATGTACAAAAAATGCTTAAAATTCATGTTTTCAGCCTAGCTGTGGTCCAGCTATTTCTTCATTGCTTACCTCTGTTGCCGATCACTCTTCCAAAGTCACTTAAATCTGTAGACAATATGAACCACATGCCATTCTTCAAATTTACCACTTTCTTTAATTTTTCCGAACCTTTGTCGGTACTATCAACTTTGCCTTCTTACCCTCTCCTTCTTTTCTACCTGGGAAACCCTACACACCTTCTTAAGCCAATAAGTAAAAATACATTCTTGTTTGTAAAAGCTTACACTAATTATTAAGATGTTGCATTAAGTGTATAAGAAATATATACCTTAATTCTTTGCTTAACATGTGAATGAGTAACAGAAAACATTTACTGATCAAAGGGGCTTCATAACATGACCTGTAAGCTAATGGAACTTACAGTTTTAATTTGTAGCAATTTTTTTTACATCAAGCAAAGAACTATAGAATTCCAACTTCACTTAATTAATTTTTATCCTATATTTTCTAATGAATTTTCAAATATGATTCTAGATGTCTGGATCTTGACCTAAGGCTAACTAGCAAAGCATTCTAGCAACACGAGATTCTGTTTCTAGAACTGGACAATGATTTTTCCCATGGGATCTAGATATCAAAAGTGACATTGTGACTAATACCTCTGGGTGAGACAGGGAAAAAGAATTGTCACAGATCCCAATTGGACTTTCAATTCACTTGAGAATGTTCAAAGCTTTCTCTGTGGCATGTCTGGGTATATATCACGGTTGTATTGAATATGTGAGTCTAGTAAATTAGGAAATAACTTTTATCAAGTACTTAACCTCTAAGTACTATCCCAATTTGTTCACACTCTGTCTCCAAATGGGTAGGACTTGTTATGCTCACAGGGATGAACTGGGGCAGAAGCCCAACTTGAATGGGCTATCATCAGAATCCCAGTGCAACTTAGAAGTCCCATGGCTAAGGAGCCCACTTCGTGCAAAATAATTGTGCCCTGCTCAGAACAAATTTTGTGAATGAATAGTATAGAAATACACAGTTCCATAGAATTGTATAATTAGAAGTTTGTGTGGACTACTGATATTATTTTTAAAAAGAGCAAATGAAACCTTGAATTTAGTGTGTGCTCTGTTGTTGAATAATTAGATTGGTGAAGAACTGATAGAGAAACCTCTATATCTTGGTTTCCAGTACATAGCTCTTGGAATTTCATGACAATCGTTTCATTTAATTGTAGATTACAATTACAATTTTTTTGAATGTAATATATGATGAAAAAGGTAACTAGTGTCCTTTTGGAATTGAGATAAGGTGTAAAATAATAAATAAATGTTATGACTAGTTGTAGGTGGAAAGCTAATAAGGGAATGAAGACTAGAACAATGAGGTGAAGAAAATTTTTCAGTCCTGGTTCAGAAATAAACAAAATCCAACATGGTAATAGAATCTCGAAGTGATTTTTCTTTCTATAATGCAGATATTATTAAACACTTTTGGCATACCAAGCCTCTGCACATAAGGCCATGAGACAAATTAGTGAGGACAGAAATTTTGAAATTTGGAAAGGTAAGATTCCTTTAGCCTTTCCCCAACTGGTCCCTGTTGCTGTTACACAAAGTGGCACCTCACCTTCTGCTGTCCTCCAAAAGGCATTGTACATGATGGACCAAAGGTGGCAGAAAGCCTGTCCCTTGGGCACCAGTGGGGCCGGAGGTCAAGTTAAAATGTAGCTTTGTGTTGTGTACAAGTCTTAAGATATTTCTTGCAGAACCACCGTTTTGGAAACAGAAATTAAGTCAGGACACAGCCAGGATTCAGGAACTGTAAAACTCAAAACCAATGCACCCAGTCTACTCTCTATGCCCCGCAATCCCATCTTCCCAGCCACAGTTCCTTATCTATACAATAAGTCTTCCTTATCCCAAAGAACCCTGGTTGTCTCAGGAGTATTTTTATCAATGCCACTCTAATTTGATGCTCCTGTGTCTATTCCTTCTCGCTGACCCTAATTAATTGGGTGTTTTATTTTGTACCTTTTGATGTCTTTACTCAGTATTTCTTGATTGAAATTTGCTATCTTGGGTTCAAACTGTGATGACAAAATCTTTCTTTAATTATAATTGTCTGGCAATATAATTTAGATAGTGTTTCATGATTTAAAAAAAAAAACTACTTTTTGCTGTGGGTATTCTTATGATCTGTGTACCCTAAGTATAAAGCAGTCTGATTAAAGTTTGGAGTAGAAATGATATTAGCTTTATTCTCCTTCCTGCATTAAACTTTGAAGATGAGATACTTTCTGTTTGAAAGTGATTCTTGTGTTTTGAGACTTGAAAGCTGAAAGGTATCTGAGATGCTTTATTGTTTCTATGTGTGTTTGTGCTTCTTCAAACTCTAAATAGAAATTGTGATTGTATATTTGTTATAATTATGATCAAAACACAAAGTGCTCCTCTATTTACAATAGTTTTCACGTAATAGTATGTAACCATAGAGTACTGTTGGAACTTGTGTCCATTTTCTGTCTGATTCTGAATAATTCACTGCATAAAGGAAACATATGGGACCATTTTTCTCAAGTCTTCATGAAACCAAAACCCTTTATGACACAGATCTTGAGGAAAACATAAGAAGGAGGAAGTTTATTCCTTTAATTAGGCTTCAGTGTATAAGTAGCTCCGTGCCCATAATGTGAGTTTAAGTATTGGCATCTGATCCTAGACAAGCACACACACCACACACATAGCAGAACTAAAGCTCAGAGTTGAGTTGTGCTCCTTTGAATTCTGACTACAAAGTGTATAAGCATTGTAGCTAGAAGCTCTTTCTGAGTTAATCTTGCCAAGAACCTCTAGCCCTCTGCATGGCTGAATCCATAAGTCATAATTTGGTCTCTCAGTTTCATCCTATTTGTTTCCTGTTGAAGCTGATAATTCAAAAGTTAGCAGCTATACATTAGTTTCTTTTTCTCTCTCTCTCTCTGTTTCTCTGGGAGCTGGGTATTTTTTTTTCTCTTGCAGGCTTAGATGAATGATGTTGTAATTAGCTATGGTAACCTTGCTAGGCTATCATCAATCAGGCATAGCTATATAGTCAACAAAGTGTGTGAATGATTCTGGTAGAATGGTAACTAAATTAGGACTAAGGAGGGGTCAGTGTTTCCATAGTATTTTGAGTACCAGTCATTTCTATTCATGTTTTTTTTTTTTGTCGCTTTCAGTTTTTGTTTTCAGAGTAGGAAAAAATGTTTGTGTATCAAGGATAGGTTACTCACTGAATACTATCTTTTAGAAAAATGTTTTGGAAAATGGTCAACAGTATTAAAGAATAAAGTCAAAACCAAACTGTAAGTAGCTACTAATAAATATGAAAAGATAATTATTCCATAGGAGTAATGTTTTTGGCATTAAGTGAAATAAAAATAGAAGTGATATTTTGAATAGGGAATTTTCAATATTCTTGGCTTTGTCTTCTTCTCAGGTAGACAGATCCAGGCTTCATAAGCAAGTGTTGAATTCATGCCATTTTATAAAAACAAACTGATGAGATTTTCATAAAAATATCTATTTCTTTAAAAAGGGTTTAAAATAAGATTTAAAACAGTCTACATTGCTACACTTCAGTAAGCTAAAAATTACTACCATCTTAGAACTTTTATTTTTGTTTTATATTATTATATTTTAGATCCTTGTATTTTATATTTTTTAGACTTTGTATTTAGTCCTTTGTATTTCAGTCTTGCTTCAGTGTTCTTTTGTTACACCTAACAGTGATCCCTTTGTCTCTTTAAAAATTTTATGTAGTATATTAAATTTAGTGCTGAAATTGGCACTTTGTTGGTTGCCCTGTAATGGGAAATTACTTAAAGAAATAAATTTAGTTTACATTTCACCACTTCACCAATAATTGTAAGAGAGTTCTTAAAAATCAATCTTTCCTTCTTCTTTCCTATCTGCCTTTTCTAAGTTGCTTATGTGACCTCTAAAGAAACACAGAGTTCACTGTCTCCCCTTTGGCCTCTTCCTGATGCTGGACCCACACTGAGATGGAGTCTGCAGATCCTCTAATAAACAAACGGAATGAAAGGTCATCTTTCCTACTGTTCATTTGATATTAGACCCCTGGGTTTTTAAGCCTCTTTTGCAGATTGCTTTTAATAGTAAATCCATGTTTGCAGAGGCCTCATCCCAAAGCTGTGAAGGAATGTTCACTGATGCTGTCATGCTCAGCTTCTTGTCATCCCCCGACCACTGATGGCATGACTTGTGATTTGTCTTTTCAATACACGGGGAAAAAAAGAAAAGAAAAAATAGCAAAACCAGTGCAGGCCCCCACCGTCTGTTCTTTGTCTTCCCTCCTTCCATTCTACAACTACAACACCATCCTCCTTTATTGGAGCTTGCACCCAGTTCTGTCTCTAACGCTGAGGTAGCCAAGACAAAAGTCAACAGAATCACTCCCTCTTCTCTAAATACATATTCTGCTTCAGAAGAATGGGATTTAACATCTTCATTACAAAATGCTTTCGATTACTTATCTGTACTAAAAATTTGTTCGTGATGTAGCTTGACTTTATACATATAAATGTTTATGGTCATAAGTATGTTATATTTCCTCTTAAGTTTCTGATTACTCCAGAGTAAATCATTCATAATAACTGTGTTGATTTTTCTTTGTTTCTAAACACAGTCTAATATTTCAGCATATACTAAAGCCCCCTTTTCACTAATAATGTACTTGCAGTGTTTAATTTTGAGATTTGATGTGTGTATGCATGTTTGTGTGTGCGCGTGCATGTGTGTGTGTGTTTTCTTTCACCCAGAAGAATGGGGTGGGGGGAGAAAGAGAAATCCACTAATTTAATTATTAACAGAAGTTCCGTCTTAAGAAGTCAGCCAGAGTTGGACACAGTTATATGACTGGCTCCAGGTTTTCTCATTTGCTTTATCTGATAAAGCCTTATGATGAATTATGCCTCAATATAAACACATTTTGTTATTTCCTTTTTGCTGCACCCTATTTGAAATTTTACTAGATACTTGATTTGGTCCAATGAAAGTAAGAAGGGCTAAAATAGCTTTTTGTGTTCCTTCTCACATCTCAAAGTGATAAGGAAAGATGACAGCCTTCTTCACCAATTGTGTTGTAAGTTTAGCTATCTTTCTTCTGTTTATCCTTTCTTAAATATTTAGCAATTTCAAGAGCAGGACCTTCCAGGTATCACCATTGTACCCTGTCAATTTATCTTTGAAACTGCATCCATCATATGGCACACAAAACATGGGACTACTTGTTTATTCAACACCCTAATTGGAACATTTTGATAGATAACAGAAAATACAGGTAATCTGAAAGTCCCATTATAAATCCTATACTCTTCATGTAAATTTTTAAAAATATTGATTTTAATTTTTATTGGAAAGTCAAATATACAGAGAGGAAGATCTTCCATCCATTCATTCACCCCACCAAGTGGATGATCTAAAGCCAGGAGCCAGGAGCCAGGAGCTTCTTCTGGGTCTCTCATGTAGGTGCAGTGTCCTAAGGCTTGGACCATCCTCTACTGCTTTTCCAGGGAGCTGGATGACAAGCAGGGCCATCAGGATTAGACTCGGTGCCCATATGGGATCCTGGTGCGTGCAAGGCAAGGACTTTAGCTGCTAAGCGACAATGCTGGCCCTCTTCCGTATAAATCTAAAACTCTGTTAAAATCTGTACCATTGTTATAAATCGAAGAAATTTGAGTCTTGTATTCCTGTGTGAAATTAGAGGAAAGGAATTACATGCCACATTTTACTTTGTTTTGTTTAAGTGAAAGTGTTGGCTTTGGTTACTTAAGGCATTATGTGAAAATGGATGATCAAAGCTAAGAAAACTTCTGATATTACTCTGATATATTAAAAAGTGCACATTTTGTTTTTAAATAACACTGTCTAAAACAGAACATCACTCCAATATTTGTATTTCTTTGTGTGTATGAATATTTTCCCCTTCTATTTTATTTTTATTTTATGATACAATTTCATAGGCTCTGGGATATCCCTTACCCCCACTGCCACCCCAAGTTCCTCTCCCCAACTGATTTCTCCCATATTATTACAATAGTATAGTCCTCCATATGCAGTCCTAAGTCCATCAATCTGCTACTGTATGATCCATATTTTTAGAAACTGTTACAAAGAATGGTGTTTCTACCAGTTTTTTGTTTTGTTTTTGCAGTTTTTACATTGAAAAAATGATACATATTGTGGCCAATTGAATGCTTGAGTGGCCTCATGTCATCTGGTTCCATAGACTTGTGTTGAACAATTAAATTCTACTTGTGTTTATAAAACAAATAGACTTTCTATCCCAGAGTCTGAAAACATGAGACAAACTTCTCATTTTAGTCACAGTTCAGCAAGTATGTCCTTTGACCCAACAACTTGAGTTTGAGATTAGAGTTAACTGTCCTTATGGCAATGAATTCAGCATTTGCAAAGCTGACATCTGTTTTTTTTTTTTTTTTAAGACATCCAGGCTGAAGAACACAACTATGAAAATCAGCGTGTCTGGTGTCAGTGCTGGGGAAAATGGTGGCATGGCTATCACTGACTTCAGTTAATCAATAATTATTGATGGCTTAGTAAATGAAAACTATTATGCTCAGCTACCCTAGGAATATAAAATAATACAAGCCATGAACTCATTTCCAAACAGCTTGCCATCTAGTTGACTTAAAATAAATTACTTGGAGAGTCCCTTAACTTGGTTAGGATTCCATTTTATAATTTACTACCGTTACAATACTATGGCTTATGCAATTACAAAACCTTATAGTTGAAAAAGATCTTACCTCTTGGGTTAATTCAGATGTTCACAAATGCTTCTTATATGTGCCATTAGTCATGTGTGGTGTCTCCCCCGAGCTTGGTTCATTGTCTTTATGTTTTCAGTTGTTGGAAATGTACACGGAGAGAATAAAACTAATTTTTTTAGTGTTCCTGTGATTTCTTCAGTCATCACTGACTCATTAGTTTATATAGTACTAACCGATCTCCTAGTGGACAGTGAAACATAGGCTCCCAAGTGTTTTTACTTTCACCAACAGTGTCTTCTGCCCAGATTTGATCTCCAAAATTTTGATGGGTTGACAGTTGAATAGTGCCCTACCCACTTTCTGTCTTTCCATCTTCCCCTGAAAGATAATAATCAAATGCAGTCTTACTTCTGGCTGGTGAATTTGGACACCGACTCATACCATGGGGAGTTCAGAGTCTGTAGTGTTCTGAAGACTTAGTTGTGTTTAAAGACAAATAGATGTCTTGGGTCCACTTCTTCCCTTATTTCCTCTGAATGCTAAGTAAATTAGTGAATGGGCATCCCAAGGGTAGTCTTTCTTTCCAAACCCGAGGCTACACCTTTGCCTAAATATTCATAATACAGACAGGTTTAATCAGATTTTAGTTTTAATCCTTCTGTTTTTCTCTCAACACCTTTCTCCAAGTGAATGTATAAATTATGTAAACATGATTGTCTCAAATTTGAACTCCTCCTCCCTGTGGTATGTAATCAAAAGAAGTATCTTAGAAGACCTACTTTGAGGAGCTTAGAGAGCGAACTTTGCTTTTTCCCATTCAAACAATCTTTACTTTCAAACAGTTAAAATTAATTTTCTTTAGAAGATCTTCCTTGACTTTATTATTGTCCTAGTTTAAAAATAATCGTTAGTGTTTCCTTCATAGTTGTCATGACCTTGATATCATAATATTATACTAAGAGGAAGTTTTACATCAGGTTAGAGAAAATTATTCTACATACTTCAAATAAGATCATTTTTTCAGTACCTGAAATATTTGTTCAATTTTCTCTTTAATATCTTCAAAGAACAAATAGGTAATTACTTATTTCTAAAAAAAAAGGTAAGAAATGGAGAGAGGTAGTTATTATATACTTTTATATATTTAGTTCACAGCAATATCAACCAGAAATTAAGAGCAAATACTCTGGAGAAATCTTTCCTACATCAAATATGACTTTATCCTTGCAAGCTATGTGATCTTAGAAAAGTTACTTGGCAGTATGACATCAGTTTCTCAAGTGTAAAACAGAACTAAAATTAATAATGACCTTAATAGGTTATTATGAACAACAAGTATGTTTATATATGTATTCCAAGTGAAAACACTTGCCATAGTACCTGCAGTGACATGTGACTGCAGCACCTTGTTGTTATTTCAGAATTTTATTCATTATTAATCATTTGGAATAAACAATATAAAGTCTTGTGCTAGTGCAATTGATGTTTCAATCAGATCCTTTGTTTCCTCATTTCCTATATTTAACTTTCAACACATGAGATGCCATTGTCTTTTTGCTTATATCTAGCCTCTGGACATTCTGTGTATTTCTCTATACCTTAAATTATTATTTTGTTTTCATCAGGCCTTCAAGTTAAAGGTAAAATGGTTTACTAAAGCCAAAACAATACCCAGAAACCTTAATTACGAAGTATAATGTCTACAAAAGTTTCAAATGCTATCTTCCTGCTTGTTTCTAGAGATTTATAGTGAAGTAATGTTTTAAGCCCTTTTAATATTTATGTAATTCAGTCATTTGCTGATATGTTACCACCCTGATTTGGCATTTGGTTCATAAGAATTGTAATTTACAATTTGTGAGTGCACACTGCTGATATTTGATGGATTGTTCACACAGGGGAAGCAGAATTTGTTTACTAAAAGCATAATACTAAATCATTTCCTTAACCTGACTGATCAAGAATACTGTATCAACCAGGGTGCCAACTATAACAAGAAGGTGATTGAAGAGAATCTAGTAAGGGATGTATTTAAGAATGTGAAGCACCCAGGTCCCAGGTTCTGAAAACCCTGGGGTGTCTTTACAGGCCAGACTTGAAAAGGCAGGTTGGGAAACTATAGGTGCCAGAGAGAGGTTGTCAAAAACACAGGCACTTTAAATGCGGGAGCTGGCAGAAAGTAAAGCAAAACACAGGTACACAAATCACCCTCTGTTTCTGCTTTCTGATCTGATGGTAATTTCCTGGTGAACAAATCCAAGAGACAGCCAGGCATAGATGGCACACTGAACCACTGGCAGATCAGAAAGGATTCTAAAAAGCAACATGATAGCAAGACTTAACAAATACCTAGTTTGTGTGAGTTTAGAGTGAGTTATTTTTGTTTGTTTGTTGTTTGTTTTTTTAACAAGGCGCTAGGTACAGACCAACAACTTCTTTAAAAATAATTGTTATGATTATCCACTTATATTAGGCAAGGGGCATCTTTATTTGCCTATTAAAATAATATAATGAAATTTTCGTCTGTGGGTTCAAGATTTGTTTTAATGTTTCATGTGCACTTTCAGTTTTATAGAGACATTGTATGGACAGCATAATTATAAATTATACACTGATATTATGTAATGTATGTAGTTTAAGTAATGTATGTATCATATAATATTCCTGTTACAAGTGCTAGGAACCACGTCTATAACACACACACACAATAGGTCTGTTTTACTGACAGTAAAATTATGCTTCACCACTCAATCAGTAAGGCATGTCATTTCTCAATCACAAAAAGTGAGTTGAATTTTCTTTTGTGTCTTTCTTCCCCAACTTCTATAAACAACTATTTTATGGAAAATTAAGGAGTTAGAGGTGTAGGAAAGGGAGAAGGAAGAGATTATTCAACTAGCTAAGATGAACCAGTATTTAGGCTGCCCTAGACAAGGGGCCTTCTCTTTGGGCATGTACAAGAAACTGGGATGGAGGTGGACAGCCTGCCTGCCTACCTGTCTGCTTGCTAATTAACTTGTGATCTCTTAATGCATATGATTTACCATACAACAACATAATTCAGAGTGTTTGCTTGTTTGATGAAGAATACACCTTGTGTTACCACAAACAGCTAAAGCTACTTGTTACTCTCATTAACAAAATATTTCCTTTAGGAGAATGAATGGACAGACTTCATTCGTACGCATTTAAGTGAAAAAAAATTTAGAAGGTGAGGCTGGGATAGAATTGACAAGACCATACAGAAGCAGAAAAGCAAAACCCCACTGATCATTAGAGAAATAAAAATGAAAACCACAATGAGATACCATCTCATTCCAGTAAGAGTAGTTTAATCATAAGAGGGAAAAGAACAAATGCTGATGAAGATACAGAGAAAATAGATTTTTATATACTTCTGGTAAGTGCAGCTATTATGAAAATGGGTGTTCCTCAAAAAAACTAAATTGAGGGCTACTGTATGGTTCAGTTAACCTTACTGGGAATTTATAGAAAAGACATGGAATTAGTACATCAAGGAGTCTTCTTAGGGATAAAGTTGATGACTTTAAAGCTGAAGTAAATAGTTATTACTGCCAAAATTATAGTTCATTTAAGAATTTAACTAAGGCTACTCTTTCTATGCTTTATGAGTGGAGCGACAAGCTTGAATGAAAGCATGTCTATTGAAAATTTGGTATGCTGGGTGTTTTAAGCCTACTTTTGAGATTGTCTAGATAATCAATATTGCTCTCAAATATTATCGATAATCCACACAGTCACCTGAGAGCTCTGGTCAAAGTGTAAAATTGAATTAATGTATTTAACATCTGCTAATATAACATCCAGTTTTCAGCTCATGGATCAAGGAGTAATCTTTGGCCTTCTGGTAATATTATTTAGAAAATATATTTATGTGCTAAATTTAGGAAGAGAAAGTTGAAAAGCTTCTGAAAAGGATGTCCCAATCTGGTTGCCATTTTGAACATTGATGATTCAGAGGAGGGGGGTCAAAATACTGGCATTAACAAGTATTTGGAAGAAATTAATTCCAGTTCTCATAGTTGACTGTGGTTTCCTCAAGACTTCAGCAGATACAGTACAAACGGCAGCAGAATCGAGGTATACTGAAGGTGTGACAGCATAGTTCCAGTCTTGGGGTGAATCTTGACTGATTGAGGAGTTGCTCCTTAACGATGCACAAAGAAAATAGTTTCTTTAGAGGGAGCCTTCTCCTGGAGAAGATTCTGTGAATATTGTTGCAGTGAAAATGACTCTTAACTGTAACATATGTGTAGTTGTTAAAGCAACAGCAATTTGAGAAGAATGATGCAAGGTTTGAAATTTCATGGTGGGTAAAATGCTGTCAAACAACATCATATGCTCTAGTGAGGTGTTTTATGAAAGCAAAGGTTAATCAAAACGACTTTGCTATTGTCTTATTTTAAGAACTTACAACAGCAACTCAACGTTGCACAACTAGGTAAGACTCCTCTCCAGCAAAGAGACATGGCTCAACTGAACACCCGGATGATCATTGGCAGTTGTTAGCAATGCATTCTTTTTAATTAAGGTATTTTTAGATGAAATGCTATTGAGCATTGAATTATCTGTAAGGTGGTATAGACATACTAGAAAACAAAATATTTGTGTCTGGCTTTATTGTAATAGCTTTTACTGGAGTGATCTGAGTCTAAACACCAGTATCTCTCAGATTTCGCTATCTTTGAATGGGAACTCTTACCGTCAACATGTTGTAGACATTGAAAGACTGTCAGCCACTGAGAATCAGAAATGAAAATTTTGTTTTTAAAAGTAACCATAGGGAAGCTGAATCTGAGCATAAAAGGAACAGGAGTTTTTTCGCTCATTTCTTACTCGTACAATGCTATGAACTGTTAATAAAATAACATTTTAAATGGAGGTCACATTAGAATCCTAGTAGATGTGAAATGAGACATTATTAAAGAGCTTTAAAACCACTCTATTTTAAAAGAATTGTGAAATTTAGCATTTCTTGTTAGTGTCAAACTACTAGTAATACACCTACAGCTGCCTTTCTCAGGTCACAGACCAAGCTGGGTCATTTCTGACCTAATACAACCATGGTCAGCTGTGAATAAACCTGTGCAATGAACCCCCAACTGAAACACACAAGTTCAGAACTTGGGCAGTGTACCCCAGGTGCCCTTTCTGCTTCCCATTTACCCACACATCTATGAAGCAATATGCCACCCAAATTGGTTTGCACTATCACGAAAATGCTGGTTCATGACATTAACAACCCCACAGTTCACAATCTGTAAGGCCAACTTTAATTACTTTACTTAGGTGCAAGACAAAACCAAATTACAAGAGTTTCCTAACTGAATCTTTTGAAATGAGGAAAGAATTGTTTCATTGCCCCAGATGATATAAAACAATGCAGTATTAAGTAGGCTGCATTTACTTAAAAACTTAAATTAGTAAAGACCTAAAACAAAATTTGCCATTGTAGCTCATAAAAATTAATCTGCTTTATAAATTGCAATATGCTCAGTATGACTTGTCTTTTTGTTTCTTTGGTTTTACTTCAGGGGAAAATTTCAAATTATGTATATCTGAAAGGAAAATTGAGATAATTACCTAAATCTAGAACAACTAAAAATACTTCACCTGAGGTACACAAATAATTAGCGTACTTTTTGTCTTGTTTTGCTTGGATTATCTGGATAATTGCTTCCATTTTCCACCTGATTTAGTGTAACTAGACACAGCTTGAGTACATCTCAGGAGGTTGCTACTGCTGTTTCCTAACAGAGTGCCTTGAAGCTGCAAAGGATGATACTGTGAAATGCTGGTATGACCAATACGATTTTCTTTGTCCAACTGAGATTGGTCCTAATAATTTTTAGATGTCATATAACAATCTCTTTATTTGATTGTTTCATTCTGAAATGATTTGGCCTTTCTAGATCTTGAGCGATACAATTATTAACTCTGCCACGATCATAACTGACTCAGTATGTAACCTGATTGGACTAGCACAGAATTTGGGTTTAATAAAAAACGGGGGGTGGTGGTTGGAGACAGGCAGAGGGATGTTGGGGAGGGAGAGAATTCTTTTTAAAGAATTTCTTGTTAAAAGATGTGTTTATTTTTATTGGAAAGACAGATGAGATTTACTGAGAGAGGGAAAGACAGAAAGATCTTTCATCTGACGATTCACTCCCCAAATGGCTGCAACAGCCAGAGCCTAGCCAGTCAGAAGCCCGGAGCCAGGAACTTCTGGGTCTTCCGTGTGGGTGCAGGGTCCCAAGGCTTTGGGCCGTCCTCTGCTGCTTTTCCAGCCCACAAGCAGGGAGCTGGATGGGAACTGGAGCAGCCAGGGCACAAACTGACACCCAAATGGCATGCCAGTACTTGCAGATGCAGGATTAGCCATGGTGCTGGCCCCAAGAAGGTTTTTGTTTGTTGTTTGTTTGTTTTAAGACAACATTTTAAACCATTACGTTCAACAAAAGAATATAGCTGATCATTTAGAAGATGTCATTCAGCATGGGAAAGAAAATGTTTAGACATTTTATCACCTCTAAAAGAGTTCAGAAAAATGCCAGCCTTGCTTGTAAATTTAAAAAAGTGATTGAAATAATCGCTGATTGAAATAATCCCTTCTATCTTCCTGCTGTTTTCCTGCTGTTTCTTAAAGCATAGATGAAATTCCTATGTCACCATTGCCCTTCCTTGACACAGAGGAGTAACATCCTTTTCCTCAAAGAACTTTAGATCAAGAGGGTTCTCTGCAGGTTTTGTTACAATAACTCTTGTCCTTTAGGCTTCCCAGAATAATGATTTTCACTACCTACTGGTTTCTGTGCAATCAGTATATATGCTTCTATCACTATTTCTTTGGGTCTTTATGAGGGCTTCCCAATAACCCAAGTTTTATGAGGGCATACCAGGGTTCTTCAAAAAGTTCCTGGAGACTATATGTCATGAGAAAATGACACATTGATTTCAAAATATTTTGTTCACCAATAGTAACATTTAGTTCTCTTTTTCTACAAGCTTTTGAAAATACCCTTATATTACATAAACATGCATACTTCTCTTAATGTCAGTTTTATTCTCAAGTCCAGCTGGGACCTATGATACAAGTGTTAGAGCTGTGTACCTTGCCATTGTAAAATGATCAAAAACATAATTTTGAAGATGTAAGAACATTTTTGTAGTGGTTTTTATTCAATGGTCAAATGAGCAACACTTAATTGGATGTAAAGTTCTTTTTTAAAGCGTTTGACATGTATTATTTGACAAGTATTGATAGTGTTTGTTAAAACATGTTCATAATAGTCAAATTTTTCCAGTCTTCACATTACTCAGTTGAGAATAATTAAAACACTTATCACATAAAGATTGATGTATAAATGTTGCACTTTTGCCTTTATCATAGAGATTATTGGAGTTTGCATTAAGGATGGAAGGACTAAAATTGGGGTAACACACAAGGAAAATTGAATAAAATAACTTATTGGGGTAATCATCAGTGGCCTGCAGGGTCCCTAAAAGAAGATGTATTCTTTCTGTGGTTCACATAAATGGCATTACTATTAAAGATGAATGTCTGTGTAAGGGATGAGACACAGAAGTTATTGTGTTGGGTGTGTGAGTGAACTGCTGAATTCAATAGCAGCAAATGGAAATGGTCTGGAATTTGGAGGAAGGGCTTTCCCAAACTCTGCTGTAATGTTGCATTTAAAAGGAAGAGGACTGTTTTGATATTGTATAATGTAGCACTATAAAACCCCTTTCCACCTGTGAGAGTCACTTAGATATGGATTTAATGGTGTGGATCCATAAACACAGTCCTGTGTAATGAATGAGCTCAAGTGTGGCAGAAGGAATAGAAAGCACTTGTGGAATAACCAGCTGGGGAAACATTTCTTTGGTCCACCATTACTCTTCTAGATGACTTCAAGGTACCTCTATTTCTCCAGCATTCAAGAAACCACGTAGTACAGCTATTTACAAATCCTTTCTGCTGTGTTAGGCACATCTAACAGTGATTGTAGGCATTGTCACACATTCACTCCTAGTATTGCTGGCTGCCAGGACAATAATCTCACTGATCCTTCTGTTTCTTGTCCTTTCCTCCTTCATTTCTCACCCACATTCCTTCCTTATAATCTCCTTCTTGTACCCCTGTTCTCTTCACTCCATCTCACTACCTCTACTTTTATTCTCTTGACAATCTCAATTTGTACACATTATGGAAATTAGCTAGCCTCCAATGGTCATCTTTCTGAGGGATTTTAATCCCCATGAACTTGAACACCAAGACTCAAGTATCTGAATGCTACTCTCACTATCAAAATGTGAAGCTTTTATCTGGAAGGCGAGTGTTAGAAATCCATTCCTAGATACAGGTGTATGAAGTAAGGAGTTCTATGGAGCTCATCTAGTTCACTGAGATTTTATTGAGGAGGAAATTAGCATTCTTGTCCTGTACCACAGAGATGGTCATCCTGAAGTTTGACCAGTGGGCATAAATTCTTGGGGAAACCACAGGGAATATGTACTGCACTGTCCCATTTCAACACTTGAGGGCCCTCCTCATGATAATCTGGTGATAAGCAAAGTCAACTGAAAGAAACCATTGATGTTTGGTTATTTGTTTTGAGGGATGTCTGGAGCGATCCTGATGGTCATTGCAAGAGAGGGTGGGGACCCCAAGTTGGAACCAAGCGAGGACCAGAGAGAGCTCCCCTCCCTAGTCCAGAAGGAAGTTTACTGTTCTGTTTCTGCAGACTGCTCCTGGCTCCTGGCTGTTGTTCTGATGCCCTTGGATCCTGTGAGGAAGGATTTGAACTTCTTCTATCCCATGTGGTAGATCCAAGCGGGAGTAGATGACCAATTCCCCGTGGTCTCCTTGGCAGTTGGGATGTAGTCGTTGGTGCTTGTACTGATAGTTCTTGGTGAGGATCCGGGAGTCTTTAGGGTTGGGATACAAGCCTCCTCCTGTCCCCCTGCTCCACTCTGGGATCCCCCCTGCTCTGTGCATATGACCTCCTGTTAAGAGGTTGTCAGGATCGCTCCTGATTCCCCCCATATGCCTTTGTAGTTTAACTATTGTCTAATGCTGATTTGAGTCTGTCGTTTATGAGTTACCAATTATGATTCTGGTAGGTATTTTTATTTGATTTTTAGAAATTGTGGTGATCCATCCTAAAGCATTTAAAATGTTTTAGAAACCCGTTGATTAAATTGCTTGGTAGAAGAATGATGAGTATGAGTAACAATGGATGAAGTTTTATTCTTAAAAAAAAAAAAGGCAAATATATGGCCCCGCTCAGTAGCCTAGTAGGTGAAGTTCTCACCTTGCACACAGTGGGATCTCATATGGTGCCGGTTCTAATCTCGGCAGCCCCTCTTCCCATCCAGCTCCCTGCCTATAGCCTGGGAAGGCAGTCACGGACAGCCCAATCCTTAAGACTCTGAACCCACGTGGGAGACCTGGAAGAGGCTCCAGGTTCCTGATATTGGATCTGCTCAGCTGTGAGGGCTGTGGTCACTTGGGGAGTGAATCTTTCTGTCTTTCTTCCTCTCTGCATATCTGACTTTCCAATAAAAATAAATAAATCTTTTTTTAAAAAGGTGAAAAAAAACATCGGTGGGCCTCATAAATCAAGCTGGTTTCATTTTGAGAAGCTTGACACAGGTGTTGGACACATGTGAGAAATAGACCAAGTTGAAGGGAAGAATGTATCTGGATTGTGTAGAAAGTACACTGACCATGCCCAAGTGCTAGGCACCATCTTAGCTGTGCCAGGCCTGTGCTTCCTTTTGTTGACTTTGATAGTATTGTCTCTCGGCAAATCTAATGTGATTGCATTCATTTAGTTGACTTAGCCCTGTGTGATGCCGTCTCCGATAGGAAGGAGAGCAAATGGCTTGCAGGCAAATAACTAAGAAATGTTGAAAGTGCACAATGGTCATATCAAAGTCAGGTTCTGACTCATCGTTCCTTAAAACATATATGAAACTATGAATTGTTACGAAGAAATAATCAACCCTAAGCCATTATGTATCTCAGCATGGACAACAAATTAATTTAGAATCATCAATACTTTGCCTAGTGTAAATCATAAGCTCTTAAATCAGTTTTGTAATACATCAAACTAATGATAAAGATTAGTATAACACCACTTCAAATGGCAGCATTCTTGCTTTTATAGATGTCAGACAATTCTAAGAAGAAATCTTCCAACAATTATTATTAGCAAGTTTTTATCTTTAACACATGCAGATGGTAATACTTTATATTCTTATTAGCACTCTGTACTCCTTTTTAGATCTTTAAGACAAAGATGTTTCAGAGTCTGTTCTGTGGTGTTTCATAAATGTAGTAATATTTCCTGAAAGCAACTGAAAGAATAATTGTCATTAGAATGACCTTTTCCATGGGTAATTTGATAGATGCTTAATGGGTAGCATCCTCCCATCTCTCATCCATGCTTTTACTTCCTGCCACAAAATGCTGCAGCAAAATCTTTCACTCAAGTGATAAGATTCTCAGTAGTCATTTGTAGTGTATCTCCCTCAGAGCAGTTCCTCAAATTTTGAAAGCTCTCAGTCTTGGCAAGGTGTTTTTCATTACCTGGAGAAAATGTCTCCTTTAGGGAAGTATTCAAAAAACAATAGTACAGGTGCTGAATCAAATTTCCCAGGTGTGAAAGGGACTCTTATGGTTGCTAAGTGGTATTGGTTTGAAATATAAAATGGCACTCTAGTGTCCTATAAGAATTAACACAACTTGCAAAGGCAATTTTTTTTTTTTTACAATGAGATGATAGCTTTGACTTTGAAAAAATGTGGATTCTGAAGTACCCAGTTTAAGATCCTAAAAGAAAAAAAAAAAAAAACATTCACTGGCAAAATGAAGGCAATCAATTTGCAAATAAATGCATTTTTTAAATGTGGCCCAGGGGTGACATGCAAATGTAAAAGATGAATATTTTCTCAGGGAGTATCAATTAGGGAAGATAGTTTCTCTTGAATCCTGGAAGCATCACCAGCATGGAATGCTTGTTGAGTGACAAAATATGTATTTTCATATTGTGAATATCTCTTATGTAAGCAATTGTCAAAGAAAAGTTTTGTTGCACATATTATGAACTTGATACCTATTTGCAAAATGTCTGTTGTTTTTCCAGAAGGTTGTACTGCGCTATATAAAGTTGTCTTTTTTGTTTGTTTTGTTTTGTTTAACAATGTTACATCTTTAGCCTCTGAGATAATGTCCAATGAACACTGGTTAATCAACATATTCATTGTATGAATGCATATATAATTAACAACTAACATCTGAATAGATTTTCATCTCTCTGTAGTATTTTTTCAGTGTTTCAATACAGAGACCTTTCCTTCTTATATCACTGAGTTGCATACAACATTTAAAACATTCTTGGGAAACAGAAACTGTTAGAAATGTTAACAATGATTCCTGGGTTGAGGTTGTTCCTCCTCCTTTCTTTCAGGTGGTTGATAAGTTTGTCACTTTGTTATATCTTGTGGAAAAATACGAAAGGTACTACAATATAAAGGCTAGAAAGAGACAGATCATTCAAGTGAAAAAGAAAAAAGAGTGTTCAGGGAAACGCAGTTAGGCAAATAACAATGATGGGAGGAGTGATGTTTAGTTCAGTGGGGATCAAGACCTCACAGGACAAGGATGAGGACAGGAAAACTTCTAGAAAAGATCTCTGGAGAAGTTCTGAAGAGAAAAAAGCAGACTGACCCAGGTGAACAGCAGACATAGAAAACAGTGGTCTGGTTAAGAGGACGTATTAGGTTAGCAGTTCAGGCAAGGTAAATCATGCCGTGTTCCTGATTTAATTTTTTTTTGTTTTTGTTTTTGGGTATAATGAAATTATGAATAAAAATAAAAACTGAAATGAATTTGTGAATTAAATAAGTATTTAATAGCAGGAAGGACTTTCTTCACAAAGTATTTTAATTTTTTTTAATGTGTTATACTTCTGAAGTTGATTTTCACTCAAATTTAAAGTAACAAGAAAAAGCAGAAAATGTAAATTATGCAGCCATTGCTAGAGGCCGATAATTAAAAGAAATTTGTTCTTTTCTTGACACACATATCAAAAGGAGATCTAATTTTGAATCCAAATTATCACATAATTTAATAGCATATTATTGTTTTTATATATGATGCTGTGAAATAATGAACATTAAAATGTATGTTATATTTTGCTGCATGTAAGAAGTTATGGCTTGACTCGGCAGGCTAATAATCCTCCACTTTGTGGTGCCAACATCCTATATGGGCACTGGTTTGTTTTCTGGCTGTTTCACGTCTGATCCAGTTCTCTGCTTGTGGCCTGAGAAAACAGGATAACAGAATTCCTTTGGCCCCTGGAGGCACATGGGAGATCTGGAAGAGGTCCCTGGCTCCCAGTTTCGAATCAGTCCATTCCTGGCCATTGTGGTCATTTGGGGAATGACCCAGTGAATAGAAGACCTTCACTTTCTCTCCTCTCTCTGCAAAAATTTGCCTTTCAATTAAATCCTAATAAAAAGTTAGCAGCTGGAAGTGATTAAAGCTGAAGACTTATCACAACCTAGCTTTCCTGACTTTTGATCAATCTTGGCTAAATGACTTTGACCACATATCTTCCTCTGCGATGTGATTTAGGTATAAATGGCTCCAATGGGTAATGATGTAGGAAATCCGAGGTAAATTCAACATAAGTAATGTAAGAAATATTTTTAAAATATTGTATATATACAACATTGGGAAAGATGAGTTGCTATAAAAGGGAATTGATTCATTTGTGTCTTTATTTTTCATCAACGAATGTTTATCAGGTGCCAACTGCATTATAAATGCAGAATTACAGAGTAGACTTCCAACAGGGCACAAGATTGTAATGGTTTTTGCTGCCATCAGGCAGACAGCCCATGACAGGAAGAAATAGCAAAATATTTTAGGTGTGATGTGACTGAGAATTCTGACCACAGTAGGAACTCAGAGGAAGGAGCTAGGGAGGAAATGTTCAGAGAGGACTTCTCAGAAGAAGTGAGAGATTGACTAGCAAGTGGAAGTTGAAAGACTATTGCAGACAAAGTGACTATCATTGTTATGTCCAAGTAAGATTAAAAAAGTAGGATTGTCATAAATAATGTATGATGGAGGAAAATGGAGGTGAATATTGCTGTAAATTGAGAAGAACAAATTTGGAAGGGCTTAAATAACCAAGGCAGAATCAAGATGAGTTCTTGGAAACTATTGAGAGGCTATTTGTTTATCGAACATTGAATAGATGCAATAGACTTTTTAAAAATAAATTGTGTGTTATTTATGAAGAATAGAAGAGCAGCAAGCACCTGGTTTTAGAAAACCTACATTATTGTTATCTTCATAATCCCCTGTCCTCCTTGGCACCCTGCCACTTTGCTCTCTCCCAGAACCAACATTTCTTTGATTTTCTTCATGATTTGTCAAGTGTGTTGAGGGTTGCACTGGTGGGTTTTATATGACTTTAAATTTTAGAAATAGGCTTATAACGTAAAAATGCTTCAACTTGCCTTCCATTCTTAATCTTGCATTTCTGAGAACCACCATGTTGTTGAATGTATTGGTTACCTGTACTCATCATCACTATGTCCTTTTTGTTTTCTTGTTATAGACATTTGTGTTATTTTTATGGTTTTGCTCAAATGTGCAGCATGTTCTCCATGTACAAGCGTCACAGTGAATGTGTAGAATAGTTTCTTTAGGAACTATGCCTATAATTGGAATAATTGTCTCATATTATGCTATTTCTCAAACATAGTGAGTAATACAAAATTGCTTCCCACAGTAATTTTGCTGATTTTTTAAAATGAGTCACGGAAAATAATCTAAGAGTTATTTACATTTTCAGCAAAATATGATGTAGTTGGATTTTCATTGTGGTTGAGTTAAAGCATATTTAATACAACTATTAATCACTCATATTTATTCTGTGATGTTCTTAGGACTGTTGCCATTCTCTGTTAATACTTATTGATTTATATTAATTTTTACCTATTTAGAATATTCATCACTTTTAAGTAATATATGAAGAATCTTTACAAAGTTCATGTGAAACACATATTATGAAAACACTTCATGGACGTAAAAATGTTTTGTGATGAAGCTCACACTTTGGTTGTGTTTTCCCATGAACATTTAATGTAACTTCAAAGGTATTACAAAAATCTTTCTCCTATTTACTAATTTGTAGTTTCACTCCTGTATATCTTTTAATAAACAGAAATTTTATGTTAATAAAGGAAAATTTATTTCTTTTCTGCAAGGCTGGATACTTTTAAAATGTTTTTGTTTAAGTTCATAGAGATAGTTCTCTTTTATGTGAAAAATATGCAATTGTGTCTATTTAAAATCTTGGTTACAATTTTTTTGTGCATGATGTGAGCTAGGTACACAAGATTAGCCCCAGATAGATGATTATTTTTGACATGCCATTTATTATAAATTCTGGCATTTCCAACTTGCTTGTCCAGGTAGTTACGTAAGAATTTTTAAAATTTTCTGTGTAGTATTTGTGCTCTAAATTGTTTTATTTACCACTATCAATATTCCAATCCTGTTACTGTGCTTTTTTGTTTGTTTGTTTAAGATTCATTTGTTTTTATTGCAAAGTCAGATATATAGAAAGGAGGAGAGATAGAGAGGAAGATCTTCCATCTGCTGATTCACTCTCCAAATGGCCGCAACGGCTAGAGATGAGCCAAACTGAAGCCAGGAGCTTCTTCCACATCTTCCATATGTGTGCAGGGTCCCAAGGCTTTGGGCCATCCTCGACTGCTTTCCCAGGACACAAGCAGGGAGCTGAATGGGTAACTGGGTTGCTGGGATGAGAACCGGTACCCGTAATGGGTCCCTGGACATTCAAGGCATGGACTTAAGCCACTAGGCTACTGTGGTGGGCTCAATATTGTGCTTTTAATTCCTGCAGCTTTATAATAGTCTGATTTTTGTGATAGCACCTCCTCTCCCACCCCCGCCATATGTTGTCTGCCATCCCCAGTGAAGGCTGAGCTATTCTTCATCCTTTATTTTTCTACTAGAATTTTGGAATGTGCCTTTTAAATTTTAGAAAGAGAAAGCCAGTGGATTCTGATTGAGATTGAATTGAGTCTACAAATCAGAGTGAGGAGTATTGACACACTTGCAATGTTGAATCTTCACTTCAAGGGTCATGCTAGGTTGTCTCTCCATTTGTTTCCTTCTTTAGCTTCAGTAAAGGTGGTTATTGCTGCACAAACTCTTACATTTAATTGGGTTTGATTTCAAAATACATGTTTGGTTTCAATTTGTTATTAGTACTTAGAATGTATTTGGTTTATATATAAGTTGGAAAATTTTCTGAATACTTTAGTAAATTCTGAAAACTGAGGTTTTTTTAGGGATTTACAGACATGTCTTGTCTAAAAATGAACGATTTATATGTTCTTTTAAATTTTATTTTTATCGTTTTCATTAGTGATTACACTTGCCCTATATGCCATGAATCCAGTGATGACAGAAATGGTAATAATTATTTTTATTAAGAATTTGCCAATTGTTATATTTGTAGTTTTTTAGAAAGTTATATAAACATACAATTTTACTTTATAATTTATATTTTACTGTATGTATACCTAATTATTTGTAAATATTAATTATAGCAAAATGTATGTAACATTTGTGATAGAATTTGTATTATTCATGTATTTTTATATTTATATATGAAGTTTAATCTGAATTCATTTTTATCTGGAATTTAACTTCATTTGTAATAAAGTTGAGTGAATTCTGCTGTCTTACTAAGAGCGCCATCATTTGCCATTAACAATTTCTGTTTTCCACAGTGCTGGTCTTCTGAAGAATTTAACATAATGAAAATAAAGAAAAATGTCAGGATTGAAAAGTGGAAAGGGCTTTTGTTTCTTTTCTTTGTTTTAAGTTTCTGTTAGTTTTTAAGTTCTTAATGTTTGTCATTAATAAATGTTACATTTCTCAAGCTTTTTTCCCTAGAATCACTGACATGATAAATGTTTTTCCTTTAACCTGCCACTTTGGTAAAATATACTAATGGAGTTTTCATATTTAAATCAATCCTCCATTTCTGGGATAATCCCAGACTAACCATGAGGTGTGTTTTTTCATGCATTTTTTATTCATTTTTGCTCTATTTTTGTTATAGAACAAATATATCTTGTGAGCAAGCTCGTTGTATAATTCCCCACGTTAAGGTGTTTGTGATTGATTTAATTGTAAGCTATTGGCAAGATTAGGGATCTTGTTTTTGAGGTTTGCCTGCAGTGTGGAATAGAATTGCAAGTGTTCAAGAGTGTAGTCATCTTTCAGACATACGCAGATTACTCCGAGATTGCATGTGGTACAGAGAATGATGCTGCCTAACCAGTATTTGGCGCAGGTTTATAATCTGCTGTCTCTGCTGTCATCATGTGCCTCTTTGCCACAAAAGGAAACGGGAATTTATTTTATGGTGTGATACTTTTATAGGAGTATCTTGTTAAAATAATTATTCAGAATTTCTCTTGGGTGATACTTTCTGAAATTAATTAATAAAGCATTTTCTACCTTTTCAGTAACTTGCTGAATAATGTACAAAAATTTTCTTTTTTAAGATTGAGTTTGCAATGTTTAACAGCTGCTGCTTTTTTTTTGGAACATGTTCTTTCTCAGACTCACCTGATAATAATGCCAGTGTGTACCAAATCTTTTCTATCAATTGGCAGTGAGAACATTTTCCCTATGTTTAAACTTAATTCCAGAGTGCAAATCTCACAGATATTCATTCTCCTTTTCACCTATACATTAGGGTTGCCTTCTTAATTGCCATAATATTCACAAGGAGACCATTGGAACTGGAGCACTCTCAGCTGAAGAATAGTATTGTGAGTGATAAAGATAAAGTGGTATTGAGAGCTATCCAATTTACTTCAGTGAATTCGATCTTTCTTGGGAGGAAAGCAGTATATGATGCATTTACTTGAACTTGTGGAGTGATAAGGAAAGTGTTTGGCATGCATTGAAGACCACAGAAAAATTAAGGCTTTATCTCAATGGCAGATTGTTAGAATAATGGTCTGTTTGCTGCACTGTATAGGAGTAGTATACGTTTCAAGTTCTTTCAGTCCAGATGTTTGTAGAATTGTTAGACATGAAAAACATAAGCAGTGCTCAAGTTAAAGTCTATTTTTTTCTCTTGTTCCTTTTGCATTTTTGGAAAAACTGTGCATTTATGGGGGTAAATTGGGAAGGCTGTTCTGTTTTAGTCCTGGATTTTTTTTTTTTCAGACTCATGGGTACACAAATCATTGACTGGCTACAGCAGATGTCGTATGCTGCAAAAGTTCTGTACAATAAAATATTTTTTAAAAATTGCCCAAAACCATCACAATGGGACCAGCATTGCAGTTTGATTTGCTGTGTTAGGCTTGTTAAGCTATGTTTTCAACATGGACATAGCCTGTGTTTTATAGGGAGGGAGCTTGCTCAAGTGTCACCTATAAAGCCTGTTGTTATTATTTATTGAGTGTAACATTTGGGGGACTAGATAAGGTTTCTGCTAGGAAAACATGACAAAGATGTAGCATTTCCTTCTTTGTTCTGCTTCTTGTTAGATTTACCAGCCAAACAAAGCACGTGTAAGAACAGGCCTTCTTTCAAGAAGCCCTGGTCCCAACCCTTCAGAAACTGAAAACTACATTGAATGATGAATTCTAAAACCTTAAGCAGGTTATAGTCTTATCAGATCTTCATATCACTGAATTGTCCTGGGCTCTGAACTGCATGTCGCCGCACTATGCCCTTCACAGTCTTTCTTTAATGCAAGATATTGCAATCTTATCCCCACCCCCAGCCAGCTTCCTCTCCATAAACATGCCCATTTGGACAAGAGCTTTTGTTTTTCTAGGTCCAGATCACAGGCTTGCATTTTCAGAGCCCTGAGTCACATGTGCCATTCCAGAGCAGCATCTCTGCTTCATCCTGTGGGATTCAGCGTCTTCATACCTCCACCGTTCTACCTCAATCACTCTGCAAAGCGTCAGGAGTTCCACACCTCACTCAGAACAAAAGTCAGTTTCTTTACTGTGTAGATGCTTAGTGTTTCTGTTGATGGTGAAAGAAATGCTTGCAAACATCGTGGCTTATGACAGTGTAAATCTGTCTAGTATATCTAGTATCTCACTGGGCTAACACGGAGTTGGCGGAGGAGAATCTTTTGTTCTTGCAAGAAGCAGCTACCTAAACGTGGTCCTGGGCTCCAGGCTCCTTTCCATTCTCACAGCCAGCCACTGTTGTGTCAGTTTGATGTTGTCCTTTGTCTTCCTTATTTAAGGTAGCCTTGTGATTACATTGGAGTAACCCAGGAAATCCACGGCAATCTTCCTCTGTCAGGCTCAACTGTTTAGCACCTTCAACTGGATATGTTATGTGAATTTCCCCCTGACATATAGCCATTGTGGTGTTTGTGGATTCCAGAGGTTAAAACATGGATTGCAGGGAGTGGGGCTGGAGGAGGGATACCATGCTTTCATATCCCTGATTTAATCCCTGTAACTTTTCTAACTTCACACCTTGCTGCTTTCTCATATGCCGCCGCCCCCAACACTGCTTTCCCTTGCCTCCTTGCTATCACTTACCAAGTGGCCCAGATGCTCTCACCTTGAGGCCTTACTCCAAGGCTGTCACTCTCCTAGAGGTCCACATGGCCAACTATTATTATTATTTTATTTTATTTTGATAATCTTTACATAGTTGATTAGGGCACAAAGGGTCAAGGGCTACAGGAAAGTGAGTAAAGACCATTGTTTCCACATTATTATTATTACTTTTTCTAGATCTGTGGTAAGGGGAGAATAAAGGGCTAAGCCCCACCCAGCCTCCCACCCATCCTAGGTCCCTGGTGTGGGGCATGCTCTGAGGGTCCTGCTCAAGTAGTTTGATAGTCCGGCAGTTCTGAATTGCTGCGGATCTTGCCATTGCAAATCTCTCCAGAATCCACTGGCTGATACAGTCTGCCTTAGAGTCTCCATTAGCCTTAATTTTCACTGCCAATGCATGACTGGGGTAAATATTGATTTGTTCTGTCCTCCATCCTGTTGTGGTACCAGGTGTCCTCTGCAGGTTCCTATGGACTGCCCTACCCTCCATGTGCAACTGGGTATGCTCTCCACTGCTCTGTCTGAGCTCTGAGGAGGCTTGGCTTTGACACTTGCACTCCATGGTCAGACCATGGAACCTGTACTTCTCTTCATGGTTGGGGTTCTGAGTCTGGCAGTTCAGTTGGAGAGATCCCCAAAGAAACTTTGTCTGAGGTGATCCCAGACCAGATTTTTGTGCGTGCTTACCAGTACAGGGTCTGACACAGTCCATTGCCCCAATCAGCTGGTGGTTGCAATTGCAGTTCTGTTTCCAGCCTTGTCTTCCACACGAACCAATGGGCATTGCAGTCCAGCATGATTCTGCCAAGCACACACTTGGCCTTCACACAAACCAGTGGGAGCTGCAGCCTAGTCAGGGCGAGCCACAATAACCCCCACCAGGCCAGCCACATGCCCTAGTTCCCGTGCTTGCCAGTATGTACCGCAGACTTGTCCGGTCTGTCCCACATCCCATTCAGCTCTCCTGCATATCAGTGGGCATTGAAGCCTAGTTCACCCCTACCAGCCCCACTATCCAGCTCACACATGCTGGTGGGTGCTGTCCTGTCCAGCTATGTCCGCCCCAGTTTTGGTTTTCATGCTCTCCTGTGTGAGGTGTAACTCAAGAGGGAGATGCCCACTATTTCTCTCCTGGGCCCATTCCCAGATCATGCACTTTTCAGGTGGTTCTGCAGTTTAGCTTGACAGAATTAGCCCCCAGTGCCAGCACCTGCCAGCTGATGCTGTAGCAAAGCCCAACCAACCCTCACCCACTCTGAGCTATGCTTGTATCTGTAGGAGCCATCAATCCAGCCTGGCTTTTCCCTGATCTAGCTCACATGAGGCCCACAGGTGTTGTAGCTCTGCCTGGTATGGTCAACCTTCATCCCAACTCATGCCCTCCAGTGGGAGTGGAGAACCCTCCACATTTTCACCTACCAGTTTTACCCCTTGCCCCTCGGGTCTTACACGTGCTGGGTTGGACGCCATGTCCCAGTCTGACATAGCCCACCTCACCTCAGCTTTTGCCAGTGGGTGCTTTAGCCTGACCACCCCGGCCCACTCCCAATTCCAGCTCAGGTTGGTGGGGACTAAAGCCTAGCCCAGCCCAACTGGCACCCAGTCCAAGCCATAATGTGTGCTGGTGTGCACTGCAACCAGACCTGGTCCGACCCACACTCCATTCTGGTGCTTGGATTCTCCAGTGGGTGATGCGAACTTGTCCTGCCTTGTTCACTTCTGACCTGCACTATATGTGTGCCACTGGCTACTATTCCCTGGCCTGGTCTGGGCTGCTCCCTATCATGGTTCTTGAGCTCACCTGTATGTACTGTGTTCCAACAGAGGAGTTTCCCAGGCTGCTCCATCAGAACCATTCCCAGTGCCAGATATCACGCACACAGTTGGGCCAGCCCTACTCAGTCCAACTCCTGATCTAGGAGGAACAATGGCCATTCCTGACGAGTCTTCAACCCATTCTGGTTATTTTTGTTCGGTTTTGCAGCTCAGTCTAGACTGATCCACATTGCAGAAACAGCTCATACCCGGCTCATCAGGAGCAAAAACCCAGCCTATCCCATCCTACACCTACTGTGGTCCTCACGAGCACCAGTGGGTGCTGGGATCTAACCCAGTCTGGTGCATCCAGCCCCAGCCCACACTGTGCCAAGGTATGGTGCAGCCATATCTGGACCAGAACATGGCTCCCATTCCAGGCTCATGCTTACCAGTGGGAACCACAATACAGCCAGCCCTAGCTCCCCAACTAGTTGTGTTCCTAGCTATAGATCTTGCACATGGCTGCTCTGACCCAGCTTGGTCTAATCCCTCACCTGTCATGACCTTTGCATTTGGATGCTGTAGCCTGCCCTGACCCAGCCTAAGCCAAATACCATCACTCACTGGCAGGTGCTGGAACCTGGCCCTACTCCGTCTGCTCCCCTACCAGTCTCATGTGTTTTGGTATGTGTGACAGCCTCGCTAAACTTTACCTGTGCTCCAGCCTAGTTTCAGCCCTTGCCAATGAGGTGATTGGCTCAACCTGGTCACCCTCCTCCAAAGCCAACCCACACATTAGCCAACTGTTGGAGTTATCCCTGCTCATGCTGCCCAATACCCAGGCCTGAATCACATGCTCACCAGTGGGAGCTATGACCTCCAATAGATTCTCTAGTTTCCCAGGTTCCTCCATGCAGTCCACTCTCCGACCCAGAGTTCACATGCTCTAGCAGGTGCTAGGTCCTTGCCTGGCACAGCCTGCCACTCCATCTTAGCCTTTGTATGAACTGGAGGATATTGCAGTCTGGCCAGCTTCACACCCTGTAGCAGGATGCATGTGCGGGTGCTGTAGCCTGGACCTGCCCATACTGTCACCAGCCCCAGCACCCATGAGTGTCAGTGGGTTCCATGGTCATTTTTAGCTCAGCCCATCTCCACCCCAACTCTTAAGCTAACCAGCAGAACTTGTATTTCCACAGGGTTGGGCCCATTTATCCCCCCACAGAATCTACCCCCAGACCTGGTTCTCTAGTGTGCTGGCTGGTGTCATGGCCTTTCCTAATGTGACTCACCCCTGTTCTGACAGTCAGGTATTGGGATCCAACCCTGCCATATAGGCCCTCAGCCATAGCTTTCGTGTGGACTTGCATGTGGCAGTCAGTGATGCTGTATGCTAACAGCCCATCTCAGGACTCCCATGTGGACTGATGAATCAGTCACCCAAACTGATCATACCGACTCTCCCCTCTGAACAGCCAGGTCTCTGTCCCCACGCTTGCCAGCAAGTTTGGTGATCGCAGCATTGGGAGTCACACAGGATTCATCCATTCCCTATACTCACATTGGGTTATTCATTGCTGTCTTTATGCAGCAATTACATATCCAAAAATACCCTTAGAACTCGCCACCTGGTGGCCAGCAGGCAGAGCCTAGTGCCCAAGGGTGCACTGGCCTCCCAACAGCCAGGACTAACTCACCAAGTGACGAAGGTATCACTGGGCGAAGTCCCAGACATTGGGTCTGATCTGGCTTGGGTACTCTCCACAAGTAAGCTGCCATGCTACGGAGGGCTGCTGTCACCTGAGTCACCAAGGTCGAACTCCTATCATCCTCTCTCTTGGAACCTTTTCCCAGAAGTCACAATCTCAGTGCGTGCCACCTGACTGCCATATTAAAAACTGCAGTCTGGATTGTTTGTGATTACTTAGAGTACTTATCTATGTCTAACATTGTAAAGTGTTTTCGAAATGTATTTGTTGCCTGCAATATAAACTCTTGGAAAGCTCAGTTTAGATCGGGTTTTTCCCTCTATAGCACCACCAACACATTGAATCGTAGCTTTTGGCACATAGTAGGCCAACAAAGAACAGGTGATAACTAGAGCATGAATGAATGGCTGAGTGAATCATGGGGTGTTGCTTAGTAAATAAAGAGAAGTATTTTGTGTGCATCAGACTTTTTCTTCAGTGTCCAAAAAAAGGATATGATGTGGCTGGCTTTGGGATGTTGCAAGGTGTCTAGCTTGGAATCTGGATGACTGTTAATGCTTGATACACATCCAAAGGAATTGCCCAAGTGAGGTCCTTCTGGGAAGAAATAACGGCCTTTTCACATTAGGCAGGGATTCAGAAGAAGTTAAGGAGAGTCAGAGACAGTTTCCTAGTGAACTTACTTTGAAATCTGCACTAGGTTGGCAAGAAAACTGGAGTTCTCATTAAAATTTAGGGTTTCACTCTATTGCTTCTTGAAATCACCCCTCTAGGTCTTCAGCCTTGAGGGCTCTTTGGTGCTTGTCCCTTAGATGAAGCTATGGAATGGAACATTTTATCATTTAGTTCATCGTATATTTCAACCTGTATTCCTGACTCAGCAGTAGCTCTTCTCCTTCTGAGTAGATGAAGTGGAGAGTGAGAATTTGGAAGGCCAGGTGTTTTTTATATAAAAATAAGTTCTTGTTATAAAAATAAATGAAATCTATATTTTATCATTTCAATTCAGGCTATAAGCATGTGCAGTAGTTACCTTTCATGAAATGTTCTTGCAATAATGCTCTTTCACTGGGCTTTATAATGAAGCTTTGATTTGCATCGCTATTCGGAGAACTTTCTGACAATGTTAAGGTAATATTGTGAAGGCAGAAGGAAATGAAATGAAATGATGGCAGTGCATGACCATTGTGAACAATGTTACGTTTCCAAGGCAATGCCATATCAATAATATTTTCATAAATTAAGATAACATGTGGCAAATAATATTACATTTCTCTTGATTATCACTTCAAATATATCAGGGTAGCCATTAGGATTCAATCAGAAATTAAATGTGAAGTGTCTCTGCTGAAATGAGAGATGTGCCGCTCATTGGATCAACATAATGTACTCTCTAGATTTTTGTCACGTTCATTTTAGTTTCTCAGGTTCTTCTCCTTAGTGCACTCCAGTGTGCTCTCCACTGGCCTGTCCCCTCTGTCTCTGTCTCTGCCTCTTGATGCAGAAGTTATGTTGAGAATAAAGGAAAGAATCAGTATAATTCTACCAAAGCTTCCCTTTCATACTGCACAGTTAGCCAGTTAGGTGATGAAGTTCTTATAAGTTAAGGAAAAAATCTCTCAATTTCTCTTCCCTACCCCCCCCCCTTATTTAGCTAAAATTGCTTCTCAGACAATAGTTACTACTTTGGGCCACTAAAATTAAGCTTTCAAATATGAGACTACCTTAGTTTTATGCTTCCCTGTAAAGTGTAGACAAATGATGCCTCCTTCCCTCCCAGGTTGTACTGAAGCAACAAGCATGATGCTGTCCATAGGAGTGTAGCCTGGCAGGAGTAATATGGGGCTACCCCTGTACTCAAGGATCAGAGTTCAAATCCTGCACCTTCCAGACATGGAGTAAAAAGCAATAGTTAATCCATTTGGTCATATGTGCTTATTTTACAAGAAGTAAAAGGAAAACAAAAGGAGAAAATAGATGTTACATACTCCATGACCCACAACTAAGCATGTAACCACAGTGTGTGCATATTTTCATCTGTATACTTTTATGGAAATGAAATCATGCAATGAACTTATGGTTTCTAGTCAATATAGTCATCTGCAACAGTCTGAGAATTGATGGAAATGTGTTCCTTACACAAGTGAATCAGAACAGTGTATTCCATCTGCCATTTCTAAATGTTAGGAGTTTGGTTAGGGAAATTTCTACCTGCGGAGGAGGAGTGGGGTACCGACTGACATTTTTCATGGGCAATTCAAAATTATCAACTTAAAATTAACCTGCTGGGACTGTGGTTTATAGCCTGTATCTAGACTAGATACAGGAGATATCAGGAGAAAGGTTGGTGTGGAATGCGGGAAGAAGGGCAGGAAGCAAGGGAGGCATGACAGTACTCCTGAGTCTGTATTAAAAAGTATGTGAAATTTATTTACTTTATAAGATTTTTTTAAAACTGAAAAAAGTCTTTAAAAAATCAAGCTATTGATCTATTGAATTTCAGGTCCCACCAGTGATTGCCTTGGCAGGAATCCACCATGATTTTAAAGGCCTTAAATAGCTAGCAGGACACATGTTCTCCACCCCTGAAAATAGTAGCATTTGTGTTATTTTTTGTGACTATCTCAAATGTCTCTATTTTTCTATAAGTTAAGTCAACATTAAAATAATCAGGTAGTACAAAAGTATGATGTGCTATAAACCTTTTCTTATACTTAACAAATGGTAGTGACCAAATACTTTTATGTAATATGTTAATAATTTTCCCTTGTGAATTCCTGTTTTAGTATTAGTTGTTATGTAGCTTGGGTGATACTTTTCATTTCTATGACTTCTTTTCATGTCCTCCATTTTCCACTATTAAAAAATGATGTGGGCTACATTTGAAGTTGTGGTATCCTGAAAGACTACTTATCTCCCTTGACTCACAGCTATAATCTCTAGATGAGGACTAATTGTTACGTGCATCATGTGAGCTAATTAATGTAGAATATGATTACAACACGATAGTTAAACTTCTTATCTTCTGACATTGATCCCTTCCATCAAGTCTTAACTTGATTTACTAGAGAAAGGCTTCTTTACCCTGTACTGTACTTAAAGGGTTGTTAGTTTTTATATCTCTCTTTTATTGCTGTTTATTTAGTCTAGGGATGTATAAAGCTGATTTGCATCTATTGTTTAGCATCATAAAATACAGTAGTAAAAGCAATTAAATGGAAGACAGAAGGGAAGCAATGGGCTTTTCAAAAATACATTTCTAAAAATATTAAGAGTAAAGTCAAAGATCAGAAGACCGGAGGATGGACAAAGACACATTTATGTGCTGTGGGTAAATAAAGCAAATTTGATCTGAAAATATAGAGGGAAAATATTTTATCTAATAGTTATGTTAATTTTTATCTAATAGTAATGTTAAGAGAAGCCCAAATGCTTTCTCATTAGAACTGGTTTTCAAGTGAATTGTTTCTCAACTATGAAAGACCTTTTGTGCCTGCCAACAAGTTACTGGCTTCCTTGACTGAGATCACACATTAATAATTGGTTATTTTAGAAGACAGACATGCAGTCCACCCAATTGGAGAGATTTTACCTGGTACCGTGCCAGGCCACACACTGGATCTAAATACCATCCCTTAGAAAATCCTGGACCCACAGGAGCATGAGGACACATCACTGTTAATTCTACTCTTTTTGTTCATGTGGTTATTGTTGAAATCTTTCTTTTGTATTTTCTAGAAGTACACAAAAGTTTAAAATTATGTCTCTAATTTTTGTATGTTTTGTTTTTGATGAGAGATATAAATGTCTTTTACCAATTATCCTACTTCCTCTGGGTAGCATATTTATTGACTTATTCTATTTGAAAAGAAGAAAGACAAACAGATCTTCTATCTGCTAAGTCACTCCACAAGTGACTGCAACATCCTTGACTGGTTTAGGCCAAGGCCAGGATCACAGACTCTGTTCAGGTCTCCCACATGAGTGACAGGGATTTAAGTGGCTGGGCTATCACCTCATGTAAGAAGCTGTTCCAAGAGTAGAGGAACCATACTTGAACCTGGCTCTCCAATATGAAACCGGATAATACCAACCAGTGACTGAGTGCTGAGCCAAATACCTACCCCATTTGTCATACGTTCAATCACACATTCATCTTCTCTCGCATGAGTATTGCCATTTATTTCTCTTTTTTTATCTTACATCTCTTATCCCATTTCTTTTCATATTAACTAGAACAGTCACATTAATACAAAGCATTAAATGTCTACTACTCTCTCAAAAGGATTATGAAAACTGGAGGCATAATCCTAATCCAATTTGAAATTCTTTTTCTTGTCATTTCTGGCACTGACTTCTCCATTGTTAATTAAAGAGAGTACACCCTTTTGATATTTATTTTTAATTATCTTTCATTTTGATAATAATGAAATGTGAAGATTTAAATTCTGCTATTCCAACCACAAATATCTGTTGCAAGCTTTTACATAGTATAGTAACTGTGTAATAGAAACTATCATATCCAGATGTGAAGATACAATGCAGTATACATCTCTACTTCCAAATAAGATGGACTCCCAGTGAAGCTGTTAAATATATCTTTACAATAGGATGCTGGTCTCTCTGCATTGTCTATACCTACGATGTTAGGATACACTTAAACAGAAGAATGATGGACTTCTCACTTCTTATGAAGGACGATACTATTGTAATAATATAGGGGAAAACAATGGGAGGGGCAAAAATTTTTCAGAGGGAGGAAGGAAAATCCAAGTGCATATGGATTTGTATCATAAAATGAAAAATAAAATCAAATAAAAAATTAAAAAAAATTGAATTTACTCCATTCTTTTTAAAATAAATAAGTGCATTTTATTTAGAAGAGAGTGATAGAGAACACACATTCCCTAGTTCATTCTCCAGGTGCATAGTCAATAATCAGGGCTGGACCAGGCCAAAGCCAAGAGTCCAGAATTCAATCCATGCCTCACATGAGAGCAACAGACCACAAAGGCTTTAGCCATCAGCTGTTGACTTCCAGAGCGCATATTAGCATGAAGCTGGTTCTCAAGTGGAGCAGCTGCGCCTTGAGCTAGAAACTCCGATATGGAATGGGGCAGTCCAAGAGGTGAATTTATGCCGCATCAGTGATTGCTCTGTTTGCACTTTCTCTCTTTTTCTTTCTCTCTCTGTGTATGTGTATGATCACAATTCTTTTCATTACATGATTATCTCAAAGTAAATAACACATAATAATAAAAACATATGGGTTACATATTTACAACCAAAGTGTGAATATGCCCATGATATGGTCAAGCCTCACTATCAGTTTTTTTTTTTTTCTTGAAGTCATCTCATTGTTATTCCTCCTGCCTCCTCCCTGCATTCAGTACATTTTTCCCTCAAGGTCTCTGTGCAGCTGTGACCTAAGAACCCCCCCTTACATTTCAACTGAACTGAATCCTCTTTCATTGGGATTTCATAGTTTACATTTGTGGTTTATTCTCTCATTTTTGTAGACTCTTTAGTAGATGCAAAAAAGCTTACATGAGAGCAAGCATTTTGTAAGACCTTGTATTTTTTAAACATTTCTATTATTCTTCCATCACACTTGATTTATGGTTTGGCTGAATATGTAATTCTAGACTAGAAATTGTTCTGTTCCTGAATTTTGAAGCTGTGGCTTCATCTGTCAGCTCCTTGTGTTGCTTTCTTTTAAAAAAATGCTTATTTATTTATTTAAAAACAAAGTTGCAGATGGACAGACAGAGACCAAGAGACACTGAGATCTTTCATCAGCTGATTCACTTCCCATCTGGGTTGGGTCAGGCCAAGCCAGGAACCAGGACTTCTGTATTTCTTACTTGAGCAGCAAAGACCCAATGACTTCAAGCCTTTTTTTTTTTTTTTTTTTTTTTTTTTTTTTGCTGTTTTGCCAGTTGCGTTAGCATGGAGGTAGATTCAAAGTAGAGTAGTTGGAACTTGAACTGGCATCTATATGAGATGCTAACCTGCAGGTTTAATATGCTAATCCATAACAATGGCTCCAGTGTTGCTTTTAAGTATGGGACTTTTTTTTTTTTTTTTCGCTGATGGGTTTTTCCCTCTTTGGAAAGTTTAAGCATCCTCTATTTATCCCCATGTTCTTAAAACTGATTATGATATGCATCATCAGGTCTCTGTATTATCATTGTGGTTGTGTATACAGCATCTTCTGTTTTCAATATTCATCAGAGCATGTCACATTGTGTTGCTTCTGAGTTCCCTATACTAATTATTCTGGTCTTTTATGTTAGAGGAGTCTCAGTTATTTGTTAGTTGTGTGTTCACTTTTAGGAGGGGGGAGGCATCCCTAAGCGTATTGAATCTTAAACTGATTGCAAAAAGTCTACCTTTGCATTGAAAGTTCTTGAATGTGTTTATCTACTGGGCATATATTAACAATCTGCAAACTACTCAAAACTTAGAAGTTTAGAATGCCAAGTACTAGAGTTGGCACCATAGTATAGAAAAACAAACCACTGCCTGAGACCCCAACATCCCGTATCAAAGTACCTGTTTGAATTTCAGCTGTTCCACTTCCAGTTCAAATCATTGCTCATGTGCCTGGGAAAGCAGTAGATGCAAGCCTAAGTGCTTGATTCCCTGCCAGAAGAAACTGTGGCTCCTGGCTTCACATGGTCCAGCCCTAGCTGTTGTAGTCACTTTAGGAGAATACCAGTGGGTCAGGGGTCTCTCTGCTCTCCTAATCTCCTCTGCTTCTTCCTCTCTCCTTCCGATCTCCTGTTGCCCATCCCATGTCATCTTTCTGTCTCTCCTTTTCCCTTTTTCCCTCCCTCCATCCTTTACTGTCACTACACCTTTCAACTAAATAAATATTTAAAAACATAAAATAAAATGACAAATATTTATTATATGGCAGAGGTTCTCAGTGTCAAGAATACAGACAAGTCATAGCTTAGTGGTTGTGACTTCAGGGGTTCTAACAAGTCTGTGGCTAAGTGTTTAATTGTAATCATCTCAGAGCTGGAAAGCAGATTCACTCATAATTGTACTTAGTTCCTCAGTACTAGAATATGGCCATAGGGCTACTTGTTCTAGTGATTCCAGAGAGAGATTAAGTGAGCATGGTCTGAAAACAGGCACAGATGTATAAGCTAACGACAGACATGACATTCTGATGCTTCCTTTGCCCTATTTTATATGTCACAAAAACGGTCACTGATATGGTGTCAGAAGGAACTACGTGGGAGAACAGATAGGCTACTTGGAGTCCTTTTTCAGTTTCCTCGGGAGAAAGATTATTTCAGACTGCTTAACTGGAGGATTCAGCTAGATAGCTGAGTGTTTTAGGAACCTGGTTCAGCAAGAGCAGAGGAAATTTGTTTGATATTCAGAATTTCAACCACTACTGTGGGTCTTCTGGAACAATGGTTTACCCTCATCACCTCCAGTTACTTCTGGTACTCTATCATTTACATGGGTTGTGGTCAGTTTCCTCAGGGAATTTAACTGATCTGTACAGGATGGGAGAGAAGACCAGGGTAGTTTTCATAAGACCCAGACATACAGAAGAAAATGGGGCAAGTCCACCAGGACATTTCACAGGCAGCTCTCCTGCCGTCAGTAGCCTCCTTCCCTACAGCTCTCTAAGCACCAGGGGTCACTGATGCTTGAACAGGCTGGGCTCTCTGTGGCTTCTGCTGCCTCCCCACCATGACAGTTATACCTTCCTGTCTGGTGTGAAATTTCGACCTTGATAAGTGTGTCCCACAAAGCTTACTTTTGAAGAAAGAATTCAAACTGTTAAAGGACTAATCAGCTTGCCCTGATCAAAGTTTGGAGAATAGAGTGATTTTCTATTTCTATAGCTTCTTTGATTTCTGACTGCTTTAAAATGTAGATTTATAAGAAGAGTAGGTGAAAATGGTCAGAAATATAATATCTAGAAATCAACTTTGGATTCTGAGGATTTGGAGTTAACTGAGACAGATTTCTTAAAATGCCACTCATAGTCAACATGTGATAACTTAGCACTAATATATGTGACTTAAACATATCTGAATTTATCATTGGTGTTTAAACCGTATGTTCCTTATAGGGTTGAGAATCATGGAAAGAAAACCATGAGCAAGTTTGAAATATTTATTACTAGAACTCAAGGTGACAGGACAAGCCTGGTAGGGTAATGGCATATACGGCTAGATCTCATACACACAGAAATGTCCTGAACACTCAGGTGAAAATACTTCCAAAATAGAACATTGATAAAAATAGGAGCATTTTGCTTGTCTAGCATAGGCAAAATGACATATATTTGCAATTTTAATCTTTTAACTGGTACACCTGAAGTTAAGGTAGGATTTTCTTTTTTTTTTTTAAAGATTTATTCATGTTATTACAGCCAGATATACACAGAGGAGAGGAGAAAGAGAGGAAGATCTTCTGTCCGATGATTCACTCCCCAAGTGAGCCGCAACAGGCCGGTGCTGCGCCGATCCGATGCCGGGAATCTGGAACCTCTTCCGGGTCTCCCACGCGGGTGCAGAGTCCCAAAGCATTGGGCCATCCTCAACTGCTTTCCCAGGCCACAAGCAGGGAGCTGGATGGGAAGTGGAGCTGCTGGGATTAGAACCAGCACCCATATGGGATCCTGGAGCTTTCAAGGCGAGGACTTTAGCCGCTAGGCCACGCCGCCGGGCCCAGGATTTTCTAGAGTTAATCTCTAGCTCTTGTATGCTCACTGCAGCTAACCAGGCAGAGCAGGACTATGCCTCTCCTTTTGGACTTCAGCATGACTTCCACTTGGTCTAGTGACAGCTACCCATATGAGACCTTCCCCATGCAAATACAGAGATATCATTCCTTGCTTGTTTGTATTTTTCAAATACCAGGTCTTATTTGCTTTAGGTGAAACACTCTTGTTCACTTCTCTTTCTAGATTTCAAAAATTAATAACTGTAGTTTATTTACTCAAATAGTGGTTTTTAATATTTGAAATTATTGTTACATTCCCAGACTGTCTTTGTGTAAAAGTCATGATTCTCCATGAAGTTGTATCATTTTCAGGAGGAGAGAAAGTATCCTGTTTCTGCTTGTAGATTCTGGACATCATGCAGAATGTGTTAACCTTGACAGTATGCACATTGTGGGCTGGTGACTAGTCTATTGTGTAGAAGCTGTCATTGCACTAAATACCAAATCACCCTTACATTCACAAAAATCAAAATGTCTCAGACTATTGACAAATATTCCCTAAAAGGAGGAGACCGCTTCTCTGGTCTCTGCTTGCGTTTAGCTGCATATCACTAAATGTAAGTGCAAGACAGCTTAAGAAAGTTCAGAAACAATATTGTTGTTACACTCAAAAATACATGGGAACAGAAAGCAAAACAAAGCAAATTCCCATTTGCTGCCTCAGGCATGAATGACAGTGCAAATACTTGGTCAGCATCAAACGTTGAAAACTATTCTAAATGAACAATTGTCCAAGTCCCATAGGATCTAGGAGCAGGGTACCTGTTGGGAAAAGGTGAGATCTGTACTGAGATGCTTGTTCCACAGTGGATGGAAGTAAGCAGTGGAATAATTTAGACAGTTTGAGAACCACAGTCATCCTACTGTGAAATCTGCAGAGAGAGGAGCACTTAATCTATCATTTTTTATCTTTCAATCACTGTCTAGGTGTCTACAAACTCACCTTGCTAACAGCCCAGCTTCAGACTTAGCTATCTAAATTGTCCTTCTAACCAGCTTCACTCCTAGAACTTAGAAAGTCTTTGGAAATTTTCATTTGTTCACGTTGGTGTGCTGGTACTTTAAATGAAAATAAATGTCAGATTATACATTAAAGAAAAATAAAAATAGAATTATTAGCATGCTGTCACTAGCATCATTATGAACTCCTTGTGTCCTTTACAAATTAGTCTGTGAAACCCACGATTTCCTGACAGCTGGACTTTGACTACAGCTACTTTAACCTCTCTGCAGGAGCAAGTAGATTTCTGTCACTCTACATTTGTCATTTGATGTCTGACTGTCACATGTGCAGTTATTGAAGTCCACAGGGTAGAACTTCTTTTCTACTGCTCTCAGGTACAGAACATGAAGGGGTAGCTGCAACAGACTGGATCTTAACTAATTTCCAACTCTGATGCCTATTTGTGGGCTGAGAAGTTACCTGAGTAATGTTATTCATTCACATTTACTACCAGGCTTTGGCAAATAATTTTCCTGTAAGAATATCTACCCTATTCTTTTTTTTTAAAGATTTATTTATTTTCATTACAAAGTCAGATTACAGAGAGGAGGAGAGACAGAGAGGAAGATCTTCTGTCTGATGATTCACTCCCCAAGTGCTGCGCTGATCCAGAGCCGGGGACCTCTTCCTGGTCTCCCACTTGGGTGCAGGGTCCCAAAGCTTTGGGCCGTCCTCGACTGCTTTCCCAGGCCACAAGCAGGGAGCTGGATGGGAAGCAGGGCCTCTGGGATTAGAACCGCCACCCATATGGGATCCCGGGGCGTTCAAGGTAAGGACTTTAGCTGCTAGGCCATGATACCGGGCCCTATCTACCCTGTTCTAACAACATATATCCATGAATGTAGCTGTTTGTTTCTCTCTTTTTAAATCAGTTATTCAACAAGTATTTATGGAGCATTGTTTCTGTGTTGCATATAAAGAATACAGAATGCAATGATGGGGATACAAGCTTTGCTTTCAAGTAGCTTATAGTCAAATGAGAGAAAGAACTTAATCAATACATGGCTTAAATTTATTATGCCACAAAAGTGAGAGTATGTAAGGAAATAAACTTAACTAGAGATTCTATAAAGTAGTAAATTTTAAACTGTGTGCGTTTTAGGTAAACAGTTTGTCTTTGACCTAAGGCCATGCTGCAAAAAATCACCTTCTCCACATCTTATAAACAATTGTGATTTTTTTAACAATTCGTATTATACTATCATGTTCACCTGCCATTTTCTTGGCAAGGTGCAGACTGAGTCCCTAGAGTATACTGAGTGTATCTTGCTCATGTTGACATAACTCAGTCTTGAACTGGGTAATATGTAGGCATTGAATAATACTGAAGATGTGAGTAAATGAAATGATTGAATTTGTGATTGGATGAACTGGAGATGTACCAATAAAGGGTATTGGAATATCACTGATATTGGTGAATAAACAGATGGGAGAATGGGAGGTAGGCATTGAGGTACAGAACGTTATTTCACAGCTTGAATGCTTGTATCCTGTATCAGAGTGTCAGCTTGAGACGTTCATTCTCTTCTTCCAATCCACATCCTTGCTAATATTCCTGGCAAGTGTCAGGACTTGAATCTCTGCCACCAATACTGGAAATCCCAACGGAGTGTCTGGTATCTGACTTTGAAAGCCTTGACCAGCCACAGACATTTTGATCATTTGGACAGTGAACCAACACATGCAAAATTTCTCTCTGTGTCTCTCCTTTCCATTTCTGTGATTAGTTTAAAATAAATAACTAGATCTTTTTTTTTTAAAAAAAAAGGATAGAGTATAGTTTGCTGATTATGAACCTTACTATTTAAATTTTTGCTTGCTGATTTTGAAACCTACAGCCTTGCTTGACTACCTATAACATTTCTGTTCTTCAGTTGTGTCCCCTACTCTGAATAATTTTTATGAACTTATATTTTTTCTGGTAAATGAAAAATGGAAAAAGTTGATTTAGTGTTTCTAAGTAAATCTGATAATTATCTCTTAGCTTAGGCCACGCCACAATTATTTTTCACTGACTACTACAATAATCTCTTTTATTTTTTTAAAACCTTTTCTCAAAAATTAGCCTAAAGTATCTTTCAAACTAAAATATTAAATATGTGTATTACTTAAAATAGTTTCTAAATCAGATCCTGAGACCTACCTGCTGAGAACCATAATGGTTTGTGTGGCACACAGGATGAAATTCAAACCCTTCCCCACTTGAGAGCTCCAGAATTGCTGGCTTCTGCTACTTACCTCTTGTCCTTCATGCCCAGCCACACAATTTTTCACTTCCCCACTGTTACTGTCCATATGAGGAACCTGCCCAGAACATACTCAGGAGCTATTGGATACACACTGATTTTCAGATACAGTTTTACCTGTTGTATCATTTTTCCTCTAAGAAAACCTGATGTAGAATCCTACCATACGAAGCAAATGAAAGTGGTGCTATTCTAATTCCCTTGGGAACAAGGCTCCAAGCAATCTCCCCTGGATCATCAGGCTTCCTCTGAAAACAAGCTTCCAAAGTCACGTTTCTTAAGAAATTATTCAAGTCCAGTGGTTCCTATCTGACTTTCATGTTAGCTTTCTCTAGTTCTTTGAAATTGGACCATTTTTGCATTGTACAACACATTTCCTATCCAGTAGAACTCTTCTCAAATACTTTTCCTCCATGACCAGACATTCATCTCTTGAAAAGCTAAAACTTAGATGAAAAGATGAGATAGATACTAAAAGTTAATAAACCTTTGTTGTATATTCCATTTGTTTGTTTTAGTTTTGTCTACCTATGCTTTTGGGGACTTTTCTTAAAAAGTCTTTAGCAATGCCTTTATCTTATAGAGAACATCCTATGTTTTCCTATATTGATAATTCTAGGTGCAGATTTATGTCCTAGATCCATTTCGAGCTGAGTTTTGTTTAAGGTGACAGATGGGGACCTTGTTTCTTATTTGTACATGCTTCTATCCAGTTGTCTCATTAGCATTTGTTGAAAAGACGAAACTTTTTCCTAGATTATTTCTAGCTCTCATTTCAAAGAATAGTTGGCTGAATATATGTGGGCCCAGTTCTGAGGTTTCTATTCTGTTCCATTGATCGTCTTCTCTGTTTCTGTACCAGAACTAGACAGTTTTGATGACTATTCCTGTAGCATGTCTTGAGGTCTGGCGTTGTGATTCCTCCAGCTTTATTTTTATTCTGGATAGCTTTGGCTATTCATGAGCTATCCAGGTGAGTTTTTGTATCATCTTTTCTGAGAAATAAGAAGCTTCTGTATAACAAAGAAAAGTTCAACAAAGAAGCAACCAACAGAATGGACAAAATCTTTTGCACACTACACAACAGAAAGGGAACTAATGTCCAGGATTTACAAAGAGCTTCAGAAACTCAATGACAACAAAACAAACAATCCTTAGAAGAAATGGGTGAAGGAAATGAACAAACATTTTTCAGGACAACAAATTCAGATGTCTAATAGATAGATGAAAAATGCTCAGGTTCTCTAGCTATCAGGGAAATAATGTGGAGAAAAATGGTGGGTAAAGGGGTGGAGGAGTAGAAGAGGAAATCTGTATGCCAATGGAACCTCGTCACAGAAAATTAAAAATAAGTGGGTAAGTAAATAAAGGTTAAATAAAACTTATATAGGATTAAATTTCCCATAGTTCCTCTAAACACAGTTGGAGTGCAGACAAGAAATGTTCACTGGGAGTTAGATACAGAATGGTTTTTACAGAAGTTGGGAATTAAGATAGATTTTAGAAAATGCACAATGCTCAAAGAGAGTGAAAAGGTTAGGAGGAAACCAAGTTACCCTAGTTTATATTGTAAGATGGGCTTGGATTTACTAGACAGTACCTTATAATGGCTTTAGGTGACACCCTATGAAGATACATGCAGTTCTGGGAGTGAATGTCAGGCGTAAGCAACGGAGTTAAAAGAAGGGCAACTGTGTATTACAACAGCTAAGCTATGTTGAATGAATTCTGTTTCAGGCACTATTTTATTATGGATTTCTTATTGTGTTCTTGAATCATTGTTTCTATTTACAGATGAGAATCAGGTTTAAAAATGTTGGACTGAATGTACCAAGTCACGTAGTTTTTGTGGGGTGGGGCAGATAGGATTTGATTTTGGGTCTAAAAAGGGACCAACATTTGTTAGTAAGAAATAAAGAGTATCTGAAACAAAGTTTATTTCTTTGGGCTAAATACAAGACATACACTAAGAGTTCCTACTTAAAAAGTAACTCTGCCTATAAGGTGGTGGCAGCAGAAATGAAAAAGGAAAGGATGTTATCATGAGATATTAACCTTGCTAGGGAATGGAGCAAGTCGAAGTCCATTGATCATTATAAAGTTCAGTGTTACTAGCCCTCTCTACTGATGAAGACCCTGCATGTAATTTTATTAATTTACATTAAGGTGAACATGCTCTCAGGGCAAAATTTGCTGAGACAATTTTTAAACCATCAGACAACTTGTCACTTGAGTATAAGAGAAACAACCAGTCTCAAGAACAGCGCTTGGTAGCCTGCTCAGGGGGAAGTCTATTCTGAAGACCCAATCTTAGGGTACAAGGTTGGCTGTTGCAAGAAGAATTAAACAAATGAATTGATTATCCATCAGGGATATTGCCATTAAGTTTGGGCAGCCTGATGAATTACTGTCTCCACTGAAGGGCTTCTCTCTAAACATCCGTGATTAGATGTTTAGCTGTAGACAGGACATTATGTTCCCCACAGAACTCTACATTCTCCCTCCCCAGCGCCTGCCCCCTCCCACACCCTATTTTCCAAGTTTGAGTAAAGCTGTGTCTGGAAATACTCATGGCATACAGGAAGGTGAGCAGGTGTTGTAGTTAGGCAGACTCAGGCTCTTAACTCCAATGAGCCACATATGATCTTATATCTTCTCTACCAAACAAGGACAGTTGTTACCTTTCCTTGCAGAGTTCTTATGGGAGTCAGATGGAATACAGCTCAAGTGAATGAATGCCTGGCCTGCTGCTATGTAATGAAAGATTACAGATGGTTGGGGGAACTAGGCCAGTTCCATATCCAGACAGAACATTACAGGCTCACCAGCAAATGCAAACCTAGTAGTTATTGTAATATCACATCCTGTCAGGGATGTTATGCAATTTCATGAGCTAGGTTTTCCTTTTTTAAAGTATTGGTCACCTCTCAGTTATTGCTTCTGAAGATTCATGCTGATCATTTTGGTGCTCCAGCATTACTTTCCTAGTTAAGGGCAGGTGCGTAAACTCATTTATTTTAAGTTGGTGTTTGGCCAATTCCCACAGTAACTATTTTCTGACCTTTAATCCTAAGGGCATCTGACCAAAGCTTCATGTGAGCTTCCTTTTTCTACTTCTGCAAAACATCTTCCTTTTTCTGGAAGGCACTCATTAGAAAAGCACTCTTGCATGTATTTCATCTTGATCCCTGGCCACTGGAATTCTCCTATTTACTTTGTCCCTCCCGCCTACTAAGCCCATGACCTGTTGAATAACTTACTTTCCATTTAATCTCCTTATGGCCTACTACACAGAATGGTCTCAGCTTCTACTGAATTGTCTTCCATGGGGACGTTTCATCTTCTGGCCATGTCTCTGAGTGGCTAGCATAAAGATAAAACCCTTGGCAGAACTAGTAAGGTCAAAGGGGAGCTGCCAAGAGGAAACAGATAAGTATAATTTACAATTAGTGTAAGCTGAGTTGATATTTAGGCCTAGGGAGATAAGGGACTAAGACTCGAGTTTGGAAATCCTTGCTTTTTAAAGATAAATCCATTCTTCAGGAGTTCATTCTTTGTATGCTAAGGAACCAAAAGCTGTTGCCAGGCACTGTGACTAGCATCAGGTAAGGTAATTGAGGTCTGGAGTAATAAATAGATGTGCTATGTCTGTATGCATAGATCTTCCTATTTACCCAGGGCATCATTGTTGCCATTTATATCTAGAATGTGAAATGTGAAATGTGATCATTGTATCTAGGAAAAGAGTACAAGTTAGGAGACGTGACATTCTGCTGTCTATTAGCCGAAACTTCCAGAAAAATCACTCTGAGCTGAAATTTTCTCATCTCAAAATGAAGAGTGGTGGGCAAGATTAAATATTTTCAACTGGTCTCTTGTGAAATCCAGTAGTTCTCCAAGGATTCCAGAAATATTTGACTTACGTGATTTCAAAAGGAATAATACCAACAATATGCACTCAAATGGATTATATACCAAGAATTTGCCTCCTAAAGAAAGCCTGGTTGTTCTGGATCCAAGGTTACAATTAAAAATTGCCAGTTTGGACTAAGGTTAAAATTGTAATTGTAGCTCAGTTGTATAACTAAAACATACATATACTGATTAAGAATATATTGTCTTTTTCTGGCTTGCTTCTCATTTTATTTTGTCTGGCCAGTGAGGTTTGTGTTTCCATGAGCAGACCTTAACCTAGAGCACCCACATGAGCTCTGTACATCTAGGAGTTGATGACTCATAGAGCCAAGGTTATTTTCACCCATGGTCATTCTAATGGACAGTTCCATTTGATTTAGCAGCTTATTGAGATAAAGCTTACAATTCACTGATTTAGGTTGTATTCTTTGATATGCTTGCCCTACTTTTACAACCATGCCGGAAGGAAACTGTATACCTCTTAACAGCATTCCCCAAACTCTCTAATCCCCTGTTAGGCTCTAGGAAACCTCTCATTTATTTTCTATCTCTGCGAATTTGTCTTTTCTGGACATTTTACATAAGTGAAATCATACAATACATGGCCCTTTGTGACTGGCTACTTGTACTTAACAATGTTCTTAGGGTTTATCCATGTTATAGGACATCTCAGTAGTACTCTATGTTACAAGTATCATTTCTTTCCCCAAATCATCAGCTGATGAGCATTTATGACTGGTTTTGGACAATGAACATTTATCAAGGTTTTAGGGGGACACATGCTTTTGTTTGTTTTGAGTGTTCCTAGATAGATGAGTAGAATGATGAAGCATATGGGTACTTCTAGGATTAATCATTTAACAAATGGCCAGGCCACTTGACATCCTATCAGCAATGAGTTAAGATTTCAATTTTCCAGCACTTACTATTAGCTGTGTTTTTTATTTAATTTATGCACCATCATTCTGATGTTGTTCTTAACTTTAAAAATAGTTTTATTACAGAAGAGCTTTAAATTAATGAAACAAAAGTTATAAAGTAGTACAGAGTTCACATATGCTTCACATCCAGTATCTCCTATTAAATACTTGTCATGATTGATAAACCACACCTCAATTCCCCTATTATTAATATCTCATACTAGTGTAATATCTTTATGATAGTTAATGTACTGTAATAAGATGTCCATACATATATGTAAACATATATATAGTGTATATAACACACACGTATATACACATACAAATCACACACATATACGCATACAAATATGTTTGTGTGTGTGTGTGCATATATATGTGACTGCAGGTATCTTAGTTCATTCTTTGTTGCATGTGGCAAAATTTCTTTGAAACCGCTCTCCTGTGTTCTCAAAGTTATGTCCTGGTGACTCATGGTGGCATTTCCCGCCACATTTAGAAACCGTGGAGCCCTAGGAGTTAGGTGCTTCTGTGACCAGCCTCTGCTGAACTGTCATAGTGAGCCTTTTGAAGCATCACAGTCTGCTTCCGTCCAATTCTCAACCTGAAATCAGAGATGGGTAAAGTCAAGCAAACAAGGCAAAGGTTAATATGCCAGGTTAATAGAAAGCAGATGGGAGTTGTCAGCCTAAGCAAGACCCCACTGGAGACCTTACCTTCAGAGGCCCAAAACTGCTTGAACTAGAAACCTGACCAGGGAGGGACTCCCTAAGCAACCTCACCTCTCAGCACCTCACCTGAAAGAGTTGTGGAGTTCAGAGAAAAGTGATGTGAGTCCGCAGGGCAGAGAAAGTTCAGTGACCTCTACACCACCTAGGAACTGCAAGTTTCTACCCTAGCAGGTAAAGCAAGTATGCCTGATTTCATGAGTTAATCTTGACAGACCTCCATGTGTCAGGATGTCCTAAGAGCCAAGCGTTTGTGCCATTTGGAGGAACTGAATGCGCACTGTCTAAATCTGAAAGTGAAGGTCCCTTGGGGGTTACAGAGTTGGTGTTGAGCAGCTGGGATGTTGAATAATACAATAGTGCAGACATTGTTATGAAACAATAGTATGTCTGGAAAATGGTAAGCAAGTTATTTGTTTAGATATTCCTGATTCTGTGCAAACTCTGGGACCACAAATGATTGTGGCTCATGTTTTAGGAATGACTTCTCAGCAGCTCATGGGCTGACTCTGAAGTGGGAACGTGGGAATCACTGAAGTTAGAGTATGTGAGATCACAGGCTGGCAAGCAGGCAGGGATGTTTACTGAACAACTGTTGTGTGGTGGGCACCATGCAAGACACTTTACATTCACTTGTTCACGATTTTCAGTGACTTTGCACTTGTATTTTCATTTTTGTTCTAAATATGAAGAAAAGGAGACCCTGGAAAATGAAGGAACTTGTAATCATCCATCAGGTCAGCGAGCCCAGGCTCCTTGGATGTCTGTTTTCTTTTCCTTACATTTTGCCACCTTCTTTGTAAGATTGTCAAATTCTTTGTATCTCATCAAAATGCTTTTTAAAAAGATTTCTTTAGATTACTGCAATAGAAAGGAAAATCCCCCATGAAAGTATTGAAAGTTACCCTCTCAAACAATTCCAGTTATTTATGTATATTACCTTTATGTTAATAATTCATTCTCTTTAATAATCGCTTATATATTCCATTTTTTGATTTAGTGATTGTATTCTCTTCAGTAAAACTAGCTGTATTTTAAATGTTATGTCACTATACCTATATATATAGATATACACACACATATATAAAGTATTCTAATTGCCTGCATATATTGCATTCCATGTATAATTTTAATTGTGAAATAATCAGACCAGTATATCCTCAAACCAGTCCAATTTTAAATATAGTCTCTCTAACTGACTTCTAACAGAAATTAGAATTTGCTGGCCAACATTGAGTTGGAAAATCCCTTCTTTCAAAATTTTCCACAAGTGATCTTTAGAAATGTGTTTTAAATTCCATTCTAGCAAAGTTAACTTAGAATGAACCTTAATGGACTAGAACAAAATAGGTTTTGGATTGATTTTTTCCCATAAAATATGCAAGCCCCTATTTTAAATAGATTTTTCTACAGTATTGCTCTTTGTTTCTATTTTGCAATGAATTTGTCTAACACATTTATTTTCTCAGATTTTAGTTAGATTATAGGATTCCTAAGGCGGGTGAAAAGTATAAACAAAGTCCAGATATCAGGCTGTACTAACACAGCCAGGATTTTGCTTATAGCTATTTTCAAGAATTATGTGCAAGCTTTTCTATGTAACCTGTTTTCAGGCTTGATTCTTCTGAATGTGATCATTTGTGAAGCAATGCAACCATGCACGATTTTTGACAAACCACAACACTTTGTGAATGTTCCCTCCTTATTCTGTCTTCCACGTAAACTTCACACAGAAAACAACATCAATGCAAGGTGTTTCTCTGCATTATTCTCTTTTGCTCTTGTCTTGCTTGTTACAAAGATACATACCGTGCCAAGCACTAAGCTGGTTTCAACAGCTATTTATTTAGATTGTGTGAACTGGAGCTGAACTTGAACCCAATTAATAGCAACTGAACTTGAACAAACTGATATGAAATCATTACAGGCTCTGTTCCCTGGTCCATTATCCCCGAAGAGATCATCTGACAGCACTCCAGGTGCCTTTTCTATGCCAAATCTTGATGCAGTGCCCAATCAGAAAGTGTCGGGGGATTAGAAGTTCGGTTGCATCGGAGTTAGCTCATTACCACGTTTGTGATCGCTTTCACAGAGAGGAGAGGTGGTGATCCCACTGGGCGGGATTGCAGAGAAGGCTTTGTTTTCGACACCATCTGGCACATGGTTGGCACTCATTAACACAGCACAATGTTGATTAAAATAATAATTGTCCACGGCAGCAGTGCTGCTTAGATAGGTCTCCACCTTTGGCCTCCCACCAAAGCGAATGGAAGAAGGACAAAGTCTCAAGAGTTGTATCTGAGTTGGCATCTCTCCTGGTACCATACCTTCTTCAAGTCAGCTACTGCATGTTCACATAGTTATTTGCTTTCAGCACCAGCAGTCTGTTTTAGTTTTGTTTTGCTTTTCTGGACTGGAAGTTCCGTAAAGCCAACCCCATTCGCTGTTCCCTACTACCTTAATAATAGAGACCCAGGTATAGCTAAACTCCCTCTGCTTCATTATGGCCAGAAAACAATTGTTTACCAGAAATTCCACACGACAATCTTTTCTTACCGCTTGCATTAACATCCATGAGGGTTTAGACTTTGCCCTATAAAAGATATTTACATTTACTCAACCATTCAGGTTATTAGTGAAGACTACAGTGCTGTGCCTCTATAAAGCAGGTGTGGAGGTATATCCCCATCTCCAGCACTTTGGTTTGGCCACAGATCTCTCTCTCTGGAAAGCTCAACCATAAGGGAAGGGAACATTTAAAGGCAGCTGCTAGATCCTGTTCTTCCATGTACTAGATCTGAGGCCAGGAACTGACAAACATGCCCCCAGTTTCACTGTCTTTGTGTAGTGGGGATATGAGTCATCCTGTAGGCTGAGAGTCATTGTGAAGATTAAGAAGCACATAAGACCCTTGATATAATACCCAGGGCAGATTCTTGATGCAGGTTAGCTAGGATCACATATGCATTAGCATCATTTTCTATAAGTGCCAAATCTTCATAACTATCATTTTATTCCCGAGTCATAAAGGTTACTAGCTACATTGATGAAGGTCATTTGCTAAGTGACATTTGTCAGCTTATGTTGATTGAATATTTTGATAAAACACTACCAATGTAATTTCTTGTTGTGACGCACCAGAGTTTGAAAAAGCATTTGATATGGATATGTCCCTATGGATATATAGTGAATTCACACCATAGTAGTTAATGAAGCATATCATATGTTTCTAGAGCAGGTTATGCATATCTTACACGACAGATTAGTCATATATTTCAGGCATATGAATCAATGCTATAACCAATGACTATGTAATTTTTCTCTGGTTGTAAAACCATAAACAGCATGCCCTCTGGCAACCTAATGATTTGTGTCCTGTGATGCTGAGTGTAACCAAGGTTTGTTTATTCTGCTTGCTGTTAGGTGTTTGGAAAAGCCTTGAGGAAACTGGCTTTCTGCCGGAGTGTTAAATATCATTCATTCTACCAAGAGAAGATGACAGACATTTTAGATGCCAAAGAAAGATTAAATACATTCGGTTTAACTAGCAACACTGAAAAGGGCTGCATCTTTGTATTGTTGCTGTTTATCTTCTTTGCCGCAGCGGAATACTGAGCTTCCCCAGGCTGTGATTCAGGTATTAATGCTGAGTCGAGGTCGGGCAGGAGAGTGTTCGGTCTGCGACACTTAGATAGCAAAGGCAAACTGCTCACGGCTATTACTCAGGAGTTTCTGTGTGCCAGTGATTGCATGCGTGTGCCTCATAATCAGGGTGATTCACAGCAACTGTTGGATGGCTCTGGTGGCTGTGTTTTCCTTTCAGACTGCTATCATTGCCAAAAGCGTCAGCCTTTTTCCTGCAGACCTGCCTGTATGACCCATGTGTGTTGTCCTTCATTCGTGCTAAATGGCTTGCTGCTAACATCACGGATGATTTACTGTCATGGAGGAGTCATCTCTCACATTGACTCCCGTGAAGGATGAAACGGAACAGAGAGATGTTTTGTTGTTTTTTTCTTAAGTACTACCCTGGGACCATTGACAAATTTGTGCCACAGTGTACTCTCAGGCAGTCAGCTTTGTCAGATCCCCTGTCTTGGTTTAACCATGCACATGCTTGAGAATCAGCAAGGAAATGTTATTGGTTTTTTCTGTTTCCATGGAGCTGGATCACTGATCTGGGTCCTCACTGAGCAAACAGTTAATGAAACCTCAAGTCTCTCTGGGTTTAATGCCAACCTGTTTCTGAGGTCCTGATCTGACTGCTCTTGCGTATCTCTGTCCCAACCTCTGATCCCATCACAATCGCCTCTCCTGTCATATAACTGTGCTGTGGACCTCAGCTCTGTTTCTAAAATCAGCAGCTTGACTCCCTGATTTATCTGGTGTTTTTGTATATCCTGATGCAGATCTACCTGTACCTCTGAATGATTGTTCAACCTACATTTGCCCTGACTTTCTCTGTTCTTACTGTAGTAAGTGTTTCTTCAGGCTATAGTATGTTATGGTCTGGGCACAGGACAGGGAAATGACAGGATCTAGATTCTCATGGAGTTTCTATCATGCCTGTTAGAAATTATCCGTGTAAACATGCACATGAGGTATCTGAGGCTGCCTGTGCAATGAAGAAGAAAAAATAGGATATGGCAATAGAGAATAGCAACAGAGAACTAGTCTAACTGGAGAGGGGAAGGCAAAAGAACATTCTAGACAGAAGGATCAACTAGAACAAGCACTAGCACAATATTGTTGCATTTGGAAAGACTGAAAGCTGTACAGGGTGACTGGAGTGTTCTGAGAAAGGGAGCGAGGAACCATATAAGAAAAAGACAAGTCATGATTAAAGTTTATTTGAAAACATCTAAGTTATAAATAAAAAATTATATATTCTAGATGTACATGATGACCATTTGATATATGTCAAATACATATATTAGTATATGTATATGTTTATATTGGTTGCCACAAATTAATTAGCATATTGCCATTACCCTTAGTTACTACCACTTCTGCTGTCATTTTGTTTATATGATGAGGACGTTTATATCTTTTTCTTATAAGGTTTCAATAAACAAAAAATATCACTTATAGTCATTATGCTGCACAATATCTCATTGTGGCTTTCATTCTCATTTCTATGATGATTAGTGACTTTAACCAGCTTTTTTTTCTTGGACTGATGGATGATTTCTGATTTTGTTTCAGAAAAAAAATATCTATTAATGTACTTTGCCTATTTTTAAATTTCATTCTGTTGAGTTTTGGGAACTAAGTTATGTGAGTTCATTACATGTTCATTACATGTTTTGGAATATTAACCTATCATTAATGTGTGTATGTGTATAATGAAAATATTATTCCCAGTCTACAGGTTCATTTTTTAAAAGATTTATTTATTTATTCATTTAATTGGGAAGTCAGATATACAGAAAGAAGGAGAGACAGAGAGGAAGATTCATCCATTGATTCACTCCATAAGTGGCCACAATGGCTAGAGCTGAACTGATCCAAAGCCAGGAGCAAGGAAATTCTTCTGGGTCTCCCATGAGGGTGCAGGGACCCAAGGCTTTGGACTGTCCTCTTTTGCTTTCCCAGGTCACAAGCAGGGAGCTGGATGGGAAGTGGGTCCTCTGGGATATGAACCAGCACCCATATGGGCTCCCGGCACATGTGCAAGGCAAGGACTTTATCCATTAGGCTATGGTGCCAGGCCCAATGGATTCATTTTCTTAAGCAAATCTTTAATTTTATGTAGTTGAACTTGTTTACTGTTATTTTTATTTTCTTTGTTATTGATGCCACATCCAAATCATCATTGACAAAATCAATGTAAAGTAGTTTTCCTGTGATTTCCTCTGCAATATTTTCAAGTTCATCTATATATTACGTGTTTGATTTGAGTAGAATTTTCATATGCAAAAGACAAGAGCCCAACATCATCCATTTTGCGTGTAGGTATCCAATTTTCTCTGTGCTAACCTATCCTCATTGTGTATTCTTGGTGCCCTTACAGAAAATTACTTGATCTTATATATGTGGGCTTATTACTGGGCTGGTTTTTTTCTTTAAAGATTTTTTAAATTTTTATTGGAAAGACAGATTTACGAAAGAAAGGAGAGATAAAGAGAAAGAGCTTGTATCTGCTGGTGCACTCCGCATGTGGCACAAAGTCCTCAGCAGAGCCAATCCAAAGTCAGGAATTTCCCCCCAGTCTCTCATGTGAGGGTGTGAGGTCCTAAGGCTTTCGTCCATCCTCCACTGCTTTCCCAGGCTACAGGCAGAGAACTGGATCAAAAGTGAAACAGCCGGGACAGGAGCAGCACCCATATGGGATTCCAGAGAGGTGGAGGATGATCCAATTGAGCGGTCATGCTGGCCCATCTGTTTGTGTGTGTGTGTGTGTGTGTGTGTGTGTGTGTGTGTGTGTCTGTTCTTATGCAAATGGAAGAGTATTTTGGTTATTGCAGTTTCATACTAGAATTTAAAAACATGGGTGATGCCGCTAGATTCTTCTGCCTTTTGTAGTTTCCTATATAAATTCTGATTCTTTTCTCTATTTCAATGAAAAAAGTCATAGAAAAAATTGATAGGGTTGCATTGAATTTTTGGATCGTATCTGAGAGAATGGATATTTTAACAATACTGATTTTTCCAAACCACTAACATATCTTTACATTTATTTATATTCATCTTTAATTTCTTTCATGAAAGGTTCGCAATGTTTTTGCTATACAGATCATTTAACATCCTTACATGTACAGAATGGAGAATAAAAATCCTAGTGATCATAATATATACAGAAAAAGCCTGAATTATATAAGGAAAAACTTTTTAAAAATGTATTTATTTTTATTGAAAAATCAGACTTTCTTAGAGAAGGAGAGACAGAAAGAAAGATCTTCTATCTGCTGATTTACTCCCCAAGTGGACTCAATGGCCAGAACTGAGCCGATCCGAAACCAGGAGCTTTTACCAGGTCTTTCACGTGAGAGCAGTGTTCCAAAGATTCGGGCTGTCCTCTGTTGCTTTCCCTGTCTGCAGCAAGGAGCTGGAAGGGAAGTGGAGCAGCGAGATACAAGCTGGCACCATATGGGATCCCAGAGCATACAAGACGAAGACTTCAGCCACTCGGCTACCACAGTTGGTTCCCATGAAAAACTCTTATCACATTAAATATACCAGTGTCCCTCCGCATAATTCCAGTAGGTGGTATTATGACAGATCCACAACTATCATATTGAACAGTAAAAAACTCAAACCCTCCCATTTAAGATAAGAAAGAAGCAAAAGGTGACCAGGGCCTGGTTTGTGGCATGGAAAGTTACAGTCTGCTTGCAGTGTTCAGATTCCAGTGCCCGCTATTCCAGTCTAGCTCCCTGCTGATGTGCCCAGAGAAGCAGTGGATGACGATTGAAGTATTTAAATCCCTACATCCACATGCGAGCTCTGAATGGAGTTCCTTTCAGGCTCTTGACTTTGGCCTGGCCCAACTCTGTATATTCTGGTCATTTGTTGGGAAAGGTAGAGGTGAATCAGTGATGGAAGATCTCTGTATCTCTGTCTCCCTCTGTGTGTGTGTAATGTTTCCTTTCAAATAAATTAATAAGTAGATAGCTAAATAAATAAATATTTTAGGGAAACTATGCCTACTCTGAGTACTTCATTTACATTCAGTATCACAAGTCCTAGCCAGGACCATTAGGCAAGGAAAGCAAGGATTTCAATAGGAAATAGATCAGTATGTCTTTCTTTTTGCATATGATATAATCTCTAACACACAAAAACTCAGCAAGAAATTATTTGAGTTGATAACCAAATTCAGTGAAGTTATAATTCAAAAACTATAAAACCAGTTGTGTTTGTAAGCACTATGAACTTTAAAAAAAGGAATTTAGAAAGTACCTTAACAATAGTATCAGAAGCAATCAACACAGCATTTAGCATAGTAATTAAGAGTCTGCTTGATTTGTGTTTTGTCTTTGCTGTAGACTTTTTTGATTAAGCTTGATCTCTATGGCCGGTGTGCTTACCTTATCTCAGTTCTGTTTTATGTTATTAATATTAGCTTATATATGCATGTGCTTGTGTTAATGTGTATGTTTTCACAAATGTGTGTACTTGTTTTTCTTTTTTCTTGTTGCTGCGCATGGATCATTTCTTTTCAAATGTCAGTGTCTTTCTCTATTGGCCACTATGAGCTACCACAACTCTTCTGCTTTTACTCTAGGAAGCCTTCTTCAATTACAATAGACAGACTCACCCTTCTTGTCTCTACAATGTCCTTGTTCCTGCTGCCTAGTACTGCTTGTGCTGTTGTTACTTGGTTCCAAACGTCTCTTTTGCCTATGAGTTAAAATTCCTTTAATGTAGTTCCTTGTCACAGTCATTTAATTTTGCCCCAGCTTTTAGCTGACTATTTTGAATATAATGAGGAATAGGTAGATGACTAGATAGGCAGGATGGATGGATGGATGGATGGATGGATGGATGGATGGATGGATGGGTGATTTGATGGTTAGATGAATGGAAGGAAAGATGGGAGGAAGAGAGGGAGGTTGGTTATGTAAATCCCCACTTAGATGTCCACTATTCCATAAGGTATTCTTCAAAAGATAAAAATCGCCCTCTAGCACCTGCAGTGCTATGCGCTGACTGCTTGAAATATCTTTGGTGGCATTATCTTATGCCTTGTTTTGTACAAGTCAATCACCCTTGAAAGTCAAGCACTATGTCACAGTAGCATCTGTCTCAACATTTAACTCCTTCCTTAGAACAAAGAAAGTTTCCTGTAAGTAAATCATCAGTGACAAATGGAATTATGTTGTACACTATGGGTATCTTTGCAGTTTAGAATTAAACCGTTAGCTGAAACGTTGTCAGAGGTAGGTCCCCAATACTGATACACAGCCTTGTAAATATTTTATGAAGATGTATTCATTCTAAAATGAAACTGAGGACCCACTGAGATATGGGGAACTTAACATTTCCTCTGCCAATATGTTGATATAAATATTGCTGTTGTTGAGCATGCATGAATAACAGAACTATTCCAGGCGTTTTATCTCTTAAAAACTAATTTAAATTTGAACATTAAAAGACTGTTTGATACCATATGTTTGTTTTCGATAGGAAGTAAAATCTATCCTAAACATAAGAGCCTACAAAGTCTGTGTTCTAAACATAAGGGTTTATGAAATTAGCACATAGGAGAGGAAGCCATGAAAAATTGCCTCAAGGCCACAGATTCCTCCAGTTTGTCTTCCCCTCCGTTCTTTGCTTTTACTGCTCCTTCCCCAGGGGTGGTGTGGGTGGCATGGGTGAGGGTGTCTCCCTGCTCCTTGCTTGAGTGTGTAAGTTGGATTGCAATCAAACATTTGCTGATACCTAGGTAGAGTGTGACCCCTTCCCAGCTATTGTATCATAGAGGGATCCAGCGGATCAGAACTGTGACTATCTGTGCATCCAAAAATAAGCAATTCTTTAACAAAACAAAATATTTCAAATGTTTTTCTGGTATGATTTTGTTATTTATGAAATAGCTTTCATAAAAGACTTATTTATTTGAAAGAGTTATATAGTGTGAAAGAGATTTCATCCACTATTATACCCCCCAAAAGGGCATGATGCCAGAGCTGGGCCCATCCAAAGCCAGGAACCCGGAGGTTCCTCCTGGGAGACCCATGCTGTGGTTGTGTGGGCTAAGCCACAGTTTATATATCCAACATCACATTTGGGTGCGGGTTGGAGTCCTGTCTGCTCCCTGCTAATGTGTCTGAGAAAGCAGCAACGTATGGCCCAGGTCCTTGGGTCCCTGCACCCATGTGGGAGACTTGAATGAAGCTCCTGGTTCCCGGCTTTGCCCTGGCGCAACCCTGACTGTTATGACATCTGGGCAATGAATCAATGACTAAAAGAACTTTCACTCTCTCTTTCCTTCCCTCTACCCATCTCCCTTCCTCCCCCCTTTTCTCTCTTTGTAAGTCTACCTTTCAAATAAATAAATAAAAAATATTTAAAAATTTTTCTAATCAAATGCCTTCTTCCACATATATATTGTTAGCAAATTCTCTATGTTGCCAGATGTGTTTCCGATAAGTTAAAAATTCAATACCATTTGACTGTCTTCTTGAAAATGCATGGAAACACAATCTAGTTTTGTACCTATGGACTTTGATTTTGATACACATTGAATTTGATGCCAGGAGTCAATAATGATCCATGGATCATTGCCTCTCTGTGCTGCTAGGTGAATTAGTCTGCTAGGGTAATGTTCTCCAGCTTGTGTAATGCACCTATTTGATAATAAGACAGCAGTCATGTGAAACACCTGGGTGGTCTTACAGAGTGTTTTCCAGTGGCTTAGATTTCAGTTGTCGATGTGAGTTCACAAAGTCTTGGACAGCTGGGCCAGCTCTACATCAGGGACAAAATGTGACCTCCTCTTACAGGATGCAGAAGGGAAAAGGTGCCCAAGGTTAAAGAAGAGTGCTAAGATCCCAGGACAGCAGCAACCCAAACTGATCTCAAATCGCATTTGCAAATGCTGGATGAGTCTTTGTACTGAATGGGTTTTCACATGGTGCATCTATTATTAGGCATGCTTTCTTGACAGAAAAAATCAAGTTTCTTTGATCCTTGCTTAGTATTTTAAGTTCTGTTAAATAAAAGCTATGCCTTCCATATCCAGAAGAAAGGTTCTAAAGGGCCTTTTATTCCTACACAGAAGCTAGCATTTTGGCACATGGGCACTGGAACCAAATTAACTTTTGAATGTTCCTTAGGGATAATTGTCTCTGTAACCCATTACTTCTTCCAGTCACACCAGGAACTTTCAACAATCCAGTAAAATATAATGATCAAAATTTTCAGTGGAACTGCTAAATCATATAGATTTGTTCCCAGGATCCCTTAAATTGACTTGTGTACATTTTTCATCTATCAAGAAGAAATTGGTGATTTGGAAATGGGGGTTTGATAATTTCAGTAATTGTTTACAACTGCAGCTTGATGGTCTGAAAGCATTTCTCATTTCTTTATTTTCTGGCAGAAATAGTGAAGTGTTTTGTTTGTTTGTTTTGTTTTTGTTTTTTTAGAACCTTTTCTTAATGGGAGCTGAGGCCTAAAATTAAAGTTAAAATTAAGGACCCATAAGCATTAGGCACAGACCAACATCACTGCTAGAGTGAACCAGCCAGATTTGGTTCAAGCTTTAAAAGTCATCCTAAGCCCAGACTCCCTTCAACTGGCATACACTCAAATCTGTGTTGCTGCTTCTGACAGGAAAGTCTGCATCCCATGTAAAAGTGTATGGCTCAGCTCCGGTGCTCCTGATCCAGATTGTACTGTCACTCCCCTAGGAGGCAGCAAAGGATGAATTCGGGTGGAGTTCTGAGATCTTTGTCTTGGTCTGGCCTAGCCCTGACTACTGTAGGCATTCGAGGATTGACTTGGCAGATGGAGGCTCTAAATATTTTAAATAAAAGTGGTAAATAAATAAAACTCATGTAAATTCACTCAATACTTTTTATAAAGGAATTACTAAAGAAACCAACAATTAAGAGCTTTCCATGTATTTTTCTAATCAAGATAGTTACATATCCGTGAGGTACAAATACCTTTCCAATATGTATTTTAATCTGCTACTCAATTATTGAATAAAATTGTATTTTATCTTCCAATACTATCTGAATTATTTGAAGCTGTCCTATTTTAGCATTTTCTAGTAATGTTGTCCATTCCTTAGTCTTCTTAATTTCTCCTTCTCCACTTACTTCGTACCTTTATTCTAGCTGAGCAAATCTAAGTGCTTATGCATTAGTGTCCATCTTTACCCTTTAAAACTTCTTGCCCATCTGTCTCTTATAAATAACTTAGTCATCCTTTTGTACCAATATATAATTTCAAATACCTTCTGCATTTCAAAATTCTGTTTAAAAATCAGCTCTTCCAAAGATTCTTTTCAGGTAAACTCAACAGTTATCATTCTAGCTATTCTGTAGGTTGCCACAAACCTCACGACCATTGTTTAACCTCATAAATAACTAGGGCCCAAAACTATAAACTGAAGAATATGGAAAGATCAAGAGATGATGTAATGCACCCCTTCATAAACCTTACCAATTGACAAGATTAAGTCAATATCACATCTTCTGCTGGAATTGTTTAGCATTGGTGTTGATATCACTTTTATTCTCATTTATCATTAAGCTACAAGGGTGATAACTTATGCTACATTAGTGTGAGTAGTGTTTGTTTTAAAATAAATGTTGATGTTACAGGGGAAAAGAAAGTGTTAAGGAAAGGGAAACAAAGCTGACAGTAGCAATTTATTTACATACTGGGGGCACAAACCCTTACCACAATCCAAAAAATTTCCCTGTCTGTAACGTTCCATATTCCAAACATTTCTGAACCTAGAGGTGGGTCTTTTTGCCCTTCCCTGTGTTTCCTTCCATTTGGCATGCAAATGCTGTGTGTCTGCCCTGCTAGGGATCTCAGTGATTGAGGAAGAAGTCTTACTTGCCATTAAAGGGTTTGCAATGTACTCTTGTCCAGTTTAATGTCCTCCCTGTTACCTTCTCTATCACATGCTTGTTCAAGAACTTGTTTTATCCTGATGTTCAATGTGTGAATTGAGTTGTTTAGTTTTTTAGTTACTTGTTTTCCATAGCAGTTCACAAACTCTCCAGGAATACCCAGAGCACCTCAGATATTGTTAGGAATAGATAAATTAAGCACATACACACACCTCATACACACTCAAATATAAAACCATTTTTACATTAAACAAAGCAGGACATCATATACTCTAAAAAGACAAATAAACTCATGTTTTCATGGTGTGTATGCATTTAGGAGAATTGTCACTTAAGAAAAGAAGCAATACATTAAAAAAAAGAAGCAACACTTTTAAATAAAAAGGAAGTTGCATACAATACATATATGTGCAACTGAATTTTACTTAGCATGAGAAAAATCACAGCCTACAGTTTTAAAAGTTAGTTGTTACACTAGAAGCAACAAAATAAGAAAAAATAATGTTTTATTAATTAAGGGAGCATTAACACTTGAATGCACACTACTTTTCACAAAAGTTTTCCTGCCTATTTTAAATCAGCTCTCCATGTGTAATACCATTGTTTAATAGATTGAATAAATGGATAATTAGATCTATGCTGTAACATGGTTAATCAAGCTTTTGTATTTAAATATATTTAGGTTGTATAAACATGGGACTTCACATATACATACTTGTAATAGTTGAAGCTATGGGTTTATCTTAATAACGTGGGAATTTTATTTCTGTGCTGCATTTTCAAGTACCTTCCAGTTAGGGGAGAACTTCCCATTTGTCAAAGTGTCAGTGAGAACTAAATTATCTGCTTGCAATTCTATACATCTGGTAAGTGAACGAATTTTCCATGGATTTGCTTCTGGCTTTGTACATTTAAGATATTGTTTATCTTTCAGTACCCACATATTTTCCTACAGCAGATGCAGAAAGCATGCGTTCACATCCTTAGCACAGCTCGCTGTGTATCATTGTGTCGAAAAACTGGTGAATTGACACTTTAGGTGATAGGAATATTCCTATATTACTTAAGAACATAGTGTCTGTGACCCATGTAACAATAGTCTACTGTTTCCAAACAAAATGCATTTCAAACATAGGAATATTCCTATCATGGCCTCCATCCGCTTATGATGAATCTGCAAACGAGCCCTCCAGACACATCAAGGTCGTTTACAATGGTTGAGAGCAGCCCTTGGGAAAAAAAAAAGGTTAAAATCAGTTGAAATGTTAGGGGATAGTAATGTAGAGGATAGAGAGTACGACACATATTAGGCAATGGCACACAGTCGTTTTTGGCATTTACCACATGGCAAAGAATGCCATCGGCACAAGGTGTGACTGGAGATGTAGTGTGGGGCACAACACTGATCCTTGAATGTTAGAACATGGAAAAGAGGCCAACATCATGTATAAAACCCCTTCATCCCCTGTACAGTTCAGAAGACCTTATTTAGATTTGTTAATTGAGGTATCTTTATTTGTAGTTATTAACCTTTTCATTCATGTTTTAGAATGTTGTGCCTCTCAAAGACCACATGCTTTTTCTTACTGAACCACCTCTGTAGCTTGTCCTTGCTCTGAACGTAATAGATATGTTGGTTCAGTAAACTGACTCTGTAACATAAGTTAAATAATTTGAAAAATTGGATATCATGTATTTCAACTGGATCAAGTATGAAAAATACAGTAGAAGAAAAAAACACATACACCCACGGGAATACAGTCACGATACACTTCAAGTTGAAAGTACAAACATCTTCAGAGAAATGTACGTTCCAGTGAGTCAGCAAAAGTCTCTTTCACGTAATTGTATGGTAGTGACATTCCAACTACAGCAACGTCCCAAAGACTAGTGAATTCTTTAGTAGATGTGTGCCTGTTCCTATCTGTTGTGTAGTAATGATTTCTTATACTTGCACTTGTCCCATCTGTATTGTGAACAAGGGTGGTTTTTGTGATCACAAATGAAAGAAAAATCACACAAGTGTTAGTCAGCTTGAACTTCTGTGTTCCTTTTACAGCAACACTGGGATTCTCTTCCCTAATACAATGAAATTTAAGAATAAAATATCTGGATTGTGGAAATGTGACGAGCTTCCTCTTGTGTGGTATTGCTTCGTCGTGGTGGACAGCATCACACAGCTGCTGCATTCATCACAGGCCAGGCACCAGCCTGGGTCAGGCACTCCTGCAGCGGAAGGGATCTCTACCCAGTACTTTGCCATAAATTGTGCTGCTATTGATATCACTACCAATTCTTTTATGAGTCTCTAGGTATCAGCAGTGTGGAGTTTGCTAGGCATCAGTTGAAAAGCCTTATCTGGTGCCCATAAAATCTACACAAGGAAAATCTAGTTGTCTCCAAAACAAATGATGTACCACTAGTCTTATTTTATTGAGGTATTGACAGGTGTAATAGGAGTGCTGGCAAGGCACGTAAATCATCTGCCGGAGAGATGCACTCTGGGGGAGGAGTTAGTGTGCCTGGAGGAGAGGGTCAAGCAAACTGCTCAACAAGACCATCTGACTGTGAGCTGGTGTTTGCCTCTTAGATACTCAATATCTGCCACCTTATCCCTTTATTTATGGCTTTCTATCAACATCTTTCTTTCTGCTGATTTCTTTGGAGTAGGAGACCTGATTCATTGAAGAGATTATAATTTCTGTTTAATGTTATGCACTTTCCCACACAAAAAAGGTGACCCCAGTACTGAAAAATGTCAAGTGAATAGAACCAGTAGAAATCAAGTCCAAATGACTTAGGGACTTAATTTCTGTGGGTTTCTATTTCCTGACTGGCTATATAAAACATGGTACTAGCTTTTTGTAGATCTGGAATGAAACTTTGGTGTAGTTCTTCCAAAATGCTCATTTGACTTTTAATGTGCAGGAGTTTCAAGGTAATGTAATGTAAAGGCCACGTTTGAAAGGCAAGTTTCTAAGTCTTCTGTGTGTCCAGTCTCTTGAGGACATTCCAATAGTTTAGTGTCAGACTCATTCAGGAAGAGCTCAAGGTATGTTAAGATAATTAAAAAGTGGTATTTTAGGGTTTGGCTAGTTGCAGAGTCAGTTAAGAAATGTACCATATTTTAGGACATCAACCTACAGTACATGCTGTCTCTCTGTATTGTCTGTTGGTATGTTGGCATAATATATTTTTTCTACATTTTAATCTCTTTGAACTTATTAAAGTTTTAGTTATTTCTGTTTCATTTTCATCCTCAATATGAAATTTTTATAAATTTAGAGATATCTTAATTCAAGATACTTCTCCCTACTTGTGTTTTTCTTACTATCCCAAGTGACAACATTATTGGAAAGAATATTCTTTATTTTTTCAGACCATCCAGTTATTTGGGGGGATTTGATATTAAAGTAGCACAGTGTGGAAATCCCATATAGCAGAAGAACATTTGAGGCACCAAAAGACCAAACTTCATCCTTCTTTGCACATCAACAGGTTGTTGTGCTAATTTCATCCGTTTCTCCACTTTGCTTCCCACCCCATGTTTTTCTGCAGGCACTCCTCATGCCTTAGTTAACATGCAGCATCCAGGATGCCCTTGCTCTTTTTAGGATTTTGGGGGCATGTAAAACTTGGCTGTCTTGTTATTTTGCACATGATACTGGTAATGGGTCTATACTGAAGCGTTCTCATCTTTTTTTCCCTGGTGTTTGTCTACTCACTCATGCTGGAAGTGAATGAGATTCCCAGTATCAACCCCATGTTCATCTTTATGAATGCCAAGTTGAAAATCTAGTGTTTGGTTTCTCATGTATATCAAGGCAGTTTAGATTAAAAATAAATCATTCCTATACTCAGTGGGCTGAAGTCAAAATTTGTGTTTTCTCTGAAATGAAACTTAGTAGTTGCCAGAACTTCCTTACTGCTCTTCCATGGCAAGCTATAAGAAAGATTTTATGTGTCTTTTCTGCATTTTCTCGCTTGTTCTGTATGTGCAGCCAGTCCCTGAATTCTCCTGTTTCTCCTGTTTGCTCCTCCAGTTTCTCTCCCCATTGCTTTCTATGTCTGTAAACATCCTTTTCTCTTCTTGGTGCACACTTCTGTTCTCTTCATGTCTCGGGCCTTCTTGTTCTCACAGAACGCCTCATCAGCACTCTCATGTTTAGACCCAGTCCCCACCCTCACCCAAACTGTCCAGGTGTCACTCACACTAGCACAGAATGACACCAGGTATTGTGGAAAAGCTGGCTTTCTGGTTTTGCTCAGAAAAATCATTAACTATCTTTAAACAAGTGAATCCCTGCTGCCACTCAGTGTACAATTCAGAACATGTGTTGTTGTATGCTCTCATGTGGGACCCATGTTTAAATCTACTATTTATTTTCTTGACTACCTGCATCATCATATGTTATAACAACTTAGGACCTTGGATTCAATCTGTGTAAATGCCTGTCCTTCCAAAACCTTAAAACATAATGGTAAATGGCATCACCTGTCATTTAAGCCAACTTCATTCCAAAAGCATCTCAAAATGTGGATAGAAATCTATTCATGCTAGTGCATGGTGCATGTGTGTTTGTAATTTATAGTGAAGACTCCAAAAAAATTATAATACTGAAACCTACATTTGGTTACCAGGTTCAGTCTTCAACTAATTGTAGCCTCTTTTAAAATTTTGATTCTGAACTTGAAACAGGTGATCTTTTTGTGGGCTACCTTACTGACATTAAATGGAATAATGGGAATATTGGATAAGTAACTCTGCCTTTGAATACCAGTTTCACCATCATTAAAATTATGCTTAAAACTTGCATGATGCACCATTACTCATAGACTCCTGGGAACTGGCTTCATTCCTCCCACCATGAGGCTGTGGCTTAACCAGTGCTAAATGCACTACAACCTGGAAGAAATGATAAATCTAGCTTCTTTTTGAATGTGTGTGTAGTGAATATTTAAGTTTTCCTAATTGAGACATTACCCCTGAGTAAACAGAACAGAGGTCCTGTAAGAATTCAATTTTCCTGGGTAGGCTTGAAGATGTGGTTGCCAGCTGCTGTATCACCAATCAAGGGCTTCTTCTGCTTATGCTCCAAGTAGTTATCTCTTTGGTCTCCATTCAGTTTGCATTTGGTTAAGTAAAATGCAATTTTGATCACAGCTATAGTGTGTGTGGTCATAGGCATGGGCTGTACATTCACCCGCATGTGATTCACCTGGATTATTTTACTTGTTTTTACCTGTATCTGCACTAAAATGATCCTTGCCATCACATATGCTTCTCTAAAAGTTGAGCTGAGAGTAAGCACCAGAAATTCTCATTTGAGGTCATCATTGTCCCTTAAATATGCCTTCATATCTAGTCAAATTTCAAATGTTTCAAACTATGAGGGAAAACATGATTAAATGGGGAGTGTTCAAATTTTTGAAAATGTGTATCAGGAAAAGGAAAACAATTACTCAGGCATCTTAAAAAATTTATACATCAAGGTAAACAGATTTTGATGATTTTTAATCTTTTCAGAGAATAATGTATTGATTTTTAAAAATATTTGAAACATGTAGCTTGTCAAAGAAAACCATTTGTTGGTTCATTCTCCAGATGTTGAGGCCCACACTCAGAGGCTCCAGCTCAACTAGAGAACCCCATGTTGGTGTCAGGGATGCAGTTGTATTTGAGTCATCACCTGCTGCCTCTCAGGATGTGCTGTAGCAGGAACCAGGATCAGTAGCAGAGGATCTGGAACTCATATCTGAGCATTCTGATGTGGGATGCAAGCGCCCAGAGTGGCAGTTTAACTACTGCACCTGACACTTGTCCTGAACGTGTCTATGAGTTCTGTTTGCTCCATGAGTTTTTGAAATATTCTCATATAAGAATTGATGCTTTAAAGTATATAACCTTCTTTGTTGTACTCAGTGACCTTTAAATTGTGCTTTCAGGAATATCATTGCTCCAAGAGATTTCTGAGGGATTATGACTCTACATCTAATAAGTCTTGTCACAATCAGCCAAAACAATATTGTTGGCCAATAAAATTTTTCCCATTTTAGAACTCCCTCCCTCCCCCACCTTTATTTTTAAACTTTCACCTGTTTGTTTAAGATTTATTTATTTTACTTGATAATGGCAGTTACAAAGAAAGAGAGAAAGAGGTCTTCCATACACTGGATCATTCCCCAATTAGCTATCATGGCAAGAGATGCACTTATCCAAAGCTAGGAGCCAGGAGCTTCTTCCAGGATTCCCACATGAGAGAAGAGGTCCAAGGCCTCTTCGCTTCTCCCAGGCCATTAACCGAGTGCTGACTTGGAAGTGGAGCAGCTGAGATTCAAGCCATTACGACCTGACAGCACCACAGGCAGAGGACTAGTGTGCTTTGTCACAGCACCAGCCCCTAAACGTTGACTTCTATCTGCTTTGACACAGAACTGGATTTTAGAGTTTTACTGTTTAAATGTCATTCCATAAAAATTGACTTGAATTTCAGGATTTCAGTTTTGTGAGCAGATAGCACACCTCACAATAAATAATGGTTTTTTTATTGCCTACATTCTAGTGGAAGATAGGCATGTCCTGCTTGAAAGTTAAATTGGAGACAGTGCCGTATCCTGTGTGTTCCTCATTTTATTTCAGCTTCCCATTCATTCTGTGCTGTGCCATACTTACCAAGTTTTAAATGGTGAGAGTGCTTTCCAGAACCACTGTTTGGTTCCAAGGCACGTGGTCCTCTCCACTTTAAGGATACATGGCCATAATGTAGCATCTCGGCTGTACCGTGTTGTACGCTCCTTCATTCCTGTCTGCCTGCTCACTCCTCCCCACTACACACATCCAAGATGTTGCCAGAACTAGATGGAGTAGCATCCCTCTCACTTCAGTTACCTTTCCTTGTGAAATATGATTTCCGCCCTAATGAATACTCAAGATCGTGTTCAGTACTTCTAACTGCTTGTGTGTTGACATACAGTAGAACAGATATTCGTTTTGTCTTTAAGTTGGAACTGCCTGTTTCTGACAGCCATTTTCAAATGGTGTTTGGCAATTGAAAAGAAAAATTCTAGGAGGATTGTTTAAAAATTTCTGAACACTGTATGTTCATTAACTCCAATGTGAGATTATTTACACTTGTTACTAATAATTTGAGACAGTCTAACAATATTTAGAAAGTAACCCCACAAGAGACATTCAGATGTGAAAAAATTTTTTGCTAGCCAGCTGAGAGTAGATTTTTAGACATAGGCTGCCCCCTGAAAGCTTGTTTGGATTTGATGTTACAAATAGTTGATGCTCTGATACAAAACTAAATTGTCATCTTCAGGGAGATGATTGCATTGATTAAACGCATGGGATGGGAAAATTATGTTTCAAATAACTTTTTATCATTATGATACCAGATACTGGCAAGAAACAAGGAAATAAAGATGTATTTTTCTTGACATGCATGTTTAAGGCTGGTGCGTAGGAACTACAGAGGTAAAATATGCATATGACTTCTGGAAGGTGTGCTCATTCCCCCAGAAAAGACAAGTCCTTACACAGGCATATATTCTGCAGATATTCATATGTGTGTATGTGAGCCAGGTAAAAAAATAATGTAGTTAAAATCATCAATCATTAGCATTTCCCCCACTCAGTTAGGTTTTCTTTATTTACTTGAAAGGCAGAAGAGAGGAGAATAAGAAAAGTCTTCCATTCCGTGGTTCACTACCCATATTGCCTCAACAGCCAGGGCCAGGCCAAAGCCAGGAGCCAGGAAGCTGTACCAGAACCCGAGTAGCCAGGACTTGAACTACCACTCTGATCGGGGTGCTGGCCACGTGAAGGACAACGAAACTTTCTGTGCCACAGTTAATCCTCTCCTCCATCAACTGTTGTTTTTTTTAATTTTCATAAAGAATGAGAACTTAGAAGTTTACAATAATTTTCTTTGATTTTGTTTGCTTTCTGCAATTGAAGATTGATATTTGTAGTGTGCTAGCCAGGTTTGCCCCTATGTTTTTTTCTTAGCTTTAAAGCTGATGAGTTATTTCTTAGGATTCTTTCTAACGAATTGTTCGTTTTCTGTTATCGGTGATCCCGGGCTTCATCTCAAATGAGCTTAGTCCTCAGGTCACCCAAAGGAGAGGGAAAAAAAATGGTGTAGGACTGAGATATTATGGTCCTTTCCCTTCTTTTTACTATTGAATTTTTAGAAAGGTCACACACAGAAAACAGTTTTTCAATATATCATCATTGCTATGTCAATTTGCTTAGGAAGTTTTTGAGGTGTGGATGAAGTTGGGGAATGTTGAAGTGATCCATTTATTAATAAAAAGGAAATAATGTGAACTTGGATTTGGTCCATAGTGTCTATTCTATTAGCATGCTTATTTTTCATTATGAAGGAAGGTATTTTTCCAAAATGCAACTTTTATCTGGACAAGGATAAAAAACAACAGTTTGTTGGGACTTGTTTTTTAAGAACAAGAACATTGAAGCATAAATACAAATCAAGTTTATAAATAAAACACAGATGAAAAATGTTGCTTTTAAAAGCAGTGACTTGGGAGAGTTGGGGAATAATTTTCAGGCAATTGATAAATGGAAAATTTCATTTCAACTGTTTTCCACGCTTTTCCCAAAAGCACACAAATAAAACATTAATATTTTTATATAAGAGTGATTTTTACACCAAAAGTAGATTTTTGTTTTTAGAGATTTTTCTCCATAGTGGCCAATTTTGTATGAAACAAGTTATTTTAGTCCTAATTGCAGTCGGAGTGGTTAGGCTGCTGGCTCTACTATGGCTGAATTTCATTTGAATTTTCTCATTGCAAGATATTTTTCAGAATTTAATAACCGAGTCAAATATATAATAGCAGAAATTTTCATTAAATTTAAAAGGAACTGGAATGTGTTTTCAGAAAAACTAACTTATTTTCTTTACATTTTGTCTACGTAGGGAGACTTTGAAGAGAATGAACTAATTCTTTTGTGTCTGTTTAAATAGACATTAATTCTATAACCCCAGCAAATAACATTTCAGAATCTACAGTTAGAAGATTTGGAAAGAACCAAATGGCAGTAATAACCATTCTTCCAGCTTTGCCGTGTAACAAATTAACACCAACTAACCCTTGTTGTTTGTCCACAAGATACTCCATCTCTTTAACACGTATATTTTCTAGATCAGCATTTAGATTCTTCCTTGTCCGTTTTTACATTGCTCAACAGTTTGTAAGGTAAAATTACCTGTTCTGAAGCACGTGGAAAAAGATGTCATTCTATCAATAGATAATGAAAGATAATTAAATGGATTCATTCACAAGTGTCCTTAGAAATGAAATGTTTTTACATAAAAGCATGTTGTAAAACTTTTTAATTAAGGTGCATTGTGCTGGACACTCTCTTTCCCCAGGGTTCTTTTGACCTCTGACCTCTCATTTTGTCCTGCAGGCACTCCACTACTGGTGAGGAGGAGCAGTGACCCAGCACTGGGGCCACCTGCTGATACCCAGCCAAGGGCTTCACACCCTGGTGGCCAGGGTCTGAAACCAGTTGTTGTGGTAGGTATCCTGCTGTTTGCATTTCTGATGAAAGATCAAAGTGCCTACCTCTGTACTAAACAGGGCTTTGCAGTTTTTTGATAAGTAGATAGAAATCTTTTAATAATATGCATACCATTTATTATAATAATAGCTAATATGAGATGTTACTAGTAGTCAGTTACAATGATAGCTTTTGTTTATATAATGCTGGTAATGTGTCAAGCACTGCTTTAAAGGCTTATATTAAATCACATAAATTTCTTCCTCAAGGTAAGTTTACATTATTCTCTCTATTATACTGATGAAGGTATTGAGGCAAAGGGAGGTTCAACTAGTTGTTTAACATCACGTGGCTACGAAGTGACAAAGTTTGGAATTTAGTCCTGGAGATATATCTCCAAAGTCTATCTTTTAACCTGCGCACTATACTGCTTCATTTTCCTCATCCTTGTGCTTGGTAATGACAAAGTATACCATTTACTAATTTTTGGCATGCTAGCGTAATGTTTTTGCCAGGCTTTACCAGTGTGTATGGTATAGTGCAGTTGCAAGCTGCCAACACTATGGGCATGTGGTACCAGCATTGGATTGCTACAAGACCACATCCAAATTGAAGAGCTACAGAATTATTATAACTACTTTACCAATAATAATAGGTTAAATGGAGAATGACTTCCTGAAGAGATGATATACACCTCCTATATAGGACAGAGGAATGTTTCTGTTAGATCTTTCTGGAATCTTTTCATCTATTTAAATGCTTTGAGGGTTAGATTTTAATTAATGACCAAGCAACATTATATTGGGTGAGCTTAGCTAACATAACCATATTTAAACGGCTTTGTAAAGGCAAGTCTCTTTCTTTTTAAGTCTCTTATTTATAAAACAGAAGAGATTTTATTGACATGTAAGTATGCTGCATCAATTAAGCAGTTTCTCCTTCTTTGGAATATTCCTGTTAGGAACCAAGGCCTTTGTGGAATTGAAGTCAGCCTTCCAAATCATTGGATGTTTACTATTATGTTTGTGGCAATATTTTAGCACATGTTTTCTTAGGAAAGCAAGTGTCTTGAAAGTGTTTAACATGTAATATCTTCTTACTCTCCTATTTAAAACTGTATCCTTTTAAGAAAGTTTCTTTACTAGAACATTATTTTAATAAAAATCAGGTGTGTAATGTCCTACTTTAATGATGTATACAAACAAAACCAGTATGTGGTATGATGTGTTTTTTTTATGCATACTGATTGGGATTATATCAACCCTGAAGATTTTGCACTGGGAGAAGATAAGAACTATGTAAATGAGAAAATGAATTACATGAGACAGGACAGTTACGTTCAAGAGCTAACTTCTATGATGTCTCTCTATTCCTAAATAACAGTGTAAGTTGATTAATGTATCACCATCATCTGCATACAGAAAATAGACCATTGCTTATTTCCATGTCTTCTGTCATTTGGGCCCCAGGCTTAGACCCTTTGAAATGACAGCAATATTGCTTTCCTATCTTTTTGAAAGATTTCATTTGATACAATAATATGGAATCTATGACTTCCAAATTAAGGCATGAGGCAGGGAGATATATTATTTAACAAAGATGCATATCCAAACCTAAGAAGAAATGCAAAACCTAAAAACCATATATATCACCCATATACAAACGAACTAACACAGATTGGGTCCTAATATAGTAGCTTAATTAGTGGGACATCTGCTTTTCCCTTTTCTCTCCTCTCCACGTTCTCTGTGCATGCTGAAATGCAGAGCTGAACCTTGGACAGTAGACCGGCCCTTGCCTTGCTGTCAGATAGTGGCACATTTAGTTTCTTCACTCATTGTACACATGTTTCAGAAATGCTGTATTCCTAGATATTCCAAGATTCAAATTTGTATCTTCTCCATCTCTGTGTCTGGTGCCAAGTGAACAAGAGTTATTTATTATATGTCATTTGGACTTAGGACTATAACACATATATATGTTTGGGAAAAGCCCTACTGGAATCAGTGATTAAAATGCTTGTCAACTAATTAATATTTAATCTCACCTAACCATTTTCTATGTTCCCCAGAATGAATGTACTAGGTAAATAACAACCTGTTCTAGGATCTATTTCCGCCTAGGCAAGAGGTACATAGTTTAATTGCCCTACTGTATAATCGACAAGCAAAGTTTTTAAGTAAGACATGTTTAAAATTTTTTAAAAGATTTATTTATTTATTTTCATTGAAAAGTCAGATATGCAAAGAAAAGGAGAGACAGAGAGGAAGCTCTTCTATCTGTTATTCACTCCCCAACAGCCAGAACAACGCTGATCCAAAGCCAGGAGCTAGGAGCCTCCTCTGGCTCACCCATGCAGGTGCAGGGTCTCAAAGCTTTGGGTAGTTCTCAACTGTTTTGTCAGGCCACAAGCGGGGAGCTGGATAGGTTTGGGACTACCAGGATTAGAACCAGCACCCATATGGGATCCTGGCATGTACAAGGTGACAGCTTTAGCTGCTTGGCTACTGTGGTGGGCCCAAGTAAGAAAATTTGATGTGTCTAGCATTTTCTAAACGAAAGGTAGACGTGTGTGTGTGTGTGTGTGTGTGTGTGTGCATGCGCATTGTAACTTCTTTCATTTATTTCTTCATACTTGTGGACTTATTTAGATCTATGCGGTCAAATATGATAGCTGCTAGTTACATGTGGCTATTAAACATTTGAAGTGTATCTTATAAAAACTGGAATGCATTTAAGTGTGAAATACACATTGAATCTTGAAGCCTGAATCACGAAACAAATTAGTGTATAAAAGTTCTCATTACTAGCTGCTATACTATGTTGAAATATCTAGTTTGATGAAATGTATGACAATTATTTTTCAACTCTTTTTTAACTACCCCCTCCCTTCCTTTTACATGACTATTGGGAATTTAAAAGTATGTCAGTGTTTCTCAGTTTTTTTATTGGGCAGGGCAGCTCTAGACAGAAGTAAATTGGGTGTAGCATTAGTAAAATGGTTTGAGACCCTCAGGGACGTTATTTGAACTCTACATCATCTCTTGGCTGACAGTGTGATTGGGTTTGCCTGGGGCAATCCTGGTTCATGCCACTGTTCTGGCATAATTATGAATCATGTCCCCACTAACTCTCAATGATGCCCAGGGATTGATGATCAATTATGTGGTACCCTATGGTATTAGAGTCAATTTTGTTGTTTGCTTAAAGATAAGAGGTCCTGTCTTTCAAGAAATCTATGGGAATTTAAGCACCACAGTACTCATAGTGGAACAGGTCGCAGGAAGTTTGTGTGACAAGGATCTGAGGCTAACGGCAGGAACTCAGAATTGAGCTTCTTTTGCTTCTCCCAGATTCCTGAATTGTACTTGTTAATTTTGTCCACAACTTTAGCTATACCATGCTTGGTTTGATAAGATGCATACAGACAGTGTATGATAATATTGCCATGCAGCAACCAACATGAAAAATTATTGCTTAATAAAACATGTTCAGTTTCATTTCACTCCAATATCCAAGGGGAAAGACAATCAAAATTTCCATCTCTTAGAAAGAGAGTTTTCACATGTAAGCAATTCACAGATGGCAGGACCCCAAGTGGGTTATGTTCAATCATTCCCAAGAAATGAAATTTGCTTATAACACACAGCATAAGAATCTGAATATGCAATACATTTGATTACATCAAAATATTGCCTTTGAAACTACAATTGATGACTTATTTTTAGTTGCATTACAATGAACTTGGCATAGAGGGAAGAATTTTCAATGGTGCCCAGAGGTAAGTGTTTTTTCAAAAATTCTCAAAGTTTCACTTGTTTTACATCTGATTGCATTACTATAAATGGGTTGCCTAAGAAGTATACTCTCAGATATTTTGGAGTTACAAAACTAGCTTAAATTAGAGAAATCTGATTTCTCCACAAATTTCAAGTTCTCTATTTATTGAGAATCAAAAATCTCACTATTTGCTACTTAGAGTACCACTGGATAAATAACACAGAAATTTCTTTTTCTGTTTCTTATAAATGTACTTAGTTGCCAGAATAGCAGAATGATTAAGAATCAAATGGTAACAGCTATTCATCTTTCAAGACAATAATAACTCCAGTTTTAGTGAGTGTTTTTGAATTAAAGAAAAGGGAATCCTGGGGACAGGATATTTCAATGGCAGTCTACTCATAGAAACTCTTACCTTCCTTTCCTTTATTGTAACCTGGTGTTCTTGGCTTGAGGGCATGCCATAAAACTAGGTCCTTGAAATTGATGTTCCTGAATTTGTGGATGGAACAAATCCCTAAACCAGATGTGATTTTTTCTTAATATCCGGTTAACTACTATGGTTGTTTTATGTTTTAATTATTGTTTACAGTTTTCAATTTAACCTCAAAGGCAAATTGATCCTCTAGGCTGAGTAAATTAAAAAGTGGATTCCTGAACTTTTTAATACGGTGGTTCTTCTTGGATAGTGAAACACAGTGTTTGTTTTCAACTTATTGTTTTTCCTACATAACCAAAATAATTAAAACAGTGGTCTTCCATGTTTATTCTTTTGTTTAAAAAAAACTAGCTGGCAAAAACTGAAGTTGTTTATCTGGAAGTTAATGAATTGACTTTGGTGTCTGTTAGTGGTCCAAAGGTTTATGTTGTGGCATGGTAGGTATGCATGTGTGTTGCATAAAGGAGACACTATCACTCTTCAGATTTGAAGATCAAGAACCACTGTTTTAGAGTTACCCACCAATTTCTGGACTTTGAATAGTGGTAAAGATTAAGAAGTAGAGAATTTTTGTTGGAGTTAGGTACAAGTGGTTAAACTGCTACTTATGATGCTAACATCCCATTTAATAGTGCTAGTTTGAGTCCCAATTGCTTTCCTTCTGAGTTCCCTATAAATGTATAAGGAAAACTAGTAGAAGATGACCCAAGTACTTTAGCCCCTACAGCTTACATGAGACACCAGGCTGGATTTCCTAGCTTTTGCCTTTGACCTGGTCTCAACCTGAATGTTAGGGATTGTATGAGAGCATTTGTAGATAAGAGATCTCTGTCTCCCTCTCTGTCACTGTGCTTTTCAAATAAGGACATCTTTTTTTTTTTACATAGAGAATTATCATTTTCTTTTTTTCAAGTATGTATTAAGTTGGGCCCAGTGCTGCAGCCTAAGTGCATAAAGTCCTCAACCTAGCTCACGCTGTGACCCCAAATGGGCTCCAGTTCATATCCCAGCTGTTCCACTTCCATCCGGATCTCTGCCTGTGGCCTGAGAAAGCAGCAGAGGATGGCCCACAGCCTTGAGACCCTGCACCCACTTGGGAGACCTGGAAGAAGTTCCTCACTCTTAGCTTCAGATCAGCTTAGCCCTGGCCATGGTGGCCACTTGGGGAGTGAACAAGTGGATGGAAGATGCTTCTCTCTATATCTCCATTCTGTAAATCTGATTTTCCTGAATAAATACATAAGTATTTAATAAAAATATATTAAGTAAGATTATTTCAACACATGTTGTCACTTTTTCTATTTAACATGTTACATAAATCCAAGATATTAAGATGAATGGAAGTGTTTTGTAATTCTTCATTGACTTGCACAAATGTAACTGCTTAGGCAAAAATAAGTACAATAGTTAGCAACCTGAATTCAGAAGGTTAAAGGATACAGAGAATTATACGAAGACATTCCAATTGGGAAATAGTTCCAGTTTTTCCAGCATTTTCTACTGGCACTAACGTGAAAATACAATGTTGCATGAAGGCTTTGTTATTTTATTACACAGTAGCATGTAGTTACTGTAAGAGGAAATATTTCCAGCAAATAGAATTCTTGGTTTCTCATTCATAGCACAATGGAGTGCTAATTTGAGACTTTTTCCCTCCTGTGGCTATACCTTTCCTGTAGAGTACGTAGATTGAAATTACAGTCAGTGTTACTGCCAGATTAAACTTTCTCTGATCCATGAAGGGAATCATTGAGTTGGTACTGAGAAATTTTAAGAAGCTTGGCTTTCAGGATTAAAGTCATCAAATTGCTTCAGAGATGTCAGGACTTTGGGTTGCGGGTTGTCAGCTCTAAAAATCTATAGTAAAAAGTAGCCAGCATTCTAAAAGACCAGGTTCTATTTTCTGTCACATAGATACACAAAACAATAGTTGTGGAAACACGGGGATAGAATAATTGTTGTAAAGACCTATGTATATTGAAAGAAAGGCTTTAGCCACAGTCTGCCATCAAGAAGAGCTGCGTGCTTAAGAGTAAAAGTGAGAGAGAAATAACATGCAATATTTAATTGCATTATTTAGAGACACTGATGCCTACAAAAGCCCTTTTTTTCTTTTTTTCCCCTCCCCACACAGTGATTTAATAATAGTCCTGGTGTTTGTAACTCCAGCTGTTCACGCTGTGTGCTGATAAGAACAGAGCTTGGAGACATATTGCAACAATAGTTTTCATACGGCTTTGTTTTTAAGAGATAAAGCTGCCATCCAATATTTCATGGGGCCAAATGTTTACTTCACTTGGCAGTAACTAACTGCTTAATTTCAGAAACAGTTGTGCCTGTTAAGATTCAAGTTCAGGTAGGGAAAATCCAGAAGTCCCATTTTTTTGTTTGTTTGTTTTTCCAGCTTTTTTTTTTTCTTTTTGCCTTTTCTTGGAAGATATTTATGAAGCTAATCTGGATTGTCTGAATGGCTGCACTGTGAATAATCCCACTGAGGAGTGGGATTGCTCTTCAGGGATGTCTTCCCCATACTCTTCTGGGATCTAGTCCCAAACTGACAGTCTAAAAGAAGGATCATTATTCATAGGTCATTTTAGAAATTTAAAAACTAACCATGACATGTCTCCTGTTGCTGCTTAGACTTTGTCTGTGCGTCACAAAAATGGGATGCATTTTGCCTTCATGTCAAAATAAATCCTTAGATGTCCAGATCCTCTGCTGTGTGCTATCTGGAAAGCCCAGGCCATGGTCCCTGTCATCAGGAAACTTATGACCCAGTGAAGGAGTGCAGAACTAAGCAGTAAAACAGCCCAGGAGCCTCAAGCACTCTTTTTATGCCTCAGGGGGAGTGTTCTTTCCCTTCCCTCTGCCCTGTGGCACCCCCTGCCTCCTATACCATGAACGGAATGGCCAGGAGCAGAGTTTCCATTAGCTATCATTTCCCTGAAAGTGAATTGATTGTATATACATGTGTATTTTCAAAACGTATGAGCTCATCAGACGCATGGGGCAGTGTGTTCATTTTTCTACTGAAGAACTTAGGTGGAGTGATTGGCATACAGATCAGAAACATGTGACTCAATAATTAACACTTTTTAGTCCCAAGATTGGAATGTTTAGCCAATTTTAACAATTAAAGAAAGAATGTGCATTTCATAGTTGTATGTTTGTGTTTCAGAACTTTATACCCCAAAATGCACTTTTCATCCCATTTGCAATAACCTTTTCGAAATATTCTCATTTATAAATTAGATTATGACATCTCCTGTTTAATATAGTTTTTAACTTTTTTTACTTTCTAAGTCATTTCAATATAGAATTTTCTGCTGCAGGACAGTGTGTTACCTATTTCTTCAAGTTGTCAAGAAAAGAAAAATGTTTAAGTGTAATTTCCTTATGAAAATGTGAAATTAAAATGTGAGTTGGTGGTTGAGATCAGCAGTTTGAATTGTGAGACCCACGTCATCTTTTTAAAAGTCTAGCAAAGTAATTAGTTATTTTAAAAAGAGCAAAATTTTAGTTTAAAAAGCTAAGCTTGATAATTCTACATAGGAAGCTTTGGGAAGCCTAATTTTATATGTGACCCTGACATATGATCCCAGAATAGAAATTAATATGCTTGCAGCAAAGTCAATCATCTGGGTTTACTACTTTATCAATAAAATGTTAGTTCAATAATTATAAAGTTTATAAAATGTTGGTGTTAACAGTACTGTAATTTTCTAAAAACTAGGTTCAAAGAATTTGGGCAACTCTTGATTAGACTCTAAATTTCTTTTAAAAAATTTAATACCCACTTATGACTATAGATACCCTTTTTAAAATTTTCCAATTATTCCATCTCCTTTAAGGCATGTTTCTGACTTCAGTTTTTCAGAAGAAAATAAAAATGTTCCTGATAGGCAAGTAGGGACATTTACAAGGTGTTTCTTGCAAAATATTGACAAGTATCCCAATCCCACTCTAACAGGATGGGCAGAAGTAATTAGACAGTGTTGTTGAAATTTTATAAAAAGCAATGTTTAGAGTAGTTTTACTTCGATGATGACAATCATCTGTCCGAATCACATAAATTACTCTGTGACCCTGAGAAAACTTTTACATTCTGGAGGATCTACTCAGAAAATTTCCATGCGTCACAAGGAATAATAAAGGAAGAGCCTTTGAGAACTCCAGTTGTTCTTGGCAACTTGCGTATCCAAAGTAGAGACTTGAGCTTTCCAGATGAGTTATTGTCTTCTTGATATCAGTTCTAACTTTTATTTAATCTCAATATATGTGTTTGTGAAATGAGGTTTATTTCCATTCTCAACAGCAGTCATCTGCTCTGATTAGACAAGTGAGTAGCAGCAACATTTTCTGAAATGTACACCCAAGTGTGCAGCAGCAGAAGGGGTACTTACACAGGAACATGCACACTCCATGTCTGACTACATATGGTCATATGACTGAACAGTGGAGGTCCAGGGTAGGCATCATGTCTTTTCTAGGTCTGATTTTCTGTGTTGTAGATCTTCAGTGAAAATCAATACATGGAGGAAGATGATTAGTTAGAGTTCACCTTACAAAGATATAAGGCAGTCAGTATTGATAGAAAAAGGAAAGATTTGTTTTTGTTTTTGTTTTGTTTTGTGTTTTGCTTTAGCAGGAGGTGACATAGAAAACTCCTGGTGGATTTTTTTTTTAATTTTCTTTCCCTCCCAACATAAACTCTGATGCAGTAAAAGTTTCCTTTGGCTTCTGCTTTCAATATTGCCATAGGATAACATTGTGCAGACATTTGAAAGACTTTTCTTTCCCAGAGGGGTGCCCCTTTGCTAATAGCTGTGCTATAAAATAGAATTCTGATTTAGATGAATCACATTTTGAAAGTAGCTACTGCGTGTGTTTTACACTTGTGGAAACATACAGTGTGCTCATCGGCAGCATGTGAGCTTGTCACCATGCAGCTTTTGATGTCTGATTAGATGATTGTATGGACATCTGGAGTGAGTTAGTTTTCAAGGAAGTGGTGTGAGGCGCTGGAGAATCCAAAGCCGTCTGCCAGCCTTGAACCCGTTTAAAAAAAATTGCTACTTCTAGCAAATGTTTCTTAACTTGAAGCTGGCTGAAGATTTTGGTTTCCATATGGTGTTTTAACCTTTCTTCTGGCTAGAAATTTTTATGTTTTAGGAAAAGAATGGGTGACTGGAATTTGCTGCAAAAACTGTAAGGATAAATTCCCTTTAAAAGAAATAGTAGATACTTAAAATATTCAAAGTAAGAAATGATTGACTTGCACGAAGATTGTTGTATTTTTATTTTCCCTTTCAGCCTTGATTTCAATCATTGCAACAACCACCCAGGCCCTATTTATTTTGATTTTTAAAATAAAGTAAATTTTATGTTCAGGTATATTTATATGAAGATACAAATACAAATATGCAATAGATTGATAAGTTTCAGTGTGATAACACATGTTTAAGATACCAACCGCAGATTTGTCTGATCAAATGCTTATTTGAATGTCCTCATAAAATATAAACATTGCTATATGTAACACTATATAGCATCTGCAGTAATATTCCCTGCCATATGATGATTCCTTGTTTCATCAGTAAAAGCTGTCATATATTTACAAAACTTGACCATATCTGTATATCTATATGTCTATATCTATATCATATCTATATCTATAGCAAACAAATGACCATTCCTCAGGCTTCCAAGGAATCTTTTAAATTTCTTGGTAAGTTTACCTTTTTTTATTTAAACCTTTTTGTTGTAGTAAAACACTTGTTACAGAAACCAGCTTGCTCATTCCTTATGGTGCAGTACAGTTGTATAAGTAAGTGTACACACTCTTGTGTTCCCATCACCACAATCTCTACAAGTCTTTTTGTAAAACTGAAGCCTCAAACTCATTTGACAGTATCTTTCTAGCCCTTCTTTCCCTCAACCCTGGGCATCCAACACCCTGCTTTATCTTTCTATGATTTTAGTCATACATCCATATAAGTAGAATCATGGAGTATTTCTCCTCTTGTCACTGGTGCATTTTACTTAGCATAATGTCTCCAAGTTTCAGTGCTGTTGCCTCAGAACTTGCCAAAATATCTTTCATTTCAGGGATGGATATCATTCCTGTGGTTTGTGTGTACACCAGATTTTGATGTCATTCATCCATTGACAGGTACATGGTCCCCTTCTGCATTGTATGTGTTAATACTGCAGTGGGCCTGAGAACAGAGAAGTCTCCTTGAAAGCTTGATCTCAGTTCTTCTGAATGTATGCCCAGAAGTTGCACTGCTGGATCAGATGGTTATTCTAGATTTCATTGTTATGGAAATCACAGATTCTTTCCTGCCAGAGATGGACCACGTTACATACCACCAACAAAACACACACATTTGATTTCTCCTCCATCTCATGAGCACTATTTTTTTAAAAATGATTTTTATTAATTTGAAAGTCGGGAAGAATGATCTGTACCCTGATGAATGTCCATTATTTCTAACTCTTGGCTTACCCCCCGAAAAGCTCCCAAATAGAGCTGAGCCAGCCCAAGTCCAGGAGCCCAAAACTCTATCTTGCTCTCCAGTGTGGGTGGAAAATACCCAATTGCTTGACCTTACCAAGGGTAGCCATAGAGGTGGAATTGGAAACAAGTGAACAGAAGGCTAAAATTGGAAAGGAAGCTGGAATTGGAACCTAAGCACACCAAAATAAGACACAGGTGCTGCAAGGAGCTTCTGAACTGCCCAATCTACTATTTTGACCTTTTCTTCTTCTTTTTTTAATTGTAGTTGAGGTTTTATTTCCTGCTGATTCTGATTTGTGTCACTCTAAGGGTTGGTGATACTGAGCATCAGTTTGAGGGCTTTTTGTCTTTAAATTATATATTTTGGAGAAATGTCTATTTGAGTTCTTTGCTAATTGTATTTGGGTTTATTTTTTCAATTAGACTTGCAGATTATATCATATAATATACAATATGCATATTATATATTATACATGTTATAAAATATATAATATACATGTTATATAATATATAATATACAATATACACATTATATATTATATAACATATATATTACACCTTTATCAGATAAATATGTGAATATTATTTTCCTTCCTGTAGTTTTGCACTCAACTTTGCTCTTTAATGCACAATTTCAGAAAATATTAAGTCCAACTTTTCTCTGTATTCCTTTCTTATCCATGCTTTTTGTGTCATATCCACATCTTTGCCAAACCAACTTTTCATAGTGTTTACTCTGACATTTAGGTTTTTGATTCAATTGAAGTTATTTGTATATGATGTTAAAGATCCATGTTAACATCTTGTTTTCCTAGCGGTGTCTTGTAAAAAGACCATTCCGCTTCTTGCTGAGCCCTGTTGCAAAGCATGTGACCATGTGAATGAAGGCTTACTTCTGAGTTCCTGATAGAGTGCTTACCATCCTAGTGCAGCCCATATACCTAGCTTCATTGTAGCCAGAGCTCACCAGGCAGAACCATGTGTGCTCCTCACTATTTTTCATACATGCTAAAAAGGTTTCTGGAGGTGCTATTTCTTTCATCAGACATGGAACAATTATTTTCACTCTGTACCCTAATGAATGTCCATTATGCTTTAAAATTCAGTGCAGTGTTTACTGATATTTGCCCATCTTCTTTATGTTTCAGGCAGTATTTACCACTTCCCACCTAAAGTACACTGCAATATCTCTCCCATAATTCTTCCTTACATTATGATTTTCTACATTATATATCTCTCTTACTAGACTCAGAGCTTTTAAAAAGTAATTATTTTATTTATTGGAAAGGCAGAAAGAGAGAGAGAGAGAGCGAGTGGAGGAAGAAGGGAAAGTGAGAAGGATGTTCAACAGATCCATTCCACAAGTGCCTACAGGACCAGCCTCCCATATGGGCTCCAGTATGATACCTGTCTGCCCTGCTTCTAATATAGCTCCCTTGCAAAGGAGCCTAGGATAGTGAAGGATGGCCCAAGTGTTTGGGCTCCTGCACCCACATGGGAGACTTAAAATTAAGGTGATAATACCTTGGATGTAGTGAAGAAATGGGCTTTTCCACGTTTGTATTGGATGTGAACACCTCATTATATACAGATACTCCTTGACTTACCCTGTTATCATATCCAGATAAAAGCATTGTTAGTTTAAGACATCATAAATTAAAAAGCTTTTAAGATGCCTAACTTACCAAATCTCAGAATTCAGCTGACTCTTCTTTAAACCTGTTCAGAAGACATAATTTAGCCTCCAGTTAGACAAAATCATATAAGCCTTGTTTTGTAACCAAAAAGTCAAGCAACTTCTATGGATTTTTGAAACCTTGCATCAGAATCAATTGCCAGCAGCACAGTGCCTGTATGGAACCCCAGTCGTTTTCCTGCGGCGGCCCAGCATCCTGTGATATATCATCCTGCCTTTGGCAGCACAGGCAAAGCACAGAATTCACTGTATGCTTTCTACCCAATGCATGGTGTTTTCACACCATCGTGAAATCTAAAGTTCTTTTTTAAAAAAGATTTATTTTGAAAAATTATTGTAATGTCAGATATACAGAGAAGAGGAGAGTCAGAGGAAGATCTTCTGTCCATTGATTCACTCTCCAAGTGGCCCCACAGCCAGAGCTGTGCTGATCCGAAGCTAGGAGCCCAGAGCCTCTTCCGGGTCTGCCACGTTGGTGCAGGTTCCCAAGGCCTTGGGCCATCCTCAGCTGCTTTCCCAGGCCATAATCAGAAGCTTGATGGGAAGGGCGACCACCAGGATTAGAACCGTTGCCCATATGGGATCCTGGTACATGCAAGGCAAGGACTTCAACTGCTAGGCTACTGTGGCGGGTCCAAAATCTAAAATTCTTAAGGTGAGCTCTTGTACACCAATATATTCTATCATATATCATTTGTTTCAATAAAAAAAAAAAACTGTGAGTTCATCTTCTTTGTCTCTTTTTCCAGGTAAAGCAGCTCTGGCTCAAACAAGTTAATGAATTTGCTTCACCTCACATAGCTGATAAATATTGTCAAGATTTGAAGTCAAATCTGTGTTAGCCTGAAGTGTCATCCTAGCTCTGAACTGGAACGCTAGCTTTGGAAGTAGCGTTTGTGCATGGGACGCTGCTGCTGCTCACTTGTTCGGTTGAAACTGCCTTCAAAGCCAGCTGATGGGCTCCACCTCCTAAAAAATAAATAACCTCATCCTTTTATTAGTAACAATTTATTTTTCTACTGAAAATGATGTTATATCTGAGGCCAAGGTTTATATTACAGAATAGTCTCAAATGATTTGACTATTTACACAATTCATTTGCCCCTGTGAAAGAGAAAGATTAGCTACTACAAAAGAATTTAATATAGACATTAAAAACCTTGAGGGAAGAAGAAGTTCAAATCTATTTAAAGCAGCAGTTTTATAATCATTATTTGCATATCTAATCATCCACTGGTCAAAGCAACTTGATATAATTTCTGATTCCTCTACTGGTGTCTTTAGTTTAGGCGCAAGTATAATTTTGTACAATGTCAGGTAGAAGGAAAATGTCTTCTGTCTTGATCACAGTGGAATTGCAAGATTAATGTCTTATCTTAAGTACAGCATTTAGCAGGTTGTGGGTGCTTAATACACTTTAATAAGAATAAACATAATGAATGTTGAGTATTATAGGCGTTTTATAATTACTTGTTTTACTTGTTTTCTAATGTGTGTTAAATAGAATTAAAGAGAAAGGAAATAAAGCCATATCCTTTATTTTTGGCTTCTAAGATGGCTGCATCATTATGGCCAAATATGAAAGATCATGCTTACTTTGACTTTGGGAGTTAGAACAGAATCTGTTGAGGAAGCACGTGTCTGTGAGTGGGAAGCCACAGGGACCTTGGTGACTGGAGCCTGACTCTTGATGGTGTGTGATGTTATCATGGTTTGTCTCCATAATGTTACATTTGAGTTCAACTGCAACAGATCAAGTAGTTACTGGAAGCTGGACACAAGCTCAGAAAAACTGGTAAGAAGCAGATCTGCTTAGAAGGTCTATAGAAGATATAGTTATAAAAGGGGAAATAGTCTTACCAATAACCTAGGAAATTCAACATGGCAATTTATTCTTTGAACTCAAATTCTCATCATTACTTACAGTGGACTTGCTAGTTTGCTTAAAAATGTGGGCTATAGACAGGAACCCTGGTTCCTATCTAGGTCTACTATTGATGATCTGAAAATTTTTTGTAACATATTTCCCTTCTTTAGTCTTGTTTTTCTCTTCTGTTATATAATAATAGTAATAATAATAATAATAATAGTAATAATATTTATCTCAGAGTAGTCTTGTAAAGAAAATGCATACTCTTCCATAAAAATTCTTAAAATTCATGAGAAGCACTAGATGACTGAATTAAATAAACACACGCTTTGGATTTGCACCATGCATGAAAAGACAGAATGTGAAATAGGGAACTATAGAGGAAAGTTTGAAAGTAGTTTTTAAAATGCATTTCTACTTATTTATTTGAGTCAGGGAGATAGAGGGAGACCCCCATCCTGCTGTTTGATTGTTCAAATTCCTACAAAGATGGAGTGATGGGCAAGTCGAAATCAGGTGCCAGGAACCCCATCTGCATCTTCTGCACAGTAGAAGGTACACGGGGACTTGAGCAGCTGCTTTCTGCCTCACAGTGTGCACCTGCCTTACGCTAGAATGGAGAATGAGCCGGGATCTGAACCTAGGAAGGCGCTATGGGACGTGAATGTTCCAAACAGCTTTTTAACTCCTGTTCCAAACCCCACCCCAGAAAAAGCCATAGTCAATATGGAAACAAATCATTAGGTGTCAGTCACAAGTCACACGGGAAACACAGATTTGCAGGCTCAGGTCACATTTTTGTTTATGACTCATGCTGCTTTGCTGTGCTCACAAAGCCGGTTATTCCCTGGCCAGTTCTCCCTGTCAGTCTCGCAACCTTCAGTGAGCATGGTTCGCATTTGTGTCGCGTACAGCAGGAAGACTCATCATTGACATTTCTGTATGTGTTTCTCTGCCACAATGTCCTCTAGAGTAGAAACACACTGAGAGTGAACAGTGTTCTTTTAACTTTGATGTCCAGTTTGAAGTGTGGTAGATATTTAATAACCCTTGGGCTGATTATGTGAGTAAATGAAAATAAACAATGGAAAAGTAAGTAACTCATTCTGTTAGATGGTCTTTTTTGGGGAAAATATTTTAAAGGCAGTATTTAAGTAAGAAATATAGTAGTTTTTCTTAAAGGTGATGTATAATTCATTTTTAAGTATTGAGGAAAGGGACTCATTCAGCATGAAATTTGTTTAAATTTTGTTTCTATAGCACAGAAGAAAACAGCACAGGGAGACCTCAGAGACTACTTTACTGTTTTTGCATTTTTAATGTAGTTCAGACTACCTTTCTTCAAGTTACATTTCCACTTTAATTTTAAAATGGTGTCCATATGTACAATGTCAGGATACACTCAAATAGAAGAATCATGGACTATGACTATTTTTTTTTTTGTTTTTTGTTTTTTGTTTTTTTTGTTGTTGTTGTTAATTATTTTGCATTATGTGACAGTTTCATAGGCTCTGGGAATCCCCCCCTCCCTCCCCCTCCCCTCCCCCTCCCCTCCCCCCAGTGGATTCCTCCACCTTGATGCAGTATTACAGTTCAAATTCAATCAAGATTCTTTCATTGCAAACATATACCAAGCATAGAGTCCAGCTACTTATTGTCCAGATGGGTTGAATAGTTTCTTGGGGAGACCTTTTCTGGTCTGAAGTTTGAGCTGGCAGAATATCATCACAGTCAATTAAGAGTCCCAATATAACATCAACAGCAATTTGCAATGTTATGGAATTGACATGGTTTTGAGTAACCAGTGTATTAAAAAGAAAAAAAAAAAGGAAAACAAGTCCTAGCCACCACCTATGATTAGCTCATTGACATTTCAATTTTAGTTCATATACAGGACCGGCTGCTCTATACCTTAAAATGGCCATAAGGCACCATTCAGCTGTCTCGTGTCCATTTCATCTTAGTATTTAGCCAGTTGTTGTGTTGAAGTAAAATTTTGCTGATCTTGGCAGATTTTAGGATAATCCAGACTGGCTTGTAACTCTAACAAGATATATGTCAACATTTTAGGTGCAGAACATTTTTTTTGGGGGGGGGTGCAGGAAAATCCTCAACACCATGGTGAGGAGTAATTAATCTTTGTGACCCACCCAGCGAGGCATGAGCCAATCCATGCCAGCTCTTTCCTGTCAGATTTCAAGTTCTACTTTCTGTTGTTTATTTATATTAGGTTTTTTTTTTTGTTTTTTTTTTTTTTGTTTTGTTTTGTTTTTAGTTTGTATGATTGTTTGTTTGCTGTGAGGGGTTTTCGAAGCGATCCCGATGGTCATTGCGAGGGAGGGGGGGTCCAGAGGTGGAGCCAGGCTCGGACCAGAGAAAGCTCTCCTCCCTGGTCCCGAAGGACATTTATTGTTCTTCTGTTTCTGCAGACCACTCAGGGCTTCTGGTTGTCTTTCCGATGACGTTGGTTTCTGCACGGTAGTGTTTGGACTTCTTCCATCCCCTGTGGAAGCTCCGGTTGGGGGTGGGTGACCTCAGAGTACTCGGCCTCCAAGGGCATCCAATTCCCTGTGGCCTCCTTGGCAGTTGGGATATAGTCCTTGTTGCTCGTATTAATAGTTTGTGGTGAAGGTCTGGGAGTCTTCATGGTTGGGATCCAAGCTTCCTCCTTACCACCTGCTCCACTCTGGAGTGCTCCCCTGCTCCACGCACATGACCTCCTGTTAAGAGGTTGTCAGGATCGCACCCGATTCCCCCCTCATGCATTGGTATAGTAGTTTTATTGTTGTTTAGTGCCGCTTTGAGTCTGTTATCTATGAATTACCAGATTTGATCTTGATAGGCTATATTGTACTTTTTTCTCACTCTTTTTATGGTCCTGAACAACTTGGAAAATAGTACCTGTATATTGTAATATTAGTGCAATCTCTTATAACCTGTATCCAATGCAATAAGATAACGCGATATAATCTATAAACCAACAATTAATGTCAGAATACTTAAGATCCACATCAAAGACTATGACTATTAATGAAGGAGTATGAAGGAGTATACTATTTTAATAATACAAGGAAACCATGGTGGGGAGGGGATTTGAGGAGGGTGGAAGGGAAATTCCAAAGCTTATGGAATTGTGTCACGAAATAGTAAATAGATGTTTTAAAAATGTTGGCAATGGGATAGGGGAAGAAATTTGTTAGAAATTTTTATTTTGTTTTTAAAGATTTGTTTATTTTTATTGGAAAGGCAAATTTGCAGAAAGAAGGAGAAAGAGAGAGAAAGATAATCTATTCGCTGGTTCATTCCCTAAGCGACCTCAATGGCTGGATCTGAGCTGTTCCAAAGCCAGGAGACAGGCGTTTCGGGTCTCCCACATGGGTGCTGGATTCAAATGCTCTGGGCCATCCTGTACTGTTTTTGCAGGCCAAAATTAGGAAGCTGGATAAGAAATGGAACAAACAGGACAAAATCCTGCACTCATAGGATATCCTGGTGCTTGAAAGATGAGGATCTAGCCAGTGAGCTATTGTACCAGGCCCAAGAAATTATACATTTTTTAAATTGTTTAGTTGAAAAAAATTGCAGAGAGGGAGGGAGAGACAGCAAAGCCTTGCATCTTCTGGTTTATTCCACAGATGACCACAATGGCCAGAGCTGGGCCTTGCTGAAGGCAGGAGCCAGACGTCTCCAGGTGTTCCTTGGGAGTGATAAGAAGCTAAGTGTTTGAACCATCTCCCAGTACTTTTCCCAGACCATTTACATGGAACTAAATAAGAAGTAGAGCAGCAGGCCCAATGCTGTGGCCTAGTGGCTAACGTCCTCGCCCTGAACACGCCGCCAGGATCCCATATGGGTGCTGGTTCTAATCCTGGCAGCCCTACTTCCCATCCAGCTCCCTGCTTGTGACCTGAAAAAACAGTTGAGGATGGCCCAAAGCCTTGGGTTCCTGCACTCATGTGGGAGCCCTGGAGGAAGTTCCTGGATCCTGGCTTTGGATCGGTACAGCTCCAGCTGTTGCAGTCACATGGGGAGTGAATTAGCAGATGGAAGATCTCCCTCCCCATCTCTCCTCCTCTCTATATATCTCACTTTGCAACAAAAATAAGATAAATCTTTAAAAAAAAAATAGATGTTAAAAAAAAAAAGAAATAGAGCAGCTCGACCTGAAACAGCACTCGTATTCTGTGCTGGCATTGCAAGCCACAATGCTAGTCACAAAGCTGCCCCTATTTTCAAATGATTCATTTGTCTCTGCCTCTGATATGTATCTCCATCATGCAATTAATACATAACTTAATTATCTTTGTATTTTGCTGATATTTATTATATAATGTACAAAAATGTCCATTTAAAGTCAGAAATTTATTTTATCTGGAATGGCATTTCTGTTTTTGGTGGATACATCAAGTAAAAATTTGGAAGCTTTGGCTGTGTATGACTTACTTCGTTTTGGAATAAAATCTGCAGCCAGAAGTACTGCACAACACAGTCTCTGAAGTAAAACAGAAGAATGCTGTCCTAAAATTGATTCCTCAATCCATGGCTTTAATATATGTGACTTTTTCGTATTATCATTTGCCACACAATTTGAAAATTATCATGAATATTAAAACCAAAAGAAAAATACATCAAGTAGGCAAAAAATATTCTGCCCTTATGAGTTCTTTCATATGGAGTTTAGACACTCCAAAAGGATGGAGATAATAAATTTTCACTATTTTTCTGCATTAACAGCCATGGCAAGCAAGTTAAAAAATAGAGCAAGGGGCACTAAAAGAATGTGAAGCTTATTTTTAAGTTTTTATTTAAAAGGCAGAGTTAGAGAGAGAGAGAGAGAGAGAATCTTCCATCTGCTGGTTTACCTCCCAATGGCTGCCATGGCCTGAGCTGAGCCGATGGGAATCAGGAGCTTCTTCCAAGTCTCCCACATGGGTGCAAGAGCCCATGGACTTCAGCTGTTTATTGTTGTTGTTGTTGTTTCCTGCTTTCTCAGGTCAGGGGCTGGATTGGAAGTGGGACAGCCGCGATAAGAATAGGCTAAGAATCCATACTGGTTATACTGGTTTCACAGGCAGAGGCTTAGCCTACTGTGCAGTAAGGCTCCAGTCCCAAATTACTATCCTTTTAAAATATTTTATGTATTTCTCATAATATCCCCAATCAGGTAACTCCTAGTTGTATTCCAACTGTATTGAAAACGCAGTATTGAAAATAGAGGTTAAGGGAAGGTCAAATTGTTTAATCACAAAGTTGATATGTAGCAGAAATATTTAGGAAATAACCATTCTAGGTCAAATACTGAAGCTTTTCAAAAGAAGAGGACCTGTTATCTACGAGATTGGTGAACCTTTACTTCTTGGGAACCAGACGTTCAGCTGGGCTTAGGGAAAACTGGAAATCAAGTTTCAAACAATGTCCCCTCTTTTGTTCTTTTACTGATTTCATTATACAGATCTGCAGAGAAGCTTTTGTGGCACAATGCAAACACATATGACTTCTGCTAACTGTGGATTCCCACTCTCCAGAGAGGAATAGAGTATTTTCCACATCTTTAGAAAGGAAATGCCATGCACCCATGTTTGCCATTTCACCTACACCATGGAGTATAAAATCAGTCTTGGCAATGCAGTTGATATAGTGGTTGGCAGATTTTTAAATATGGAGTGCAGTAGAGGAATAGCAATTTTGAAGTTGAGGAAATAATGCAGGTATACCCAGATTCAAAACCAGTTCCAAGTGATCACTGATGGTAGTGAGTGCAATAAATTTGGAGAAAAATTCAGTATCTGGGTAGTGAAGAAGGTCTCCAGAAGAAAGTGTGATTGATGTGGAAGCTGAGTGAAGAATGAACATTTGTACACTTGGAGAATGCAGTGAACAAACTCAACAACCAGGATATACAGGCAGTGGCAGGCAGAGAGTTCTAAATCTACTGCTTTTCAAAGAGTATTTGAAAGTCTGTTTGCCTCCGAAACACCTTTGGATTTTGCAGCCTTGCGTGTTCCCGAGATGTGGCCCAGTTTGTTGAATGAAAATCTCTGACCATAGAGTCCAGGCACCTACATTATGTTATCTCTGGTGCAGTAAGCAGAAAGTATGTAATTGTGTAATAGAGACTGGCTGGGCCAGTATATGTGGAGGGTAAGCTGTTAGGGTACCAAGAGATGGGGTCAGCACTAGTACAGGGCAGAAGTAGCATCTTTATGAATTTAATTGAAGTATGAATAGAGCGAGAAGATCACAATGTATTTGAAAAATTAATAAACACCTTGAGTTGTGAAAAATTAACTGTTGCATTTTGTGTGAAATTGTGAAGTTGTTAAATAAAGAAAACTCACTTATGTGAGATCATCTGCTGAGCTTAGGAGAGAGTGGCAAAGCCCTAAGAACTTTCTACTTTCAATAGAATAACTTTGCATGATGATGCAAAGAAGGCCTGATATGATACACACTTTTAAATGTAGGCATGTTTTTCTATTCATTTCCTATTTAATAAATCATGCTTTATATCATCATCATTCTTACTGAACAGGCAGACAAAATAACAGTAATAACAAGGAAAAGCCCGAACATGTCTCTAGAAAAAAAAAGAATTATGTCTGAGAAAGGCCACAAAAACAATGATTGAGGACACAGACTCCCTATAGTCTGAAAAAGTTAATGCATCTCGAGTTAACAGACATACACTAAATGAAAGAACAGATAAAAATCCCAGTCTCCTCCTCCTCCTCCCCCACTTCTATGCATATCATTCTATTCTGAGTTTAGCTGAGAAATAGTCTTGATCTGATTGTGCTGAACAGACCAAGCTGCCCTCTGAGCCATTCTCTGCCCAACAGGAGTCCTGACGTTTGGCAACATGGTTATCATCAAGCATGGAGAGGAACTTATGCTGCGAAAGCAGTTCTTGGTAGCTGTACCATCGAAAGCAGCAGCGACACGGAATTCCAAACCACAGATACTCCTGCTTATTTGTACCTGAGTCAAAAACATTGTGTGCAGTAGCAGCAAATATATAGTGGGGGTTGAGAGCAGCGACCCTGACTTCTGGTCTAAGCCTGGAAACTTGAGATGTGTGGCCTTGAAGAAATTGACTTCTTAAGGGCAGTTTTTCACCTATCAATCAAGGAAACTGATTTAACCAACATGGGAGTGCTCCTGTATTAACTGGCAGGATAGAGGACTATAACGAATTTGGAAATCAGTAGTTGTGATACTCAGTCCACATATTTGAAGAACAGAAATATTGTTCCCCATTTCTCATTTTAATGGTTTTTCCTCTAGTTCTAACTTATCTAAGTAAGTTTGACTTTCTATTTATTATCATCTCTTTGCATTCTAAATATTAAAGTTTCGGGGTTATAGGCTTTAAACACATATTCTTCAGTCAACAATCATCTCTAGCTTTATGTTTTCATTACAAATAGAAATTTAAATATGAAAATATTTTTATGAATTTTGGCAGGGATGATGAATGTCCCACCCATGAACCATAAAAAAGGCAAATGATTTGGCCTAGCCATGCCAATGCAACCACGAGCAGTACTCAAACCTCAATAAATCTATAGCAGCTAATTTTTACATTGATTATTTTATAAGGCCCACAAATGAATGTTATAAATATCCAGTTGGCCCTTGGGAAAAATATTCCTAATCCCTGGAAGGGATTAAATATTAGATATTTCCTGATGTTATTTTTAAAGATTTATGTTGATATTTAAGCCATGAATTCACATGTATATATTTTAGGTGAGGTGAAATAGTTTTAGCGTGATTTGGGAATAGGAATGTATGGATAACCAATTACTATGCTGCCATTTAAAACAATGAATGAATTTTGTTTATCAAATGTCATTTTCACCTTAACCTAAATGAGTAAGGCCTCATTTGAATTTGACTGTGATTGGCCAGAGGCTCCCTGACAACAGCAGCAGGAATAGCAAATTCCCACCACCTCAAGATCTCTAGAGCAAGGTAGCTGGCTTCTACAAGCACCTGGGTAAACAGCTGGTATCCAGCACACTGCATGCCCCAGGAGCAAAGCTCCTGTTTACCCTGAGACATGCTGGACCTTTAATGTTAGGACAGTAATCAGCTCAGGTTATATCCTGTGGTGGCTGTCAGTCTTTCTTTAGCCAGCCTTCAGGCCACTGAAAAGAACAAGGAACCTCTCTCTGTTCTCTCTCCTTGCCTGTGAATTCAGTGTCCCCATCCAGTTCAATCTGATGTGAGGATGTGAAATCATTCTTAGGTCTGGTACTGTAAAAGAGGGAGACATACAAGGCCTAACCTGCAAAATAGGAACCATGAAAAACAAGTAAAAAGATGGTCATGTGGCAAAGTGACTGAAGAGGAATGCCTGTCAGAGTTCATGCTTGTGGTCCTGGCTATCTGGCAACCTATGTCACAGTGCAGTTCAAGTCCTGGCTGCCCTGCTTTTGATCCAGATCCCTGCATATGTACCCAATAAAGCAGCAGAAGAACCACACAAGTGCTTGGACCCCTGCCTGCCCCCCATGAGAGAGACCTGGATGGAATTCCTGGATCCTGGTTTGGAGCTGGCCCAGCCCCAAACATTGTGACTATTTGAAGAGTAAACCAGTGATAGAAACTTTTATAAAAACTGAAATATACATTTAAAACATAGGGTTGTTTTCTTATAGATGTGACATGTGTCATGGAGATAGCAATATTTCAGTTGCAGTTCATGTATCCTGTTTGAATTTCCCCAGTTGACTTCCAGCTATTTTCTGAGGTCAGGATTTAACCCAAGACTACACATTGCATCAGACTGCCACATCTTCTCCATCTTTGGAGTCTTTGATCATGACACCAGCTTATAGAAACCAGATACCCTTGAAAAAATCATTTTATATAGGTTTGACTGCTTCCTAAAAAAGCAGTCTTATTTTTCCAGTCCTGAGGATTTGGTTAACTAGAGTTGTGATTCAATTTAAGTTTATAACATGAGCGGCAGGTACTTCTTAGAGATCAGACTGAAAGGTATGGTTGTGTTGTTTTAGTTTTCAGCCCAAATGTGGTGTTTGTGTTATGGTGGTAACTGTTATATCTTCTTTGCATGCATAAATTTTCTCTACTTAAAAGCAGACTGAAAATTTGTGTGCTAAGTTTGGCACTATAACTACTACCAGTAGTTTGATAATTTATGCTAAAATAATAACTTCATTAGGCACTGAAATATGATGATTTTAATTATTTTAGTTCTATATATACATGAACTTTTTTTAAACAACAGTACTTTTCACAACTCTATGGGTTGTGCTATTTTAGTACCCTGGGACACAGTGTAAACTTGTTAGGTAGCAAATATGTCGAATTTTGTTTTAAGTAGCCATGTTTCTAAATACATGGTTTGTTTCAAATCAAGTGGTGTGAGTTTTCTGAGAATAGTCCAGTGTTCAAAACATGACAAACTCAGACTTCATAGGCATGGTGTCCTTGAGTCGTATATGACAATTTTGATGCCTCAACTTTCATAAGCAGAAGGCTTTCAGACTAGCTTCTGGGTTCTAGATGTGACTAGCTTGTCACCACACTTGTTCTCTGGCACAGCAAGGGCGCTTGGTAACTATCTCACCTCCGATTTGGCATCATTCTTCTACCCAAAGACTTGGGGACAACAGCATGAAAGACCAAAATTCAATCCTGGTCTATACCTTGTTCCTGAGAAGACAGCACTTCTATATCACTTTTTGACCAAGCTTGGTAAATATGTAAATATTCATACTTTTTTTTTTAATTCTGTAATTGCATCTTTTCACCCTGGAAGTCTGATTTACTATCAGCTTTACTATTATCTTAATTATTCATTTATTTCATTTATTTTACAATTCACAATTTTCAAAATAACATTACTGTCACCACAATAAAATAAACAAAAGATTGATGATAAAGTTGTGTGATCTAGTCATCGAGATAAATATTTTCATGTAATGATTTATTAAGGATGTATATGTATATATGAATATATATTTTTGTATGTTTGTGTTTTACAAAAAAAAAATGTAAAAAAATCGTTACAATCTCTGTTCCTAAATGTAACTGTTGCTTTTATGCTCTTCACTCGCTTGTTACCATTCTTCAGCTTTTTTGTTAGTATCAAGAACACAAAAGCAACTATTCTTATTTTTAAAAAGTATTTATTTGTATCTGACAGACAGATTTTACAAAAACAGGTTTCCCATTTGCTTTTTCACTCTCCAAAATGACCACAATAACCAGAGCAGAGCTGATCCCAAGATGTGAATCAGGAGCCTTCTCTGGGTCACCTGTGTGACTACAGGGTCTCCAGCCCCAGGGCCACTGGAGTCGTCAAGCTCCACTGCTTTCCACGCCGTAAGCAGAGAGCAGGATGAGTAGAGCAGCCAGGGCACAAAACAGTGCTCATGTGAAATGTCTGTTCCAGAGGGCGGAGAATTCAACTGCTGTACCACTGTGCTGTCCTGAGATCAAAATTTATCTAGCTTTAGACTCGTCACTGACATTTTAAAGTCATTAATTATATTTACCAACTTTCTGAGCAATTTTTATGTTTGTGTGACTCATGCCTTCTCATGAACTTAGTTTTAATTGCTGTTTCTTTGAGAGAGCCTATGACAATGTATTTAAATTTCAGAAGATATCTTTAATTTGCGCTAAGCTTTGGGTGATAGCTTAATTGGGGATTAAATTCTAGGTTACCAACTAGTTTCTTATAAAACAGGGGAGACACTACTTTACACTATGCAGCAACTCTTATTTTGCTGAAAGCCTCATCAGCATTCCCTGGTGGGCGGCGTGAAGTTTCTATGCCTGAAGTTTTCTCATCTGCTTCATGCTTTTTTTTTTACACTCAAGGAGCCATTTCTAACTGAGGAGTCATGTTATCAGCAAATATGGTGATTCTGCACCATTGTCTTCCGGTATTCTTTTTGTGCATTTGTGAATTCTATCAACCTGTTTTTTTCTGGAGGCCAGCGAGGTCATGGATTTAGACTTCTCTTTGTTTTATATTTTTTCAATTCTCAGGTCTACAATGATGTCTACCTTATTGGTGATTCAGAATACCCTTTTAGAGCTTCTTATACTTCTTACAATTAGCATTTCCTCTTATATTTTAAGTAGTGATAGCATCCAAGCCAAACAGTTCTGCTGTCTCTGCTGAAAAACTAGCTAGTGATATTTCTTAATGAAAGAATTTTTAATGAAAGACATTTTACTTTTAATTAATGTATCTTATAAAAGCTAAGGTAAAGTATGAAAATGGCATTTCTGCCATTAGTAAAACATCAGGATTAAACAACACGTTCAGGAATTCTACATTAAAATATTGCCTACATTTTGACAGAATTGTACTTGCGTTTAATAGTTAAAATAAGTCAGACTACTCATTAAAATATAAAAATGGAAGGACAGCTGATCTAGCATTTGAGAGACCTCAAGAAATATCTTCTCCCTATAAAAGAAGTGTCCAAATGTTTCCCTGATCTAGTCCAAATTCCATTTTCCTGCTGATGCTGTCCCTGTAGGAGGTAACCAAATAGTTGTGCTCACAAGGTTGGATCCCGGCTATCCTCATGGAAACCTCAGATTGTGTGTTTGACTCCTGGCTTTGATGTGACCTACCTTTGGCTGTTCAATGCATGTGGGGAATGAACCAGGGGGTGATAGTTCTTTTCCTCTAGTTCTATTTCTATACCTCAAATAATAAACACAATGAATTTAATCTTTTAAATAAGTAATATTTAAGAAGACATATCCATGGTTCACAACTATAATGTATATTAGGGTAGGTATTTTAAAATCTAAGGAATCTTGGAATCTTGTGAAACAGTTATAAGTCGGAAGAAATGAACATGATGAAGAGGAAAGCAGCATTCATTCACTGCTTAGTGTCAGCATCCCTGTAATTTGCTGCAGTCATATTTTTTCTCTATCCTAATTCCTCATGGTAACAGTGATGATACAAGCATTTGACAAGTATCAAGTCAGAGATATTAAAATTAAAGCTTTCCGAAAAAGAGTCAAAACATTACTTGAGAATGGGAATGTCTTCCTATTTCATTTGCTCACCTCATGGTGTACAGTAACCACAGAAACTATTTTTCATAGGGATTCAGTGATTCTCTTAAGTCTTGGTTATTTTTACAAATTTTAAGATGCATCTTTTAAACATTTTAAATTGGCCACGCAACTTATCCTAAACGTTAGCCAAAAGGCTTGATAGTGAGAAATTTTAAAAAGTAAGATTTTGTTTTCCTGGTTACTATTCAAATTACCATTCCTTTGTGCCAGTGTTGAATAAGTGGTTGTTTTTGTAAGTGATAGTTGATTGCTTTTAAAAAAAATTAAGTGTGAAATAAAGCTATTTCAGTCCCCTCCTGGGTAAGCAGCAATTTTCCAGGAAATCAGGATGTTTGCTCTTAAATATCACCATCCTTTTACTTTAAACTGTGTTATTCTATATAAAGAAGATTGGTTCTGGTGGTGTCCTGCTGTGAAAAGTTTTCAAAAGATGTCAAAAACTTGTCGTATTTGCTTTGAAGTAAGGAGCCAAGATAAAGCCAAAGAAAATTAAAAGGAGTTTAGACAACATTTCATCTCATGCTATTTGGGGGAGGGGAATAGTCCCAAGGTATGTGGTAACCTTGGCTCGTGGTAGTAAGTCTGGAAACATTATCAAATCAATGTAGATTGAATTAGAGTATATGTGGTAGGCAGAAACTGGTGGAAATTAGTTTATCCTCCCAGATTCTTTCCGTTTTCTCTGTACAAGGAAGGATCAGCTCATTTTTAGTCCTCATTAGGTTTCTTTGCCACTGTTTTTCTTTTTCCCCAAAATGGCAAAGATTGTCCATATTTTGTTTGATTCACACCAGGTATAGAACAGGAAGCCATTAAACAACCCTAGACACATGTGTGAAAACTGTGGATATTGTTTAAATGGTATATTGAATACAAATCCTGAAATGTTTCCAAGTAAGGAATGTGAACAATCATCCTTGATTTGTCTTAGTTTCATAAATCACATAAAACTATAGGGACCATTCTCATGTTTTGTATATATAACAGGTAATTCTCTTTCACAAGGTTTGTGGAAAGTTCATTTCAATCCCTTTGCATATTACCTGGCCTTCGTGGGTCTTTGAAGAGTTTATTGGTTTAAAATGCCATTGTTTCTCTTGTGAAAATGGGAATTTTTTATGTGTTTACCTGTATTCATGGAACTTCTCATTGTCACTTAGATTATGTTCAAGACATTAAATCCAAAACATGGTTTTCCAGGACTTTCCTCCATTGATGTTTGTGTTAAGAATGATCGATACTCTGTAACATATTCTATACAACAAGGATTTCCCACACATTTTAATTCTTAAAAAGTTGCAAAGCTTTGAGCAAACTATGCAATATTGTCTTGAAGGATTTGAAAGCAGAACTTAATTTTGACTTATGCGACTATTTACAAAAGATTTTGGTGTGTCATCTATTGCCTTTTCTGTTTGGGATGGACAACAGCTTATCTTCTTAGAAAATTGGCACTGATTTTCTTGCTCTGACTTCTATACCATTACTGGGGAAAATACTGTGATTAGGTGAGCCCTTAGTAATCATGCCTGTCTCATGTGTCAGAGAGGTTTATTAGAACTCAGCAGCAGCTGTTACATATCAGAGTCTTCTTGTTCATTATACATCACAGAATCTATAAATGTTCACACTGTGACTTTGGTAGAAATGGCAGCGCATGAATACAGAGGTTGCCCTTCTGTTTTGAACACATTTTTTTTAAACCAGTTTGCCAATTTAGTCCTTAAATATAAAGGTCTTTCAAGACTCCGTATTTTCCTAGGTCATTTAGACAAATGTCATTCTTCATCAAAATATAATTAAATGATACATTATCAGTTTGAATGGCATTTTTGTTGTATTGTTTCAGAATAATTGTGATTTATGGTGTTGCTGACCATTTTTTATAATTGCAGTGTTATGCAGATCACAAAATGTTTTTAACTTTGTCCTGGTGCCCAAAGGCAAGAATTGCAGTGGGAACAATTTAATAATTTGAATTCATTAATAAGTAAATTTTCCATTATGACTTTGGAATAAAGAGAACCATATAGGATGGCCTTTTAAAAAGCATCACTGCATATAGTTTGATGTGGCTATAAATGGAGCATTGAACACAATATATTGTAATGAGGTCATCGTATCTATCTTTACAGGTGTCTCATGCAAAATGTCATGGTGAATGCGTATTCAAGGGGTCCTAGAAAATCAGTGGATTTTATTTTGCCTTTTTCTTTTAAATTTAGAATTCCTGTACTAACGATTTTTTGACATATTTTCATAGATTTCTTTCGAATGCTCACAGAGAAGAGATAAATCTTTCAGTACAATGATTGAATGCCCCTGGATGAAGAAAATGTATGAAGTTTAGGTGCAGAAAGTGGTTAGCTCAGTAACATTTTATTTCACCCTGGAAAAAAAAGGAAAGGAAAATCCCAAACCATATATTGAAAAACATTCATGTACCTTTTGGATTTAAAGTTCAGACTGGTTCCAAGAAAATGAAAGATTTCTCCTCATTTTTCAGCTGCAAAATTATTTTTATATTTACTGTTTCCTTATAAGAGATAAATTAAAAGATGTTGACCTAACTTCCTTACCTATATGAGGATTTTTTTTTAATTATTTATTGTTTAACTTCAGTAATTACATTGTATTATGTGACACAATTACATAGATACTTGGGTTCTCCCCACCCCTCCCCAAACCCTCCCACCATGGTGGATTCCTCCACCTTGTTGCATAACCACAGCTCAAGTTCAGTTGAGATTTCCCCATTGCAAGCGTATACCAAACATAGAGTCCAGCATCTTATTGTCCCGTCAAGTTCAACGGCTTCTTAGGTATACCCTCTCTGGTCTGATGACAGAGCCAGCAGAGCATCATCCCAGTCAATTGAAAGCTCCAACATACCATCAGCAAAAATTTACATCATTATGGAATTAATTGACATAGTAATGAGTAACCAATATGTTAAAAGTAAATGCGGGTTCCCAGCCACCTTGTGTGACCACCTCACCTATACTTCAATTTTAGTTTATACACAACATATAACATTCAAAACATAACATGTTATACTTAACATCATATCATCTTAAATTAAGGCAAACATGTGGTATTTAACCTTTTGGGATTGGCTCATTTCCCTTAGCATTATGGTTTCCAGTTTGGTCCATTTGGCCACAAAGAACTGCATTTTGTTTTTTTTAATAGCTGAGTAGTATTCCATGGAGTAGATGAACCATAGCTTTCTTATCCAATCCTCTGTTGATGGGCATTTTGGTTGTTTCCATGTTTTTGCAATTACTGATTGTGCTGCTATGAGCATAGGAGTGCATGTTGGTTTCTCATAAAACAAGTGTTCTGGATATATTCCTAGGAGTGCTATTGCTGGATCATACGGTATGTTGAATTTGAGTTGTTTGAATATTCTCCATACTGATTTCCATAGAGGCTGTACCAGCCTGCAGCCCCACCAGCAGTGGAGTAGGGTTCCCTTTTCCCCGCAACCTCGCCAACAAGTGTCATTGGTGCTTTTATTCATGTGGGCCAGTCTTACTGGCGTTAGGTGGTACCTCATTGATGTTTTAATTTGGATTTCCCTTATTGCCAGGGAACTTGAGCATTTTTTCATATGTTTATTTGCCATTTGGGTTTGTTCCTTTGTGAAGTGTTTGCCCATTTCCCGTGCCCATTTCTTGAGTGGCTTGTTTGTTTTGACATTTTGGTTGTTTTGTAGCTCTTTGTATATTCTGGAGATCAGCCCTCTATCACCTAAGTCGTGCGCGAAGATCTTCTCCCATTCTGTGGGTTGCCTTTTTACTTTGTTGATTGTTTCTCTAGCTGTACAGAAGCTTCTTAGTTTGATGAGGTCCCAATTGTTTATTTTGGTCTTGATTTCTACTGCATCTGGAGTCTTTTTTAGGAAGTGAGGGCCTACCCCTAAGTGTTCCAGTGTGTTTCCAACATTTTCTTCCAAAAGTTTGAAGGTTTCTGGATGTAGGTTTAGATCTGTTATCCATTTAGATCTGATCTTAGTGTATGGTGAGAGATGTGGATCTATTTTTTTGTTTCTGCAGGCTATCAACCAGTTGTCCCAACAGCATTTATTGAACAGACCTTCCCATTTGCCTGGGTTGTCGTTTGTCTTTTTGTCAAAGATTATTTGGCTGTATCTGTGTGGGTTTCCTTCTGGCATTTCTATTCTGCTCCATTGGTCTTCCTCTCTATCTTTGTGCCAGTACCACGCTGTTTTGATAACCACTGCCCTATAGTATGTCCAGAGGTCCGGAACTGTGATTCCCCCTGCTAACTTCCTGTTCTTCAGGATAGTTCTAGCTATCCGTGGTTTTTTGTGCTTCCAGATGAACCTTTGGATCATTGTTTCCAGTTCCATGAAGAATGTTTTGGGCAATTTGATTGGGATTGCGTTGAATGTATATATTGCTTTTGGCAGTATAGACATTTTAATGATATTGATTTTACCTATCCAGGAGCATGGGATGTTACTCCATCTTTTGAGGTCTTGTTCAATTTCTTTTTTAAGTAGTTTGTAGTTTTCTTCAAATAAGTCTTCTACATTTTTGGTTAGATTTATTCCCAGATATTTCATACTTTTCTCTGTTATTTTGAATGGTATCTTGCTGGTTAAGTCTTTTTCCATCTTGGGGCTGTGATGATATTAATGAAATAATGAAGTTTGGGGGCCAATGTTAATGCTTAGTGTCTGTACTATCAGCAGACACTTGTTTTCAGCCCAGTTGCCCTATTTCCAATCCAACTCCCTGTTACTGTGTCTGGGAAAACAGTGGAGGATGGACAAAGTACTTGGTCTCCTCCGACCCAGCAAATGGAAAACCCACATGAAGTTACAGGCTCCTGTCTTTATTTTGGCCTAGCCCTAGCCAGTGTGATTATTTGTGATGTGACCCAGCAAATGGAAGTCTGCCAGTCTAACAGACTTCCTTCTTCCTCTATTACTCTGCATAGGATATTTTTTTTAATAAAAATGTCGAATGTGTGTATGAGAATTTTTAAATTATTTGTATGATTAACAAAAGATATCTTGATTATTGAACTTGGAAAGTACTCTGTGTCTTATGAGATAATTTGATTTCTTATGGCAATTGATTCAATTTAAATACATGACACAGAATGGGGCCATGTATATGTGCTCTGCAAAGTTTTACAAAGAGCGAAATGGAAACATTACAAATTTAAAATTTTATCATGTTACATAAATATCTTAAATTAATTGTTATTAAAAAATAATTGCGAGGCAGAGAGAGTATACCAATAACCATTGTTTCACTTGCCAAAAGCCTGAAGCCAAGAATCCAACCCAGGTCTCTTATAGGAATGACATGGCCAACTTCTAGAACTATTACCTGCTGCCTCAGAGCAGGAAGCTAGAATCAGAAGTGGAGCTGGATTTGCACCCAGCTTATGGGGACATAGGACCTCTTGACTGACGTCTTAACCACTAGGCCAAATGTTTGTGCCCAGCTTGAAATCATGGATATTCTGATCTTCATAGCAGTCTAAAAAACTCGGGTTAAGTACAGTATAACTTATCTAATTCTTGTAGTACATGATTGGGTTTTTTGTCATTAGGAAAATAATGGAAGTTCAACAAACATATTGGTCACCAGTGCATGGAACAACCCCATTAATTGGCTGTTGATTTCAAAAACGCATAAACCTCTTAGCTAATAAATTGTATTTCCTTGTTTGATTACCCTCTCCATATCAGTACTAAAACTTTAGAGACTTGAATCCCATGCATTGTAACTGTATAAATGTTGTTATAAAAAGTGACATTGTTTTTTTAAGAGAAAGGGAGAGAGTCTACACTAAACTTCAGCCCACCAAAATCAAACCTGACAAGAGAACTGTGCTCTGAGGGAAGAGCTTTGGTGACCCACAAACTGTGAAGCAAGCCCACTCCTCTGGCGATACCTCACCCCAGTCGTCAACCAGTAAGACATCAAAGTTTGAACATCTGCATGAGACTTTAGGCCAAAGATCAGCTGTACCCCTAGCACACAAACAGAGACTCTGTTAAATACAATATTCCAAGATCTGAAATTGCCTGAATTTAGAATTATTTCTTACCCCAAGCAAACTAGAAAGGGAACACTTGACCTGTGATACTTACATAGTTCTTTTATGTCCTTTTTAATTGATAGAAGCTTTCATATTAAGCTTGGGGAAGTTCATAAGGTAACAGAACATGGAAAATACTATATTCCTACATATCTCTTAATGGAAAGAAGTTACTTGCATGCATCACAAATTCAACTCACCTTGTCATAAAAATTCTGCATGTTTACTCTTCACTTAATCATCAGAGATGACTTTATTGTGATTTTAATCCCAAAGAGTTACTTTATATGTGCATAACATACCTAGATTTTTTTTTGGAAAAGCAATTTACATAATTCAGAGTGAAGTATAGTATATTTATGAAAGGTGCTTTTTCCTGGCTAAATGTTTAACCAGATCTAATTAGGAGGCAGCAAGAGTTTTGCTAACAAGTTAAGACATTGAAGACTCTGAATGGGTATTTATAATTTAGCTTTGCTCATTGTTAGAAGTAACATAACAGTTTAATATTTTAGGTTCCCTTGGTGGCTACTCACCATTCCTGTATCAGTCTTACAGTTTTAGCTTTTCAGATTACAATCATTTTATAAAGACGAATTTTTTATTTATCATTATCACCAAAATGAATGATCTTTAATCCATTATGATTCAATCTATGCATTTTATCAAGGTAAAAATTCAAAATAAATGTGTGACTGCATAAATGTAGAATTTGCAATATTTTCATAAATTTGTGACTTGTTTTATTTTCACTACTTATTACTTAGTTACAGAGACAGAGTGAGTTCCCATCTTTTGGTTCCCTTGCCAAAGACCCCACGTTTTTAGGGTCTGTAACAGTGCAAAGCCTGGAACCCAGAATATACACTACCTGATGATCCCCATGTGGTGGCAAAAACCTATACTTGACCCATTAGTTGTGCCTTGCAGGGTCTTCTTGGGCAGGAAGCTGGAATCAGGAACCAGACCAAGTACTGGACCCTTGGTGCTTCAGTGTTGCATGCAGGCATCTTAACCACTCAGCTAAAAGCCTGCAACTTTCTTTTTTTAATCACTAGAGTGAATATGTTCTTTCAAAAACATATCTGTATGGGCCCGGCGGCATGGCCTAGCAGCTAAAGTCCTCGCCTTGAAAGCCCCGGGATCCCAAATGGGCGCTGGTTCTAATCCGGGCAGCTCCACTTCCCATCCAGCTCCCTGCTTGTGGCCTGGGAAAGCAGTCGAGGACGGCCCAAAGCTTTGGGACCCTGCAACCATGTGGGAGACCCGGAGGAGGTTCCTGGTTCCCGGCATCGGAGGATCGGTGCGCACCGGCCCGTTGCGGCTCACTTGGGGAGTGAATCATTGGACGGAAGATCTTCCTCTCTGTCTCTCCTCTCTGTATATCTGACTTTGTAATAAAATAAATAAATCTTTAAAAAAAAACATAACTGTGGGGCCCGGCACAGTAGCCTAGCAGCTGAAGTCCTTACCTTGCACACGCCAGGATCCTATATAGGCGTCAGTTCTAGTCCTGGCAGCCCCACTTCCCATCCAGCTCCCTGCTTGTGGCCTTGGAAAGCAGTTGAGTACGGCACAATGCCTTGGGACCCTGCACCCATGTGGGAGACCCAGAAGAGGCTCCTGGCTTCTAACTTTGGATGGGGTCAGCACTGGCCATTGCAGAAGCATGATCTTCCTCTTTGTCATTCCTCCTCTCTGTATATCTGACTTTCCAGTAAAAATGAAACAGATCTTTAAAAAAGAGGAAGAAACCTCTCTGTGAATTTTTGTACATTATTTTTTACCAAGAGCTTATCTTTTGTCATTTCTATTGAATTTTGTCTGAAATTAGTGACTCATCTGTGAGAGCATAAAGGAGATGTCATGTGACTTTGAAGACTAGGTGAGAACTGCCACACAGGTACTGTCCACCTGATTCAGCTGGGCACTCACTCTAGGTGAAGCCAAGGGGAAAGTGCTGGCACCCCGAGTTCCCCTGTGCAGTGACTTGATACCATCTGAAGCAGCTCTCACTACTGCCTTTCGAGAGACTCCAAAGGAGAACTACCTGACCCAGCAAGACCCTGAAATATAGTTACATGCACAAGTGTATCCATGCTGTTATGCCGCTTAGTTTGAAGACCATAGTATCAAGTCACTGCACAAGGGAACTCGGGGTGCCAAACAAAATTCAATAGACAGTTCTTTAAATATTATCTGATAGCCTGTTCATATTGAACCTGATTTAACTATCCAAAATTCAAAAATACTTTCTAGGAGTCAATGTGTTTTCAAAACTAATGTGTGTGTACCTGTGCGTTTGTTTATTGTGAGTCTTAGGGTTCTCATAACCTCACTTCTCCCCATGTTCTTCTTTTTTTTTTTTAGTACAGAATGCCACATTCTGGAATTTTCAGATTACTGCCTTGTGCTGTTATTTAAGTATTTTCTTGATCTGCAGAGTTTTCTGTGGTCAGATGTGTAGGTTCATCGGCTGCTGCTTGCATTCTTTTGGCAAGAATATTTCATCATTTATGCCGTGCACTTGCTACTCTTGTGACTCAGGTTGGGAGAAACGCCTCCTCCCTGTTGCCAGGGGCCGGGTGGTAACCTGGTTTCTCATATCATGTCCTTCATCCTAGTTTCTTAATGTATTTATTACCTATTATGATTTTTCTTTTTAAAAGATTTAAGCTTTAAAATCTTGGACTTTTTGTATACATAGCTATAGGTATTTCTAGATTTCCGTTGTAATTTATTATTTGATTTATGGGTTATTTGGACAAGATTGAATTTTTCTAATGTGTGGAGAAAGGCTTTCTGCTTGATCTTAGCTGTCTTTTTGTCATTGAATTAACTTAATCACGTTATAGTCAGATGAAAAATCTATATCCTGTGTATCTATAATCTCCTAACTGTTTGTTTAGGATGTTTCTTGTTCTTCTGCAGAGTCATATTTTTCCTTATTTGTTGCTTTCCTTGATATTCCTTATATTCCTGGTGGCTTTAAAACAGTATTTTGGATGCCATAAGACGATGACTTTCAAATTGTATAAGGCTTTACTATTTTGATCTTTATTAGATTTCAGATTTAAATTATTAGCAAATTCTTGTTTGTTGAGCAATGTACTGAATTTTGCATTGTACTCTTTAAAAAACCTACACCTTTAGCCTACTACCAGTTATTGGGAAAAATGCATTAACGTGTTCTATTAGGATGATAGATTGGCCGATCTTGTAGTTGAATCAAACTTTCAAATGTGGAGGCTGTGTTATTAGGTACATAGACTGCCAATTATTATATATTTCTCTGAATTTGCTTTTTGACATTATGTAATTGACGTCTTAGTACCTTAATACTTTTGTTCACTTAGTTGTTTTACCTGATGTTTAAATATCTACTAATACATCACTGTGCCCTTTTACTTTAAAGCTCTCAGTGTTGTCATGTTTTAGATATATTTCTTAGAAAAGGTTATTGCCTGATTTAGATTTTAATCCAAGAACCTCTGCTTTTACTGATGATGCTCTCATGTTAAAAAATGGAAAATTTTAAGAATATTTTCTAAAAAATGTATATCCTCTTTAAAATATTTTAACTACAAATTAAAGCTACTGTAACATAAATTATTGTCATTAAAATTGTTATTCTCTTTTATATGAGGGGATATCTGAAAATTCAAGGAAAAATTGGATTGGAAGATAATATTATCCTTAGTGCAATAAGCCAGTCCACCAAAGACAAATACCATGTTTTCCCTGATTTGCAGTAACTAACACAAAGAAAAATACAAAAAGTGTGATGCTTATTGACTGAAATACACATTTTTGAGATTTGATTTTGGCTTACAGCCCTTGTCCATACTCTTCAGGAGTAGTGTTTTTTCTACTTACCCTTTGTTGACTTCTTTATTTAGTGAAGGGCTCTTGGTTTTTCCCGCCAGCAGGTCCCCAAAACTACTGAGGGGGTGAAGTGATACTTTTTTTTATCCACAAGAACCACGAGAGGCAGCCTGATTGAGCACCTCCATTTATTATAATGCAAGCACACTTATATAGACTAAGAAAGGTAAAGGTGGGGGGCATCTCTTGACAGTCCCTCCAGTCATGTGACAGGTGTCTAGGCTGGCAGGTAGCAAACAAAGAGCCAAGGGTGATCTCCCACATCTCCTCTCTCTGCTCTTGGCATGAATCTGTCACTCGACTTCTTCCAAAAGTTCTAAAACCCTAAGATGTTTGAATGGACATTGGGGAACAAAATTCAGCACAAGAACACCACCTGTTATTGTGTCACACTGCAGAAAGAATGCCTGTCACAACAATACTAGCTGCTCTTGATGGTAAGTCCAATTTCTGTTGGAGAGCTGGGACAGCAGGTCTATAAGTGATTGGCCTAATTTTGTGTTTCAAAGGTATAGATCATTAGAATGATTATATTATTTACAGTTTTTGCACCTTGGATAGTCTGAGTTGAGGAAAGCATAAATGTTGCCAACACAGCCACCGTGGTCATGAGGAAAGGAGTAGAGGTGGTGAGGCCAAGTGCACATTAGGTCTGGTGTAGTATAGAGGAGAGGATCTTGCTATTTGCTGGGTCTCAGGGTGCTTTCCACTCATCGCTTAGCTGGTCTGGAATCCATAGCACTGGCACTGTTGTTAGTAAACACTGTATGATTCCGAATGCACAAGTGGTCTCTTCAAACTACATATGGTGCCAAGGAGGCAACACATTGTGAAGAAGGTAAAGTACTATTTTACAAAGGTAATTCTACCAGGGATCTCCCACATTGGGTTAAACTGATGATTATAAAATAAACAAAGCATATCATTTAACAATTAAAATGATAAACAGTAAGTAGGAGGAGGGATAACCATGTGAGCAGGAAGGGGGGTAGATGGGAAGTATCACAGTGGTTCCAAGCCTATATGTGAAATGCATGAGCTTTGGTTACCTTCTATAAATAAAAACCAACTTAAAAAATAAGTAATTAACCCTCCCTACAGAGAACACAAATTTGCCATGAACCTTTGAAGACCCTTCATATCCTAAGTTAGTGATGATACAGTTTTGTTGTTGCTGTTATTTTGATTTCTGTGAGAGTGTGTGTGTGTGTGCGCACATGTGCAGCTTATTTGGAATACAGAATTAAAGAGAGACACTAAGAGTGTCTTCTATCTGCTGACTTGTTCCCCAGCTAGCCTCAATGGCCAGGTCTTTTGCCAGGTTTAAACTAGGAGCCCAGAGCTTCTGCAGAGTCTCCCACATGGCAACAGAGGTCCAAGCACTTGGATCGTTTTTTGCTGCTTTCCAAGGTACATTAATAGAGAGCTGGATTGGAGGTAGAGCAGCCAGATTTTGAACTGCCATTCATGTGGCTTGTTTGCATTACAGGCAATGGCTTGATCTGCTGTATCTTTACACTGGCCCCTATGGTGGTTATTTTAAATAAGAAGGGATTGTCACTCATTTCTTCTACTAGTCATTTATACGTTTTGAGCACTATTTTTGCCTTCTTCAAAGTTACATCACATGAAGTATCTTAGATTTATTCTAAGATAAAATGACCTTAAAACATTTTGTAGTTTTTATGTTTTTATGTTTAGCATTTGTTTGTTTTACTCTTAAATTATATTTGAAGATATTTCATTTTATATGTATTCTAAGTATGATCATATTTTTCCATTTTTAATAAATTACTGCTGATCAAACAGTCTAACATGTTACCTAATATAATATATGCTAAAGCAAGCTTTAAAATATGGTCAGAAGTGTTCACTGCAGAAAGGAACCTAGAGGGAATAGTGGAAAACATTGAAAGGTCAAGTTTAATGGCCTCTCGAACTTGTGATGTTGAGACAGAGTATATTGTTGTATTACTCACATAGCTTTATCAGTAGGCATAAGTTACTATCACTCAGTAAATATTCCAGCCCCTCAAGTGAAGGAGAGCTGGTCTAATTAATTATGGCATTTCTAGTCTCAATTAATTTGTTTTCAAGGAAGCTTCAGTGAGCCCTATTGTTTTTTCCCTGGGTGAGAGTAAATATGATAGAAATAATGTATTTACAAAATAGGTATTGAAATATGGCTCATTGAAAAGCCATATAGTGCAGACATATGTGCATGACAGCAGCATTCTAAGTGGGATCTCTTGTGACCTCTTTATTTTCCATAAAGCTGCCCACATCGTTGCAGAGATGGTCAATAACCCTGTGGTTTCTGTGAGGGCAAACACAGAATCTTCTCTGTATTTCCACTGAGACTGAGGCTTCCAATTGTATCTAGTTCTGCATGGTTTTATTTGGTTCTGTTTGGGTCCAATGAGTATGAGTTGAAAAATTTAGTTGCTCTGATTGTCTTTTTGTTATTATATATTTTTGTCATTTTCATGTCACTAATCGCTTCCTGCTTTACCTATGAGTTCTCCACTTCAGTGGAAAGATTCTTTAGGAGGATTTCCAGAGTATGAAGAGAAGTCAATTTCCACTCAGTGTAGGATCTGATGCAATGATTAATGAAAAAGAAAGAATGAACCAGCCCATCGCTTCTACCAGTGTAAAAATTCCTGGATGAATAAACTCACAAGATCTAGTGCAACTTTTCTGCATTTCCTGCCACTCCAAGGGCTTGCAGATGAATTAAATTGTGCAACATAGGGAATATAGCAAGTCAAAACCAGATGCCTAGACCACCAAGCCAACCCTTCTAGCACATTGTAAAAGCATTGTGTCATAAATGCAGCAGATCGTTGAAGTTTTGATTTTAGGTGTGGGCATTGATAGCAGTCCTCCCTTAGCTTTCATTGCTTAGAGTCTTAGTGTATTTAACAGTTTATAATAATTCAGTTGCTGCCAACACTAATTATGTATTTTGAATTTTCATTTTCTCATGGCTTAAAAACTCTTCTTGGGCCCGGCGGCGTGGCCTAGCAGCTAAAGTCCTCACCTTGAATGCCCCGGGATCCCATATGGGCGCTGGTTCTAATCCCGGCAGCTCCACTTCCCATCCAGCTCCCTGCTTGTGGCCTGGGAAAGCAGTCGAGGACGGCCCAAAGCTTTGGGACCCTGCACCCATGTGGGAGACCTGGAAGAGGTTCCAGATTCCCGGCATCGGATGATCGGTGCGCACCGGCCCGTTGCGGCTCACTTGGGGAGTGAATCATCGGACGGAGGATCTTCCTCTCTGCCTCTCCTCCTCTCTGTATATCCGGCTTTCCAATAATAATAAATCTTTAAAAAAAAACCTCTTCTTTGATGAGAGTTATTAATAGTGAAAGTAAAGGGAAACTGTGTGAATATAGAGATGCAATAAGCTGGCAAATGGCAGTGTTCTGTATTTCAAGAAACCAAATACAGAACTCTGATTTCTTTTAAAATTTAACAGTAATAACAAAACAAATAAATGTTTCTCTACTGATGAAAATAATCATTCTTTTTATCATAATGGATTTTCTATATCTTATTAATTGCTTCATCTTTTTTCCCTTTTATGCCAAGTGAGTTTTAGTGTTCATTAGGCTAAGGTCTAATCCTCACAGTCCATTTGCTTTTCTAAGTCAATAAACATGCCATTGGATCTGTACAGTTTCCTTTTTTTGGATGCCCTCAGTATTACACCTGTTATGGCCAAAATGCTATTTCAACAGGTTCTGTACCTTTCATGAAACTTTGTTTTTGTAATGAGAAGATTTGGAAAATGAAAGAGCTACAGTACAGGGTTTGTTGAAATTGTGCTGCTTTATCTAAAATTAGCCAAAGTAAATGCTTATTGGAATGATGATTTGAATTAAGCCATTCACCTAAAATAAATGTGAATACACTATGAGTGTTAGTATTAAATATTTCAGCTGACAAAATAATATCAATAATTGCATCATGTTTTAGAAATTCTACCAATTTTTGAAAAAAAATTACAAATTAAGAGCTGTATTTTATGCATAGGCATCTGGAGCAACATGATTCTAAGAGACAAGTAAATGCCATTGGGCTCTGAAGAGTTTTCAACTGCAAACTAAATGACTGATTTTTGTGGCATGTGGCTGTCACTCACAGACACTCATCACTGTGCCCAATAACAGCCAGATGCACTGGAAAGACATCCTTAGCACCCTATTGGAAAAGCAGGATAATAATAGAAACATACTCAGTGATGCATTTGACAATTATACAAAGTCAATTCCTTTAGAGGGAAACTGAGACTTAAGTTAAATAAGGAAATCAATTAAGATAAGACAAGAAATCTAGATGCATTAATACATTGAGAATTAAATTTTTCAAGTAGATGGGAAGAAAATATATAGGTTGGCATATTGCTTTGTAGGATAACCGGGTGAAATATGATAAGCTGAATTTGGGGGATGAGTGGCACGCTTTGAAAACCAATAATGAAAATAGTCAGTATTATTTAGTTTCAAAGTATTTGGACCATAAAAACAAAAATGCGTAAGGTTCCTGGCATGATGTGTTAGCAATCTGATCCTCCACCTCTAGTATTAACATTCCATGTGAGCAGTGGTTTGAGTCCAGGTTGCTCCACTTACAATCCAGCTCTTTGCCTATGGCCTGGGAAAGCAGCAGAGGATGCACCATGTCTTTTGGTCCCTAGCTCATCTGGGCGAACAAGAAGAATCCCTGACTCATGGTTCTTGGCTTCAGATCAGTTGATCTTTGGCCTTTGCAGCCATTTGCAGCCATTTGGGGAGTGAAGCAGCAGATAGAAATTCTCCGTCTCTCCCACTCTCCCTCTCTTTATCTCGCTCTGTCCCTTACTCCCCACCTCTCACTCACTCTCTTATGATTTTTCTCTCTCTTCTCTGTAAATCTTTCTCTCAAACTAGAAAAAAAGGATAACTCTTTAAAAAAAGAATACGTAAGAAGAAAAATATGCTTAAAAATTAACTCCTTCAATTTTCACTATTTTAGGTCAGAATCTGATAGTGAGATGGAGTAAATCCACATCTTACTATCAGAAGCATTATGGTTTAGAATTTTTCTTTCCTAATTTGTATGTCTTTCTGCCTCAGCCTTTTTGGGTCAGTAGTATGATTGTGTATGAGTGAGTGCTGACTTCATAGTACAAAGTGCATGGAGTGGTGGAAATTTGTTTGCTTTCTGTTAGAGTTAAATGATTGGGCCCAGCAGAAAAAAAAGGTGCACTGTTCTGAAGGCCACACCTGCCCATTTGACTTGGGAGGTCAAGGTGAACACATGTTACATATCCTGGTGTCTTTTACCATCCATGGCATGTTAGCCTACTACTGTCTACCAACTACCAGATGGGTATACATTTCTTTGTTTCCACTTGATTGTGAAATGACAGATCTGAGCTGGTAATCTCACTGATTGTCCATTCCTTGGAATCAAATAAGAGAAATGCATTATTGTGTTCATAGTGCTTTCTATCCACCATCACCTAATCTATACTTTCTGTTTGTGTGCATTTCAACATTTTAGACTGAGTCAAAAAAAAAACCCAAGAATCTTTGTTTTCATATCCATAATTTGATCATTACTCTGAAGAAGTTCACCCACAGAAAATTAACCAATGTATTTGATTACCTAGAAGTATTATGTCTGCTTCCAGTTGCCTTTCCCTCTGAAGAGCTATTAAATGCTATAATTTTAATCTACTGTGATTGCCTCACCAGTGAATAGGTCATTTGCCTTCTTTTGTAGTGGCCCATTACCTGAGGGTCCTCAGATACAGTACAAGTATTCCCCTTGTAATAAGAAGAGAGGATAAGGGGTTACATCACCATTCAGTTAAAAAAAAATACCCCTTATCTGTCACGAAGCATAGACTTCCTTAGACAACCCTGGGGATTCATTAAAAGTGTGAGGTTGCATCACTGATTAGAGATGGCCAAGGACTGGGTTGGGACTATAGTAGAAATCATACCAGAACTGAAATAAAAAGGAAAACCTTATTTTATTCAAACAGATGGAGGCTTTGATTAGAAAGATTTCTTTGTCATTGAGGATAACATTCATATAACATTGAATAAGTGGTCTATTACAGGAGTGAAAAATATGTGCTTGATATTTTTCAACCTTTCTTTCTATTATTCTCTCACTTATTAAAAATTTATTTCAGGAAACATCCCCAAATTTACAGCTATTACTAAATTGACTTTTAAGTGAGAAAGTTCAGTTTCTCTATGGCTTGTTACTTCTATATAAAATTACATATAAGTGTACTGGTCCAGGTTACTATGGCAGGAAATGAGACAGCCAGTGTTGCGATTACGTGGTAGCTCAGTGGTTTTCTTCATCTATTCATGCATCTAGTAAATATGAATATCCACTTAAGCTACTGAAACTCAGAGATCATCAGATAAATTTTGGAATGTTTCATTTTTTTCATCCAGCTGTGTAAACTGGAAACCCTATTAGTCTTCATGATGGTTTATTGAATGTGAATGGTCTGTTTTGAAACCTCTTGGGAGCAGAGATAGTAGGGAAATAGCAGGCGTGGGCATGGGATGGAAGAGGATTGACCCAGTGATTTGGGAAAGTCCCATTTGAAGCTAACTTGTTTCCAACTTCATCTTCTACCAGGTTTTATTGCTTACTTTTTTCCTCCCAGATTGCCATTTCATGAATCTAGATGGGCTTCATGAACTAATGTGTAGGTCACATTGGATTATATCATGTCTGTCTAATAAAAGGAGTTCTTGAAATCTGAAATAAGAAACCTAATTATAGTACACCTGTGCTTTGCAAATCTAGTCACAGGGCAGGAGAAAAGGAGGAAAAATACCAGAGACTGAAGTCTGTCATCCTAAAGTAGCCAATGAGTGGAATTATGCGTAAGAATCTAAGAACTTAGTTCTCACAGTGTGTATATATATATATATATGTGTGTACACATATATGTATATATATATGTGTGTATACACATATATGTGTGTATACATGTATGTATATATGTGTATGTATGATGTGTATATATGGATATGTATAAACTCTTTCTTTAATACACTTTTCATAGTTGCATGTAGGAATGTCTCAGAAATTTCATATGTGCTAAACTTACACCAAAATGTAATAATTTCTAGTTTTGCCACAGCACAGTGTGACTGACCCTAGGAGATTTGTGTGTGGGAGTGATGTATTGTCAAGGGGCTTTGGGAGTGATGGCAGCACTGGCTGGCAGATTTGAAAGGGGTATTTGTACTCTGCTTCTCATCTTGCTGTCCGTTCTCAAGGGACTGGGAAGAGCAGGTGGGGGTCAGTGTAAATCCTCCTGATATCCACTCAGGCTTTTATCTTGAGCAGCCTGCCACCTGCCTTACTCAGATATTGCCCCATGTCACAATCCCCATTCATGGATGTATCTGTGAAAATATTTATCATCATTTGAGTACTACAAATCTCTTAGGATTCATTCTATCAGAGATAGGGGCTTAGATGAGCAGTCAAACATCTCTTTTTAACCTTGAGAAATAGTTGAGACTTGTTAATTTGAAGAGTTCTAAAAGTACATAGTTATCTATGTGTATGTATATGTACATTTTTATTGGAAAAAGAGCTATCGTTATTCATGATTTTGCAAACTCTGTTAGATGAAGAATGGTTATATTCTGTTTATATCTACTGTTGCACAAGGAAAGAGTTTGAGACCAAAGTAAGAATGTGTTTGGGGGATCTGGCTGGTGTTCAGTTGAGCTGAATTATGGAACACATGAAAAGGAGTGGTGGCAAGACTATTCACCATTTTCTTTCTGGCCTCTTTGCTCCTCATTCCCCAGAAAGAGCTCTTTAGAGCGTTGTGTTCACAGGCTATGACTGATGCTTGGCCACAAAGAGGGCTCCCAGTAAGGGGCTGTAAAACTGAAAGACCCTTGTTTTCCACTTGGGTTTTGTCAGCCCTGTGATTTCTCACTTGTTGATTTATTTTGATTTTCAAAAACTTCTGCCTTGAATCTGGGGAGTTAAGTCAGGAACCTTGCTTTGCCTTCCTAATGGCTTGGCTTTTTAGTTAGAGTTTCTAAAACAGCCCACTAGCAGAAGAAGATACTTAGTAAAGTTAAAGTGTAAGATCCTTGTGGAAGTGGAATGCTGTCAGGATGACAGTGAGAGATCAAGCATGTGAGAGAAACAAACGACAACATTGTAGCAGGAGGAAGGGTCTGATGATGAACAAGGCTAGAGACAGGTGAAGACCATGGAAGAGGAATGGTAAAGCAGAGTGCTGCAGGTTCCAAACGGAGAAATAGAAACTCCCAGCCCAACACGGATCCTGTCAGTGCTGAGGAGGTAATTTAATTGGATAATGTCGAGTTTAGGAACACCAGATTAGCACAGAAAAAAAAATGGAAGAAATTGTTTGACTTAGGAAAGAGTTTCTGGATGTTGAGAGTAATAGAAGAAGAGGAGCGTTTGGAGGTATTTGGGAGGTGAGGAGCCATTCAAGCAGAAGGAGACTAAGAGTGAAGAGTGACGATTGCTCAGGTGGTTTTCAGAGAGTTTGAGCACAGCATGTTAAACCACCACTTGGAAGTCTCATATCCCATATAGAAGCAGTGCTTTGATGCCTGTATACTCTGCTTCTGATCCAGCTCCCTGTTAATGTGTCAAGGAAGTACCACTTAACGATCAAGCTTTAAGTCCCTTGTCCATCCACGTGGGAGGCCCAGATGCTATTCTAAGCTCCTGGCTTTGGGTTGGCCAATGCTGACTATTGCTGTAATTTGGAGAGTGAACCAGCAGATAGAAGATCTCTCCTGTGTTTGTGTGTGTGTGTGTGTGTGTGTGTGTATGAATTCAATTGCCTTTCTCTCGGTCCTTGAAATAAGCAAGTCAATAGATAAATAAATGTATCAATCTTTTTCAAAAAATTTAAAAAGATTTATTTATTTTGTTGGAAAGTTACATATACAGAGAGGATGAGAGACAGAGAGTAAAACCTTTGGTCCAAGTGGCTACAATGGCCAGAGCTGCATCTATCTGAACCCAGGAGCCTGGAGCCTCTTCTGGGTCTCCCACATGCAGGTGCTGGGTCCCAAGGCTTTGGGCCATCCTTGACTGCTTTCCCAGGCCACAAATAGGGAGCTGGATGGGAAGCAGGTCTGCCAGGATACAAACCAGTGCCCATATATGATCCTGGTGTATGCAGGGCAAGGACTTTAATCACTAGGCTGCTGTACCAGGCCCAATATGTTAATCTTTTTATAAGGAAAGAATTTTTTTCCATCTTGATTCATGATTGAGTGTAAAGAAATAGCTGAAAGATAACAGAAATATTGAAGAAGGAATTCAGAATGGGCTCTGTTGTAACAGGCCTTTTCACAGCCTTGCTTCACATGGAAGGTTCGCTAGATTTTGGGATGATGATTTCCTTTCTCAACTGGTGGCAACCTCATCAGTTCAAGCTCCCAGGGGCCACAGAAATTGGATAGCTTTAAATATTGGTTTAGATACATGTTATAAATAATGAAAGTTTATATATTGCTTAAATAAGAACTAAGAGCACATATAAAGGATCATAACCAATTACAGATTAGTGAATTCTATTGTACTTCATTTACTTCCACCTGCAAATAAAGATGAGCTCACATTTGTACTTTAAATTCTCCTGCCAGAGATGCCTTTGGCAGTGGTTCCAGCTTGCTGGCAGCTGTGAATGCAAAAGCAGTGTCGGATTCATCTTAGAATCCCTCCCCCAGAGAGTTTAGCATACTACTCTGCCCACTGGGCTTGCATAAAACTATACACATCATAAACATGTTTTTTTTTCCTATGGAAAGTTACCTAAGAGCTTTTAAGGGAAAGTAAAGATGATCATTATTCTCCAAACACCTCTGGAGCAGCATGGTTCTTGTTTCAGCCCTGTGTTAAATGATAGCCCATGAGGATGAATGAGGTACTGAAGCAAGACCTGTAAAGAAAGTATTGCCTATCGTGGCATCCATGTGATACCAGAGCTTGCACATGGCACTACTGTGGCCCCGAAGAGGGAGTCTGAATCTGTGAGAAATGCACAGAGAGAAAATGGCTCAGAGAGAAAGTTGAAGGTGGAAGGGGAGCTTTGCTGGCCAGGCAAGCAGCTGACCCACGTAGAGGAGCTTCTATTCTGTCTTTAGCCTCACTGTTCTCGGCTCTGAGGATGTGTCAGGGAACATATCTGCTCAAAGGCATAGCCTTCTTGGAGGTTATCTATTGGAAACTAAACCCAGTGAGACGATTTCAGTGGAGCAGCTCTTCCTCATACCTCTCAAGCACTTTAAGTGTTACAAATAGATGTATAGAGGTTTCATTAAAATCATACAGTATTCTGATATGATGGTAACTACTTTTGTAGAATCCCTCCCAATTCTTTATTGTGTTGTTATAGCTTGTACTGAAAGCCTTTTTTGCTAACTGCTAGCCATGAATACAACTGATCTCAGTCAGTTTACAGCTCTGCACTTCATTTAAACTGTGTTTCCACATATAGTAGGAATCCGGAATCATGTGGCTAGCTCTGGGTCACTCTCCTCCTCTCTATACGGTTGTTTATGCCCATCCTACAGTAAATCATTCTTCATGTTGTAATGGTAAGCATTGCTTCTGGCACACCTTACTTAGGTCATCTGAGAAATTCCTTCCCCAAAATGTTTATTTGCAGTTGATCTGCTAACACAAGCTAGTGAAATAGTTTTTCAAACCGGAAGCTCCAATAAAGGTGGCAGGAAGTGAAATGTAAGAATGACAAAGTGAATGGCCAAATGATTGTGTGGAAAGATACATAAACGGAGGGCATGGGAGAGGAACAAGCACCTATGGCAGGCAGAGGGGAATTTGGATCTGGATGTAAAGAGAGCTAAATGCATACAGAATGTCGGTTATAGAAAGGCCTTCTCAAAACCTCCTTAAACATGCCATATGCATGAATTAAGATGGGTTGTAAATTTGATTTTCCATCTGATAATTCTAAAACAATTTCAACATAGACTTTGACTTCAGTAATCTTGAGAAGCTTTACAAGATGTCACTAAACTAAGCATGCATACAATTTGGTACCTTGTTTTCCTGTTTCTAAAACAAATCTGGAATTGGTTTCTGCATTTATAATTCTCAGCAGTACATTTTCATAGAGAAGATTTTCACAGTTGAAGACCAGCAGGGTAGTATGCCTGTGCCTGCATGAATGAAACGCATGTGCAAATGAAAAGAATTTCTTTAATAATGTGTTCTTTTTGCTCTACTTTCTCTAAACCTGGCCTGGACATTGTATAGCTTTGCTTACATTTATGCAGTCAATTTACTAGAGTCAAACTTGATTGAAATGTATCTCGGCTGACAAAATGAAAATGTTTTAGCTTAAAATATTTTGTGATGCCTGGATAATCCTGCCCCCTGGCCCCTTCCCCTGGTCCCCCCTTTTTTGTACTTAATAGCATTAGCTGATGATTTGTAGTTATAAATGAGACCAAACTGTCCATTTTGACAGTCCTGGATTCAAAATACTTAAGAATATAGTGTAGTTTAAATAGGCAAATTAAGTGGAAGAGAAGCAAATGTTTACAATACCTTTGATCCTGTGTTTTGTGATGGTAGCATGATCCAAAGCAGACCCTTGTGAGCGAGACTGCTGCGCTGTTCAGTATCTTTACCCTTTCGGCTATGAATTACATTGTACCTAAGACTCTAGCTGTAGCAAGGCTGACATAGTCAATGATACAGAAAAATTAAGGGAAAATGAGCTGTAACTTGTGGGGGTAATAATCGAATTATGAATGGAAATTGTGAGTTCAAGTATGTTTGAGTCACTCTTGCGTTTTGAAAACTGTATATTGTCTCCACTCTTCTTCTCAGTACATTTGATATGCTGAATATGAGACACAATGAATGCTGAATGAAGGGGTGCACGATTGCCTGGTGGTACATTACATCTTCTACAGTTGAAAAGGTTTTAAAGCAGCCCTTTTGGGAACATGTTCACATGGGAAGCAATACATCCAATGGTGTTGAATGACGCTCAGGTACAACAGAATCTGATCTTGACATCAGTAGTGATTTTCATTCATTTTTGAAACCTATAATAGGTTGGATATTATATCTGCTTCACTCATTTCCAAACAAAACGGCATCACATCCTTTTTTTAAATTCAAATTCAGAGCTATACTTTGAAACCTGATAGTAGGAATAGTCAAGTATGCCTTACTAATTTCTACTAAAAACAACAAAAACAAACTATTAAGAAAAAAAGCAGTTTACTCAATGTGTAAAGCATATGTATGTTTAAAGAATTTTATGTAAATTTTTGTGTTTAAAAATTTGTAAAAGTTAAAAATCCCATATATTTCATATATACTGTTGTTTTTAAAGATTTGTTCATTTTTTATTGAAAAGGCAGATCTATAGAGAGAAAGAGAGACAGAGAGAAAGATCATCTATTTGCTAGTTCACTCTCCAAGTGGCCGCAATGGATGGAGCTTAACCAATCTGGAGCCAGGGCCAGGAACATCTTCCAGGTCTGTCACACGGGTGCAGAGCCCCAAGGCTTTGGGCTGTCCTTGACTGCTTTCCCAGACCACAGGCAGGGAGCTGGATGGGAAACAGAGCAGCTAGATCACAAACCTTTGCCCATATGGGATCCCAACCTGTGCAAGATAAGGATTTAGACACTGAACCATTGCACTAGTCCCATATTTCATATATGCTGTTTTAAGAGCATAATGATACTTCCCATCTGATATTCTCTCTCACCCCCAGCTACCCTTCCTCCTCCTTCTGATGTTTTGTTTTAATTTATGCAAGGAAATGGTTTCAATATACTTGATAACCACAATAAAGCCTCCACTCAATATAGAATTCAACAAGTAGGAAAAACAGTACTGCTCAAGATTTCCCTCTGTCTCTCTGCTTTCAAAGTAATAAAAACAAAGTTTTTTTTAAAGATGATTGCTAAAGTCATTATAATCTTAACAAAAAATTTTTGTTCATTTTACTAAAATTATCCAGTATCTCTCACAAACAAACCAGCTGTAGTGAAGGTGTGCCCTACCCTAAATGATGGTGACTCCCAGTGAAATTTAACTGGCACAACATATACTCCACAGCTACCTGATGCCTGTGAAAATGGTCAACTAGAAAATGTTGACTTTAGTGCACACACAATCATGTACTTAGTTATCCCTATGGTTAGGTATTTTGTGTGTGTGTGTGTGTGTGTTCTGTTTCAGTAAAGGTGTTGATATAGACATTTAAAGAAACTGATTTTACCTGCTTCCAAGACAGAAAGGAAGTTGTTAGTGAGGAATTAATGATCTAATTAATTGTGTTCCGTGAAATGTTTTTATCTATAAAAATGCGATCATTAGAGCTCAAATTAAAAACAAGGAAGGTATTTGATAGTGTTTATGTAAATAATTCCTTTGTATGTGTCATACAGTGATATCTTTGGTTCACTTGGTTCACCTAAAATCAAGGAAGAGATATTGTAAGTAAATAGAGTCATCATGCCTGCATTCAAAATGGAATCTCAGGGCACAAAAGGTCATGAGTAAACTTGCTCCTTTCTTTGACCCTCAGCTTCATCTTGGGCAAGACATGAATCTGTGTGTCCTTGACTTTGTTTACAGGTAATAAATGGCAAGACATCACTGAGATTTTCAAGGATGTATAATAGTTAGTGTGAAGTATTTTGACATCTTCAGAAGAAACAAAGTATACCCAAGACATTGTTATTGGTTTTATTAATATCACTAAAAAAAGAGGCATAAAATAAGTGATAAGATCATCAATCATGTAGTTACTAAGTTCATATTATGGTTTCCTGGAATGTTGCTGAATTGAGAAGCAAGGATCCTGAATTCTAGCTTTTTCATCATTCCAGCGTATAAAAGTGAATAGTTATTGCACCTTTCTCGTCTCATTTTCCTATGTCTCATATTTCCTTATGCAAATTAGTTGACTAGGCTAGCTCATCATCAACATTGTTTCCAGGGTTAATTAACAGCGTTTAGGATTTTTCCTGCAAACCTTAGATCTGCAGTAATTAACATAAGGCAGAGTTTTTCAAAGTGTGGCTGCTGGTCTAGCAATAGCAAGGAGTTGCTGGAAATTTTGATTCTCAGGCCTCACTCCTGACACTGTTGTCAGAACCACAGGAGTAAGACCCAGCAGTCTACATTGCCACAGGGTTTCAAGTGATTCTGATCAATGGAGAGTTTAAGAGTTAGTTTTGGAGAGGACCAGAGTTATAACATATTGGCATAGCAAGTTAATTGGCTGCCTGAGGCACCAGCGTTCCATATGGACATTGGTTTGAGCCCTGGCTGTTCCTTTTTGAGATAGCTCTGCCAATGTACATGGGAAAACAACAGAAGATGTCCCAAGTAGGTTGGCCCCTGCCAACCACAGGAGAGATCCAGACGAAAGTCCTGGCCCAACCTTCGCCATTGGGGACATTTGGAAAGTATGCCAACAGATGGATATACTCTCTGTCTTTCCTCTTTCTCTGTAATTCTGCTTTTGAAACAAATAAATAAACCTTTGAAAATAAAAAGTCACTTGAAGAAGAAAAAATGAAAAGCATTCCTGAAGCATCATGCAGTTTGGCACATTTTAGATCTCTGTTTTGCCAAATTCCAGATATATAGGTAGAAAATCTAATGACACATAAGAGTGGAGGAGTTTGTGTGCATGGTATGTATGGTGACGTATGGGCACGGTAAGTTGCTGCGACTGAAACAGTAATGTTATCTTAAAGAGTCAACTAGGAGAGTCCCATGCAAGGCATGGTTTGTGGCATGAATAATCTATATTAGGTCACATTAGAGTAACAGTGCTTGACTGCCAAAATACATGATAATTTCATACATGCTCTTATGAAATGCATTTTTTTACTTTACCACAGAGATTTTTGTTCAGAAAAGAAAAAAACAAATATTCTGAAATTATGCCTAGAATTTTAATTTTAAAATTTCATTATGCAGGAGCATCAGACACATAGGAATCTTCTCTGTATTTTTCTATTACATTCATTCTAAAATTCATGTGCAATTTCAAAAGAAACTTGTTGCCTTTTCAGAATGCAAATCATGTTTAAAAATGCACCTGCGTTTTTGAAACGTGACTCGATTACAGTTACAATTTATGGGCAAGTGATTTCATATGTAGCTAAAAAGTGTCACCAGGAAATAACAGTCAAATCCAAATAGAATCACCTTTAAGTGAAAAGGAGCCGTCTAATGATAAACAGTGCATCTTGTTTGGTTCTCGTCTGAGGAATGAAAAGACCCAGCTATGAAACAGCTTTTAATTTTGTGTTTCGCTATGACCAACCAGGAAACTGCAGTTAGAATTTGGGTAACATTTTCTTCCTCAAAACCAAGGTAAAGATTATGTGAAATATATAACTTAATGATGTTTCACAGTGAAGCACATTATTGTATGCTACCAGTGACTTTTACCAACTGTGAAATATGGAAAGATAGTCTGGTGCCAACACCATGATCACCGCTGGAGACCCGGGTGGCCCTCCTAGTGTCTGGCCCGTCACAAGCAGCCCGAGAGCATGCACACTTGTTAGTGCCAGTGCTAAGTAAATGTAAACACCTTTACTTTCCAGCTGCTGCTAATTGGTTTGGGAATATTTATGTAAGTGTTGATTTTAAAGCTAAAAATAACGCAGTGATGTTTAAATCCAACCCTATTTCAGTTGTCAGAAATTCTCCCATAATCTGAACGTGTAGCTAAAAATGTTCACTTTTTAAAAAGTGTAGTAATTAAATTTGGCTTTTATGAGAGTCAAAGATGATATGTTCCCTCCTTTAATAAAAGACATGAAGGACAAGTGTCTTAAAGTTCTCTGTGCAATTGTCAAGACACAATGAACTTTATTAGAGAGGAAACCATTAAAATGTGAAAGAAGAGAAAGAAAAATTTTGAAATGGCTTTATACTATATGCAAGTAATCACATCCACTTATTTTAAGTTAAAATCTTTTAAATTGTAAATGTTCTTGTTCAAGAACACATCCAAGAACATGGCATTGCATAATTAACATTTCTCAACCCTAAAGGCAGGGGACATGGAGTTTACTCAGGCCCCATTGCACCTTCCGTAGTTCTTTAATTATAGGGTTATTTTTGCCATGTTTTTTTCCACACTCAAAAGTCATGATCTCACAGATTTTTTCAAAGTCATTTAAATTGGCTATGAAAAAAATATCATTTTCTTTTTGGGAATGTATGATTTCATGACTCCATATTTCACCATGCAATTTACTAAAGGGGAAAAAAGTTAACTACTCCTAAATTATCACTTGAAAATTATTTGCTAATTTTAGGGGAAAGTGTTTCCATGTTCCCTGTTAAGAAATAAGCTGCCACTGTCTAAGTCTTGAAGCGTTGTGTTGCTAAGGTATTGTTAGGGTCAGTTCAGATTTGGTTGATTACATCCTTGTGAGATACTTAAGCAGCTGTCTGCCTGTCCCATCTCTAGAGAATACTAAGATTCTGTGACTGCAATGTCTAGAAATGATTTTGCAAAATGATAAATACTGCCTATTAGCTGAGGTGATAAACTGTAGTCACTGCTTATTTTGATAAAGCAAAGTAAATAATGCAATTACTGAAAGTAGTGTAACTCCTATCTTGGACATTGAAGTTTGACTTGGTTGACCCCCCAAAATGGTCAGTTCAGACTTTCTCTACAGCAGATCACGTAGTTTCGTAAATAAAATTGACATTCCCTTAGTCTGAAATGTTAAGAATGTCATTGTCATAACTAAAACTACACTTGCCATGCCACCAGAACCAGAAAACTCCTTTGACCTTATATAATGTGAATGCACAATAGAAAAAGTATTATATTCTTATCTTTGTTAAGAATATGCAAGAAAGTTACATTCGGAGTTGGGAGCAATAAAGCAAAAATAGGCAGGTTAAAATTATATGATAAATGTCCCAGTTTTCTTTGACACCCTGGAGGTTTCTAGTCCTGCATAATTACAAAACCAGAAAGAATATTCTTTTTAATTAGATGCCATTATTACCTGTTGAGGGGTTAAAAGACTATGCTAAGCTAACATTACTCTACAAATTTATCCATAGATTTGAAGTGATCCCTACCAAAACCCAATTGGCTTTTTTTCAGAGATCAACAATGTGGTTCTAAAATTCATACAAAAAGCAAGATACCTAGGATAATAAGATAGTCAAAATATTGTAAACAGTGAACATATTAGGAAAATTGACAACTTCATTTCAAAACTTGGTGTAGAGTTACAGTACTCAAGACTATAATACTGGTATAGAATTCAGAGTGCAAAGAAAACATTTATTTTTTTGGCCAGTTGACTCTAAGTAGGATGTCAAGATGATAGAATGAGAAAAAAGAGAAGAATGCAACAGATGATTCTTTTAGACCTAGCTATAAATCTACCTTCCAAAAATGAATTTATGCTCCCTACTTTCCTCATGTATAGAAATTAACTCAAAAAGATAATAGGCATATATGTTAAGAGTTAATAGCAAAAGCTTAGGAGAAAGCATGTATAAATCTACATGATCTTACATTAGGGCAATGTTTCTTAGACCCAAATCCCCCGAAACAAACACACAAAACAAACAAAAGTAAAACAAAATGGATTGTGCTTCATAAAACTTAATACCTACTCTGCCTTCAAGGACACACCCTGTAGGCATCAGACTTCTTTTTGAGTAATACCAGTGTCCCAACATTAAATAGGGGTATTGGTTGCAAAACTCTGAATATACTAAAAACTACTGAGTTGTTCTCTCTTACGGGGTGAATCTTACATGAATGATATTCCAATAAAACTGCCATTAGAAAGATAAATGTGTCTTAAAGCCACACTCAAGAGGACCATTGCTGCAGAGCCCATGATGTCCCTGGAGATTTCTTGGCTAAGAACACATGAGAGATCCCTTCCAGAACTGCTCAGCCCAAACTACTTGTAAGGCCAAAGCCACGAGAGGCAGCCGATGTGTGTTTGTAACCCACTACATTTGGGGATGATTGATTTATTATACGGCATTAGAAACCTCACACAATGACTTCTGTGTGTTATGTGCTTGATGCAGAAGCAAACGCAAGTGTATGCCTGTGTAAGAAATAGATAAGAAAATTAATGATTTTGGCACAAAGTCATCAAATATCCTGACGTATGTGATTATCACAGCTTCTGATATTTTGATAAATTTATCCGCTTAAGCATTCTGGTACTCTGACCAACACCAGGCTAAACGATTTTTTTCAACTCAGTTCACAACAGAACGTTTCTGCTCTGTGTCTTGTTTTCTTCAACATAGTAACCTAAGTCTCTTATGTCTACCTAACCTATTAAACCTGCGTATTGCCTTACTCTTTGATTGAAATGATGCCTTCAGATCCACGGATGCTGTTTATAGGTGTGGTTTTGAATCACAGATGCTTTATGTGGTTTATTGTTGAAGTGAAACTACAGTCATGCCTAGCTGTTTGTGATTCTAATTCTGAAGAGTGGGTAATCCACAGAGTTACCTACTTCAAAACAGTTCCAAGACCTATAAGAGAACAAATGTCTTCAATAAAGAAGCAGTGGCATCAGACGTGCCTTCTAGAATCTATTCTCTCTTACCCTCTACTTCTCTAGGTAGCATCCAGTTCAGCTTTACCTCTTTCCTGGAGAACAAGAAAGACCTCTCTGAGCCTCGTACCTCTCCATAGAAAAGGAGTACTTATCCTGCTGAAAATGAAATGGTCAGATTTCTTTTTGTTGTTGTTGAGATCCATAGCAGAGATAACATCTCAGCCAGAAATGAGCAAGAACCCCCAGTTTCTTTTTTGCACACTATCCCTGCTATGCTTTGGGACACAAGTGGCTACAGAAGTTACTTTGCCAGACACCTGTTTTTGTTATTTAACAAAATTGATTTTCTTTGAAGGTCATGGGGTTTGCAAGCAAATGCCCTGCACTAAGGCAAACAAGTTGGTACCTTTCATTGGAAACGGCTCTCTTGTCCTTCATTGCCTCACTGGTGTAAAACACTACATCTCATGCCACCTTGTATAAATGGCCCATTAGAATATTTCAGACACCAAATACGAGAGGAAAAAAAACATTAAAAGCACTCAAAAGATTGACACCTGTTTCAAACCGTTGCAGAAATTGGATCCTATTGTCTGTGTTCAGAACCGTTTACCCTTCCATGCTGGCATATTTCATTCCTATTTGCAGTGCTTTCTCTGTAGCAGCTACATGTCTATGTGCTTGTGTCACTACAGGATTCCATGCAGAGCTTGGAAGATGGAGAAACTATGAATGGTGTGCAGACAGAAGGGCCTATATCCCCGAAAACTAAGGATACATCAAGGTATTTTTCTCTGTGATAAGAGGAGTCTTTTTATCTCAATTTGTGGGTTTGTTCTTCTTGAAATGTTTTTGAGTCTTTTTCATCTTAACATCAGTGTAAGTAGAATCATGAAGTGAAACGTGTCCTACATTTAACACAAATCATTTATTATTTTCTCTTGATTTGCACAGAAAATGTGAGAACTTACAGAGAAATTTACACAAATGATCCTCAATCCATCTGGCACTCTTTAGCAACCAACATTAATTCCTTCTTTCTTTTATTTCAACGAAAGTTTAAAACAAATGTTTCAGAGTTCAAAGCAGTTGAAGGTTTGAATTGATTCTTTGAATATTTTGCTTAATAATATTCCCTTTTTAATTCATTTTATATGCACACATACACACGTATATATGAAATAAACCCAACAGCCAAGCTTTTTCATGTTTTTATTTAAAAAACCTCATTATTTGAAAGCAGCTTCTATGATGTCTCATAACAGATTGAATATTTCCAATCTGAAGATCCAAACTACTCGAAAATCTGAAACTTGAGCATTTGAGGGTCAACATGACACCCCATGAGGAGAACTCTACCATTCCCCTCATGTGATAGATTGTAATCAATCACAATGAAGGAGCACTAAAAATATTGTGTAAAATTATCATCAAATTCTACGTATGTAACATACCTTGAAATACATAATTAATCTGCATATTTAGGGCTCCATGTCCATGTTGTCTTATTATAACTCTATAGGCACTTATTCCAAAATTTAAAAAAATCCAAAATTGGAAAACTTCTGATTCCAACATTTGTAATGATGGACACTCAACCCATACTCCCTTTGCCTTGCACTAATTTCAACACATTGACAGTCCAGTCATTGCCTGGTTCAAATCCCAGCTCTGCTATGCTGGTTCAAGTCACAACTCGGCTTATACTTACTAACTACTGTTGTGAACTTTTGCAATTTTCTCACTTGTTTTCCCTTGCTTCCTGCTCTATAAAATAAAACTCTTATTAAAGCCTTCTTCATGGGCTAGTATGAGGTCTAAATGAGGTAACCTGTATAAAGCTGTTTGCATAATGCAGACTAAGAGTGGATCCTCTGAGCTTTTGCTAAGGTTGCTGCTACTATTATCATCATTCTATTTTGATTATAGCTATTACTATCACTAGCATTTTCTTTAAGTTAGTTTAAATTTCACATATAAAAACTAATGTCATATTAATGGATGACTGGATTTAGCATTAGAATGACACTACCGAGTTTGGTAGTCATTCATTCAGTCAACATATTCCTTGCGTTAATTTGATTTCTAATAGCTGCCAAATAGTTTGCATGAAATTAGCCATTTTTGAAAAAGTAGGTGATCAGCATTTATCACATCACTTTACAGTGTGGACTCTCCTCACACAGTAATTTATAGCCATTTGCCAATATTTCATCTTTATTTAGACCATTTCTTTGATAAATGAGCTGAAAAGGGTTAAAATTTGTTACCTAAAGTCTCCAGGTTACTATCTTTTAGAACTTTGATAAGACTTGCTTTTGGAGTTGAAATATTCTCTGGTTTTAATTTCATGATTTCAATGTTAGCTTTTGAAAAGGTGACTAACCTCTTGGTCAATTACTATGTGGGTATCCATCATAAAGTAAACAATTGATGTTTTGCTATGTGAATATATTAGGTAGTCTCTGAAGCTATCAAGAATGGAGAGAAATGGAGTATAGAAACTTTTTAGAAATTATTTAATTGTATCTCTCTATATGGATAATGATTAGCAGTACACAGATTTTGCTTGAATTTCATTATCACGCTTAGTAAGTTAGAATACAGAAATTCAGAGCAACTGAGTAATAGAGACTCAATCTACATCTGCTAGTGTTGTCTATAGTCTGTGGTTGTATGCATCTTCTCCAATTCCCTGGTGATTTGCTTGATACTGTGTAACTAGGGCTAAGAGATTTCACACAGTGAGCCTCACAAAAGGAGAGTTATGGCAGAAATGAGCCTAATGTCATTTTCTCCAAGCAGCGTGAATGCAGATTCATAGCCCTTGCAGACAGTGGGACAGGAGAAGGGGAGAAGAGTCGTTAATAGCATAGGAAACACAGTTGCAGGGAAGAACTCGCAGGTTACTATTCTCAAAGAGAACGTTAATTCTAGTGGTGTGGGTGATGACAAAACAGTTACAGAGAACATAGGAAGCCTCTTACAAGTGAGCTACATCTTCAGCATTCTCCAGGGCAGAGAAGATCTGATACATCATATGAGGATACTTCCATGTAAGTAACGTAAAAACTAAGCAAATTGTTTGTAAAATCTGCGTCAAAATATCTTGAAACTGCTTCATTCCCACACACTGTGAAAGCTTTTGTTACCTCCCAGCAAGACCATTGCAGTAGCCTGCATGTGAGTTTGAATGCCAATCTCTCCTTATTCTAATCCTACATATTACTGCTGGATAAAATATTTTAAACCATCACATCAAATCATTGTAGTTCCCAACCTCTTTATTTAGATAAATTCTAGGTTCGAACACTAGTTCTGTTGCATACTGCCTGTGCAGTATTAGACTAATGATGTATCCTCTTGAAATATTTTTTGGCATGGAAAATGAAAATCGCATAGATTATTGTGCAGATGAATTGAGATATTACAGGTGTTTGTGCAATACTAAAGAAAAGAAAAGCTAACTAAGCATGAATTGTCATTGAAATTATTTTAACTGTTTGTCATTCTCCCAAATAAGACTATAAATCCTCCAAAGGATTCGTGACACCTAATACAGGTCTTGGGATGTAATGGGGGCATATTTGTTGAATGAACAACTAAACAAATATATGCTACAGGCCCATAAATCTTAAGCATAATGATGAACTACTCACCCATTATTCACACATCTTTCTTTAAAGAAAAACAGTATAAAGGAAGTTTCCCCCACTTGTTTTATAACACGTATTTCTTGTGAGGTATCACTCAATTGACTTTGATTTTAAAAAATACAACAAAGCAAAAGAACTCTCTTGATTATACTTTAATTATGTTTTGAGCCTCTGTTTGTATGGTAGGCAGTGGAGCAGGTGCTGTGGTGCAGCATGTTTAACTACTGTCTGCAATACTGGCATCTCAGAGTGCCAGCTTGAGTTCTAGCTCCTTTGCTTCCAAGCCAGCTTCTTGCTGTTGTAACTGGGAAGGCATTGGAAGATGACCCAAGTGCTTGGGCCCCTATCAGCCATATGGGATACCTGGATAGAGTTTCTGACCTGTCACTTATCCGTATGTTGTGGCCATTTGGGCTGTAAACCAGTGGGTAGAAGGTCTTTCTCCATCCCCTTCTCTCTGTAAATTTGCCTTCCTAATAAAAATAATTAAATGTTCAACAGCAACAACAAAAAGAAGTGAAATAGCCAAGATATGAATGGACCCCCATATGGGATGTCAGCAGCATAGTCTGGGGCTTAGCTTACTAGCCACAGGACAAGCTCCTAAAACTACTATCACATTTTATCATATCTTCTGCCTGACTCTAATGGCCATTCACAGGGGAAATTATTTGGGAGTTCATCTCAAAGTGATTTGACGTGTCCCCATGTTTTCACACTTCCTTCCAATAATCATTGATCAGGCCTCCACTGCATCTCAGCTGATTGATTCCTACGTGTTCACTGTAGGGCTGGGCCAGGGCAACCCAGGAGCTGGCAACGTCATCCAGAGCTCCCATTGCAGTGACAGAACCCTACTTCTTGAACCGTTATTACTACCTCACAGGGTCAGCATTGGAACTGGAGTCAGGAAGAAGACCCAAGCACTCTGACTTGGGCTGCTTGCATCCTGAGTGGTGTTTTAACTCCTAGGGTGCACACACTTGCCCTGGGATCTTGGTTAAAATGACTGACTGAGATTTCTGACATGAAGTCACTCCAGGGATATACTTTCTCTCTCATGGTGTTCATATGTCATCCAGGAAACTTTTTTTTCTAACATGAACTATTTCCTCTTCCTTGTTCTGTCTCTCCCTCCTTATTCTATCTTTCCCTTACTCCAACTACTGGCCTTTCAGCTAACAAGAATAATCTGAATGTTAAAATGCTGTCCATTCGCCTTGTGTGAAGAAATTAGGACTACAAACATCTGCAGGCTCTGTTCTAATTCATTCCTTATGCTTCAGGCCTTCCTTCTATAGGTAGAAATCAATCGCTTAATAGCTGTCTTAGTAGAGTAGCCACTGATAATGTCAGTCTCATTTCTAAACACTAATTCAACATCCTCGGTCTGTGCTTGGCCCAGGCTTTTAGACCAGAAAGCTGGTTCCGGTGATTGTTAGAGTCAGTATTGTCAAGTGGACCTTGGAGCAATTCCCTTGCTTGGATTGGCTGCTTATTTTAGTATCTCATCGCAAGTTCTTTAAAGAGAATTATTCCCATCCCAATCCTTTCTTCATTGTATAAATTAATTTTTTCCTTCCTTACCACCTGTTACATTGTCCATTTTTAGTCTACCTTCTAATATGCTGTTCTCAAAAGCTTAAGTGTGTGTGTCCCATCAATTGCACTCTAGAATTTTTCTAAATAAGTAGCGTTAACACTCTTTTTTTCAGAGTTCTGTTTATGAGATATATATTGAAATAATTGTGACAAAGACTATTTTCCGTTTCATCGTCCGTGAAGTATACATATTTGCAAATTTCTTTTTAGCTCCCTCAATTTTAGCACTCGGGATGTTTTTCATTTTAAAATAAAATAAGTAACTTTTCTATGAAGTATCTTTGTCAAATGCTTTGCTGCTCATTCTATATTCAAATAATGGACCACATTTTATGAAAAACACAGTGAGATATGGCCTGTATAAAAGTTGTCTTTACTAAACACATCTCATTTTCTTCAAGTGCTTGCATGTTAAAGGCAATAAAATTGAAAGCCTTTTATGCTATTTCATCTGGTATAGTAATATGTTTGTGATAATCTTTAACCATTGTCACAAACCCTCTGGCCAAATAATCGTAACTATTAGGAGAGTAACTAATAGCAGAGTAAATTTTTTTGAAAATTGAAGTCTTCTAAGGTAGAAATGAGCTTTAAAAACTGCATCCTTCCAAACATTTTTAGTAATTTCTAATGACATTTCTTAAATTATAAATTCTTCTTTATGAATAAACATAAAACCATGGTCGATAACTACTAGAGAGTAGGTATGAGGAAGCAGGGTTTGGCAGAGTAGTTAAGGAGCCCTTAGGACTCTCACTCCCTAGGTGGAGTCCAGCCACATTCTGTTCCAGCTTTCTGAGAACACAGACCTGGAGAAGCAGCTGGTGATAGCTCTAGTGTGGGTCCCTGTCAGCTGCTAGGTGACCTAGCCTGAGTTCCAAGCTCCTAGTCAATCTGTCCATCAGTAAATGACATAAATGTCTTTCAGTAAATGCAAATGGATAAGCATCAAAATGATATGTAGAACTGATTATATTTTAGAGGAAGAGTTTTGAGTGGGATGAAGAAATGTTTGTAAATAGAAAAAAAATGAGAATCTATAAAGGCAGTCTAACAGTTTTCTGACTAAATGTTTATCTTCGCAAAACTGCTGTGTATTAGGTACAGGTGCTATCTGTCAGTACACAGATACTTGATGCATTTATAAGGAAATATTTGTGTTATGCTTTCAGGGAAAACCTATAAAAAATACATCATAAAGATGTTTCAATGGTTAAAAAAGATTTGAGCCTCTGCTTTTAAAAGTCTTTAAAACAGTATCATAAACCTGGAATGTGAATGCTTTGGGTTTAGTCTTCCTCCAGTGCCTAAAAACCAACTCTGAATCTGTTATCATGTAAAAAGTATCGCTCTTGGATCCATTCAAATATATGCAACTTTTTCTGCCTACTGAGATTTGTATTTAGAATTTACATCATGTCCTGCATATGACAGTGCATGTGCATGCATTCGCATGAATCCCCACGTCCTTTCACACAGAGAAGAACCCTCTCATCCTATGTTATTGCTCTCAGATTTGTTTTTTGTTTTTTTAACTTTTCCTTCAAGCCTTGGATATAACTTGCTTGACTGAACAAGTTTTACATTTATCAGTAATACCTGGGCAAAACTCATCTGAAATTTATTATCAAATTTGAGATTCCATCATATCCCACAAATGCGTGAAACTGGTCAGCTGTTCTACTTTTTTTTTTCCTTTTCTTAATGATAATAGACTTGTGAAGAAAACACAGTAAGTCTAATCCACAGATGGGGCTATATCTAATATATTTATTGTAGATTGTTGATCATTTTAAGAATACTTCATGCAGAGTGAATTCATCAGGCACTTTGCTTCTCCAATGCTGTTCTCAACTCTCCAGCGAGAAGCCATGTTTTCACCATTTTCAATTTGGATCAGAAAAGCATTTGCAGCAGCTGTAGCTCTTAATTTGACATCTAGTTTTAGATCACTTTCATATAAATAGCAAACAATAGAGACCCTCATCAAATTTCCACAAAGGGGATTCTTGCTTCTGCTTTATCATTTTCCTGTAGCAATTTTATTTTCTCTCTCTGGGATTAAAAGCGCCAATAATTGTTCACAGTTATTATTTTTCATCTTTACAAAACTTGTTAGTTCCACTCTTTATTGCTCAAAAACTCTCAGTATCTTCTGTATTTCAATCATACACACAATCCATTAATGTTTCTGGCTCATCCTTCCCTTCATCTGGGTTGGGTTAGACAGGTCAGGCTTTCTATTTCTTTCGAAAATACATTTTCTCCAGGTTTTGTAACCTCTTTCTCTACCCTTAAAAAAAAGAGGAGGTGAAAATTTTGAATTGTTACATGGAATACGGCTGAAGGAAATTTACAGTTTGATTTTTATTGCTTTGAACATGCTCAAATGTATTATCAACAGTTAAAATGTAATTCTAGACTTTTAAAAATAAAGAAGAATTTTATTTTTATTTTTCTCTATCCTAGGAAAAAAGATGGTTTCTTTATGCTCAAGAATAGATGTGTTTACTTCCATCTATTTTACAAACTGCAAAGTAATTTTCAAGTGTGTGTCGTTGAGGAGAAATCGCAATTTTGTGTATCTCTTAAAATATGTTGATTTATGCAGATTAAGTTAAGTAGGAAGTTATTTTCCTGGGTAGTCATTTCCATTTCTTCCTCTTCTAGGGGTAAAAATAAGTCTTCTGAACATTTTAGTTTTGGGGGCCTTTTGAACATATGAGCCAAGCATTCTCCTCAGACTTGGTGCCTGCTGCTGAAGTTATAGAAGTTGATAAGATCCGGGTGGGTGGGGGGTGGAGTGCATTGCTGTGTCTCACCTGGGCTTCACCAGAGTCGCATCATGTTTTTGGTTTTTTTTTTTTTTTTCTGCCCCAGTGATATGACCAGAACAGTGGAGATTTCGGGAGAAGGCGGACCCTTGGGAATACATGTAGTGCCATTCTTTTCATCTCTGAGTGGCAGGTAAGGTGTCTTTCTGCTTTCAGAACCTCGTTTTAATGAAACTCAGAGGAGTTCATTTCCCCAAACATTTTTCGGAAGAGAATTAAGTACAAGTATCCATCATTCAGATGGACACCTCAAATTTTACTTTTGGTGGCCACTTACATGCTGAAAAAAAAATGAAATCACTTACTTTGAGGATGCAATGAAAAAGAAAACCTAGCTGTTTCTCCATTTACAACTCATGGTGAAGCACTTTGTTAGAGTCCTTTGAAAGAATCCTTGGTGAAGATTTGAACATATTGTGCAACGAATGCTGCAACTGAATTGTTTAATACTCCGAAATACACTTCAGTAAGTGAATATAATAATTCTTGGTCAATATTTGCTACTTTTTCTCTGGTAGATAGAGACTCAATAAAAAATATTCAACAGTCTAATAGTCATAACAGAATCTTTATGTGTAAATTATTTTAGTGCTAGAGGTGAAATGTCTTTATAATGTTCATTTTTTTTCTGGAATAAATTTACTCAAAGATAATTTACCACATCCTTCTGGAATTTTAAAGGCATTACGTTGCTAAAGCCACACTGGTAAGTGGTAATTAGATTGTGTCAGCATTTCCTGAAATTGACATCTAACGGGATATAAATCTTTCCTGGGTGGAAATGAGGTATGTGCCTCAGAATTAACGCAGATACTGTTCTAACAATCATACATAACCAGTTTTTAGATATTATGTCACCTTTCAGGATGACTGCTCTGGCCTAACATGGATATTGGCAAGAGTTGTCGGAAAGTTAAAAAGAAAACCAGTGTTTCACTCATATGACAAGATTTTAATTAGTTGTCATATTTATTTTCTTGAAAGCATCATTAAAAAGGCAGAAATTCTTTATTTTAGGATAACTTATCAAAGAACTTAAAATTCCATCAGTTTTCCAAGGTCACCCAAAACTCAAGTCACTGGACTTGAAATCACTGTATTGCTATTTCTAAAACTAAAATTTCACAAATGTTATCTGTATTAATTTGTTTGCTCTGAATATCGATTCAGTCCTTTCTGCCACATAGTACGGAGCACAGATTTGGTCATGATATTTTGGTTGGCATCACCTTAAATTTTTTTTTTTCCCGAAGAACATCTGATGCCAGGCTCCTGTTGGAATGAATGTTCCCTGAAATGAAATGAGTTGAAAAGCTTGTGGTTCCTGTTACCTAGTTTCCTGTGTGTGTAATAAGCATGTTTATAAATGTCACGGGTTATAGCTCAGAACAAACTCGGGTTGTTTTTGACAGACAGCAGAGTATTTACTCAGTTGTCATGAGAAATTCTAATGTCTTTTGGCAGAAATGTACTGATAGAGCTTTGTGAAATACCAGAGCCCTTCAATTGCGAGGTCCTTTAGTTTAATGAAGCTGGAAATAGAGCACAAGCTCTTCCCAATTTCCCCAAAATGAGGAAATACACAATGTGACAGTCACTATACTTCAGTTTCAATAGTTTGGAAAAGGAACGGACCCTGTAGATGAGAAATCACCTTCTCTCACTTCAAATGAAAGAAACACACTAGAATGTATTGATTTCCTTTTTCTTTTTGGTTCTGGTTGCTAGCAAAAGCACGGCAGAATAGTAGAGAGAATATTGGTTGGATCTGGAGTCAGAAAAAGTCTCTGTGTTCCTTTTTATAACCTTGAATAAGTCTCCTAAATTTGACTCTTATGAATACTTATTTTATAATAAGGTTAATGGGATTAAATGACTCTAAAAATGTGAAAGTTCCTTGTAAAACACAATACATGCATGTATAAATCATGTGTGTTATGATTATTTTGGCTTTGATGGAAAAAGCCTGATTTAGAAATGACGTTTTATTGTAATTCATAGTCAGCTGTTCAATAACTTGGTGAAATAATTCTTTTTTTTTTGCTAGCCACTAATATTATAAAAAGGAAATTTAATTAAAAAACATTAAAAATAATATGGAAGTGGAGACATGAGCCAATAAAAGTTCAGAAGTAATGAGTACAGGCTGAAACAGCACACTTAACTCAACCCATGTGTCTACATGCAACTGCGTTTAAGGCTTGTGCGACAAGTGTCTGACTTCCTCATGCCATATGGTTTCACTGTGTGAGCACAGGGGTTTAGTTAAGGTCAGGGTGGTATGCTTAGCTCTTAATTTCCCTCCATTTGTTGGTTTCTGTCATTTTTAAAAATTAGAATGTACATTCAATTATTTGCTAAGACTACTGGAATTCGCTTTGCCTCGAACATATTCTTTTACTTATTCTTTTAGAAAAATACTGCCACACCTGTTGTTTGAGTATGAACCCTAAGCTAAGATAGAACATCCCTAGTAAAACCTCATGGCTGCTGTACCAGATAACATCTCTACAAATTCATTAGCCACCATAGCACAGGGTCGCTGTGTTTGTATTCCCAGGAAAACAAAACAAAAACAAAACACACACACACACACTAAAAGAAAATTCTTGCTAGTGAAAAAGCAACTTATTTTCATTCATTTTTCAAAAGATAGTATCAGTATTTAGAGCTAAAAAAGGGTGATTTTTTTTTTGGTTATTGTTCAAAAGAATAGCATTCTTACCTCCCTTTTACAGTATAGACATATAAACCTGAGAAAGACAGGGAAATAATGTGAGAAGAGACTCAGAATGTAAGGGAAGGGGCTGCATAAATGTGCAAAGCTGGTAGTGTTTAGTTTTCTATACCATGTTATAGAAGAACGGGAGGCAAGAATGAGGTATTGGGACCTGAAAAATTATAGGAAGAGCAAGAAACAACTGTTACTTTTCACCCTTTATCACTACTCATTAATGGAAATTAACTGGGTTGTTTTGACGTGTAACTCCTGGCCAGGATTAATCTTCAGATCCCCCAAGTCTCGTTGCTAACTCAGATATCTACCATAGACCACTGGTTGTGGGCAAAAGGCATAGTGAAATCTTGTTATCTGAGCTTTCTCATAGACATCTGGATGAAAGCAAATTGGAGGTGATCCATCCTTTCCATGGAGGAGAGAGGGCAGCAGCGTTTTGTTGCCAGGGAGCAAACTAAAAAAAAAAAAAAATCAGTCAGTTTTACATTTTACCAAAATTACTTCTGACACATGGGTTTTACAGTCAGGCTTATTCTGTCAATAAATTTTTCATGCAAAGTTAGGTTATTTAGATCAGTGAGGTTCACAAAGCACACTCCAGCTGTAATATGCTAGCTAAATTGCAACCCAGTGGCCTGAAAGAATTAATTCATCTCCCAAAATGTGAAATTAAATCCTAGGGAGTAACATTACATGACTGATGATGTACTGAATTAAATTAAAGGAAGACTTGAATGCTTGTTAAAAAAATATCACTTACATAAACCAGTTTACAACCACATGTGAGCTTCCTAATGGGTCGTGTTATTGTGAATCCACCAGAACAGAAATCCAAACTGTGAACTCAGAGAGATGTTTAAGTTAAGAAAATATTTAACACAATTCTGATCATTTGCATTTGTGCATGTCATAGCTCAGTTATTGCACGTTATATTAGGAGGGAAAGGTAACACAGAATGCGTTGTGTTAGGCTACTAATCTAGAGTAGGAAATAAAGCTTAAGACCTTACTGCACACTTGAGCTGATGACTCCGAACCTTCTGTGTAGCAGATCATGTGGCTTTTCAGCGCTTTCCCTCCAACAGCAGCATGCTCTATTCATTTACCATTTCTGAAGTGGAAAATGAAGTATCTGTTGGCGTGCCTTGCCTAGGGACATCTTCAGATAACATAGGCTCATGATATCCCCTGAGGCTTGGAGACAGAGGTTCTACATTGTGGCTACAGCAGCAGGATCGCTTCCTTCTGTACTTTCTGTAGAGGATGCCCCTTTTCCATGGGTGACACGGTCATTTATGTATAAAGTGTGCTCATGTTTTGTTTAGATTCTAAATGTAATGGGAAAGGGGACTTTGCAATAGCACACAAGGCTTTTCTACAAAAAAGTGTGAACATAGTAGAAAATAAGAGATTGAGGGAAGTGGAGATGGGATGTGCCTCTTGGAAGCCAGACGGGTCAGCCTTTCTCACTCTGAATCACAGACAGGAGCCTCTCCTGCCACGAGGAGGAGGGATACATTTCAAGTGGGAAGTAGGTAAAAGAGATACAAGTTTCATTTCTTCTCATTTTTGATTTGGTTTTGATTTATACAATCTGAGGATCCCTTATCTGAAATGCTTGAGACCAAAAGTGTTTCAGATATATGAGTTTCTCTGATTTGGGAGATATTTGCATAAACATCATGTTGGTAGTCAGAAAGGTTCAGATTTAGGAGTATTTTAAATCTGAGTTGCTCAACCTTTGTAAATAATTAAGTTGTGTATGTGAAAGCACAGAAATGCCCACTATTCAGACATGTTTTGACAGATTTCAGTGAAACTGGATTTAAAAGCAAGCTGATTTGGGCACAACAATTCTTGTGTATTCATATATAGTGACTTAATTGCATGAATTTTAGGGGAAAGACTATTCATATGCATGGGTTTCAAGACATGTTATGGCACCAAGATAAACTTAATTTTTAAACTCTGCTATCCACGACCTCTTTGAAGCACATGTGTATATACAGTCTTCCTTTACATTCCCTTCTTTTCTGACCCTTCCCTCTTGTGATTCTGAACCACAGCCACAAAGGCACTGTGGTGCCTCTCTGCCTCTGGCTCCTCCTGGTTCACACTTGAGCTAGCCAACAGCACCCTTCCTCATCATGTGACTGCCCTAAGTAGAAGTTGTAACTGGTGGGTACTAAGCCTCAGCTCCGTCAGAGGGAGCCTGACACCCTTGGATATGTCCCTGGCCTTTCATTCAGTGTTAGCTCTCAAATCCTGTGAAGCCAGGTTTGTGAATGTCTCCAGTTGTTTATCTACTGTACCCCAACCCTAACCTGACTGATTTACCTATACCTGGTCCTCTGGCTTTTGCTCATATTTCTCTTTACTGAACATGTAGAAAGTACTCAGTGCAAAGTTGATTCGGTGATGTTAACAAATGAGACTGAATTTCCTTCTAAACCGAGTAATGTGATTCTGACCTAAATATTTAAGTCTTAAAATGTAAATTATTCTAACAGGTAACAAGACAGCAAAAATTGTCATGAACCCCCAGTCTTCTCTCAGTACTATGCACTAGGTCACCATGGAGGCACTAACTCAGCCCCTCTCATCACAATCAACTTGGATGCCCATCTCCAGCACCCCCAGTGTTTGGTGTCCTCAACTGCATTAACTCATGCTTTACTGCAGATATGAGAATGAGGTCAAAGATTGTTTTCCGGCTTAATATCTGTGTATATTTGTCCTGAAAGGGCTTTTATTCTCCTTTGGATTTGTGTTTTTGTATTGCAGAGGGGAGGTGCTAAGGATTTCAACAATGATTTCCACAGCAGAAAACATAATTTCTTCTGGAAACACAGATCCATCTTCCTTCTGAGTAGTTGGGAATAAATAAATAAATAAAATGATCCTGTGTTATTATTCAGTAGTTCCATTACAACCTGCATTTTGTGTTTAGGATTCTAGGGCTGTTCATCCGAGGCATTGAAGACAACAGCAGGTCCAAGCGGGAAGAACTGTTTCACGAAAATGAGTGCATAGTCAAAATCAACAACGTGGATCTCGTGGACAAAACTTTCTCTCAGTAGGCATTTTTTTTCATTGTGTCATTTAGTCTGTTGATTCCAGAATGGTTATAATCAGTGTGGAACTCACTCTGTTCAAAATCCCAGGTAGACTTTCTGATAAGCTGCCTTTGAATGACCCTAGGACATATGCTGTCAAATGTGTCTTGTGTTTGTAACATTCACAAAAGTGGCCCACACATGTCCCCAATATCTTCAAGAATGTGCAACCCACAGATGTACCAAGCTTGCCTGCTGGCTGCCTTGCTGTGGCATCAATGGCTGGGTTTGTTATTCTGGAGCCACGGGGTCAGCTAGACAGGTATTTAATGGCTCTCTCCACAGACTGTTAGTTCAGCTTATTAATTAACTTGCTTGATGTCAGCAGTCCTGGCTTCAAGGAAAAAAGCCTGAGAGATCTCCAGGACTCACTGAATAAAAGCAACAAATGGAAAAAATTAAAATTTGAAAATGTGCCTTCAAGAAATTATCTTTCTGCATGTGGAAACGTTATGAGAATGGCTTCCTGTGGCTGAACACTAAAATATAGTTTAATAAATAAATGAATATATTATATATATTTTAAAAGCATACTGGCATTGCATGGTGATTCTGAATGCAGGAAATAAGCATAATATTCATTACTCATCTCTGGGCGTTAGCTGTTGCTGTGGGTGTGATTAGGCAAGATGGTGACCAGTTTTGGGTGGAGGCAGGAACAGACACTGGCTGCATAAACACTGTAAGAAAGAAAGCTTGAAAGAATATTTTTTGTTGTTGTTGTTAAAGTAATGGATGACACATAAAATTATTAATATAATGTGTTTATGAACTATTACAAATTATATAATGTGCATATTAACTATTATAAACTTTACAAGGACATGATAGACCTGTGAAACAGACACCTCGTTTCTATTGGACAGTGGTAGAAACTGAGATTTAAAAAGTCAAGTGTTGAGCTAGGTTGGAGTAGAAACGGACTCCTCGTTAAGCAAAAGCAGCACAAGGCAACTGAGTGGAGAGGTTGTGCATCTGGGGCGTCCTTTCATGCTCCTTAAATTGAGTGCAGAATTAAATGCTGCTCTCAAGGGAGGGGGCTCTGATAGCCCTAGGGGTTATGATTAGTTGCTATGTCATGTGGCTATGGATAACAGGCCTGAAAGAAAGTTTCCACCAACAATGTTGTATTTATTTTTTCAAAAGACAAGCAAGTGCCAAGGGGAGTAGTGCAACAGTCCAGATGGCAGCAGGCCAGCCGTGGGTGACCCAGGCAATCCCCGCCCCCTTCTCTCTGCTTCTCCTGCCTTTCACATGGCTGCCATCTTCACACTGTATCATGGGTACAAGATGGTCATGAGATTCCCCTCCAGAACTTCTGAGTGTCACAAAATACAAAGGAGAAATGATGAATGACAAAGTTTTTGTCTCCGAGTTGTTCTAGCCACTCTTAAAAAAAACTTTTGTGTACTATCTTCACTTATATCTCTTTGGCATTTTTACCTCAACACAGGTAAATGTCTCATCAAGAGTCATGGGGAAGGGGTTATTGGGGGAGATGTGCTAGGAATTTTTAGGAAGAATTCAAAGTGCTAAACGAGAAAAGTGGAAAGGAGGATCCTTAATGACAGAATAGTGGGAAGGCTACCTGTTGGACTGCCAGCTACTTGAAATATTTACATGCAATCAAATACCTGTTAAAACATTCTTTTGAGGAAACCTTGTGCCAGAACTGAACTTCTTGAGCACAAGTCTTGTGAGAGAAGACAGGTATATTACAACCAAGTTCAGAAAAAAAAAGTACCTAGTTAATACTCTGATGTAAATCCTTTTTTCATCTAAAGTTTGTTTTTTATATATACATTAATAATCACTTATTCAGATTTTAAAACACTTAAAAGCTGTGTGTGCGTGTTAGACAAGCTATTTAGTTTCTCTGAGCCTCAATTTTCTTATTTATAAGATGGAAGCCAATTTCAGTTTTTCCAGTAAAGTTTCTAGAAAGTGAGGGAATAAGCCATGGTACAAATGCATGCCCAGTGCAGGAACACCCAGGATTCAAGTAAGAAGTAGTAATTAATATTTGGTTAATTAAGTCATATAGACAGTGATGTTCATAAGGTTCCCTGTACTATGCTACTGCTTATGGCTGTTGTCATGTTGGAATAATTAAGATAGTGATTTGGAGCCAAAGATACAGAGTAGTGGATTAAGTCGCTAAGATGCTGGCATCCCATGTAGACCATGGATCAAGTATTGCCTGATCCACTTCCAGTCTAGCTCCCTGCTAATGTGCTTCAGAAGGCAACATAGAACAGCCCCAGAAGAGACTGTGAGTACTGATTTTGGCCTGACCCAACTCTAGCCACTGTGGGCATTTGGGGAGTGAAAAAGTCTTCCATCTTTTCCATCCCACCCTCTCTCTAGCTCTGCCTTTCAAATAATAATAATAAATAATAATAATAATAATAATAATAATAGTAATAATAATATAGATGGTGTATCAATATGTGTGTCATTTGTTAACTCTCTTGTAGAGCTCAAGATGTCTTCCGGAAAGCAATGAGAGCCCCAAGTGTGCTCCTCCATGTGCTTCCACCTCAAAACCGTGAGCAATACGAAAAATCAGTCATCAGAACGCTTAATATTTTTGGTAGCAACGATGGTGTTTTGAGAACAAAGGTACCTCCTGTCCACAACAAATCGGGAGTAAATACAACGAATCCCACCGGAACAAGCAGCACTGAGGCAGATACAACAACTTCCCCACAGCAAAGCAAGAGCCCTCAAATGCCCAGACTAGGAAGAAAGCCATCCTCTCCCTCTCTCATCCCTCTCATGGGGTTTGGAAGCAAAAAAAATGCAAAGAAAATTAAGATTGACCTAAAGAAAGGTAATTATTAAATTATGCTTAATAGCATTCTATTATTGTAGCATGTAAAATTGGTTAAGAGAAATGCATTAAGGCTAATTTAGTTAATTCTCCCTTCATTTAATTGTATCAAAGAATGGATTTAAGTGTATACTTCGGTAACTCAAATTTCTTGAAATAGTAGTCACTTTCTTATTCTTTTTTTTTCTGCAGATTATAGATTATTTGAAACAAGAAAATAACAAAGACATGTTGTGGACTGGAAAGAATCATTGCAAACTTGATAGAGATAGAGCAATGTTGTGCTACAACATAATACTAAATAGACACTGAAATTCATTCGTAGTTGTTTCAATCACAGTTTGTGATTTTTTGATGCATCCTTTGAGCCAAGCCCAGATAGTGTATTTTTTCTCATTACCAAATAGTTTCATATCAGTAAAACAATCACTAACCAGAAGGCAAATATATAATAATTATTGATTCCACTGATTTAATATTCCATTCCTTCGAAACACACCTAATATTTCAAGAATGTTGTGAATGTTCTCTTCTTTGTCCTTTTAAACTTTTCCATCCATTTCCAGAGCAGATCTGTAATACTAGCTCAGGTGTGTACATGCATATTTATGTAATTTTATATATACTCATAAGCATTCATGTGGTTCTGTGCTTTATTTTATAACCAATGCCTCATATTTCTCTCCCTTATTACAACCTTCTGAAATTCTGTGTTTTTCAAAATACAAAAGAAACCAAAATTTCTAAGAGTCTTATATGAATTAACATATGATTTAATGGTCACAGGTAGCTTTAAAATATTTACTGACTTCTAAAACAAGTAACATTCATAAGGACAGAAAGATTGTTCAAAGCACAGTTCTTTCATCAAAAATCTATTAATCTGTAAGCATTCTGTATTGGAAAGTAAATATGTTGATTAGGAGGCAGAAATGCTCCAGTGTTCCTTGCAATTAAGTGTTTTTAATTCTATCACTAGAATATTTTGGAGGGGAGACCAGAATATACATATTTTGACTGTGTATAGACATAGAATTTGGTGCTTTAAGGGAAGAAAAATTAACCAGACCAAAAAATTACTTTTTAAAATACAGCAATAAGTGGGAAAATGATAGGAACGGAAAATTAAGAGTGAGAAAGGGGAGGGGAAGCGAGGAATCCCTACACCTGGAAAATGTATCAAGGAAAAATAATAAAAATATTTTTAAATAAGCCAGAAAATCTTGAATGCAAAAATAAAGCATATGATATATCACTGCAATATTTGGAAAATTCACACTGAAAGCAGAAAGTTGTATTAAAAGTGTGCCCAGGATCAGTAAAGAGTACGTTTTGGTTTTCTAAATGCAGAAACACAGCATTGCTGCCTTAGTAAAAGTATGATTGTAGGAAGCAAAGGAGAGAGGTATGAGATTTTTGCTGGGCTTTTCAGCTAAGGAAACTTCATGATAGAGATATAATTGCTAGAAATTAAAATTTTAAGTAGATGAGATTATTTGTGCAGGCCAAGACCTGAATTGGAAAGAAGGTGGGGTATATTCAGTGAAGTTTGCAATTCACATGCAGATATCAGATAGACAGATTAGGGCCAAAGAGATTAAGGTCTCCTCCATGGTAAGAGAATTGAAGGCAGAAACTGGCCAAGGTCAATGGTCTAAAGCACAAAGTATCCCAGGTCACAGCCTTGAGGAGTATCTAGGTAACGCTTAGAATGACCGAGATGGTGTGAACAGAGAGGTGGGAAGGTAGTAATACAATCAAAGCACGAAAACCAAAAGTGGAGTAGATCTCCCCACTCCGCACCAAAAAAAAAAAAAAAACACTATGGTGCTTTTAATTATCTTTTCAATCTTTTAAAGAAAGATCAATGATAGAAGTTTGAAGAAGCAATAAGACTGACGTAAATATTCTTGTGAGAAACCCAAGCATATCTCTAGGCAGTGAAAAATACAGTGGGAAGGGAAAAAAGAGAGCTGCAAGACGACACAGCTGAAGAGCAAGAGCCTTGCAACAGGAGAGCTGCAAGACGACACAGCTGAAGAGCAAGAGCCTTGCAACAGGACAGCAGGATGCGATGCAGCGCGGGAGAGAGAAGCTTGCATTGCCCCGCTGCTTAAAGGACTGATAGAACTCTAGTCACAAGTCAGTTCTGCAGAGGATGTGGCTGGCATATGCCTTTCATCAGCTCTATTTTACTTTAAGATTGCATGTCATATTACTCCTACTTAAAGTGACTGTATTTCCCTGTTGTTACTTGCTAGGCCCTGAAGGACTTGGTTTCACTGTGGTTACCAGAGACTCTTCCATACATGGCCCTGGTCCCATTTTTGTAAAAAATATTTTGCCAAAAGGAGCAGCAATAAAAGATGGCCGCCTACAATCAGGGGATAGAATTTTGGAGGTAAGAATTGAAACTTATACCTTAAAAAAATATTTTTGATGGTTAAATAAGTATACAAACAACTCTTTAAATATTTGCACCTTGAATGCAATATATTGAACATTATTACTAACATATGAGATAAGAACTTTTGTTATGTCATTACTCCATAGGCAATAAGGTCAGTGATCAGAGGCCAAGTATTAACGAATGCTTCTCTTTCTTCTACCTCTTATGGTTTATGAGAAGTTCAGATTTAATCCAAGAGGTCATACTATGTTCAGTTAAGGCTAATACTTTCCAAGTCACACCCAAGGCTATAATAGTTTCTTTAAACTATTAATACAATGCCAGAATGTCTCAAATTGACCTATCCCTTGTCCAGATCTGCATCACCTGTGCTAGGATTGCAGTAGGAACACTTAAGGTGATTTTTGCAAGAAGTGTATGGAATACCCAAAACAAGAGGATTTTTTTCCAGGTATTTTTGTTTGACTGCATCATATTTGTGACAATTACATATTGTTAATTTACCTTTGGAATAAGTCATCTCCATTAAAACTATCAGGTTTTGTTTAACCCAAGTGGCATGAAAGCAATGCTGTAGCTTTCCATGTAGTTCTTTCTAGATCATGAAAGAATATTGCCCAAGGTTTGATATGTCATGACTTTAAGGATCCCACAGTCCATGATAATCTGGTGACTATAATGTTTCAAATATGGGTAAAAATATAGGACTATTATGTTTCCAGAAGAATTTCCCATTAGATAATGGCCCACTTTTGCTGGTAATGTTGGGCAGAAAATGATGCCAGATAAGTATTTGAAATTTGCTTCTTTCTCATTTGAGGAATCATTCTGTGGTTCTCCCAGTTTGGTCTTCACCTCAAACAAATGTAATGTCTTAGGAAAAAAAGCTGCTGATATTAATGGCTAAGTGTGTCCAGTATCAAAATATAAATGGCAATATATTATTTGAAAGTTATTTTGCATTTATTTGTTTCATCTGTTTAGTTTTCATATTTTCACAGTTTCAATGATCATAGAACCTTATGGTGGGGTATAAGAAGACAGTGTTGTGGGGGAGGGTGGGGGGAGAATCCCAGATTCTATGTAATTACAACACAATGCAATTAATGAATAAATTTAATAAAAAAAAGAAGACAGTGTTGTAATAGTGGCTATTCAAACAATTATATTCATTAGGTAAATGGCAGAGATGTCACTGGACGAACTCAGGAAGAGCTTGTGGCCATGCTGAGGAGCACCAAGCAGGGAGAGACAGCATCGCTGGTCATTGCCCGGCAAGAGGGGAATTTTCTGCCCCGAGAACTGGTAATGTTCAGATCTCAGCTCACTGTATTTTCCAAGCAGAATATAAACAAGTCAGTGAATTCATAACAGCTGCGAAGTCAGGTCTCATTGGCTATTATTGAACAGCTGCTTAATTCAAACAACTTTTAACAGTAAACAACTGTTCAACAATATTCAGCACATTCAATAAAGGATGCTAGATACTAGGTCCTTCACAAAACAGAGTTGGCAAAATAGCTCAATGCCTTTGTTGGAATTTACAGTTCCTGTTAATGTAGGTAATCAAAAAGAAATTATGCAAGGATTCAAAATGGTAATGGAACTTCAGATTGTCACTGTAATATGAAACAAGGACATTTAAAGTATTATTGAAGTCTGGGAAATATATCTTTCAGAAGATGTCTCAAGTCCTATTAAAAATATACATCCTTTAACCTAGTAACCACATTTCTAGTAATGTTCCCTAAACTAATGGTCAAACATGTAGAAAAATACTATTTGCATTGCTATTTTCCTTCCTAAAATCTGATGTGTTGTCTTGATGTGTTGGGTCCTTTATTGGCTTTGCTTAATGAAATAGCATACATAAGTACTTAAAATGATATCTAAGTGATAAGAACAAGAGAGAATCTTCATAATATAATATGTAGGGAGGAAAATAATATACCGCAAATAAGACATTTCCAAAACATGGAAATATTGTTGGAAAAGTTGAGACTATGAGATATTTCCATTTCCTCATATTTCTTTTGTATTGTTTACTATTTTTAAACCCACGCTTTTAAGAAAGAAATGAAAAACTCATTTGTGGATGGACTCTTTCTCAGATATTATGAATGATTCTGTGGTAAGTGTGAAAGTGCAGATGTCTTTTCAACAAGCTTATTTTATTTTCCCTCAGATATGCTTGCAGGTCCAGTGGTGGCTCTAGTTTTACTTTTTTGAAGAGCATCCATTCTGATTTTCCACAATGGCTTTGCTGCTTTGCATACACACCAACAGTTCTGGGGTCCTCTTTTCTTTGTCCTTCTGATAAGAGCCATTCTAACTAGAATAAGATGATGTCCCATTTTGGTTTTGATTTGTATTGCCTGTGGATTATTTATTTTGAACATTATTTCATGTACCTGTTGGTTTTACTGCTTCTTTGAGAAATGTGTTTAAATCAATTGCCATTTTTTTTAGTTGAATTGCTTTGCTTGTTTATTTTTCTTATAAGTTCCTTATCTAGTCTAGTTAAGGACACTTTTTCAAATGTATACATACTTGAAATATTTTTGGTCATTTTATAGATTTTTATTCAATCTGTTGAACTGCTTCCTTTATAGAAACTTTGTTTTCATCAAATCCAATTTTTCTCTTTTTTTGCTTCTGTATCATAAAAATATTAAATACCTAAGGAGAACAATTAAGGCTTATTTTCTAACCCCTTTGAGTTTAACACAAAAGTAAATGGTTAAATCAAAGAAGACAGTTTTATAAGAATGTTGTAACTATTGTACTTGTCCAAGAAGCAAATGGGCTGTTTAGAATTTTTAAACTGAGCTTGCCTCACCATCTATAAAAGATGCTCCAGGAAAATGGCTGTCAATGAAAAGGTTGAATAAAAACCAACCAAAGGGATTATGAGGGACAAACATCCTTATGAGCAGACTACACAACTTTACTGAGGAACTATCTTATTGCCTTAGTCTGCCCAGAAGACTGTTTGCCCCTCTCATCCCTTTGGTGATGAATTTACTTGCTGTCCTTTCTTCTCTTTCTAAGTACCTTATCAGTTTCCCCCTCACTCTTTTATATGCTCTGGAAAAATCAGTAGTTAAAGGAAAGGAGGGAGGAAGAATCAGTGGTGTATCTCATAAAGATAAGCTCTCCACATCCTTGCTTCAACTTGACTCTTCCATATCCAACCCTGTTGAGAAGCAGAATTCTAAATGTTTCATCTCCTCACTGAAAAGCCTTGTATTTCTAAAGAAGAAAACTGCAAGAACTTGGGCTCTACATTGTTTTCCTCTAAAACACTGAATTATACACAAAACTTTATCATCAAAAAGCTCCAGTGGATTGTTCTTTCAATCCTTTGTTAATCCAAAGATATTGGCTCCTGCTTGAGAGTAAGAACAAACACCACCAAGGGAAACAGCACATATATGTGGAAAACTTTCATATCTTCTCTACTTCTTTGGATTTGTGGAATAAATCTAAAAAAAAAAATTCCAGTGGCACTACATTTATTTCAGGCATGCAACAACAAAGGAAAGTTTTTCACTATGAATTCTGTGAAATTATGACCTGAGAAGAATAAAACTGTGTGACATGAGAGAACAAGTCTAAATAGCCCTACCCAAAAGAATCTAATGATAGAACTCCAACTAAAAATTTACATCTTCATGAACCCTAAGTTTCCCATCTACTATTTCCTCTCCCATATGACCTGTGGACTTAATAAATCCATAGCTAATTCTTTTTCTCTTAGAAATGCCCACTCCCCATCAGATTATAAATAAATGGACGCTATCCATAACCCATTTAATCAAAAAGGCTTAAGTCTGGAAATTGTAGATGAAACAATAAATGTTTGTACTATTTATGTCTGTATAAATCAGTAAGCCCAATTCTGATTTTTTTCAGATAAATCACCACCACCAACAAATCCAGGTACAGTGCAATGTCTAAGAACTAGATCTGAAGGCCTATTTCCTAATGTTGAAAATCATTTGTGGAGTTCAGCTTCCAGAGCTCAGTTTCTGAAACAGATCACAAAATCATTGTGAGTCTGTTTCCTAATTTGTATCATATGATTGTAGTGTGAGTTAAATGAAATGAGACATGTGAAACTCTTGGCTCAACTTCAGGCCAACTGTAAGTTCTCAATGTACATTGGCCATAATCAACTCTAGCATATAGTTACCTCTGTAGTACTGTAGACACAGTACTACACATTAGACATGATGGAGTAATTGAATTCATGCAAGCTCACCTAGTTCTAACTAGCATTTCTGATCAATGATGTTGTTCTCTTTGTATTATCTAAAAATATATTTTGGGATCCAAAAAACTATAGATCACATAGTAGAATTTACCAAAAAATGAACATCATACACTAATATCATCAGGGAGTGTATTAAATTAATTCTGCCACTCTAGAGATTATGAATAGAAATAACTTCTTTGTTTTGTTTTCACCTCTATGCAAATTTTGGATGGCATGTGATTAGCATTCATTCTTTTACATTTTTCTGATCAGTATGTAGACTTTCAAAAATATTTGAAAATCCAAATATGTGGGAATATTCTTTATAATCAATGGAAGGGACTTTGGGGCTTATCATAACTTAAGTCACAACAAATCTTAGTGATTTTTTTCTAAAGAAAAACCAAGTAGTATTTTCCTTTACCTCAAATGCCTTTGCTAAGTGTTAAGAAGCAAGAAGGCAGGCAGGAAGTCTAAAGAGAGGTCGTGTGTGGTCAGCATAGGATTGTTTCAGTGGGAATTCCTTCCTGATGTGGCAAGTGCTGAACTACTTGAAAGAACAACACGAACAGTGTGTTGCATGATACAAATGTGTGTTTTACTTTCAGAAAATTGAAGGTGATATCTTTGGTCTCTTCTTCCGACATGATCGATGCACACTCTTGACTTTCCTCTCAAAGGCTGGCAGGATGAAGGAAGGACAACACTTCCTGCTTTTGTCCTGTTCTATCTCCTTTGAAGAAAACAAACCATGTTTATTGTTTTTTCTGTTCTGAGAAATGCTTTTTCTCCTCCTCCCCCCTCTTTTTTTAGCCATGCTCCCTACCTTCTTAGCAGCTCTGTATTGCCTACTTTCTGACAGTTAAATTTTCCTTACTTCCTTGTTATCACTGGTTTCTGGTAAAGTCTTAACACTCACAGTCAGGAGAGCATGTGGTCAGCAGTCACGCCGGAAATCCCGACTCAGGATCACCTCTTGGGTGTGATCTGCTATCAGCCAGGCCAGAGCAGCCATTTCCTGGTGCTTCCTCCTGAGCCTGCCATCTGAAAGACCAGGCTAATGATTCGTATTTGCTGCTCCCTGCTCTCCCTTCTGAGCAGGTCCTGAGCATTTCCCGAGCATCACAGCCTTCATGCCAAGTGTAGCCAACATTCTGGCTCTCCACAGTAGACTGAGTTGGAAATTGAATGATGACAATGTATATAATAATATTTAAACTACTTAGTTATTTCTACAATCATTACCATGAGAACCGTGCTCAAAAATTATTCTTTGCAGACTCTCAGTCTGCAAGACCATTTGATGTCCTGACTCCTTACTGGTTGAGAATTTATTGGAGAGGTACTCAAATTAGGAGCACTTTTTACAGAAGGTACTCTTTTGAGAATCATGTGGATAGAATCGGAAGGTAATCCTGCTGTGTCTGCACCCACCTTAGAAATCAGAACTAAGTTATTTAATCTGTGATTAGCTTAGTCAGCTCCATGATAGATGAGGCCTACAAATTCTTTCTATTTGGTAACCCAAAATTATTTTTTTTCTTACGAAAATTTTTAGGAAAGATTGTGAAAGACAAAGTTTTGTACTCATTTTATGCCCTTATTTTTTTTTTTAAACCTAGAGAAAGTGGTGTGTGTATGTGTGCATGTGTGTGTGCGTGTGCATTTGTGTGTGTGAGAGAGAGGGGGAGAGAGAGAGAGAGAGAGAGATTGAAGGAAAAGATAGGAATACAAATTGTACAAATATGCAGATACATACATATGAATGCATGCGTCTTCTTTCATTTATTGAATACAAAGAACCATTTCCGCCATTTCTTTGTTAACCTCTTTAACATTTGGTTTCCTGACTTGGTGCCTTATCTTTAAATTATCCTGAAAATCACAGCAACCCCTGATGGGTAAAGCAAGCTGAGAAAATTTGAAATGTATTTATAATTTCTACCTGCCAAGTTGCCTGCTATTAACTACTGGCCTCTGCAAGTGGGATTAACTATATTTCAAGCAAGTAAGTTTCCCCTGCCTGATATGATTGAAAACCGAAAGGACTCAGTGTTTGTCATGCTGATTTGACCTTCACTAAGGAATATTGCTTTTTCTGGGGAAAAATGCTGCAGGCTCTCTTAACAGTTGCCGAGCTTACTGGATTCTAACGCTAACTTATTTACCTGTGTCTGTGACTGCCTTGGCAAATGAGATGTGGTCCCATCTCCTTCATGGTTTACTCAGTCTGATTACTAAGTGACAGATTTGTACCTTCAGATGTCAAATGATTTAACATCATAAATCATGGAGGGATTTTGGTTTGAAATCTTAGATGAACCTCATTTAGCTGATATATTATTTTATTCCCCTTGGCTATTTGATTTAAATGATTCCATGCTTAATTAACCAAGATACTTGGGAAAAATGAATATTGCAGTGGCTATTTGTGGGTAAGTAGCAGAAATTAAAGGATAATTTCAGAGTGATTTTTCTCCCTAAAGTGTGAGAGTTATGGCTGAGAATTAAAATGATTATACAAATGCCAAATTATTATGTATTCTCCAAGCAGTAGAGTATTAGTGACTGAAGATGAAGGCCTTACCAAGAAGTTGTTTCCATTACATTTTTTTCCTGAAATTATTTTCATTTACTTCTTACTGCAGTTCCATTCAGCCAACATGACTGAGTCTCAGTTTAGCATGAACTGTGTAGCATGACCTGTGCTGATGAAAAAGGTGCATGCATGTCCTCATGGAACTTCTGGCCGTAAAAACAAAAGTAATCAGTGGATCACATTATGCAAATACAGAACTGTAGGGTTTCAAGTAAAATGGGTTCCCAGAAAACTGTCATGAGCATGAATACAGTTGAGAAGAACACACATGCTTGAATCGAATTTCAAAAGGCAAAGCTGGAGGCCTGAAGGAAACAGCATCTTCAGTTACTCAGAAAATGGGAAGTACAGAATACATTAGAGACATAGCCAGCTGCCCAGTTTGACAGATTACTATGCCAGGGAATCACAGGAGAAATAGTACTGTGTAGAATAAATTTGGAGTGGGGAGAGAGATGTTAGGATACCTGGTGTAAGTTTACTGTAATTCACCAGAGATGCTGATCGGCAGCACAGAATCTGAAATTCATCAGACTTGGGTTGCATTGTGGTTTTCCACCTGTTGATTAAACTGCTTTGATCATGTTAACTTCCTGAGCACCCATTTCTTAACCCTAAACAGCTATCCTAGTAGCATCTACTTAAGAGACCAGCTGTTCAGATTAAATGATACCTATATAAAATGTTTAGAATACGGGATATGGAATGAGATTCAACAAATACCACTCGTTACCACTGTTGCCCATCCAGATGAAGAGTCAACTGTACAAGTTAGGGTTATCACTTTTCAGGAATGGAGATCGGTAGGAAGATGAAATAATGTTGGTTTTGGCATCTCATAGATTTTGCTGTCTGGAGTGAGAACTGTTAGTAATTCCTTAGTTTTGAATTTGGCTGTCTAGGGACATCATAAACATATGAATACAACACCTTCCTTGGACAAAACATCAAGGAGCCACTGGGTCTGCTTTAGGAGGTTCAACTTACTTTTCTACTCATATCAGGGTACCCTTCACCATGCCCCAGACTCAAAATGTTAAAATTTCTCTATTGGACTTTAAGACATAAAGAGAAATCACAATTTATAACCGACTTTGGGACACATCTCATGAACTATATATAAATTTCTGCTTTGCATTTTTACTTAATCGTTCAGTTACTCTGCTTCCTCACATGTCAAATAAGGATGTAAGAACCTGTCCGGAAGGGTTGTAAGAATTAACTGAGCACAGCTTCTGACATATGGTGAATGCCAAATAATATTTACTCCTCTCATTTCCTGTGCCTGAAACACAGTACAAGCTCAGTAAATATTTGTTAACTGAAAGTTACACTAAAATCTACCACATAGGGTGCTGATAGGGTATAACTAAAGAAGTTATTACTGTTAGTCTATATTGAACTTACATTAGATGTAATATGTGCCTGTACAATTGTTTTAATACAAATCAAAAAGTATGTAAAGATAAGCTCAGATTTCTTGACAGTGGGAATCTGTATTTGTTTCTGCAGGGAGGGTTTGGGGGTAGTTCATTTTGAATGTAAGTGACCACTTAGAGTTTTTAAGACTAATCAAGCAGACATTTGCACATTCCATTATATAGTTCCTAGTAAGAACATTTCATAACATTGAGTATAGTGACTCTGTAACTACATGTGTTAGGGGATATTTGCAAAGTTTCAAAAGTATCTAAAAGTATATTTGCAGCTTCAGTTTGAGCTGCAGCAGTTCCTTAGAGCACAGGTTCCCTAATACAATCTGAGAGCAGTAGTAGCTGCATCACGTGGGAACTTGTTGGATATGTAAATTCTGTCTTTCCAGACCCATACAAACTCTTGTGGAAGGACTCAAAAGGACTTGTTTTTCACATCTTCTGGAATATTTTGATGCTCACACCAGTTTGAGGAGTTCTGGAACAGCAACTGGCCCAAAGGATTAACTTCATGATTTTCCTGATAAGCCACAGATACTAAATTTTCAACCTTATCTCTTTGTTTTGTGGACAACTCCTTATTCTGTAAAAAGAAAAAAAAGAAAGAAAAAAATTAGACTGTGAAAATTTCAAGTCCCAGTGAGTTGCGCCTTTTTGGCTATGTGCCCCCTCATTTGGGCAAAGAGCCAGTGCTGGGCACAATCCAGTTACCCAACTCAATTACATCTGATTCATTTAGGCAAACTCAATTGTACTTGACTTTTTCAGGCCCAACTCGATTGTGCTTTAAACTTTCCACACTCAATTTGATTGTGCTCAAAATTTGTTACGTGCCACCTTGTAGCTTTTAGATGTAGACACATAACAAAGGGAGATACTTTGAGAGACTTAGAAGATTGATGCCAGGAGTGTTGGTTTGCAATCCTATCTGTTTCTCTTCTCCCTTTACCATTTCCCAGTGATGTAGGGTGAGGATGTTCTCCTGACCCATTATGTTAACTGTACCCCACCATACACAATTCCATGGTTGCCCTCTTGTCAAAGATTTCAGAGTTGGTAGGAGGGCCTAGTGCAGTGGCCTCGTGGCTAACGTCCTTGCCTTGCACATGCCAGGATCCCAACGGGTGCTGGTTCTAATTCTGGCAGCCCCATTTCCCATCATGCTCCCAGCTTGTGACCTAGCAAAGCAGTCAAGGATGGCCCAAAGCCTTGAGACTCTGCACTCACATGGGAGACTTGAAAGAGGCTCCAGGCTCTTGGTTTTGGATTGGCTCAACTCTGGCCATTGTGGCAACTTAGGGAGTGAATCAACGAATGGAAGATCTTCTTCTCTGTCTTTTATTCTGAATATCTGACTTTGCAATAAAAAAAAACTTTTAATAAAAAAAAGTTCCTATCCAAGTAATCATATTTATTGTCACTAAACAACATTGTGTAGTTTCCTTTTATCTCATCTTAATGAGGCCTGAAGTCACTGTCTTACTGAAGTTTGCATTTGTCAGTATCAAAAATGTTTTCAAAGTAAGGCGTTCCCTCACCGAGCTAAACACTGTGTCTTCCCCCTCTTGCACTACATGATACAGTGCCCTTAATCTTTGCCAGCTTTTTGAGTGCGTTCCGCAACCCACAAGGCTGAGGGATTAGTAGTCATTTGCTACTCCCAGGGAAGTACTTAGACCTGAAAGAATTTTACTGAAACCTTGTCAGCAAAATCTAGTCTTGGTAAAACAGATGATGATAAATGCTGTGGTTTAGCATTATTAAAGCAGATGGAGGAAGTGCTGGCCATTTTGCCAGGTCATATGGCTTCCAGGTGTCAGAATGTAAATACTTAATGGCTTTTATCACAAGCCCCGTTTTCTTGGAGATTGGAAGGTAGTGGAGGAGTGGTGTTGTGCTCTGCAAAGAAACCCTCATGACATTTATGAGGACTGGGGCCTAATTACATTCTCAAAGTTAGCAACGAAGAGCCATGAGATTCTCTTTTACCCTCATGGTGTCAGACATATGTCTTATTAGTGGCCACTGTGGGCACGATTACCTGCTAGAAGGTAAAAAGAAGAATCTTCTGAATATACATCTTTTAAAAGATCAGGAAAGAAAGGAATATTGTGACCCAACAACCAACTCTACCTTTCTTGTTATCCAGTGAGCCAAATGTTACCAGTAATTTATGCCAGCTGTTGATATAGAGCAGCTGGATAAGAAGTTAGTTACAAAACTCAGGGGATGACCTTGATTTCCTTAATTGCCTCTCTGCCTGTGATCAGTACATTTGTTAAGGTACACTTGGTGTAAGATAAGGAGATGCATTTCCTTTTTAAAGATATTTAAAGAATCAGAGAAAAAAAATAATGCCTTAATTGATTGTGGTTGACTTTTCCAGCTGTTATCAAAGTAAATACTACACATGCGAAACAACTGCTTCAGCCCATTGGATTTTGAAAGTGTACATAGACATTTGAACATATTTCATCTGTCTGTTTTCTGAGGAAAATATGTAATTTTTATCATTAATGAATATCAACTTAAATCACTTTTTTTAAATGTAAGGGCTGATAAAGACAGACACTGAAATAACAATGTTTCCATTTAGCTCTTTCCATACCCCATCCCCAAAGATTCTCTGGGCAATGACTTTTAAATATGTTCTCATTATTTTTAATGAGTGTGGAGCACATATGACGCATAATGCAAGGGTAGATAGGTGCCCCTTTACTGAACTTGTCAGATATAATAAAGCACCATAGGGGTTAAGATGCATTTTTCTTAAGATGTTATAATTATTTAAATTAAGATGCTTGAGTACAAGTCAGGTACTGTTCAATTCATGTTGCTGCCTAAAGAAAGCCATTGTACAATCCACACCTCTCTTAAAGACAAATGTTTCATCATACATGTTAAAAAGATGAAAGGACATTTAGTATCGTTACATCTCTTTATCCTTCATTAAATCTGCCCTGAATGGTATCCAATTATAAACGAGTTCAATTTTGTTTCCTAGCCACTTACTGAGTTATATGTAGAATTTTTATCACCTTGTCTTTGCATAATTAATTCTTTGCATTTTTTTAGAGATTTAGGACACACAGAAGGATTAATAGTTTGAAATGATGCTTCAAATTTCCTCTTATTTTCTCCTTGCTTGCTTCTGATCTTACCTCACCTCTCAGGATTCCAGTCACACTGTGTATGTTCTGCAAAATCAAATGATAAAGTAGAAAATTATGCAACCCAAACAACTTATCTGTGCTTTTCTTGCATTCCCTCTGCATGAAACCAAGTATCTTTTCCTTTGTGATACTCAGAGAGACTGATGTTCAGGTGAATGATCCCCTTCAGCCTCACTTGCCTCTTTGTCTAGGTCCCCATTGGTAATAGAGGGGTCGATTGTTAAGTTAATAATTATCAAACACCTGTCTCCAGCTGTTTATGGAATATTTCTGTGTCATGCATTGACAATTCTAAAATGCATGAAAGTACAGTGCATGTAATTCAGAAGCTTGCAAGCAATATTGTGTGCTACTAGAGAGACAAGAATATGATACAATTCTTCATCACCTGTAGAGAAAGCTAGTGGAAGGAGAAGAGCTGCACAAAGCTAAGGAAGAAACTGAGAGGTAGAAAGTGACCAGAAGTTATAAAAATGAAGAAAGCAGGGGGAGAATCCCAGATTCTATGTAATTACAACACAATGTAATTAATGAATAAATTTAATTAAAAAAATGAAGAAAGCAAAGCCCTTTAAAGAAATAAAGGATGTTAAAATTATGAATTGTTTTACATAGGAGGTTGGATTCTGATTGGGTCCTGCAGAAATTCAAAAAAGTAAAGGGAAAAGCTTCCAGAAATACAGAAGAACGTGAACCAAAAGCAGGAAGGAAAACGGGAAACATAAGGAAATAGAAAGCAATACTACTAATAATGTTGGCAATGGATGCTTCCTCTCAAATGAAATTTGCAAGTCTGTAACAAAACCATTTCCAGAGGTAATGTAGAAAGTACATTCTTTGGAGATTGAAGTTCTAATTGACGTTCTTTCCTGAGTTCTCTGTTTTAGCTGTTTCTTGCTGTTGAGTGAGCTTTTCAAAACCTGAGGACCTGCAGGGATTGTCGATTGTGTGGGGCACACACATTGTTCCTCCACTCCTCTTGGCGCTTCCTCATGCCCTGGCCTTCTGCTGGAGTGTCTGCTAAGCTGAAAGGGTTGCAGGATGGCCTCTTTGGCATGTGTGCCAGTGTCCCGGTGTGGGGTGGGATACTTTGGTTTTCCTGTGTGTGTCTTCTTATTTCCCGAAATGCTAGTCCAGCATTATTATGTGGCATGCTGAACTCTGCAAAATTAGACATCCCACACTTCGTTTAACAACATTGTTAGCTATCATACTATATACCCCCTTCGTGTGAGGACTACCCTTCTCCCTGCACAAGGGATATGTTTTGTTTTTTTTCTTCTTCACTCTATGTATGTAGAGATTTCTTCTTCTAGACACTCACAATTTGTATTAAAGTTGGGGAGTGAAGGTTGAATTGTGTAAATAGTGATAAACAAATAAATGCTAAAATTATTTTGAGAAGGAATTTGACAATAAGCCAGGAGAAGAATGACCTTATCATTCAAAGGAGGGCATTGAATTAAATAACCTCGTAAAGATACCTTCCTTTTTCTGAATTGCATTCTCTGACTTTCTGCATGTCAAGTCTTGGCCTGACACTCAATACAGACAGTACCTGAATTATGAATGATCTGTATATATGAACAAGCAGCAGGAGTCCTGCTCTGAGGATGTGATTGTTCCACAGTTCAGAATGCCTGGGCAGCATTTGACCTAAAGGGTACCTTCTCCTCTGGTAGTAGAGAGCTAACAAATTGCCAAAAGGTCTCTTCCTCATGGCTGCCTCTTCAACACCTGGCAGAGCTGTGTTTGTTGCCATAATACTAAGGTATAGATGGCATCCTTCCGCTAGTCCTCTCCCGACACCACCAACCTCTACGGGTGCCTTCAGGAGTTTCTGTCCCATAATCGTCTCAGAAGGAAATGTGTTCCTTCTTACCTTAGTTTGAACTGTAAGTGCATTTCTCCATAAAGTGTTGTTATATATAATGTAAGTTATTACTGGTATGTTTTGGTGATACCATGGAGGGAAAAAAAAAAACCCTGCTGATAAGTTCAAGCTTAGAGATGGCAAGTACATATTTTGAGGGAAAAAATTGGTTCAGGTTTCAAGCACAAAGTTTGGAATGAAAGTTATAACATCCAACCTATTTCTGTAAGTAGAAATTGTTTTGTAGTCACAGTCATTCTTTATGTAAAGGTTGTTTCTATTTGTAAAAAAAAAAAATGAGTGAATTACAAATGTTATTCTTTATGATTTCGACACTCTTTCACACTAAAAACACTTGTGACTTATTGAAAAGTTGGCAGATATTTTTAATGTAATTATTATCGTAAGCCACTTCAATCCCTTCTTGGGACTCGGCAGGTTGTAAATAAACAATATAAATAAATAGTGATGCAGTTATTAACTTGATAATCTAATGTGCCATGTAGGCATGCAAGCAAATTAAAGATGAAGTTACCGATATTTGTTTATGCTCAGGATATATATAATTATGACCTACTCTCTACATCAAAGAGATAGAAATTCATAAGTTCAACTCCTGTCCTCAGCTGCATAACTGAGTATGCTTGTTAAAAAAATGTAGTTTTTTGTGGTTGTTAAGTTAATAACATGTCACTGTTATTTGTGCTGTTCTGAAACAGACATCAAATCATATATATTCCCTTTGGAAAGAAAATAAAGGCAGAAAGGCCGCGAACAAGTCAGTAACTTAGTTTTTAAAAACAGCTCAGCCTTGGCTGTGAAAAAGCAGTTGAGGTTCCTCTAATCTGTAGGGTTTTCTTGCAGAGAAGAATAGTGATCACAAGTAAATGTCTTACTTCCTCCACAGTCCTTTGAAAATGGAGCCCAAAGATTGCAATGTCTCTGTTCTCATCCCTCTGTAGATCCCGAGGGGGTTGGCATCTCTTATCAGGAGAAAGCAGCCAGCAAGGGGCAGCCAGCACATGGAGAGGCCAGGGCAGTGCAATGGGCAAGGCCATTGGGCAGGTAGTGAAAACCTCTTGCTGTGCTAAACAAATGCAGTTTCCTTCCTGCCTTCTGCAAGAGCTAATTTTGTTTTTCATTTCTCTTCTGGTACAAGAACAATAAGGATGCATAAGACCATTCTCTGCCTGTGAGGAGATGTGCATTCGATTATCATAAATCCACTGATAAGAAGTGTACTGGTCAATGAGAATAGGCGTTCTTGGATGAAATAAAAGGTTTAATTGAAAGTCCTATCTCAGGGGAGAGAGATGATTGAGTGTGGTATTGAGTAGACATTAATTACCAGACCAAGGAGTGAAGAAAATAAAAGGAAGAGCCTTCTATGTATTTTGTAAATTTTCGAAATCTGTTTCTTTTAAAAAGAATATAAGAAATTATTCTAATCAGATGCTAGAAAAAATGAGTTTTGTTCAAACACAGTGTTCTTAGAACATCACTAATGTTTCTTAGGATGTTGCAGCTGAATTTTCTATTACAAGTTAGAGATCTAAGTATAGTGCAGACTGTACTGTTAGGCTCAATAATGGCTACAAGAATAAGTACATATTGTATTGATTCACATTAGTAAATGATTTACACTTATTTTTAGTTCTAACATTTTATTTATTTATTTTGGTTATGTCTCTCAGATTCTACTTTTAAAGCTGGTTTTCTATAATTTAATAAATAGAAAGTAAGCTTTAGAAGCATCTGGACATACAGTCCTCACTTAGTGTTTACTAAAACACTGTCTTTATATCACAAAAATATGGCTGTCTTTATAAATCACACATATTTGTTCAGTCGGTGCTTTACTTTTGATATGGCCAAAATAATGGAATGAACTCGATGTTCACAGAGACAAAAACTGGCATCAAGGATTGCCTAACAGGAAAATAATTGGTCAGGTGTCTCTTTTGCCAACCATTTGCATACTTGAATTACGAGTTTATTCAATCAAATAGAGTGCAAAAAAAACCTTCCAAATTATCTGTATTTAATGTGCAGTAGATTTGAAAGGACAAAGATGCAGAGATCCTGAATCAATTACTCGTTTTTTACTCAGTGCCGGTATACAGCGGCTGCCCAACTCAATGCAAATAAATCAAAACAGGTTGCATTTGCATTTCATTTTTCATTTTAAACCAATGGGTTTACTCACCGAATGAGTCTAACCTTTTTAACCAACTGTTTAAGTGTTGATGTAGACATAGTTTTCTTAGTTTTAAATGTGAAAAAAAATTGCATTTTAGGGTTAATTTAGCTAGGGTACTTGCCAAATTGTACCAGCTGTCATAATAAAGTAGAAATGAATGACAGATTTACTCCACCCCATATCAAAACGCAAGAGCGGATGTAGTGATCAGATGAGCCAAAGTAAATGTGAGATCTTAGAAACATTTGCAAGCTATTTCTTGCATAGCTCAGCCCTTTGTAGGCACTGAAGTATAAGCAGGTTGTGATTATGTTTGGTACCATTATGACACTGGAAGGAGGGGGGGGTGAGATTATTCTACCAGCTGTAGGTTTTCAAATATGTGACTTAGTATTTCAAAGCAGCATTTGAAGATGGTGATGGCATCTTGTTTTCTGACACATGCTACCAGCAATATGATGATCTATATTATTTAACTTTTTATTACATTTTTAAAAAAAATGTTAACCCTCTATTAATTTTTTAAAGATTTATTTATTTGAATGGCAGAGCTACAGAAAAAGAGAGGGCACGGATCTTTCATCCACTGCTTCCACTCCCCAAATGGCTGCAAGGGCCAGAGCTGAGCCAATCCAAAACCAGGATCCAGGAGTATCTTGCTGGTCTCCCACATTGGTGCAGTGGCACAAGCTACTGAACCATCCTATGATATATAGGAAATTAGCAAGAAACTAGATCAGAAGCATAATTGCTGGGACTGGAACCAGTGCCCATATAGAATGCCAACGTTGCAGGTAGCAGGTTTACATGTTAGGCCACAGATCAGCCCCTGAATTATGTTTTAATATGTAAATATGACACATACTGATCTACAATGGTAAAAAAAATTGTGACAATACTTAGCTATTCACATTGGCTTTTAAATATCATGTACCATGTACTTGTTCTTAAGTATTTTTAAGAAAACTGTAATTTCTGAAAATAAGATGCAAGATGTAGCTGTCTTTTTCCCTCCCCACTTTAATGTCATTATTTCAAAAGGGCATTGTGGTAAAGAAATGTCAACAGAAAATTTATGAAGTCATCCCATAGCAAATATTTATTAGATGCATGCATCCTGCCGGATGCTAATGGGATTCAAAGCTGAATTAAACATAATTTCTGCCCTTGATGAGATCACAATGGTAGAGCAGAGTTAAGATAGACCAGCTAGCAAATAATTGTAAGAAATAAAGAAAATGCTGAGAATCATAGGAATGATAAAAGGAAGGTAAAATAGGAGTTCAGAAAAGAACAAATTGTTTCTCTATTAATAAGATGAGTAAATTCAAAGGATGGTGGGACTGACATTTTAGTGCAGCTGGGTAAACTGCCGTTTGTGATTCCCACACGCCATTACTGATTTGCCAGTTTAATTCCCTGCTACTTTGCTTCTGATCTAGCTCCTTGCTAATATGACTGGAAAGAGAGTAGAAGATGGACCAAGTCATTGGCTACCTACCACCCTTTTGGGAGAGCTGCAAAGAGTTCCTGACAGTTTGCTTTCACGTGGCCCAGTCCTGGTCATTGAGGCCATTTGGAGAGTAAACCTTTAACCAAAAGACAAATCTCTGTCTCATACTTGTATCGCCCTCCTCCTTCCCCTCATCTCTTCCTTTCTTTCTCTCGTTTTTCTCTCCTGTCTTTTTCACACTACTTTTTAAATAAATAATAAATATATAATTTTAAAGAAAAGAAATGATGGTTTATATTGCCAAGGTACAAAGTTTTGCTATTTATAAATATTATACAAAGTGTGCCTTATTCCTTTACATGTCACAATAAAATTTGTTTTTCAACTGAAATAATGTCTTTGCTTGATACATAAACACATACACATTTAATATTATAAAAATATTATAAAAATTATAGACCGGTGCAATTAACAAAATGCTTATCTAAAATATTGATCAAAGAATTTCACCTTGTTAAGCCTCTATTTTTAATGTGTCAGCAAATAAAAATGCAGTCATGATAGATTAGTTTTAGGGTTAAGGATAGGCCTTGTTTAGTCTGAAGCATCATTTGTGGGAAAATTAAGATCCATTGGTTCATGGAAGAATGAAATCCATTCAGCCTGCATCTAGCAAAATATTGATTGGAAATGTGCTGAACTTTTAAACTTCTTAAAATTACACACTGATTTTACAGGAATTAAGGCCACAGAAATTGCTCCCTGGCCCTTTCCTTCTTTCTTAGACATACAACAGTATATAAGAGGGCATTTGGAGAATGAACACTGGGGAAGAATAACGTGAACTAAAAGGCAATATATAGTAACCCAAGCCAATTATTTAGGGCCCCTGAGCCACCTGAGCTGTTATCTTCCAGGATCTGGCATGAGTAGCACTGGAATGCGGAAGAGTTCCTGGATCTTTTCAAATAAAGCCTACATGTTTTCCTAATTTGGGAGAATGTTACAGATCCAGAAGACACTCTGAGGTTCAAATTATAGAATGTATGTATGTGTTCAGTAGGATATATGATACTTGACAGAAGAAAAGACATGTCATTAACTCTTGATGATTCTTGTGAGAGTCTCCCTCACTGAGACCATCCAGTTGGTGCAGTTGGTGAATAGATTGTTGGTTTCAGTTGCTCAGTTTCAAGTAAAACATAAATGCAAGTAGTGTCACAGCTTCATGGTATTTGGAGGGTACTCATCTAATCATAGCCTGTGGATTTGGCCATGTGAATTTGTTTCTCCAGTGATATGCTAGGAAATGGTAAGTTACCAAATCCTCTAAGGATATTTTTATTTTCACTTCCTGTGTTTTACAATCTTATAAGCATATTTTGGGAATCCACTGGTCCAAGGAAGATGAAAGATGTGGCACAGACCACATACCTAACCTTTAGCTTAGAGTCAAGACAACCGAGCCCAGCCTAAATTAGCCAGACCTCAGCCAACCTGAAGATATGCAAGACAGAGTAAATGTTGTCCTGTACGTATAACAATGTTTGGATGGTTTGTTATATTGCATTTTGTGGCAACTATGGCCTGATACATTCATTTGCTTTTCCTTATGAATCAATGGTTTCAGTTTTTCCTTTCAGGATGTATAGTCTAATAAGAAGCTATAGTCACATTTAAATTTTGATGGATTTTCATCTTCCATAGAAGCTAAAAGACTTGTTATTTTATAGCCAGTTTTATCTGACAATTAATTTTAGCAGAGTAATTGACTTAGTTATTAGGATAAAAGCAAATTATATATCTATCTACAAATGGCATATTATATATATGGTAAGAACATTTTCATTACAATAGTAAACATGTACTGTGAATTTTAAATGGTTGTTACCCACTGAGATTTCTCAATTTCTATTTGGAATTTAGAATTATTTATCACTAATAGCATACTAAAGGGGATTGGCTTCCAGCTGGAACATTAGATGCAACTCCAACATCACAGAAAAGGATGGGATATGAATGGTTGTTTTTAACTTTTGATTTTCTTCTTATGAGGCATAAGTAGCAAACAAAAGCTCTTTTCCTCTGCCCCATGAAAGTGCTATTTTGAGGCCATAATAGTAGTATTACTGTAACATACATAACTTAATAAATGTTGCTTTTAAGGTGAAGAAGCATTTACTGGGTCCTATAGGAAAAATGAATGTGATTCGGATGTAATCCCTCACTTTGATTTTTTTGTTTTAACTTGGGAAAAAGTTGTGGTAGCTTTACTGAGAAAGTCACCATTCTTTAAAAATGGTGAATATCCCTAGATTAGATGTTGCTTTATTGAAGGCTTTTACAGTCCTCTGTTGTTTTAAGATTTGATTCTATAGCTGTAGAACTTCCAAAGTTTCCTGTGGGAAAAAAAAAAGAGTTGTAAATCATTGTCTTTGACTATCTACAGACATTCCCCAGTTGAAAACTTAAAAAAAAATGGTGATTGTCATGTGGGAGATTTCTTCTTTTTTTTTTTATCTATTAATTACATTGCATTATGTAACAGTTACATAGGCTCTAGTTTTCCCCCATCCCCTCTAAGGAAACTAAACATCACGTATTCACTTTTATGGAATAAGGATTCCATAGCATTTTCCCTCGTGACACTCTGTTGTTGATAGTAATTGTGAACTATGTCATACATGCAAAAATGTGATGAAGAAATAGTGGAAATGCAAGTTTTAGTTATAAGGTTCTGTGCATCTGGGAATTGTTGGACTTAACAACATTCTCCTCTGGAGAAATTTCTGGAGCCTTCTCTGTTTTCTAATCCTTTCTCTCTAGTCAGCCATCCTTGTATTCTGTATTGTAACATTTCCTTAATTATCTGGCAGGAAAAATTGTCTATAATATGCTCCATACAAAGTTGGGTTCCATGGTCAAGTTAAATTAAGCATACTGTGTCCCTTCCTGTTGAATTGTCTAAGTATATATTATCATTCTAAAGGCTCTAAGAAGTCCAAAGTAATGTTTTTCTCAGAATTGTTCATCATTGAAAGCGTCATCTGCATTGTTTTTACTTGTCCCTCAATGAAATCACCATGACCGCGTATGTGAGCCCTTAGCTTGCTCCAAGTCTTTGAAAAGTCCAATTTGTTTGTCTTGGCTGGATTCTAAAGCCAACCCTAACTAGGCAAGGCCTTAAGTCACCTCTCTACAAGAAACCCCAGCCAGAGTGGGGTCAGAAGACACCTTCATGTTAGCAAATGTCAACTTGGATCAGAAGACCAGGCTGTATAAGCAGAATAGGTATCATACCTGGGGTGTTCCTTTAAGGAATGGGCAACTGGGATGGATGTTTTTTTATTGCAGCCACTTGGGGAGTGAAGCAGTTGACTGATGGACATTTTTTTCTCTCTGTCTCTTCTTCTCTCTGTAAATATACATTTCCAATAAAAATAAATAAATAAATATTAGAAAAAGAGAGATTGGATGCAGGTAACCTGTCATGCATGCAATTAAGAATATCTGCTTTCCAAATTTGTTTTCTTTTTCTTTTTTAAAGATTTACTACTTTGTTTGAAGGGTAGATTTAGAAAGAATGAGATTCAGAGAGAGTGATCTTTCATCCGGCAGTACACTCTCCAAACAGCCGTAACTACCAGACCTGAGCCAATCTGAAGCCAGGACCCGAGTTTTCAGGTCTCCTATGTGGATGCAGGGGCCCAAGGATTTGAGCCATCCTCCACTGTATTCCCAAGCCACCAACAGGGAACTGGATCAGAAGTGGAGCAGTTGGAACTAGAAAACCAGCTCCCATAATTGATGCTGACAGGTGGAGGGTTAGCCAGTTAAGCAATTGCACTGGCCCTTTGGGAATTCTTTTTTTCTGATGTTAAAGTCATTCTTTACTTAAAGAAAAATTTAATTTACATAAGTCCAAGCAGAAGTCAGCATTCACTTTCAAGTTTGCTTTTTGCATATTGCCAGTGGAGGAGAATTTTTTAAAAAATGAAAAGTTTTAAAACTTCATGCAGTAAAGAGTAATCTAAAATGAGTGAATGCACACTGTGGGAGATAACAAGAATATCCATTTAATGAGATCCTAAGGAACTGTTTGTCATTTATTTTTTGAAACCTGTCTTCCATCAAAAACAAATTCCAGTTTTGATACATTTAGCTCTCTGAAGATTTAATTATATCTATTTTGACATTAGTTTTTTCTTTTTCTATGGTTGCTTTGGAACTTTGAACTAATTTTCAACACTTTAGGATATAATTATATATATATATATGCATCGGTATATGTACATATAAGTATACATGTGTGCATAGTGAAATCTTTGTTACCTCCATTGTCCAAAAGAGGAAAAAAATACTTTAAAAGATCATCTTCCTACTTATAAATCTCCATGAGTTCTTCTGATTTCATTTATACTTCAGTAGGAGTAAGAGAAAAAAGAATTTTTCACCATTTGTTAAAATGATCATCCTTAGATCACCATTTACCTTGGAACGTGCCTGTTCATCGTTTCTCTTTTTCTTTACTTTAAAAGTACAATCAAAAATAAAATGCCTCCCTGCTGTCGCAATGAGTCTCTGATCCCCACTCTGGATGATATTCACATTTTGAATTTTATGTAATCCAATTGGCTAAAAACCTTTCATGCTTGTAATAGCTACCCAGAGCTTTTTCAGAAGATTAAAATTTTTCAGAAAATTAACTGTCTTGCAGGTGTCTTATCCTCTCATTGTTATGAAATTTATTTAGGTTTAACGAAAGTTTTATCACTTCAAATTCCTTAGAACTTAGGCAAAAAAAAAATTGACAATAGTTAAGCTTATTATAAAACATCCTGGCAGAATTGCCAGGTATGACTTCTGCTTTATATTCTGTAAAAAAAAAAAGTGAAGCGCTTTTGTTTGAGTTTTGGTAATTGACAAAATGATTGCATGTGAAACATAAGTCTTGCATTAAGTAAACTGCTCGCAACACAGACTAATTACACATTTGGGAGACAAGGCAGAGACATCCAGAGCTTGCTCGTGCTGAGCCAAGAGCAAAGCATTTAATGAAATGAGGGCCATCAAAGGTTCAGTGTGGATGCTTTCAGGTCTGACCTGCGCTTCTGGGAAATTGAACATTGGCCCTGTAGACTGCTAGATTCCCCCAGGATTTGAAGACTGGGTTATTGCCACTTGTGTGCATGAATCAAGTGCTGCTTTGTGATACACAACATTTGTGATTCTAGAGTGGCCACGTTTGGAACACTCTTAAGCTAATAATATGGCTGTCTCCACAGTCATCCATCTTTCTGCCTTTCCAGCCACCTTTCACACCAAGTAATTACTTTTGATATCTGTTTTCCAAAAAATGGTTAAAGTATCCGGCAAGGCCTAAGTAGACCCTTGTTTCCTCTTGCCTCTTGCTCCATGTTTTCTTCTCCAAAATATACTGCAAAAGAAATATAAAGACTGTATCATATTACTCAACACAAATTTTTTAACAATTTAACAATTTTTTAACAATTCTCTGTATGTAGACTATTTCTTACTCGAGTGCTTAGTACATTGTAAGAGTTTGATTAAAAACACATTGAAAGTGGCTTGCCCCGGTGACATGTATGAGAGCTAAATGGATGTGGAAGAGACTGAACAAGTCTGCAGTACATACTGGCAAGCATGGGAACCAGGCCTGGTGGGGGTTATAGCGAGTTGCCCCAACTAGGCTGCAGCTCCCACTGGTTTGCGTGAGGGCTGAGTATGAAGTGGACAGGATCGGGCTGGATTACAACACCCATTGGTTCACGTGGAAGACAGGGCTGGAAACAGAACTGACCCAGCAATTGAAATGACCAGCATGTGCTTAAGCTAATCGGGGTGAAGGACTGTGCCAGACCCTGTACTGGCAAGCACACACAAGAATCAGACAACGTTTCTTTGGAGATCCCTCCACCTGAACTGTTGATCACAGTACCCCAACCATGAAGAGACTATGTCAGCCAGTAGATTCTGAATAGATTTAATTGCATTTGGAATGGCAAGATTGGCAGCAATTCAGAACTGTTGAACTATCAAAACTGCTTGAGCAGGACCCTTGGAGCATGCCTCACATTGGAGACCTGGGATGGGTGGGAGGCTGGGTGGGGCTTTTCCCTTTGTTTTTCCCCTGATCCCAGACACGGGGGAAAATGATGATATTAGTGTGGAAACAATGGTATTACCCACTTTCCTGTAGTCCTTGACCCTTTGTACCCTAATCAACTAAGTATAATTATAAAAAAAAAGAAAAAGAAAGTGGCTTGCAAAATTAGGGGAGAAAAGTCAGCATTTTACTCACTATTCGATTTTGCATTTGTTTTTCTTCTTGTTATTTAATAAGAATGATTCCTATATTTGCATGATTGCACTGTTTTTGAAAAATGAAAACAGTGAGCCATTAGGGCTGTGGAATCCAGCTAGTTGCTTGTGAACATAGAATGATACTAGTGTTACATTCAGGGCCAAGAGACCAGAGCAACATAGAAGTCTGTGCATGCAGGTGACACTATTGAGGGAAAAATGGAACAATATGCGTGTGTGATAAATGCAATAAAGACAGGGAGATGAGTGAACACAGATAGGAGGGAATGAAGTATCACACTGGATGTTCCAGGAAGACATCAGTGGTAAGTTGATAGTTCTACAGAAAGTTGAGGAAAATGAGGAGTCCAGAAATCTAGGGAAAAGGCAGTGAATGTACTGGGACAAGGGACAGTTCTGTGTAAGTTGTGTTGAAGACAAAAAAGGTAGATGGGACAAGTATAGGTAGTGATTAGTAGATGAAGTCAGAAAGTATAGTTGGGGTGCTCAACTTATGGAGCCTATCAGATACTATAAAGACTTTTTAGCTCGTTCAGTGAGGTGGAAAATCACTAGGAAGTTCTGAGAATTTGCTTTAATGAGGCCACTCTGGCTGCTGTGCTGAAAAGTCCTCTGAAGAGGAGAAATGTGGGAGTACACAGGCAGCAGTGCTTCAAAGACAATCTGATGAGAAGTAGGGGGTACAGATGGCTAGAGTCACGGGGTTCAGGGTAAACCGTTAGGTTGCAGACAGTTGGAAAGTTACAGACAGTGGGAAAAGATGATTGACCTGAAGTGGGGTGTGAGAAAAAGGGGAGTCAGGGATGATTTTAAAATCCCTCACTTGAATAACCAGAAGGCTACAATTATCATTTACTGAGATGGGGGAAACTTTAGGAGGAACAGCATTGAGGAATGATCCATTCAACCATAATTTCAAAGCAGAAACCTTAATGGTGTTTATAGTTGACAGATGAGAGGTGAAGATATGAATTTGTGATTCAGAGGTGTATAAATGGTGGTGAAAACTGTGAAATTAGATGCAATAACTTAGAGAGTGTGAGAGAAAAGAGAAGAAGCCACAGGATCAACCCCTAGATGCTATGGTATTTAGAGACTGTTGAAATAAGAAAGGAGCAGCAAAGGGAATGGACCCCAGTGAAGTGAGAGGCAAAACAGAGATTACTGGTATCCTAAACCCAAGAAAATAGAGCATTTCAAAAGTAGGGCTTCATCAGTTGAATCTAACACTATTGGTAGGTTAGATAAGATAGGAGGTGAACATGGAAGATACTGATGATCCTGATCTGTAAATATACTACACATATGTACACACATACTGTTTATAGAATACTTATACATATTATTAAATAATGGATAAATGCTATATGTCAGATATATAGACTGTCCATAGAATCACATAATATACCCATCTATGTGCATATATATGTGTATATATCATTATAAAGATGTTTACCACCTCTGTAGCTGGCGATGCAATACTTCATAATATTTAAACATTTATATATAAGTATTTAATATAATTTAAATATTCATATATACAATGTGTTAATAAATATCAAGACACTTGCGTTTTCATCTGAGTGCCTGGTTCAAATCCATGCAACTCCACTATTAATAAAATTTCCCATTACTCTGCATTCCGGGTGGCAGCAGAAGATGGATAAAGTACTCAAGTCTGTGTCCCACTTGTGGGAGACCTGTACAAAAGTCTAGGCTTCTGGTGTGGACTCAACCCAACCCCAGATGTAGAGGCATTTCTAAAGTGACTGGGTAGACAGACAACTCTATTGCTGTCTCACCCACTCACTCTCTCCCTAACTTGTGTGCATATATGTTTGTGTATGTGACAGATATTTCTGAGATGTTTTATCCTTTTATATACAGATCACAAAATGGTTAGAAAATACACACAAAGAGAAATAAAAGTCCATAATCTGATTTCAGTATATCATCATGATTCTTTGCTATGCAGTTAGGATGCGGTAGGAACAGGGAGAAAAGAAGTAGGTGGACTCCTGAGTATATGTATAAAGTTTTTATGTTACACAGTCAAAACAGGCTGTACCTGAAAGAATTTGCTTTTTTGTTTTACAGTGTTCCCAAATTATTAAGCAATTTGTATCAGTATTGTTTTATATAATGCCATCATTCCAAACAAAGAAGATACACTTAAGCATAGTCTACCTGATAAGCAGCATTTTCTCCTGGGTTTTTGTATAAGTGAAAGAGTATTTTACATATGAACCCCAAAAATCTGCATTTTTTAATCATCTTTCCTACTCTGTTCATTCCACAGAGATAACATTTCTGCTTTGGGAAAATTAGCTGCCCTGTCACCAGGAGCACAGCTATGTAAATGATCCTCCAGTAGTTCATTGTGACTTTCTATGTGATCCATCATGAACCTGTGAACCTAAGACCTGGTTGTTTGCCAGGCTGTTTGCTGTGCCCCATTCCTGAGTCTGAGGAACCTATTAGTAGGCAGGGGTACAACCAGCAGCTGCTAAAATTGCCGCTTTGACCTTAGCTCCTTTTAATTCAACTGTGTTTGCCAGTTGGTAATTCAGGGCAGTGGCCCCCAACTGGAGGGGATTTGCTTCCAGTTCGCATGTGACAATGTCTGTTGGTAATTTGGGTTATCACAGCATGGGAGGATGATACTGTTTACATCTACTGGGTGATAGGAATTGGTCTAAATATCTCACAATACAGAAAATAGCCCCCAGAATAAAGAATTCTTCCATCTCAAATATCAATTATGCTGAACTTGAAGATGTATAGATTAGAATCTTATATGACTTTGGGCAGGTGAAAGGGCATTAGATCTAGAAGTATATGCTACGGGAACATCTAGGAACTAGTTGTGACTCAGTGGCTTCGGCTGCCGCCTATATTGCTGGGATCCCATATGGGCACTGATTTAAGCCCTGATTGCTCTACATCTGTGCCTGTGAAAGCAGCCGAAAATGACCCATGTACTAGGGCTCCTGCCACCCACTTGGGAGACCCAAATGGAATTCCACACTCCTGGCTTCAGTATAGCCTTGGTCTGCTGGATCAACCAGTGGATCAATATCGCTCTGTAACTCCCTGTCTCCTTTCCTTTCTGTCTATGACTCTGCCTTTCCAATAAATGATCATTATTTTTTTCCTGAAAAATGACTTTTTAAAATCCAGAAATATAGCCATTAATGACAAAAAAAAAAGTGAAACAGTGAAGCAACAAAGAAGTGAATGTTCTAAGATTTCACTTATTACACCAGCCATACCTATTTGGATTTTTTTCTTGCCGTTTGACCTTCTGTGAATAAAAAAGGGAATACCACACACAAAGAACTCTTATCCAAAAGACAGAATCCAAGAAGGTCCAAGGTCTGACTGTGTCACTGCCTCTGGGCTTATCCTATCACTACAGTCCCATAGTGAAGCATTTGCCAGTATTCCACACCCCTTTATGTCTGCTACAAAAGATTGTCTGGCAAGATTTGCATTTAATTTTCAGAGTTGCTGATTGAACTAAGATTATTGGAAGGAGGCATTCAGCATATTGATTTTTTTGTACATTAGGTAAAAGGACATTTATTTCTAACAGAGGAAATGGCTGTGTTAACTACTGTAATGGCTTCCTTCACCATTGGGACATTTGCTATTATTGGAGACCACTAATTACAACTTGAGCCTGCTACATCACAGCATAGGAAGGACATAAAATATTACTGTATGTGAGTGGAGAATATAAAATTGTATCATGTCTTACTGTCACGGTAGAAATCTGCTGTGGAATTTCCTGTAGATAGACCAAATCAGGCTAGCCTACAAAACTGGGGATATAAAGATACCTTGTACCAGATTACAAAGATCCTTCCAGAATTGGACTCAAAGAAGAAGAAAGTTCACTGTTGGCTCCCAGAGGGTTGTGAGGAATGGGGAGATTTTGAACAGAAGTTACACAATTTCAATTAGGGACAACCAACGTTCAGAAGATCTGTGACACTAAATGGTGACCACTATAATTGGAAGGATTTATGGAAAATGAAATTAAAAGATGCACAAATTCCTTGATTTTCTGAGATCTCATATTAATGTGTTGTATACTTATACCTAAAAATTGTGAATGGAATATATTGAATTTGATTTGACTTCAAAATAAATAAATAAACATAAGACATTCAAAAGTTCAAAGAAAAATAGAATTAAAAGATGGAGGGATTTGGGGTAAAAGTTTCTGACACCCCTCACAGGATTTTCATAATGCACATCTTTCCCAAACTTTTTTCAAAACCTGTAATGTGAAAACGTTTGTACCAAAATTTTCAAAAGTCTTTTAACTTCATTTCCTTGAATGTTTTGAAATGCCATCGTATGATTTTTGTGGACTGAAACATAAATTTTAAAAATAGTAAAAATAAATATTGTTTATATCATCATTTACCCACAGATAATATGGGACTGTAATATTCACTGTCTATTGAAAATGGATATAGACTGATATAGAACTTGAAACTGTAGTGGATCAACTCAGAACCGTTCACTCTAAAAGAATAACAAAGAATCTGATGCAGGAATGCACTGCCTGGGATCTCCAAAGCTCCAACACTGACATGTCTTGGGGGCATGTCAGCTTGGTAGTTGAGTTTCCACATCTCTAACATGGCCATGCTGATTAACTTCAAACCTCAAATGGTTATTGTGAAAAATCAGTGTATCACTCTGCGAAAGTACCAAATGGAGTCATGCAATCACTATTAACCAACAGTTTATTTGTTTCATTGTAGTTCTGGTTCTGAGATGTCAGGGACTTCAAAAAGATAAATTTCTAATGAAGACAGAGCTAGGCCATTGATCTGTATCTCATTTCAACTTCTTATGTTGTAAATGAAAGGAGTTAATACAAATAATAGTGTTCATTCTTACTAAGAGTTAACACACTTGCCCAAAGAAAGCTGATCATCGAATAAAGTTCTTTAAATGTGTTACTGAAGCAAAAATAGTCTTTGCCATTTTGTTAGTGGAATAGAAAAAGCCAGAGAATCTTGGGGGTTTTTCTCTGATATCAGTGTTCACAAAATTGTAGTAAGAATAGTTATGTTTTAATTTATACTTTAATTTGGTGAAGCTTTATTAGACTGAAATTAAGTGATTTCCAAAGAGGCCTGGAAACATAAATGATTGTGAAGTGTTATGGATTGTAAATTGGACATCTTGAAAGCTAATAGTTTGCAAGTATGAAGGCTAATAGTTTACATTTAGTGCTGAATTCTGGCTTTGTAATAGAAAAAAAAGTGTGAATCAAAGGATGGGATTTGTTTCTTAGATAATAATATAATGAATTAGTTCAAAGAGCTAATCTATAATAGTTTTATTAAATTAAGCAATAAAGGTCTATTTCTTTGACTAACCTATAGTCAAAATCCTCACAGCTAACTTCATTTGCAATAATATTAAATGAGGGAACTATTTCTTTACAAGTGAGGCATGGGTTTTCTCTTATTTCGGTAGGAGTTGAAAATGTCATGTAGTGGATCTGGCTTTAATCAGACCCTTTAATCCTGTTTTAATTATGGGTTCTTTGCTACTTCTGATTTCATAGTTATTTGTGACTGCCATTCAGACAGCCATAGTAATTTTTTAAATATGTAATTTTACATAAGAATCCACTCAAAGTGACCTTAAGATGAGAGTCTCTAGACATAATTATAGAGAGGAAGGAACTACCGACCTACAATGAGTTGATGGTTTCCAGGAATATCTCATTTTCAGTTAGTTTTTCAGCGAAATGCTATAGCAGAGTTTTACATATGTGCAAGCTTGACAGGAATGTAGAAGGGACACCTACAGGGATTATCACATGGAACATGCTTGTTAGTTTCCAAAACTGTGTACTGGCAACAATAGAGACCAGGTGTGGTTAGCCAACCACTTTTCCCTGTAGAGCAGAAACCTGACTGTGCTATTTGCTGCCATCCTCTGCCAACTCAAGACCAGAATGCCTGCAGCTAGGTGGCATTTGTAAAAGTAGATGGGAATATTTATTGTTCATAATCATTTTTATTTGGGTCTAAAATTGAATGGTAATGAATTGCAGGTACAAAAAGTGTGGACATTGATAGAGTGTGATGGAATTCAATAATGATATTTATTTCTCTAGCTTCACCTTTCTCTCACTTTAAAATAATATATTATTTTAAGTGCTGTATATCCCATTGACAGTCTTTACCAATAGTAGTACTTCCATGGAAAAATTTATTTTAAATTACATACACCAAATAGTTTCCTGATTTTATTAAATGTTCTATACAAACACAGGATTAAGCTGAAGCTGAGGACTGGGTTCCTATTTCAGCTTTCCCACATCAATAATAGGAACTCAGTTGCTTGAATCATTACCACTGCCTCCCAGGGACTGCAATAATAAGAAGCTGTATTCAAAGCTGGCACCAAGAACTCTGCCATTGTCCATACCTACAAGGAACTGAACAGCTGTTCTTTCCTTGAAATTCTAACATGTTACTCCACTGAAATCTGATTCTTTGGCTGTGTTAGATAGATGTTGACATGATATATTCTTTAAGGTCTCTTCTGAAACCTGAAATACTCTTTATTCTAATCCCATCTTCTTTAATTACTCACAAGATTTTGTTGGATTTATAGGGTGTCTCAAATTGTAGAAACCTGCCTTGTCAAATGATCACTCCATGGATGTGGAGGGATGGTCCCTTGCAGAGAGACCAGACTTTCCTGGCCAGTGGAAGAATTCCAACCATTAGAGATGAAGTTGTCCTGTTTGCTAGTTTTGTATGGACTTGGTCATCAGAAGTATATATATAAATATAAATATATATATGAATATATAAATATAAAATATAACTATATATTTATATGAAAATAAAATGTAATATTTATATATTATAAATAAAATATATAAACATATTTATTATATATTTATAAATCAAATATACATAATATATTTATATAATATGAATATGTAAGTATATATATAAATATATATATACAAATAAATAGAAATATATAAATATATATTTCTGTTTATATATAACATATCTGTATATATACATATTTTATAACAATACATTATTGTAGATAATATATAATATACATAAACTGTAAGAGGGAGAGTAGCATATTAGAAAGTAAAAGTACTATGCAATGTGATCTCAACCTCTGAAAAAAGTGGGACTCCCAATGACATTTATAAATACACCTCTACATTATAATAGATTTCCTACCTTTACCTGTAGTTATCATGTCATGATACACTTAAATACCAGAAAGTTAAACTTACAACTTGTACTAAGGACGATACTATTGTGGTAATATGCAGGAAAAGGTTGGGAGAGAGGTGGAGATAGAGAGGAAAGAAGCCCACAAAAATGTGTTTTGGAAAACAACTTGAAAATAAAACTAGCAAAATTCAAGAAGTGTGAAATTCCAATCTGTTTTTGTCCCAACAGAAAGGAGAAGCCGACTGCTATGCGCCATCTCTGGAGACAACCGAACAACTCACCTTTGAGATTCCCCTGAATGACTCAGGCTCTGCAGGCCTTGGGGTGAGCTTGAAAGGCAACAAATCCAGAGAAACTGGAACAGACTTGGGGATTTTTATCAAATCTGTCATCCATGGAGGTGCTGCCTTTAAGGTGAGTGGGGATGGTGTGTTCTCCTTTCTGAAGCATGGTGCCTGGAGACACGGCTGATGGGCCTAGGGACTGGATGGAGAAGGTGTCTGAGTGCTAGAAACCACCTACACGTTCCTGTCAAAGTCAGAAAATGGATCTGTGAACAGATCTGGGGAGTGATTGGCTGTTTGCAAACTGTAAGTGGTTCTTTTTATTTCCTAGGTTTCTTAAAAACCATCAGGATTAACAATCTTTTTGCTATCTTTTTATTACTCCATTAGGACTCCGCTGAATTTGTAACCTGACAGAACTGACTCTAAAAAACACACAAGCAGGAAAACAAAAGTAAAACAAGTAAACATAAAGCCAGAAAATAATGAGATTGTACTTGCAAGAAATGAAAGCTCAGTGGAGCCTGAGAATGATTGTAGTATAAATTAAAGGTCATTTATCACATTTTACACACTTGCAGCTAACCATGGTACCCAGAATGCTTATTTGCTTTGGAACGCATGGAGGTGGTGGAAAATAGTAATTCTCCTCTTATATATTGATGCAGACAATGCATTCAAAACTATTAGCATACTATAGTAATTGTTTCAATTACCTGTGTTCAAATCCAGCTCTACTGCTTGCCATGTGAAAAGGTGGCTGGAAAAGTGGCCAGCTGTCATCTCTGTCCTCCCTGGACAATGAGAACAAGAAATCACACCTATTTCATAGGGTCCTAAAAATTCAATAAATTAGCACACCTACTGAGATGAAAGCAGTGAAGTGATTATGGAGCATGGTATCCATGTTTGCACCCGTTAGTGTCATTACCTTCTCGTGTCATAAAAACAGACTTTACGAGTTAGAATTCTGCCGTAGCCATCCTCTTCTTCGTTAACCACAGATAGGGTCAGTTTTAGTACCAACCTCCTCAATGATGTTGTTAAGACTAAAAGAAATAACACATATAAATTGTTAAGCACAGAGTCTAGGATAAGCTTGCAGTGAAGTTTAGCTATTTTATAACAATCTTGCTAATCATGGATGTCTTGTTCGATGCCCAGTAGCCTACTTGCACTTTATTCCATCGACCCTTGCCCTAGGTTGTGACTTGAGGAAGCGTTCGTTTATACTTACTCTTCTACTTTTGTTTCAGGCCTTGACATTGAGCTAATCACACCTTTTTTCCTCAGGAAATAAGGAGGACCATGATGTGGGTAGAAGACTTTTTAATTCACTCCTTGGATCCATTGGTTTTGCTGCATAATAAGTAACACAGCATTTCAGTGGTGTACATCCTCAAAGGTTTCTTTTCCTTCTAGATCTTCAGGACTGCCAGGAACATATAGTTTTGAGGTCAATCCCTTACTCTGTAGGATTCCCCAACCTGTCTGAGAAATACAGTGCCAAGAGCTTAAGGGAAACAATGATAATCAAAACAATTAGTACTCTTTGTGCTTGGAACTTAGTGCATGCTGGACACTGAAGTGAGACTTTGATAGGGATTATCTTGCTTTACACTTCACATCTGATTGTTATCTTGCCATTTGACCAGAAGGGAGATTATAGACCATCTCAGTGTCTCTCCGATGGTCCCATAGGCAGGAATCATTCAATCTAAAATTTGGACCAAGGCAGTTTGACTCCGTAGGCTGTCTTATGCTGCACTGTGCTAAAGGCACTTGCATAGTATCCATTCATATTCCTGGAGAACAGGGCCTGCTGCCTGGAGTTGTTACATCCTGCATAGCCCTGGGTTTGGCCTTCTAAATGTGTGCTGTGTTTGAGGATGAGCCTTTTGCCATGTTTGTGAATAGCAGCTTGATATTTTTCTTCTCATTTCTAATGACAGCTCTATTTGCAGAATTTATTCCAGGTAAAGTCAAAACTGAGATGACTTTTTGGAAATTAAAAGCAAACATCTTTGCTTTTTTATGGGCAATAACTTAAGCTCAAGCAGATATCAGCAGGCAGGTTTAATATGTATATACATGTTTGTGCGAGTGAGTAGCTCCTTACCTAAGCAGTTCTAACAGTCCTGTTTCTTATAGAAAGGTTTCAGTTTCCATTTATGTAAATTTCTTTCCTGACACTGGTCTGCTGAGTCAGACAATCACACCATTAAAAACCACTGGACAGCATATTTATAGCTGATCTTAAACAGTGCAAGACATCAATCATGAATTTGGCCTTGTTGTGAATGTTTAGCATCCATTTGTCTTGTTTGCTTTTTCCAGCCTAAAGGGTAAGAATCCAAGCTTGGCTTGCAAGAAGTCTGATGAAACTGAGAGGAAGAGAAAGTGGTTTTCTACCCTCCTTCTGCTGTTCTGATAATCTACTGTAACTCTTCAGAAAACTGTATCCTGTTCTATAGTTCAGGATTATGTCTTATAAAAATTGTTTTGGGCCTTTGCTACACCTGTTGAGAAGATACAAATGTGCCAGACTGCAGTGTCCACAGGGAAGTGTCGAGATAAAGCCCAGGAACATCCACCTTAGCATCTGGCCCTACGTTTTGATCTGAAATCAAAAGAATTATCTTTCTGCCAGAGCACAATCTATCTCTTCTGGTCCTTCTTACCACTAATTGGTTCTCAAGATGTTTTTGCCTTTAGGGAAGGTGGATTTGTGAAAACTGAACTACTTTGGAAAGTACGGCCAATTCTTCCTGTGGATTCTACACGCTCTTGTGTTCCTAGGGGCTGCTGCTGATATAAACTAAGACAGGCAGCTACCTGCCAAATGCAGGACCCCTGAATGACTGGAACTCTAATTGAGGGCCTCTTTTTCTTCTAACCTCTCAGGCTACTCTGTGTAATCCTTTCATCTCTTTCTGAATTATTTCTAATAAGCATGTTAAGTGTCTGTTTGAAAATCACAGCATTCAGTTACTGTAGGATGAATGCTGTCTTGGAAGTGAGTCCCAGAATCTCTAAGGTGAAACAGAATATTTTTACCTTTTTCAGATTTATCCACATGTTTCATCTCATCTTAATATTTACTATTGCTGCTTCTTCTCAAGAAATAAAGCCCAGGGGTGGTCACTTGAACTAGTACTGAAGAGGTTGGTTAAGACATCCTACTTCAGATTGCCTGAATTTGATGCCCTACTCCAGCTTCTGACTAGCTCTAGACTATGGGAGGCAATAGCAGTAGTTGAAGTAGTTTCATCTCTGCCACCATGCAAAAGTCCTGGGCTGTGTTCCTAATGTCCCAGTGTTCAGAAATGTCCCTTGCAGGTATTTGGAGAGTCAAGCATCTCTCTCTCTCTCTCTCTCTCTCTCTCTCTCTCTCTCTCTCTCCTTTTTTGCATGTGTCTCTATAACAAATTTAAAAAAAAAATAAATTGAACCTGGAAACTCTCTTTAAGTGTCAGACCTCCAGTGCTTGGCAATTGTAAGCTTACTTGGCATACAATGCTTTATGAAGATCCGGACTTTCTGGCTGTGCTTCTAAACGTACAGTCCAAGTGGGCTCTGATCATAACAGTGCAATATTACTTTTTATATCATAGATCCTAATATGTTTATGCAACAGCATGTATTAAAAGTTCATAGTTTCCCTTTACTTTCTTTCATTTGTTCTGTGTGTTTTTCCTGAAGTATAGTTTAATTTCTTGGTGGTACAGCATGGGGAGGTGGTGTGAGAGTAATAAATAGAAGCATATTTGTGAAATTTTTCTGAGCTGAGAAGTGTTAGGAATAAAAGCACATGACCCACAAAGGTAATTTTGTAAAATCTCACGTTTGTGATTGTAATTTAAAGTAAAATCTAACTGCTGTTAAATAAAGTGAAATATTAGCTATTACAGTTAGAAAAAAATATAATAAGTAGCCTTTTACCAAATCCACATTTCCATATTTTCCAGGATGCACAGATACAGTTTCACTGATAATTTGAAGAGCTCAGATATTGTTTTACTTATTTGTTAAACATTTTTGAATTCTGAGATGACAGGCTTTATTTATTTATTTTTGCAAGAATTTGCTTTGAACTGTTCCATTGTGGGCATTTTTAAAGGAGAAAATGCGTGTTCTGTCTATTGATTAGACTCATATTTAAGCTGTTTTTGTATTAACAATTCTTAGAAAAAATATAACTTTGAAAATTTAGGTAAGTTATTGATGCGCTGTAGGAAAAATAAATATTCCTTAGGGTTTGGTGTACTAGTGTTAGGTGTCATTCTTGATTTCAGTATACTGATTTTGTGAGTAGAATATATCCTATTGAAACCTTGAAACAATAAGATAAAATGAAAAATTTAAAGGAAACTTTTGTTAAGGGGAAAATGTAATGTGTCAGGTAGATTCTTTAAGAGATCTTAAGTAGGAAAGAATGAATTTAGGAATATCTGTTATTAATTAGCCAGGTTTGTGAATAAATACTACTTGATGATGATGAAATTAAATGAATGAAAAATGCCTGACATAGCTAATTGCAAATGCATGCACTCAGAATATAGAACAGACATAATTTAAGTAATTTGATTTTTGTTTGGTTAGTCAACTTGAGATGCTCCTTCTAAATGACACAGAATTTTATTATCTACACTATTTTAGTAATAGAATCTTTGCCAAATATAGATGACTCCAGTATTTTATAAATGAGTGTATTCTGGGATTTGGAAGACAAAGAGCAATTCTAGAATATTCAAGAACATGCACCTAATGCCCTGTCTCTGGTCTCTCTGTCATGGCACATGTTTAACCACAGTCCAGTCTCTTAACAGAGTCCATAGTTTCCAGTGTGAGCAGCTTCAACTCCAACCTCTGCCGGTATCTATAAATCATGTAGCATTTCCATAATTAATGAATTCAAAGGAAGATAAAAGGGACAGCTTTATAAGGAACACTAGCATTAAATGATTTCTTCACTTTTGTGTTTTGCTGAAATTGGTCATCTTTTCAACTAGTGGGAGACCTTTGGGGATCTCTGTTGTCATCAGCATCTTCAGAGCTTTTGTCTTTGTCAGAAGGACCAGGCAGTTTGAATTTGGGTTTATAACTAGTTCCATTGCAAATCCTCAGCTATGCAAAGCCAACTGTAACATTCCATCCCTTGCCAGTTGTGATATATTTTAGAGACAATTGGTCATAGGAACTTAACTTGGGGTTGGGGGTGGAATGGAAAGAATTTTATCTTAGAAAAGGATTTGCTTGGATGTAAGATAACTGCATTTCTTAGCAATTTCTTTTTTCAAAACACTGAAAATTCTCATATGCATTAATTCATATAGTTATTATTCATTATTTATGAATTTTCAGCAGAAATTAAAATACATGACTTAAAATCTTTCAATATCAGTATCATTGCTTTTTTGATTACTTTAGCAGTTTTATTTCATGAATGATGATGTAAATATAAACACATTTATATTTGCTAAATAAAACATTTTATTTCTACATTCCATGAATAAGTATGTAAGACTTTGTTTAGGTGGATTTGAAAAGAGAGGAGTTGGTTTTTCGAAATTAAAAGGTTGTGCTGTAAAATTTCTGATTTATCATCAGAATGATGGTGCTTTAGCTCTGAAAATAGCACCTTTCCCTAAAGAGTTATCATTTTCATCATGTGTATTTGAATTATTTATGCTGAGTTTATACTTTGGTCAGAATTTTATTCTATGTACTCTAGTTTGGTTTCTTTTTCTGGTGGCTGATTTTAAGCAATATTAACACCAATGTCAGTACTGTGTCTTAACACACAGTAGCAAGTAAATATGGTTATTTTAAATACATGGCAAAGGACTAATCTAGTTAGGTGTTCCTGCAGAATTTTCTTCATTTATATATAGCACATTTGCTTTAACAAGCTTTTTTTTTCATCTGGTTTTCTAGGCAAAAGTAAATGAAGAACAAAAGCCAGGGAAGAGATAGGAAGGGATGGAAAGGAGACTGAAATGACAGGAAACAGAAAAAGTGTAAAACAACTACGGAATGTTATTACTGCTCTGTAGGCCAGTGAATATTTCTGATGATCCTAAGTGCTTCTCAAATTTTCTTGCCAAAGGAAATTTATAAGAAGCAGTATGGCCCTAGTAGAGTGTCTACATTATAATGTATTTATTTATGATCCACATCTTTCCAGAAGGAATTTAAAATGAAATGGATTATAATATACACTTTGAAAGTGTTATAGCAGAGTGGCTTTGATTATGAATGTCCTGATGCTCTAAAAAGGTACCCTTTAGTTAGCTGCCCTCCTCCATCCCCCCCTCCCCGAAAAAGAGAGAGGAAAAAAAAAAGAACAAGCTAAAGATTCCATTGGTGATACACTGCTGTGGCTTCCTACTGGCTTGCTACATGGAAGTGGAGTGAGGTTCTTAAGATGATAACTGAATTAGATAAATAAATTGAAAGTTTTATGACAGTTGAATAAGTGGCCAGAACACAAAAAGAAATGAAGCTTCACTTAAAGAATTAAGCTTCATTCAATAGCTGCTGGGAAATCCAAGCCAGCCTGGGTTTATGAATCTTCAAATAGTTCCTGTTTGTAAGTTAAAGAATGTGTTCATTGCAAGCAAAACATACATCCAGTCTGTGGCATCGGACTCAAAATGTTTCCACTGTATCAGGCTTTGCTGACACGTCTAAGCTAAGTTATACAATATAGTGAGTACCACAACTACTCTCATAATCTAGAAAGCTACTGGCATAATACATTATAGAAGTACACACACACCGAAGTCATCTGATAAGGACTGTATTGACAAGTGTGAGCAGTGACACAGATACTGAGATGAGGAAGCAATTAATTCCACCTGCAGAAAGAATTAGGACGGGGAGGCCATGACAGCGCCTTGTTTTGGAGAATAAGCACATCTTCAATGAATAAGAAAGAACACGAGGCATTTTAAATAGTAGTAAAAATTTCGTAAAATGACCCTGTGGGCACACTGGCATGCAGTCAGCCATCCCTGAAAAACTGGACCCTGATTCGGGAAGAGAGGCACTCCTCAGAGAGCCCACCGGGCTTGGGACAGGTGCTGCACAGCATTGTGCTAAGAGCAGATCAGGACTCTGTAAGTAAGCACTGATGGGCGTCAGGCCTTGCCACGGTGGTTGCTGCCACTACTGTGCTTGAAAACTGTGTTTTAGAAAGCTGGATTCATTGCTATCTTTCATTACTGCTGTTTTCAAATGAAGTTAAATGAGTTCCGTCTCAAATGTGAGTTTCTGCACTGGGTTGGTGTTGTTTTTCCTTTTTTTATTCAAAAATATTGTAGGCAGATGTCAGCAAGTGACGTTAAGGCTTCGAGAAGGATTTGTTCAGGACATTCCACTCCCGCAGTCAGGTGCCTTCTTTCCTGGAATCCCACCCTACTCCTGGGAATGCCTGCTATGGGACCCTGAAGTCAGACTTTCAGATTTGGGCTCTAGGTGTTGATAATATCCCAGAAGACCTTATTGAGGGCCCTGTTAGAAATTTGCAGAGGCAAGAGCCAACATCTGGTCATGATTAATTCTTTCAACACCCGAGACTAATGTGGACTGGCTGTAGGCCCGAGCCAGATATCTCTGGGAAAGCCAGCCTGCCTCTCAACGCTCCTCTCATATTCTGCCAAGACCAGCTCTTTGCCTTGGACTTTTTCTTACTGTCCCCTCTTTGTCTAGTATAACTTGGAGATAAGAATCTTACCTAAACTTGACCAAGAGAGGGCCCGGCGCAGTAGCCTAGTGGCTAACGTCCTTGCCTTACGTGCACCCAGGATCCCATATACGCACCAGTTCTAATCCCGGTAGCTTCACTTCCTATTCAGCTCCCTGTTTGTGGACTGGGAAAGCAGTCGAGGAAGGCCTAAAGCCTTGAGATACTTACTGCACCTGCATGGGAGACCCAGAAGAAGCTCCAGGCACCTAGCTTCAGATTGGCTCAGCTCCGGCCATTGTGACCACTGGGAGAGTGATTCAGCAGACAGAAGATCTTCTTCTCTGTCTCTCCTCCTCTCTGTATATCTGACTTTCCAATAAAAATAGATAAATATTTTACAAAATGACCAAGAGAAGAGGATAAAGTGAGGCACTGTCACCAGAAAGGCTGGCAGAGGTAGCAGTTGGACACCAAGTCCCACATGGTTGAATGAACAGAACATGGGATCCCCTAGAATCCACACATATGCTTACTAGGGCAAATGGAAAATCTTAACACAGGTATGATGCAACCTCCCTGCAAAGAATTACCTTTCCTCGTGTCCATGCAGTTGGAGAGAAACTGATCTAAATATCTGTTTCACAATTGAGTGTTTGTAGCTTTTACTAGCTTCGCGTAAGTGTCTAGGAACCCATATAGTGAACTAGCTGAAAACCTGGGACTCTAGCGCAACCCAGACATTCACACCTGCTCTTAGAGAATTGACTTAGGACAATTCTAACCCCTCTGAGCCTCAGGTGCGACTTTTATTGAATGCATATGGTTGTTGTAAAGAGAAAATATAATGAAGAAAGGATTTAGCACAGTGAGTTCACAGAATAGCAACTCATTAGCATCTGAAATATTTTAGAAGCAACCTAGCATAATAAGTATACATCTTGAATTTCAGGGGAAAGGAGGCTTGACTGGGACAGGACTCTTGAGCGAGGCATTTATTTTCACTGAGGCTTCACTTTAATGTTTTTTAAGTAGTGAAGAGCAGTTTTATACCATTGGCTTGTTGTAAGAAAGGAATGAGAGAAGGCATGCCAACCCTTGTGTGAGGAGAGGTGTATGCTATGTGCTCAGTTCTCAGGTATCTGAGCTGCTGGCCCTCTGCCTACCACCATACATCCAGGCATGGCTGATGAGATGCAAGGGCCACCCAGCACATGGAGAAATCTCTCACACCAGTTTTGTCTGTCTTCATGTGCCCTGAGGAAGAGTCTTTTAATTCTCACTTGGTGGTTCTTGCATTTTCAAAATGTTTTTCTTTCCTTCACTTGTTTCTAGCTTGAAGATGGATGAAGTTGCTTATGAGAGATGTCAAATGCAGACAGAGAGTTTGGTTGAGATATTTTGATTAGGGGTAGGATTAGGAGTAAGCTAGGAAAGAAGGGGGTTATTTCTGTTCCCTTTAAAAGGTGTACTTTAAAAAATTGGACTCAGACTGCAATAATATTGTAAAGTTACTAAGTAACAATGTTACAGTTGTTTTCATTTTATTTAAGATCAATTGTGAATCAGTATACTCACACTTAGGTGTTAACTTGAACATAACAGGGGAAAAATAAAACCATGACTTGATAACTTCCTTGGTTAAAATGATTCCAAAGAATAAAGGACATATATAATTTTTGAGGATATTTGATTATTTTTGAGGAATGAACTTGTTATTGACTGATCTCCACCTTTGACCAAGGATAGAGATAGGTCTGGGTATCTGTATGTCTAGATAAACAGGCAATATTTCCCTCCAGGGTTCTGCCACTCCCTTGCAGGTTCAGAAAATGTGTGTTTCTGAATTTCATACAATATTCCCTTCCAGCAGGCATCTGGTGGCCTATTGTCTCTTCTGCTTTTACACATCTTTTTTTTCCGCCGTGAACTAGTAGTACCCCAAGGGAGACAGTCTTTGTTGTGTATGCAGAAGACAGAATGGTTGAATGTAAATTTCAGGACTTGGGTTTTTCTGTTCCGCTTCTGAGTTGAACTTGATGATTAAAGTCCTAATGTATGTGGCAGTACCCTCTCTTACTAGGTGTTCGATAAATGCTTCTCATCCACTCCGGCCATCACATTAGTCAGAAATCGGATGAGATGACCTCTGAGGACCCTTCCAGCTCTAAACTCTGTGATTATATTCTCAGTGTTAAGACAACATGGTACTTACTGGCATCACCATTAATGGAATTGCCCATCATTTATCTTATAAGGAAAAAGCACACACCAATAACAACAGATCAGCTGGGCCTGCAAATAAGGGTGTGTGGATTTTTATCATATCCACAACTCTCCAGTGACGCTTGCGAAGAATGTGAATGTCGCTGAAAAAAAAAGTCCCAGCTGCCCTGGGTGACCTGAATTGTCCTTTTTGTTTTTCAACTTGGTTAGAGTAAACATGTGATTTTGCATGCCTGAGACTTAGATTATAGCTGAAAATAAAACGCACACACACTCTCTCTCTCTCTCTCTCTCTCTATATATATATATATTATGCTTATTAGTTGTTTGTAAGAGATTTTACAGTGCTCCTCTTACCTTACATTCTTACCTTATCTCTCATCCACCTTTTCACTCTGATCTTGACACCTTTTTCAGATGGAAGGTTCGCAAGAGGAGACCAGGGGGGCTCTCTCAGTCATCCACTTTCATCACTGGAGGTGCTCATGTTGCAATCTCCATCTTTCTTCCTTCTGTCATAGTGGGTGAGAGTTCCTGCTAAGACTAAATTGCTACAAATCCAAACACGCATTTCATTTCCTGTTAAGAGGAGTAGGATCTTGATTCAACTCTTGCACTTCCCCGTTCTCTTTAAAAGCCATACATCAGTCTCCCAGTTTCCCTGAAAATATTTTTAGTAGCAAAATTCAGCTCAGTAGTCCCTTTTGGATCATGTAACCAAAGAGAAAAGAGTAACTTCTCTGCTTAATCATGTGATTAAACCATTAAGATTGTTTTGGTTTTTACCAATTTCCTGTCATCTTATTCTTTCATGTGTCTCACTTAGAATTGGATAACAGAAACAAAGAGATTTCTTTCTTGTTTGGCCTTTCCTGTAAAGCTCATTTCTAGACTTGCTCCAAATTAGGGTAAAGGTTAAGTGAAGTGGGAAAGCAAAAAGAAGGGAGGGGGTATTAAGCTGTGCCGAGGCAGACCACTTAAATGGTTTCTATCTCTGAGTTTGAATTCTTCTCTATTGATCCCTTGTTGCTGTCTCAGTTTCCTCCTCAAGTGGGAGTGCACTTCTGTGGTGTACCCCCCCAGTCCATCTGGCTTGCACCCCTCCAGCAGGTGGCGTAGGCAGTGTGTCTCCTAGAAAGCATTAGCTTTCTGGGACTGCTGCTAGCTCCCTTGCACTGCTGTGAGCAGAACTCCCTCTAACCACCTGCGACTGCCTCAGTCCAAGTTCACCAATATGTCCACAGCCTTTTGCTCTCAAAGCTATGTGATTGGCTTCTAGTGATTATCATACATCTGCTTTTACCATGTTTAGGCAAGTTTTTTCTTTCACATGTCGTTTGTTGACTCCGTGTCTCCACTGAATCTCCCTCATGTTTTTTCTCTAGCTGTCTTAGTGTTGTGTCACTGAAGTCTTGTGTTGAGTAGCAAAGGGGGTTGTAGTCAAGAAAATGAAGAGCTGAGATTCATAAAACCTCAACTGAAGTCCATTGGTTTGACTATTTTATTTGTGACCTGGGGCAATTTATATCGTCTCATTTCCTCAGTTTCACTTTCTATAAAACATTTATCAGAACATGAGTCTGTTTTACTTCTTGGGACCACCAAAATAGTGAGGGATCATATGTGGAAGACTCCTCCAGATAGGTAAACTATTAAACACACCCACCATTATTTCTGCCAAATGTACTAGCAGTTGTGGTCCAACATTCCTAATTGTGCCTGTGTTAGCCAGCAAGAACTTTCCATTAAGTACAAACCAGAGATAGGGCTGGTCTCTCCAGTCTGACTTCCAACATGCCACACACCTGTCTCCCTAGGCTGCCTGTGCGGGAGATGCAACACCGGCCCTCAAGTTCTTTGTAGGTAGAGCTTCCATCCCAGTTGTTATCTGTTGCCCTGTTACCCCCACCCCCACCTCCCCACCCCCGCACTGCTTCTGAAGGACTTCTGCCTTAGAATGATTAACGCCCTATGTGACTTTGATGAGAGTCTGAGTTGCCTCTCCACATTTCAAGGTTCTTTCCATCTTTGTAATAAGTGGTATTCCTTCCAGAAGATGCTGGTGACAGTTAGTGTTGGTGCTAGACTCTATAAAAACTGCCATCCCCTCTGTCAAGATTTTCTGCTAGGAGACGTCAGGGCGGGTTGAACCTTGACTACACACTATTCTTCGACAGATATGCGGCCATGTGATTGTGTTAGGAAAAAATTGTATGAGGACTTCTTTCTTGCACTGCTCCAGTAGAGCTAACCACTAAATGTAGGAGTAGGACACATTACTACTATCAAGCACACAATATGTAACAGTGTCTTTCTGTGCCTACAAATGCAAGCTCTCATTTCAGATTTGCCTACCTCCTTGGTTCCCAAACTCCCTTCCCCTGAGTCAGCAACATGTTCCTTTCCACACCAACTGGCACAATCAAGCTAGAGTATGCTTGCCAAAGACTTTGGTAAGAGGTATTACACAAATGTCTAAATTATTGCAATTCACAGCTATAAAGTATCTATAAAATACTTTCACATAATTCATTGTTGTTAATATGTGTGACTATTTGATAAGCTACAGAATTTTTTTGAGACATGGAAAATAAGTCATTGCTAATAGCTATTATTTTTCATTTTTAAATGTGGATTTTTTGTTGAAACAGCCTCATGTCATGTCATCACCATGCTTTTCTTTGTTTAATGGTGTTTTTTTCTGTTCTCCCACTCTGCCTTAGGATGGTCGGTTGAGAATGAATGACCAGCTGATTGCAGTTAATGGGGAATCTCTTTTGGGAAAGTCTAACCACGAGGCTATGGAAACACTTAGACGCTCCATGTCCATGGAAGGAAACATCCGAGGAATGATCCAGTTGGTGATCCTTAGGAGGCCGGAGAGACCCCCAGAGGTGACACACATCTTGATTGTCCTCAGCAAACTGCCCAGGTGGCCTACTAAATAGGCAGACTTCGTTTCTAGTATGGTCTCTAGATTCAGATTGACTCCGAAATTGGGATCAATATGCCCATAAGGACTCTGATTTATGTGGGCAACAAGTGGTTATATATTTTAGACATAACTAGAAGTTGTAAAAATGTGCATAAGAACTAAGCCATGTATCAAATGTAACAGGCCCACATATTCTAGGATTTTTTTTTTCACCTCAGAAATTCCTAATGTTCCACACTTACTTATAAACACTTTTATATGTGATTTTGCTTGATGTGTTAGCACTGTCCACACCTTGGATAGGTTCCAATCAGGTATGTAAAATGTTTAACGTGGAGATCACAGTCACACAATCAATTCTCTATAATTTTCTCTATAATATGCTCATAACTAACATAGACTCAAGACTGCACTAATGTGATCTATTAAGCAAGCTGCTTGTTTCATGTTCTGAAATATATATAAAATTCTTTGCTCTTGAAATATTTTTTCATGATTTCTTTTGTTAGGAATATTTTCAACTACATGTAAAGTATCATCATGAAACATTCTTGAATGTTAATATTCCTAAATATTTCAGTTACATACGAATAGTGAATGTAAAATATTCCTAAAATATTTTCTCTTATGTATTATGCATTGATTTTTTTAAAGATAAGAATAAAAAGTTAATAGGCCTTAAATTTAAGAAAAGCATGAGCAAATCATGAGTTACTATATCAGGATATTCTCCAAGGCCAAAGTATGCTTGCATACTATAAAAACATGCAAAGTGAAGACAGAATACTATTAAAGCCAGTAGTTTAATTTCAAAACAATAAGTTAAACTGGAAAAATAAAAATGAAAGTATTGTCAAATTCAACAATAATATTATAACAGGGCTTAGTAGTTCAAAGCTTAGGCACTGAAATTTTGGATTCTTTGTGTTTAAATCCTGGATTTATAATTTCCTGACTATGCAACTACATATGAGAATATTTCAAAACCTTTGCAGACCATGGAAATAAAAGATTAGTTTACTTTGGTTCAGAGATTTCCTGAAATCCCCGTATAGTTTTTTTCATGATAGCATTTTCCATGAACTTTTTGAATGCCTTTTCCTCTTTTACATGCTTGGGTACTCCAGTCTTTGCAGAAAACAGATATTTTTGTCTGTTTTATGTTTTAGTGGATTGTGAGTCCCAGTAAATAGAAGAAAATAAATACATTTAAGTCAGTGAAAGCAAATGCATTTGAGATTTATCTGGAACAGCAAACTTGAGCAGTAAAGTTATAAACCACATGTTATTTTGTTATCAGCTATTGGAAAAGAATAGCTATACCTTTTAAACTCTTAAGTACATAACCTTGTAGATTTAATAAATGTAAATTGGCCAATTACTAGAGACTATATGTAATGAAGGAACTCATTTTCAACATTTGCATCTTCTTAAGTGACAGAATCTTCTATGAATATTTAATAGGATTTCCTTAGGTACATGGTTATAATGCTCTTACCTACAGCTTTCAGAGAAGTGATTCCATCTGGTCTAATTTGGTTCTTACTCTAGTGTCCTGGGACCCCATGGAACCCATCTGCTGCAAGGAGTTGGAAGGATGGCCTCCTATAAGGCTTAGTTATCCTTTCCAAACTTTACAGCTCTTTTAAGATTTCTCTAAATAAAGATACCTCAACTAATAGAAAAATCTGGAACATGGTGCTCCTGAGTACCATACTGGCACAAATAACAAAAACAAATTAACAAATCGCTGCCTATGGCTCTGTATGTTCATTATGCCCCCACCTTTCTTCTTTCTTAATTTCCTATTTTTCCCTGGAATATGTGAGAATGCCAGTGGGCGGGTGTTATGAAGCATTGCCTTCCTGTTTACTGCTCAAATTTTCACTCTGCTTTCTACGCTGTGGGATAGATTCACATCATCCCATCAAAACAAAGTACCAAACTCAGTTCATTGTCCATCCTGAGCAGTCTTGTTAGCAGAATCCCCTCACCAAGAAATCGATTGGGAATAAGAACTGGGGCAAAAAGCAATTTTTATGAGGACATTACCAAAGATCCAGTTTTAGTTTCCCTAATATTTACATGATTTCCATGGGGAATGAGCAAGTATTTGACTCTTAGCTGGTGAGAATTTCTGTGCTATCCGTAAAGATTAAAGAGCATCGTTTCTTATAAAGACAGCAAACCAATGTGCAGTGTATCTTTATTAAATTGAAAAGAGGCAGCCATTTGATCTCCCAAATCTGTGCTGTAGTGTGTCAAGGCATTTGTTGTGAGCTCATACCTTTGGTGTATCCCCCTGTGGAACAGCAGTTGCCCTCTGGTACAACAAAAAAGCATCCACAACCTTAGTAAAGGTCACAATATTGCTCAGACATTCGAGTAAATCAATTAGTTAGATTTGACAAGAATACCAAAATGATTGTTTCAACATTATATTGAAATTTTAAAAATCTGAAAGAGATACTTGAGGAAAGTCGAAATACACAGTTATTGGTTTTTTCCCCTCCACATTACCCAGATGTACAAGGTACATAAACAGTTTTGATGAGAACCTTGTAAAGAATTCATAATGAGCCCTTGATTGAATCAAAATCGTTTTAAACAGAAACATGTTTTTCAAAGGATGAGCTTGAGGTTCAATTGTAATTCTATTTGAGCCTAGAGACTTGGTATTAAAAAATGGGTTATGACCTGGTTTTGCTTTTCCCTTCCCCAAAACATTATCCTCCCTGCTGCCAAGCTCATCTTGGTAGAAGCAGAATATGTTTAAAAATCCATTATATTTTTTATTGGCTGGGACACTAATGGAGGGCTCCACGACAGCTCTATTTTACAGGCTGAATACTTTAATTAGGCTGGTTACTGCTCAGTTGTTGGGATATCGATTGTGTCATTTATCAAAGAGCTGAGAAAACAGGAAAAAATATTTTTGTTCTTGTTCTTATTGTTAAATCAAGACACAAGGTACTGTGAGGCACGTCCTCCTTCTCCTGCCTGCAAGGGCTCCAGACTCAGTGGAGGAGCAGCTTGATTCCTGTAACAGGCTCTGTTGGACCAGCAGCATCGAAACAAATTGCATCATGGCATCTGGGGATCATGTTCCGAGCCCTCACAAAAATTAAAGAATCTCTAACAACTGAAAGCGTCTTAATTATTAAGAATGCATAAAGCCCATATTTTAAGTATTTGGCTTAACTAGGTAGGCACTGAATTTTTATAACACAGAGGAAAAATGCAAACCAAAGGACTGTGTTAACCAAATGCTTGTTTTTTTTGTTTTGTTTTTTTGTTTTTTTTTTAGAAGGAAAGAGCATTGGGAATCAGATTTGTGTTCTTGTTTTTGGCATATTGCGCTCACGAATGGTCAAGGGAATGGTCATAAAATAGCTTTCCAATTATTAAGTTCCTTGAAATCTGTTGGGGAGACAAATAATATGAACAAAAGCAAAATCTAGTTCTCTGTGCCTTTTTTTAAAAAAAATATGAACTATTACCTGCTATTTCTTATCCCTTCTCCACCTGTGGCTTGTTGAGCTCTCCTGAACGCACAGTTTGAAAGCAACTGATTGTGTATATAGATAATCAAAGTAGACAGTGTAAATATGGGGGGAAAAAAAGACCAGTCAGAAGAACCAAGAACCTGGCATTGTCCTGTAGTTTGTTTTAGCTCCTGGCCAGAGAACTGGCATCTACAGTGGGGCACACTCATGGCCTTTCAGTGACAAACTGTGTGGATTCTGACTTGTCCTAGAACATATGCACATAGTCACAGAGATAGAGGAACTAGCTGCTTGGCAGAGAAACACCCTTGGCATGATCTAGCTTCTTATGTTGACACTGCCACAAGCTGTACTCCCAGATGGAGGAGAATTTGAAAGAAGCCAGTTGTAAGTGGGGGAAAGAATCATAAAGTTAATCCTCTGTTGTGTTGACGACCAGCACTTTAATCATCAGAACTACATTGTTAGTATCGCTGTTGTTGTTACTTTATATTCAAAGATAGTTGAACTGATGGGGTCATTTTTATTTTCTATGATTGAGAACTTAAATGCAATAGACTTACAACATCCTTCATAAATTGGTCATTTTTTTTCAGTTGACCAAGTTAGAAACAAACTTTTAAAAGTAAATGTAATTTTTGTTTTCATCCCTTAGGAGCCTGCAGAGTGTGGGGCATTCTCCAAACCAGGCCTTGAGAACTGTCAAAATGCTGTGATGACCACCTTGAGGCGAAATGACAGCAGTCCACTGCAACCATTTAGCACATACAGTCCGCGAGACAGACAAAGAGGTATGTGTCCATTCGTTTTTGTCTATTGCGATGGGATAAGAGGAAATTAAACAAATTTTCCTGGGGAAAAAAAAGAGTGGCAAAGCAAGCTAATTACACAAAGTACAGACTTTGTAGCTTCCAGAGATGAACACTGAGAAATGGGTGGGAGAGCTGACTCAGAACTTGGGAATCCGATTCCTGGCAGGGCCTCCAGCGGAAGTGACAGTTTCTGTGCTTGCTGCCCCAAACATGGAGGGTTATGTATAAAACAAACCATGACTGGAGAATCAATGATGGCAAGCTGTTACTCCTACTTAAGATCTAATACTGTAAGATACTAAATACTGAACTTAAAAAAACAGGATGGTCTTGTATCAAACCACAAAATGATCATAATGTGATTCATAAGTTTATGCTTGAGTCTAAGATGAGATTGGGGTAAGCTGCTAAATGCCATGACTGAAGACTGTTATGTGACGAATGGGATGCTCTGTTATTTTGCCATGCTCTCTTCCCCTTATTATCTGGTACAGGTCATATTTTTTTTCCAGTAGTGTTCTAGATGTAAAAAACTTGGGTGTCACCCAAGAATTCCCAGTGGCTTACACTGACTTCATTAAACTATACATATGCATGTATGTTTGCATGTGTGTACATATGCATGCATGTTTTATGTAGAGAGACCATGAGAGCAGACAGACAGAGGCAGAGAAATGGACTTGTTCTCCAAGTGCCTGCACCAGCCAGGGATGGGTGAGGAGGCAGCCAGGAGCCCGGGATTCAGCCTGGGTCTCCCATGTGGGTGAAAAGGACCAATGTTTTTGAATCATCATTGATTGCCTTCCAACATGTATGTTAGTACGTAACTGGGATGATAAGCCAAACTGGAACATGAGTCCAGATGCTTGGAAGACACTGAACACTGCACAAAAAGCCTGCCTCCCTTGATACTGCTGTGAAAGTCTTTTCATGATAGTAAGCATGTTTTATTAGTAGCTGACCTTTGTTTTTGAGGATTCTTTCATTTTCTTATTAACAGTTTAATTATTTTTAATTAAAAATTAGTTTTTAACACATTCAATATGGATTGTAGATATAATCCTAAGAACATAATGGCGTTGCCTTCTTCCCTCCTTCCTTTTCTTCCCTCTCAACCTCCTTCCAACTTTATTAATTTTTGAGAAAACATTTCATTATTTTCTATGTTTAAAATATTTTTATTTATGTAAGGTGAACAAATCCGTGTTAGTCAACACATACATCTTTAGGGGAATGTTGATACTTCCTGCCTTGCCCTCCCACCCAGTCTCCACTCTCCCTTCTGCCTTTTTAATGTTTCTGTGAAGTTTTACAATGATTCTTTTCAGTTTATTTTCTAAGAAATACAAAAAAGGCACTCCAAGGAATTCAACAGTTAAGTGGAAACAACACTGTTCCTCCTGAGTGTAGACAGGGGCTCAAATGATAGCCAGCTCTCAAGCTGTCGGCTTTGCTTAGTTGCATTATGTTTTTCTGCAGAAGTACTCAATATTTCTTTTCTCATTCTAAAGAAATTAAAAGTTTTTTCCTAGCTAAACCTGACCTGCCTCTGCAGCCTCAGTCACAACTGCCAGTGAATGTGCGGAAGGTACTGCAGGTTTCCTTCAGAAAGGAGCAGCCTTTTTTCCCGTTTTCCAAAAACTGTGTGTCAATGTAATCACCATATTCGGCCTTTTATAATTTGATTGGCACTTTATTCTCATGGAGGCTGTGGTCCAGCGACTAAGTGTGGGTCCTCACTCCTAATTATAGCAAAGGTATCCCAAAGAACATTGAGCATGTTCCCTCCAATGTGCTCAAAATATTGACGCTAAGCCCAGTGCAGTAGCCTAGTGGTTAAAGTCCTTGCCTTGCACGTGCCAGGATGCCATATAGGTACAGATTTGTGTCCTGGCAGCCCTGCTTCCTATTCAGCTCCCTGCATGTGGCCTGGGAAGCTTGAGGATAATGCAAAGCCTTGGATCCTGCGCCTGCATGGGGAAGCTGGAAGAAGCTCCTGGCTCCTGGCTTTGGGTTAGCGCAGCTCTGGCCATTGTGGCCACTTAGGGAGTGAATCTGCAGGCAGACTCACAGAAAGAGTGATACAGGCTAAATTATGGACCCGTGAAACTGTTAAATCTATCTTTGACAAAAAGGTGCTGGACTCTGGCATTGTTGATACCTACAATGTCAGGACACACTTAAATAGCAGTCATGGACTTGTGACAATTTATGAAGGACTATACTGTTGTAATAATATAGGGGAATTAGTGGGTGGTGGAGGGGATTTGGAGAGAGGGGAAAGTGAAATCTGAGAGCATATGGAACTGTCTCATAAAATAATAACATAAAAAAGAAGTAAAGTATGAAGTTACATCCTCATAGATGACAAAGTGAAATCCCTTAAAGCGCATGTTCAAAAAACAAGATGTAATCCAGGTTTGAATGCTCAGACTCCATCTCTCTCCTGCAAAGATCAAGACTTGTGAGGCACAGGTGACCATAGGCTACCACAGGGAGGCTTGTCTGTTCTCCAGAGAATTCCAAAACAATGTTTACACCAGGAGAAAATCATGCAGATCAACTGACTGCCTCCTCTAGTAAAGAAACCCAGTTCTTCCCGTGTCTCCTCTAAATGCTCGCTCTTTAAAGTGGAGATGTCTTTTTTTCCCTCACTTGAAGGTTAAGCCTATCGAAAACATAGACACATTGTTACAGGTCAGTAGATGAAAGTTTCTTACATTTCGTGTAAGCCTGTTACCTTAGGAAAATATTGCAACCAAATTAATGACCATGATACCATTGAGGGATTGAATGATGGTCACCTCTCCCGGATGTGAGCATTGCAGCTTCTGAGAACACAGAGAGAGGTTCCTGAGTTCCTGCTGCCTGTGAGGGGCTAACAGATCACCAAGTCTTAAGGAACCTGAGTGTTGATTCACCACTGCCAACTTCTTAAAGCAGAGCCTGTAGGAAAACAGATAAATTTGATGAAGTATAGTGTTTAGTGAGGAGAGGAACTGTTACAATCCAAACATGAACATTTTATTCCCTTTTTCCTTTCCTGTGTATATTTAAGAATCCAATGTTGATATTCTGTGTTCCATCTATTTTTGTAATAATAGTCTATACCACCCACTGTTCCCTGGTTATTATTTTTTTATTCCTGTCAAGATGTTATACAGAAAAAGGCATTTTTAGAAATAACATTTGTAGAAATTGTAGCACTAGGAAAATCACGTTTGTATTTGAGAGTTGCTAGTTGGGTCCATAGTGAATACACGTGGTTTTCCAAGGTGGTAAGAAGGATAGAGGTGTGTCCTAGGAGGTTGCTAAAGCCTGTTGTGCATTTGAATGGTGATGAAATGCAGCCATCCTGTGCTTCCTGAGGAATCCAGTGCCAGCCCAGGTCCAGGATTACACACACTTGGGTGTGCTTTGGGAGACCATTTTCTTCCACGTCCTCCTCTGTGCTCTTCTGTTTCCCCTTCCCTTTTGGCAAGTGTACCCCCATATGAATGAACATTAAGTCTACCCAACATCACCCACTGAATTGCCTTGTGTCCACATCTCAAATAAAACATCTGGTTCTTATGTTGCACTGGATCCATATTCGCCCAAGACCCTTACAGAGGAGTCTAACAGTGATATATTATTCCAAAGGTGCACTCCCCTGGGAAGCAGTGTCCATTCACTCCTCTGTAACATATAAAGCACTAACTTTGTAGGGGTAATCAGATTGAATGATGCTTCCCAATTTCACTAACATTAGTTGGATTCCTCCGTTATACAGAATGGAGGAGTACAAAGATATTGCAATGCAGAAAATATCTGCATTCCACACTTATTTCAAGACTATTCACAACAGCAAAGATATAGAATTGACCTGGTTGTCTATCAGTGAAAGGATGGATAATGGAACTGGTACATACAAATAATGGAATATTACTCAGCCACAAAAAGAATAAGCTTCTGACATTTGCAACAAAATTAATGAATTCACATATCCTTGTGCTGGGTAAAATAAGCAAGAAATAAAAATATCATTTTTTCTTATATGGAGAGTAATATAAATAGTGAAAGTGTGTGGATGGCATAGTGTTTGATGCACAAATACCTATCAACATAGTTTTCACTGAAGTGTAGCATCATTTAAGAATATATCCATGCTTCCTCCTTTATGATCTGTGTGATTAAACTCACATTATGGGATACAATATACTCACACTTACTTTAAAAAATGTATATTTACAGAAGTGGCATCTGTGGCAAAATGTTAAAAATGACTATATCTGTGTGCTTATGAAAGTCCTCATTAAATAGTTTTCTTTGAAATATTTTAAACTAAAACAAAAATCTTGGTTCAAATCAGGGGTCAGCAAACATTGCTGTTACAGGACCACATGGTAAATATCTCACACTTTTTGGACCATGGGATCTCAATCCTAGCTCAGTCCTGCTGTCAGAGCACAAAAGCAGCCACAGACAAATACATGTACAGATGTACATAACTGTTCTATTTTACAAGCACGGTAGCAGAGTGGTTTAACTTGCTGATCTTTTTTCCAAAGTCACAGTCTTTTCCACTCCTTCCTGACCTGGCCTTGGCAGGAAGAGTCCTACAAAGGAGATAAAAGATAATAATTAAAGAAAATAAGTTGGGATCAGTGTTCTGGTGCATAGAATTAAGCTACTGCCTGGGAACACCAGCATCCCATGTCAGAGTGCCTGTTTGAGTCCTGGAATCTCTGCTTTCCATGCTTAAGTACCTGGAAAGATAATACAAGATGGCCCAAATGCTGGGGCCTTTGTCATCAAATGCAAGATCTGGATGGGGTCTCAGGATACTAGCTTCAGCCTGGCCCTCAATATTTTCAATAAATAAATGAATAAAATTTTTCAAATGAAATAGCCTTAATAAGGTAGTGAACTACATGTGTATACACCCAGAAGAATGTAACTTGCACACTCACTCAAATCTAAATAAGGTGCGAATTCTAGGCTTTCACGCAGATAAAGAGCTTAGCAGATGTTTGGGGGTCAATAGAAAAAGAAAATATTCTTTTCTGCATCTGAAAGCGTTGTGTAGAAATGTACTAAAAGAATGGATGTTGTGACACAGCAAATTAAGCTGCAGCTTACAACTCTCACATCCATTCTTAAAGCTTTGGTTTAAGACCTGGGTCTTTTACTTTTGATGTGGCATCCTGATGATAAATCCTGGGAATCAGAAGATGATTGCTCAAGTGCTTAGTCCCTTGCCACCTACTTGGGGAAAACTGGAGTTCTGGGCTCCTGGCTTTTGATGGTTGCATCCCTGCCTATTGTAGGCATTTAGGGCAATAAACCAGTAGATGGAAAATCTCTGTCTATCTATCCTCTCTCCTTAACCTTCTTTTTTTTTTTTTTGTCTACATTTGAGGTACAACTTGAGTGTGTGTCCTAAAGAATTCTGTAGAGGTTTTCGGGAAGCCAGGAGGAGGTTGTTTGGTTTATTGTCAATGCCATCGTTGGAAGGGATTCCGAAATGAGTTGTGCTAAGAAGAGCAAGCCTGGCCCCGTCTTCTGGCTTCCAGTTGTAGCATAGGATCTTTCCTTCTGCTCGTGGTCATTTCTCATTCTGCTTCTCTACAAGCAGTGAAACAGCATGGAGCCCTTGTCAGAGGTCAAGCAGATAACATCACTTAGTTTTGAGTGGCAAATGGAATTAATTAAACCCTTCTTTTTAATGAACTACCCAGCCTCAGGTATTTTCTAATAGCCAGAGAAAGCCAAGTGTTAGAGGTGATGATTGTAATGACACTTACAGTAGCTAGAGAGAGAGAGCTATAGAAAGTAGAAAGAGGGTAAGGAAGTCACATTTCTGTCTAGTAAGAACAATGTGTGTGGACTAATACAGCCAACCCTTCCTACCTGTTACTTGCACATTCCTTGATGCAACCAATTGTGAATCAAAATTATTTAGAGAGAAAAAAAAAGCACCAACAACAAAAACCATCTGGATATGTTTTGAACATATATAGACTTTTTGTTACATTATTTTAATTTTAAGTAAAATAATCTAGACATGATTTAAAGCATGTAGAAGATTGTGTAGGTTACACGCAAATACTATTCCATTTTATATAAGCGCTTTTAAGCATCCTCAGCCCTCGTATCTCAAAAAGGGTGTAAAAACAAGCTTCTGTGGATAGTAAGGGATGGCTGCAGATGACGGCTCAATAGATCCAAAACTGGAGAGTTCATTGCCAATGCAGCATGTGGTAAGTGTTACCCAGGAATGACTTTGCATGATATTAAGTAATAGTTAAGCCTGAAATGTCAGTGCATAAAGAGAATAACACTCTGTTTCTTGGTCACAAAATTGCCCAGAGACATGTTGGCTAGAGAATTGGACTGTGCCTTTTGCAATAATTAAAAAAAAAATCTAGGTTCCTCGCATTGTGGCTTGTTCAGCTTGTAAGCCCTGATTATCCGGTAGCTGGATGGTGGTTGGGGAAATCAAGAGAAATCGAGGGGAGTCGCACCGTCTCTTAACCACTGAGATTGGGAGTGACATATGCCATGGCAACTCACTGTACGCTAGCAACATCCAGCAGGGTGAAACAGGGCTGAGAAACGGTGGAAAGGGAGAGTGCAAGCACAATGACCTCCAGTTTTCTCTGCCAGTCTTTCAAAGTTCTGACAGATCCTGGAGTAGCCTTGAAGAATTCATGGGGAATGCGGTCATTGCTTTGGGAGTGGGACTAAGAAGAAAGGCCGGGCTTTGACAACTGGAGAGAGTTTCGCAATTTTTTAGGCAAAGACACTGAGTCAGCAAGTCTAGGGGTATGGTCAGAGGGCATCAGAGTCTTGGAAGTTTAGGAGATGAAGTTGGTTACAAGGGACAGAGTCATTTATTCTATAAGCAATGAAGCTGATCGTTTTCTTAGCAAGCAAAGTACCTGCCCACATCTCTGAGTGTCTGCAGTGTAGAAGATGATAGATTGAAAAGTTAAGCATAGAAAGAATTGAGCCAGCAGGAAGGAGAAATTCCTGGTATGTCTCTTACCCTTTACTTATTATATTGCATTACTGCTTTATCTCTGTCAGGACATCTTGCCTTTGATGCCCTGACTGCTGCCAAAACTACCAAATCACTCTGTCTCTGGGACCGGAGATACCAGAGGCCCTCATTGGCTGACTTTGTGCACTGCCTGTCTTTACCCAGTTCACCTCCTTGTCAAATCACATGCTTCAGTCTCTCTCCCTGGGGGATGTTGGTGCTGATACTATTGCCTTCATTGCAGGCTAATCCCTTGAGCAACTCTGAAGGCAATACTTGGTGATTGTGCTCAATGGGGTTCTCTAGAGAAAAAGAAGAAAGAGATTGGGGGTAAAGATTTGGTTGAAGATTGTGAAAGCAGGCAATCCTGATATCTGCAGGGTGAGTCAGCAAGCTGGAGAGACAAGATAGCCAGTAGTGTGACTGTTCTGAGTCCCAGCATGGACGTTGGGCATCATGATTAAGACACCACTTGGGACACCTGCATTTCACATCACAGCACCTGATTCAAGTCCCTTCCTCTGCTCCTGATCCCACTTCTGCCAACGCATACTCTGGGAGGCAGCAGCTGATAGCTCAAGTGCTCTGATCCCTGCCATCCATGTGGAAGTTCCAGACAAAATCCCTGGTGTCATCCTGGACCAGCCTTGGCTATTGCAGTCTTTGTGGAAGTAAACCAACAGGTAGAAGAATTCTCTGTCTCTCTCTGATTTTCTCTCTTTCAAATGCAATGAAACTAAATAAGTAAAAAAAAAAATAAATAAAAATGATGTAGTTCTAGACTGAGAACCAGGTATGGTTAACCAGTTTCAGTGGGGAGGCTGCTGTGCTTGACACCTGACAGGAGCTGATGCTGCATTTGGAGCAGGAAGGCAGGAACTGCCCAGGATCTCAGTACAGAGGTTCTCAGGCCAGAGCACTCTCTCTTCCTCAGTGGAGGATCAACCTTTTTATTCTGTTCAGACTTTCTACTGGCTAATAGAATTCCCCACCCTTTTAGAGACTGCCATCTGTCTTATCTGGTGTCTGGATTTCAGTGTTAATCCCATGCAAAAACACCTTCACAGAAATGCCCAGAATGCTATGTATGTATCCCATGGCCCACTCAGGTTGACACATAAAGTTATCCATCACACTGGTCATGTGGACAAATCAGAATTCTCTTAACAGCAGTTCAACATTCTTCTTATTACAACAATTACCAACAGAGTCTACATTTTTTGTCTCATGTCACTTTCATAAAGTTCATTATGAAATAATCTGCATGTACATAGCACTGGCATTTATGTAATTCCATTTAAAAATGTACCATCACATTTTATCCATATACTCTTACATTGTGACTTCAGATTAATAAACCGAAGCTTGGAGAAACTTAACAATTCTCTCATATTCATGTAGCTGAAGGAGCTAGGATTAGAAATAAAATAGTTTTGCTCACAAACCACATTAATTTTTATAAAATGTTTTTATTTATTTATCTGGAAGAATTATATAGAGGGTGAAAGAGAGAGAGACCTTTAATCCACTGGTTCACTTCCCCAAGCGGCCACAGCTGCCAGCGCTGAGCCAATCCAAAGCCAGGAGCCTTGTCTGCATCTCCCACCTGGGTGGCAGGGACCCAAGTATTTGGACGGTTTTCTGCTGCTTTGCCCAGGCCATTATTACGGATCTGAACTGGAAGTACAGCTGCTGGAACTTCAACTGACAACCGTATGGAATTGCAGCATTGCCATCAGTGAATTTACTCTCTATGCCACAACACCACCAGCAAAATAACACATTCTGATCAGGATGTTTAATAATGGCTTATAGATATTAGTTGATATTGTTAGCTATACTCATGACTAATGTACGTAAATGATGTACATGATGCTTAGCACAAGATACAGTACACAATGAGAATATGATTACAATAATATTCAGGATACACGCCTGTTTTTCCAGTATAGGCATAAACAGCATATATTTTTTTAGTAGTTGGGAAAACAGAATTCAGATCTGTATTGCTTATAGGGACTTAGCCCAGGGTACTCTGATTATGACACAGATGCAAACAGAGTGAGATTTCCCCCTTCTAGTGTGTCTAAGTGGTTCACAGACATACTATATATGGTGATTTTAAAAGTGGGGTTTTTTTGTTTGTTTGCCACTAAAATGGATGCTTAAATCACAGTAGAGCCCAGAAGAGTCACAGTGGAGTCTTATTTACAAAAATTTATGGCATGAAAGAGATGGCTTTGTTAAGTCTTCCACAGACCAAAGGTAATGTGTGAGCACTGGTCTTTTCAGTGATGGAAAAAGATGCCCAGACCTCATTGGCCAGGATTGGGAGCAAGTCACCAGTGCAAAATCGCATTAATCAGCTTCCTTTTCCTCATGCAGAGGAATTTTTTTGTTCACATATGATTCCTGCAGTTCCGTTGTGAGGACTTACTTTTTCTGGTTTATCTGTGGATTGGAGTTGTGTCTGAGAGATGGACTGAAACAAAAGCAAGGGCTGAGTGGTTATGCCTCGGGTTTACTGCAACTTCAGTTATGTTTTGTTTATAGACCTCTTGCTGCCCCGTGATGGATGGGCCGGGAGTGAAGTACCACCTTCTCCACCACCGCATCCTGGTCTGGAATTGGGCCTTGAAGATTCCAGCCACAGGTAGCGATAAAATGATCTGTTGTGAATGCTTCTTGTGATGGTTTTTCTGGGACAACTCAGCAACGTTATTTTAACTCTAGTTCTTTCCAGAATGGAAATTTCATAATATCTGAAATTCTTTTTCCAGTGAAAGTTTCTTGTAATTAGCAGACTGTTCATATTTTGTTTCCTAGAATTTGTCAAGATTAATCTGATATGTTACAATTTTGTAGAAAATGATTGTACAATTTTGGAAAGTTCGAAAACTAGAGTGGGAGAGCTCAAAGAGAAGTTATGGGAACAGATATGAAACCAAACTGAGAAAACATAAAGCTTAGGGAGTTTTAAATCTACAATTGAAAAACCCTCAAGGTGTTTTCAAAATAAATGTTCAAAGAAATGTAATATAAGTCTATAAATAAAGCAATACTATATATAATCTAAAATATTGAAAAGTGTTCTCTAGATTATATTCATTCTATAATAGGAACCTACTAAAAAATCAATAATTTTGACACACAAGCGTGAGAGAAAGATTTATTAAGCATACATGCTAATTGACTAGTGACATTCATAGATTGTGTTTTTCTGATGAGTTCTAAAAATCATTAAATTGTCTCTTTGCTATTTTCTATATTTATTATGGCTGTTAAAAACAGTAAGTTTCAATCTACTCTATGTCCCATGATAATTCTGTGAAATTCCATTTTTCTTTCAGCAATGTTAGTATGCCTTGTAATACAAACCGCTAAAAATAAAATAACAAGACTTTAGCTAACTATTCAATGGAACCTTACCTCTATTTATGTATCTCTGATTCTTGTATCTTTGAAATCAGGAATGCTGCTCAATTTTCTTTAGTGAACAAGATTCATAATCACACTAAAGTTCCTGATCACTATCTATGAAGGTCTCTTTGCAGAAAATGTGAGCAAATTTAGTGTTTTCAATCATTTTCATTGCCTGATTCAATCCTAAATCATAAGTGACAGTGTAGTGGTATAAAATAATTTATTTTTGAAATAATCTTTAATCTATTTTACTGTCAATGCTGTATGGTTGAATAAAAATACTGGGATGCTGTAAAGACGATTCCGATGTAAACCACTTCCAGCCCAGCTCCCTGCTAACACACCTGGGAAAACAGCAGAAGATGACTCAATTGAATTGTTTCCACTCCTGTACCCACAAAAGAGACTGAAATGAAGCCCCTGGCTCCTGGTTCTGGCCTGGCCCAACTCCTGTGACTGCAGCCACTTGCAGAGTAGCCGTTGATGGTAGAGATCTCTCTCTGCTTTTCAAATAAGCAAATATATTTTTAAAAGAAGAAGCTGTAGGGTAAAAGTAATGCCTAGGGCACAGGCACAAGTGAAAATTGACCAGAAATTCTACATAAAGATGCTCTGGGTAACTGAAACAAAAGAGAATGCTTCCAGATAAAGGAATTGGGAACAACATTGCACTAAGAGTGGCGTTTGAGCGGAATATGCATTCATGAAAAGTTGGCTGGGCAAGAGCTAAATCCAGGAACTCTGGGAATTTTGAAATGAAGATCAGAGAAACAGTATGGCAGTGAAAAGTAAACTGATCTGCACAACTTGCCTGGGGATTGAGTGGCCAGAAGATGAAACATAGAGCACAAGGAGGATGCTTCCTTGTTAAGATCTAGTAAAAGCTAGTGGTAGGGCTTGTGCAAGCAGCAGGCCTCACCAAAGCCAGTGTTTCATGTAAATGACATGGATCGGATAAATGAAAGAGGATTCATTTTCACTAGAATCCAGAATCCCTTTGAATACAGTCTGGGAGCTTTGAAGTGAGAGCTACTGAAGACCTGCCCTGGAGAAAAGAGACAGAGATTATCTCAGAGGAGAAACTATTGGGCAAGAGTGATGTAAGATGTTGCAGTCATAGAATTGTAGGAATTGATCAACTGCTCTTTCGGCTTCTGCAAAAATCTTCCCAGCTTTCTCTCCTTTCCTTTTTATTAAAGCACATTCCCCTCTGTGATCTTGCAAAGAAAATATAGAGTTTACACTGGCTCTGTCTGCTATAAATTTCTGTTCCAAGAACTACCAATCCCCACACCTTCCCCGTGCCCCCTCTTGTCCTATCCCTTTACTGGAGCTATTCTTGGATCTTAGCAGTTTTCTTTGCATTGAAACAATGATGTTTTCTCAGTCTTTAGTCTCCTTTTTGCTGTATAGTATTTTATCATTATGTCATTCATTCTCTCACCCACCCATTCAAAAGTATGTCTAGAGTGCTGAGCCAGCCACTCTATAGGAGGTGTTCAGGCACTCCAACGAATTAGAAGCTGTATCTACCAGAAAGAAAGGAGGAGGTTCCTGAGGAGACAGATACTTGCCTAAGTAGGATATAACCTGCTAAATCTTATATACAATAGGTGGTGTGAGCCTAGAGCTAGGACCTCTGCTTACAGGGTTCAAGGCAGATTTCACAGGAGAGGTAGTATTTGAGATGCTTGTTGGAGAAAGAAAAGGGTGGCAAAAAGAACAATTTAGTCCAGGAAAACCAGATGATGAGAGAAGTGAATGCATATTCTGCTCAGTATGGCTGAACGTATGGAATCTCAGGGAAGAATGAAAGGGAAGACCATTGTCTGCCATTTCTGTCAGTGCCATTCTATCCCAGAGGTCGATGGAGGGTCCCAGTGTCAGTCGGGAAGGCTGTCGTGGATAGGGGAAGGCTGGGATAAGGAGGCCCATTAGACTGGGAACCCACAAGAACAGGATGTCTGAGTGAAAGGGAGAGACAGTATGGGTGGAGAAGAAAGAACAGGAACATTTTGAGATGAAAGGATTTGGTCTGGAGCCTTGACATTCTCAGCTTCTGTGCACTAATCTGTGACCTGCACCATCCTGGAGGCTGCTTTGTTGCCTTGGCAACTGACAGCAGTGAGGTTTGGGTGCATGAAGCTTGGGATAAAGAAAGGATTGCAAGGGAGCCCCAGGGTTGAGCAGTGGAGTCAATACAATGTTCAAAGCCCTATAGAGGGTAGTAGTGGGGCTTTAGGGTAGGTGCCATCTTCCAAAATGGAAAACATCTCTGACAGCAACAGTGAAAAATAAATTTAACCAAACTTCATACCAGGACTCTGAACCAAAGTGAAATCAGATTACTAAACTTATGTGCACTATTGTATCACTTATTTTCAGAGGAAATTGTAGAATACATGCAAGAATACATACAGAGGAAATTGTAGAATACAAGCAAATAACAAAATAAGATAATTATTAAAGGAATTATATTTTGTGAAAAATCAGGGGGAATTTGTAGCAAATCAGTAACAACACATGGAACATCACTAACAATTCAGACAACATTTAGCTGTTCCCTGCATGTTCACGTTGCTTTCTTGCTCTCACCCTCCCTACTTCCTTGGTTCTTCTTTCCTTCTGTCTCTACTTCATGACCATGACCTTCATTATTTGATCACATTAATAATAGCCAATTGTTGGAGTCTATCAATGAACATCTGAAGCTTCATGTGTAACTTTTCTTTTTTTCAACAAAGTCCTCTCCTCATTCCTTTGTATTTCCAAGAATTCCCCTAGTACATTTTTGGCTGGCTTTCGTCTGTTTCACATTGTTGGTTTGTCACCCTCTTCAGGACACTGGCATACATTTCATGCTAATCTTATTTATTCATTGTGCAGCATAATTTGACACTGAGTATGATTTCTGTGTGATGGACTCTCTGGTTGTTCATGCTGAAAACACAGACTTTATCTGAGACATGTCTCTGGCCTGCTGTCAGCTTCTAACACCCCACAGCTTCCACAGCAGCCGCTCAGCCATGAGCACATTCCAACTCCCTTCAAAATTAAAACATGTCATATTTTGTGGTTAATCATTGTGTCATCCTCTCACTCCAAGCAACTTCAGTGTGGTAGAACAATATCTGATATCATGAGCCATTTTATTAGTATCATGTGTCTACCATATTTTCACATTAGTTAATTCAGTATGGCATTCATTATTTTGGTATGCTACGCACTTTCATTGTCTATGCCCCCATTATGTTACAGAGATCTTCTGTTACACTCACTTTCTCCTCTTTAAATATCCACCAATCTGATATCAGCCTTTTTGTCTTATTTCCATTTTTATTCTGATGAGAGATATTCACCTATTGAATGTTTTGAAAATTTACTTAGTCACAATCAAAATAACGGTGGAGTATGTGTGTGTAATGATCAATTGGACATGTACATTTATAGTATATTATCCATAAAACATTATTATGTATAACATTCATACAAAGAAGCCTTTATTTGATCATGCTTGGCTGTATCTAATTGGTTATATAAAAATATACTTTATTTAGACAGCTGCTAATTTGATGCCACTGTGTCCAGAGGAATTGTCACCATATTTGTTAAAAAGTTAAAGAGAATTATTGTTTCCAAAAATGCAGAATAGCTGAGATCTCATCCTTAAAATGTCAATGCCAGTTTTGGTAACGTAATCCAAGACAATGAGTTAATCAATGTGTTACTGTTTTGAGTAGATTCCTGTATTTGACTTGGAGGAAAGCTCTTGAAATGCAGTGTGATCTATGTTTTAATGAGGAATATTCATGCTGGTCCTAAACCTTCCGCCTGCAGGCTTTCATTGCAATGTTATAACATCTGCTTTGATGAACTATTTGCTACTCCTTTATTTCGTGGTATGCACCACTCTGCTGAAGCTAAAAGCGAACTTAAAATGCAAGCCTCAGAGGGGAGAGCAAACATGCAGTGAATGGGAAAGGCACAGCTTTTGTTTCTGTGGATTCAAGATCCTAATAACTTGTGTTCAAAAGTGGCTATCATTTTCGCAGAAGCTTGGGGTTCTGGTACTGGTTTTGCCCCTGGACAGCTGGGTGACCTTGGGACCACAGTCCTCCTCTTTGGACCTCAGGGCCTTATCTAAAAGATGAGGTGACCTTTAATCCTTCCAGCCCTTAGACGCTTTGATTCTCTGAAGGCCATGAGTCTTTCTGACACTAAACCCACATCTTCACAAGACATCAAAGGATGAAAGACTAAGTGCAAATAAGGGTCCGGTAACACATTTAAAGGCAAATGCTCCCCAAAGGCCAAGGCTCAGAGGGACACTCCTTTTTCACAGAGATCTCAGAATCCTCTTTAAAATGGGCTGAGAGAATGAGACTGTTGCTGTTAGGCCAGGCCAAGTGTGGATAATAGCAAGTAGGGTGAGGATTGCAGCTCACAATGTACATGTTTTCCCATTACTAGAAACCTCAAGGAGCACACTTTATCCAGGGATTTCTACCTGGTTACCTATAAAGATGCACACGTGTGCGCACACACACGGTTATGTAATGCCAGAGGGGACTTGAGCCTCTTGAGGAATTTCCATGAAACTGTGTATAATATTTTTTTTTTGTCTTCCTTTTGAAAGCAAGTTTAAGTTTTTTGCCTCACGATCGACAGCATTGGGTGAAAAACTTCAGGAACCTGGAGTGGGGTACTTCTAGGCTCTCTCGACTTTTCATGTCTGTACAGTTTCATTATTCTTAAATGACTTAATTTACCAAACTCTTAACATGAAATTCTTGTATAGATTATGGAGTCTAAACACAGCACACATTGTGATGTGAACTGGTCAAGTCAAGCAACTCAGCCTTTCCATGTGTGTTGGGCCCCGTCAGCGCCTCACTTCTGGCTGGTTGTACGGTGTAGTATACATTTCTGTGTAACCATTCTGCCATGCTGAGGAATACCAGCACTTGTTACAGAGGCTATGTGTGTGTTAGTAACTGTTATCCAACCTTCCTCAATCTTTTCTCCTCCCATTCTGCCCGTATTTAGTGATTTCATTGGCAAGTGCCTTAGGCCCTCCCTCAAAAACCGTTCTAATTTACAAAAGTAAAGAATTATCAGTAGAGGGTTTCTGAGCTCTTACTATTGCTAGACACTGTTCTCACTAATGAACATTATTCATTAAATTCTTATAACAACATTGTAGAGTAATTATATTACTGTCCTATTATGACAAAGACACCAAAAGCAGTGAAAAAAAGGAAGATTTGGAAGCAAAACTTGGCCGTGTATTTATTTTCTAAGTACTTAAAAAAAAGATTTATTTATTTTTTTATTGGAAAGGTGGATATTCAGAGAGGAGAGACAGCAAGGAAGATCTTCTGTCCGATGGTTCACTCCCCAAGCAGCCGCAATAGCTGGAGCTGAGCCAATCCGAAGCCAGGAGCCTCCTTCAGGTCTCCCACACAGTTGCAGGGTCCCAAAGTCTTGGGCTGTCCTCGACTGCTTTCCCAGGCCACAGGCAGGGAGCTGGACAGGAAGCAGGGCTGCTGCTGGGATTAGAACCAGTGCCCATATGGGATCCTGGTGTGTTCAAGATGAGGACTTTAACCACTATGCTATCATGCCGGACCCCTAAGTACTTTTAAAGCCCTTATTCTGTACCGAACAATAGTCTCCTTAGTGTTCAAAACTTAACTCATTGTAATCTCTTATCATTTGGTGAGAGGGATAGCAGAATTGTAATCATTAAAATGAGTAAGGATGATAAAGGACAGAGAGGTCCAATAGCTTGCCCAGGTCACACAGCTAATAAGTAACCATGCCTAGATTAAAACTGGGCAGATTCACCCTGGTATCCCTGCTTTTGAGCACTGGGCTGTGCTGTCTGCCTTGGGACTTCCTCAATCTATCCAATGTGTTATATTAATGGTGGTTCATTTCTTCACTCAGCAATATTATTGCTGCATATTAATTTTGGTATTGCTGCAAGGCAATATTAAATATGCATGACTGATGAGTTTAAGAAAAAGATTAAGCTTATTTTTGCTATGTTCAATTTAAAAGTTAAGATTCTGTAGTATATTTTACAAGAGTTTCATCCAAAACATTTATCCTTGTTGTAACTTTGTTCTTTAAAAGGTCACTGACTATTTGAGAAATTCAACCTCAGTACTTCCAAATTTCCTAGAGATGCTTGACTTGAGTTTTTACTGCATTTGAGATGATCAGATAAAGGCTGTGTTGTAAAAAGCCATTTTTACTTTCTAAAAAGAAGAAAAAATGGCTGATTTATTTTATGTAAAGTGTGTGTATTTAATTTATTCCTGGATTAAGGTATAAGGTATTAATTGCTTTATATAATCTCTTTCATCCTCAAGCAAAGTATGTAAAATATTCTAGGAGAAAGAAAATTCTTTTGAGATTGACTACAAGCAGTGGGAAGCCTGGAGCAGGCATGTGGTATATCTCATGTGTTAACTGTCAACTGCGCTTTTCCTGTTATTTCCTTGCTGAGGTTATTGATGAGCAGGTGATCTGCTCAGCGTTAACGCTAGTTTTAGAAAATAGGCCTAAATAAAGTAGAAAGCAAAACTCGGGCAGCCATCCGTCACTCAACAAGATGGTTTTCTCTGAAGGCCATAGCCCTTTCCCTTGTTGTCAAAGGGAGAGCTTGCCTGGCCCCCAGTACTTTCTTTAGCAGTTTCTACCTCCCTTAGGAGGCAGCGTTTGAAGTACTGGAGGTTACCAGGCTCCTCTTGCCCACTGAAAGTTAAGAGATATTATGCAGCAGGATCCCAATTAGCAGAAACCATTGAAGAGTAAAATACGAGATTAGCCAGAGAATATTTTACTGTAGTTGTGCAGTAAGATAAAATACATGGAAACAGAGTCGTTGCAAATCAGAAGAGAAAACCAAGCTTCAAGAATTGGTTTAAAGTGTGTGGCTGTCAGCTGCAAAGAAAGCAGCGGTGTGATATGCTTATGCTCAGAGCTGCTTGCCTCTCTCAAGATATTACCAACCTAAACATGGCATCCACCTTTTTTTTTTTATTTCCACAGCGGTGGGGTGTATTCATCAATATATGTTCCAGACCACAACATCAACTTCCGATCTGTGACACCAGCGCAGCAGGCTGAATCAATTAATCTGAAAGTCTCCAAGAGCATGGACCTTGGTAAGTGAGGGGGAGGTGACATGCAGGTCGGCTCTCTGGCTTCAGCCATCTATCTTCCCAAATGTCCTGTTGTCTCTTCACCCCAGCCTACAGAGAGGAGGCTGCTGGAGCCTAGAGGAAGGCACAGTGATCTTCTGATCTTCCTGTCTTGTCTCACAGCTGTAATTGTAATTTCCCACTTTACAGGAGAGAAAGGACTTTTTTTATAAAGTAGCGCATAACATGTCACCAATGCAGGATCCCTTCTGGAAGCTCCAACTGCCATGGTCATCCTTACCTCATCTGTGTTTGTGTCTGCACACTCTCTTGTTGGCAACGTTTCCATACATGTTGTAGGACCTACAAGGATAATGTGATTACATGAAGCCACTTCCTTAGTGCTTCCCATAGTTCTCTATGTGTGATAGATGGGATTGGCACTAAGGAAGAGAATCTCTCTATAAATGTCTATCCCCAAACCCTAAAACCCTGCGGGGGAACAGTTCCCTCCAGATTGCCAGATTGAAGGCATCAGAGCACACTGGAAGGGTATCTGAAAGACCTTTTGGAGGTTCTTCACCACCGGGAATTGCCAGATGACTCTTGCTGCTGTCAGCTGTGTTTGTCAAGTGCTGGGATATGAGAACCTAGAAGACATCTCAGACATTGAGACAACTGCTGCCCTGCAATGGGCCCTTAAGGAGGGAAGGAGATGGGGGGAGGGGGAGAGAGAGGAGGAGGAGAGTTAGAGAAAGATCTAGGAACAAAATAGGCATTGCTTCCTGAGTGCTCAGAGAGCAGTCCCTGCATTTGCTCTCTCTCAAGGAGTATTATGTATTTCATTAGTATCAACAAGAAAATAGAATAATTAAAACTATGTGCTCTTCCAAACGATCTGATACATAGTGCTTATTTGTTACTCATTTACAGAAGTTATGGAGACTGCTCAGTCGTGATGAAACAAGAGAGATTGATTGTATTTTCTATAAAATAACTGAATCATTGGGATGTGTTTTCTCTAATCACCTCAAGTGAGAGACAGATAGAAACGTTAACAAGGAAGCTATGGTGAGCACTGTTCAGAAAGTGTTTCCTCAGCTATGAGCCTTTGACAAGTCAAAATAATCGTATGGGACAGCGATATAGATTGTTAATAATACTGTAAAGTGGAATCTGTTTTTATTAAGTCCTTGATAAATTTATTGTGTTCTAATTTTTCTACAAAGAAGATGAATGGAGGAAAAACTGCTCTTGCGTTGTTGGGGAAAAATATGTTGGCATTTTTCGAAGCTCATTTATTTATTTGAAGGGATGGAGTTGTAATAGAGAGGGAAAGACAGTGGAAGATCTTCTGTCTGCTAGTTCAGTCCCTCAAAGTCCCAACAGCTGGGGCTGCACCAGGCCAAAAGCAGTAGCCCAAAACTTCTTCTAGGTCTCCCAGATAATGCAAGGCCCTGAGGATTTGGGTCATCTGTTGCTGCCTTCCCAGGCATATTAGCAGGAAGTTGAATTGGGAGTTGAATTTAAAAAGTGCCCTTGTGGGGTGCCAGCTTCACAGACAGTGGCTTAATCTGCTGCCTAATGTGAACATTTTAAAGATCCATGTTATTTTTTGAAAATACTCAGCCAAACATTTAATTTGAAGGAAAAAATTGCCAAATCTGTAAAAATAAGAGCTAAGAAATCTGCACAAAGTATTTCCATTCACAGATGAGTCTTCAAAAGGATCGTGGACAAACCATGTCGATTTCAATTTTCTTTGTCCAAAATAACCTTGTTAATTCCACTTTTCAGCAGTCTGTTCATTGTCTTAGTTTTTGCAGATAGTTAAGCAGTTTTACGTACATCCTGTGCAGCCCTTCAGAACAAATTCACAGCTCAGATATTACCATTTAATAAATGAGGAAAGTGAAACCAGAAATGTTACTTTTTCTCAGCTAATACCAGGAACAGGTTTAAATTGAAGAGTGTTTGAATCTGGAGGCTATGACCTTTTTTTTTAATGTGAAATGTTCCTAGGCAACACGAAAGATACAAATTTCTTTTTTTCTCAACATAATATTTTTTACTATTTTAACGGATAGCATATTTTAAATTTATATTATATGCAAAATCCTCATGGCTCCATTAAATAAATGGTTCAAGAAATAATAAGTGACAAATACAAAATCCAGCAGGAAAATAGGCTAAGACTATCAACAATAATCAGGAGTTCAAGAAGCAAAACATCAAAAAGACTATAGACTTCATTCATATAACATAAAGTTTAAAATAGTCACAGTGTCATTAAAACAAGTCATACATAATTCCTAACAATTTATTTTTTTCTATTTAAATTATTTTTTATTATTGTTTTATGATACAGTTACATAGGCTCTGGGATTTCCTTTCTTCCTCCCAAAGTTCCCTCCCCAGGTTCCCTCCCCGATCCCATTAATTTCCCCTCTAGTATTACAATGGATGGTCCTCCATGAACAGTCATAAGTCCGTCATGCCATTATTAATGTGTTTCCCAACATTGTAGGCATGGACAATGTCAGAGAGTCCAGCATCCTACTATCAAATTTCTTAACAATTTGTTTGACAAAGATTCAAAGCAAAGTTTGGCAAAGCAGCAAAGCTGATGCATACAGCATTTTAAATACCTCCAATATTTCTTGTTAATGTAAACTTTGTTTTAGAGAGAAGTTTTTTTAATGAAAACAAGTCTTACAAAATATGCAAGTTAATAGCCATTGATTTTATTTTAATCTATATGATCTGTAAATGTCAACAATAATGATAGCAATTGTTTAGTTCACAAAATCAGATAGATTGTGAATTATTTGATTTAATATGTAAATATCTAGTTAGGTTTGGCATGAATGCAGCGCGTAGTAGATGTATCCAATACATGTTTATAGTGTTCATCCAAGTTTGACACCTTCCAGGAAGTACCAATTGAGCGCAAATGATCTCCCAAAAGATTCTGAACTTGAGTGTTATAGGACCACAATTCTGATTCACTCTCCCCAAAATAATCAAGGGAACTTAATAAATAGGTTGACTTTCTCAATGACCAAACTCAGGTGATAGCTGCAGAGGTAAATAATTCAAACTGTCATATTTGACTGGAAATAGAGTATATCTTATATATTTTATTTTCTATGTACAGAATTGTCCCCGTATAAGAAATAGATAACATTTGCTACAGAGTGTGGTGATTCTGCTAATAGAAATACTCTCAACAGGATCAAGATCATTCTTTTGAGTTTTTTGTTTTTTTTAAAGCTGAAGAATTTAGGCCGAATTCCAAATTCGTGCCAATGGAGTCTTTGGGAGCTAGATAAACAGTAGTTGAACGTGGCTCAAAATAAAAAAGATAAATCTGTCATTGTGTTGTAAATTACATAGTCTGATCTTCCTTTATGAAGAGTAGGAGGAATCTTTGGAGACTACTGGGCCCCGTCAATACCTTCTTTGTTTTTCTTTCCTTTTTGCTACTGCGTGAAGATAGTGTTTTAACCTACCTATCAATGATCACTGTTTATATATTTAAGCTACTTTAAAGGTGAGGGGCTTTCATTTAGTTATTTACACTTCTGTTTCCAAAGAGAGGCAATTCGTATTATGGAAAACAAGGCCTTCACCTCAATCCCTTTCCCTGGTCTCTACATGCAAACATGGTTTAAAAATAGCTTGCTATGTATATTTTTCTAGAAAGCACTCTACTTGTTTGCTTCCCTGTGTATTCCCATGTTATAGCACATATTTAGTAATTACATAGTGTTACATTAATAAATTGTGATCTATAATTTACTTCTGTTTTCTTCTTTTGATGGGATTTGAATTTAATTATGACACTTATTTTTTTTTTAATTTGGGGGCAGTTGGTGTTGATATTTTGCAAATTTTGTTTCCTTATTTTTCCAATATTGTTCGATGTGCTACAAATATTTGCTCCAAAATATTATTTTAATTTATTTTAAATTTTGTTTTGATCATGATTTTCACCATGTAAAATTTTAGTCTCTTAGTCGAACTTTTATTCTTCTTTAAAGACTTCTAAGTGTTTTGTTTCTCTTCAAAGACTTCTAAGTGTTTTGCTCTTGTAGTGTTTTATTGGCTTTTAAAAAAATGTCTATTGATCTATATACTCATATTTTTACCCATTGTGTATAAGATGAGAGAATTTTTTACTCAAATAGATAAATTATATACCACTTTTTTCCTTTACTTTTTTATCTTTTCCTTGTTCTTTTACAATATAGTCTTATTGAATCTTAGGTTCCCCTTACAACATGCATATACGTGCAGATATATAGATATTGTTGCACCGCTACATCACTATCCCACACCAGCCTCACTCTATTTAAATAATGGGTTTTATTTTATATTTTGATAACTTATCAGACAATTTTCTCCTGATTTTTCTTCTTTTATAAAATTGTTTTGGTTCTTCATATGTCTTCATTCTGCCATGAATGTTCCAATCAGCTAACCAAAATGAGTTTAAAGATTAAACAAGAATGAATTTTTGTATTAGTATCCAAGGTTATACATATGTGAATGCTCATTACCTGTAATGTTTGCTATTGGTTCCTAATACAAACATTGGCCCAAGTTACATTGTATTTCTAACTTTCTAAAAGTCAATTCATTCATTTATTTTAAAAAATGGGTAAAGATGCTGAATTTTATTAAGTAATGTTAAGGATCTATAAAGGGTATGATATAAACTTTGTTCTTTATAAATAAAACACAAGTGAGGTAATTAATAGTTCCCCTAATATTAAATCTTTATTCTTTTTCATTGACACTATTTCTTTACACTTAAAAAGGTCTAATTCTATCAGCTTTAAAATGCATTAACCTTTTCTAGAAGTGGGTAAAATCTAATCTATTTGCTCTAAAACATAGATTAACAATTCTGATTACTGTTTTATTCAATGCCATTAATTCCTCTATACTCACAATAGATATTTTTGAAGCTGTTTTGCCCCAGAATCTTCTGGATACTACTACATTGGACATACTTAAGACAGAGCACTACTGATTGAAAGGACAAGTAAAAGGAATAATGTTTTTAAATAATTGAATATAGCTATGCTTATTCCAGTATTTAAGACACTGGCTAGGTACATCTGAGTTTCCCAGAAAGTCTATCTTTTTGTACTAATTGTAGACTTTATTTATTTAAATTACCCGAATTACTATGTTCAGTCTGCATCCCTTTAATTTGTTCATAATTGAGCTTGTGTGGGTGTTGAGTTGGAAGCTCTCAGAAGCCGAATAACACAGCTGCCTCTTTGGCCTTTGGCATAGAGTTTCCCCTCAAAGAGCTGCCCCTGTTGGCAGGGTGCCAGGAAGTTCCATTCAAAGACTTTCTGGTGAGGAATAAAACACTTTTAATTTGCAGACTTAGTGTTTTATGATCCCATAATACTAGTTAAGAGTTAATCTCAGTTATTCAAGGGACAGAACTTCAATATTTTGGCCTCTTTGTAGACTTAATGTATAGTCCCATTTGAAGTTAAGTTTAAAGCACCATTTGCCACCGAATAGTTTTCAGAGTTTTTGCTTCTGTTTCTTGTTGAGCTTACACCTTGCTTCAGAAGGGTGTCTAAGACACAGCTGGGAGAAGGCCCAGGCACATGGAAGATTCAGGCCAGCTGTCCTGCCTCTGTTCTATGAGAGGGAATGAGCTCAAAATGACGTGGGAGGCACTTAGAGGAAATTTCAGAAAGTCTCCTGACAAGGAAGATTATTAACATTCTGTGTCCCAAATGCATGTGTCTTACATAGCTCTCCCTAAAATGAAGAAGAGTGATGGGTGGCCTGATTGTCTTTCAAGACCAGTGGTCCAGCAGTTTTGTCTTTTAGTTGCCTGTTGTCATTGCATTCTTTAACTTAAAATGTTTGTAAAATCACAAAGTTGAAGTACATTGCAAATTAGTTGGTTTCTCCTACCTACTTTTTTAATGTTACCCTTTCATGCATGTCAGACATTCCTCTCATCATCTCTAAGTATCAGATCAATGATGAACATGAAAGAAGCTAATAAGTCCACTCTACAGCTCTAACACTTTGTTTTTAAAATGTTATACACTGAGATACGTCTATATGCACTCTTAAAAATAAGACAAATATCCTGAAGTCTGAATATGTAAGGAGGTTTGAATAAAATTATATATTTTGATAAGTGTAATATTGGTTTATCAATATTTATATTGTTAAATAATATGTTAATATATTTCCTTATAAACTTTTATTTGTATCTGAAGACTTCTTTATTATCCATCAGTAAGTAATACCTTTGAAGATAGTGATAGTTAAAGTGAATGCTGCTATTTTGGATACAGCTGACTTCAAAAAAAAAACACCTAACCAGTAAACAAAAACTGATAGCAAAAGTTCAAGAAAGGATCTTTATCTTGTATCACGGACAAGGAAGGCTACCAAGACATAGTCGTATGTATGTGGTGGGGTTAGGCAGTTAGAAATGAGGAATTACAGAGCCCATTTATGTATTTATTAATTGTTTATTGAGTGCCTTCTCCAGGCCAAAAGTGCATTTGACAATGGAACTCCTGTCTGAGGAATTCCATAGGGAAATTCTGACATCATCATGATAACTTATCTCAGAAGGAAAGAAAAGGGAAGGACATCTGAAGACAGGAGAGTGACTGCTGGAGTAACTCAGATAACCCTTGCGCAGAAGGAGGGAACAGGGCACAGAGTAACAGTATTCTAGAAAGGAGAAACGCAGGAAGAGCTGGGTAGCTGCATGAGATGCTGGTAAGCCCCCAAAGGACTAGCCATGTTGTTTTTCAAGAGCATCTGAGAAGTACAGGAAGTAGCCCATTGTTTGCAGCACTTGGCAGATGTCAGGAGGAAAGCAAAGACACTCAGATCCTGCATCCATTTGATCCTCATGCACATAAGCAAATGACACTCAAACCAGAACACGGTGGCTCCCAGCAAATGGAGGGCTAGAAAATATATATGCCTGTGCACGGAAAGGATTGTCATTGTAAGGCATCTGTTTCTGACCATTAGAAATTGTAGAGTAGGCCTCATTTTGGAAGACAGGAGCAAAGTTACCAATTTTCACAAAGAGGACAAGTTCCAGAAGCAATTAGTGATCTCAATGCTGATCCTTAAAGTTTCCATTTTTATAAAATGACAAAGTGATTACCAGTGACTTCCATGATGTCTCTTTTTGATAGGATTTCTTTTTGGTAAATCAGGAAAATCAGGAATATATGTTATATTGATAGTCATAAAGATATTTCAATTATCTAAATGTGTGTCTCATACATACACTTTAAGAGTTACATTTAAAATATTTATTAATTTATTTGAAAGTCGAGAGTTACTTAGAGAAAGGAAAAGACAGATCTTAAAACTGCTGCTTCACTCCCCAGAGCAGGAGCCAGGAGCTTCCTCCAGGTCTCACATTCGGGTGGCAGAGGCCCAAAGACTGGGGCCATCTTCCACTGCTGCCTGGCCGTTAGCAGAAAGATGGGTTGGGAGCAGGGCAGCTGGGACATGAACCAGCACCACAAAGGATCCCAGCAGAGCAGGCAGCATGTTAGTCCAGAGTGCTGCAGTGCCAACCCTGACTTTTGAATAGCAGAATGATATAGAGAGGGAGGGAGGAAGAGAGAAAGAGAAAAAGAGAGAGAGGGAGAGAGAGCTGCTGGTTCACTTTCTGAACACCAGCAACACCCAGGGCTGGGTGAGACTAAAGTTAATAGCTTACCACTTCATCTCAGTCTCCAGTGTGGGTGGCAGAAACCTAAGTAGTTAGACCACCATTGGCTATTTTTCTAAGGTGTATTTAACAGGAAGCAGGATCAGAAGCAGAGTAGCTGGGACTTGAACCCAGGCACTCTGCTATGGGATGTGGTTGTCCCAAGTGATGAATGAATCTGCTGTAGCATGATGCTGGCCCCCAATTCAGACTCATTGGTCAAATGATGCAGTAAGGTGAGTATAGTATTAATATGCCTTTTACTGAAATAGGCTACTTAATAGCTCACTGTCACCCTGAGGAAAATTAAATAACATACACAAAAAGATTTTAAACTTGGCCCCTCTCCTCGTGTTCTGATGAAAGTTCAACAGAATTTAATGGAGACTTAATTGAATTATCTGGATAAAGGCATAAAATATATTCTTAAGAAAATGTCAGTAGAAGTGTATCTCGGAGAGTAGAGTATTATGTTAAAAGACAGAAATGGCATTGTTAGGATTTCTCCAGATTCGAAGAAAACAGTATCAATAAGAATGAAGTATTTACCCAGCTAGCATTATGGGATATTTATTATCTGTCAGTTAACACCCTGTGTCAATACAACAAAGTTCCTACTCTTGGGATGTTTTCATTATTGTTGAATAAACAAATAATAAAGACATATACAGTGAGTTCATAGTAAAATTTCAGACAGGTATGACTTCGCTGAAGTGAAGCGCATGTCACAACAGAGATAAAGGAAGCAGGGAAGCTCTCATAAATAGAATGGTGGAAGATACTAGTAGTATCCAGAAGTTTGGTTTAAAAAGATCAATTGCAAAAAAAAAAAAAAAAAGATCAATTGCACAAGTGTAGGGTTTAGAATTTAGTTGTATATTAGCAACTATTGAAGAAGTTACCTGGGGCCCGGCACCGTGGCCTAGTGGCTAAAGTCCTCGCCTTGAACGCCCCGGGATCCCATATGGGCGCCGGTTCTAATCCCGGCAGCTCCACTTCCCATCCAGCTCCTTGCTTGTGGCCTGGGAAAGCAGTTGAGTACGGCCCAATGCAGTGGGACACGGCACCCGCGTGGGAGACCCGGAAGAGGTTCCAGGTTCCCGGCATCGGATCGGAACGCACAGGCCCGTTGCGGCTCACTTGGGGAGTGAATCATCGGACGGAAGATCTTCCTCTCTGTCTCTCCTCCTCTGTGTATATCTGGCTGTAATAAAATGAATAAATCTTTAAAAAAAAAAAAAAAAAGAAGTTACCTGGTTTCTAGCAGCTTCCCTGATGTGGCCACGTCCAAAGCTAATGTAACCAAATCTAGACAGAAGTTTCACTTTGTTCTGGTCCTTTCATAACACATTTGCAATGCTGTATTTAATTCCAGGAATGCTATGGTGATATATACAGATATTGGTGGGAGGCCCAGAAACCACATCCAATGGAAACCAGTTGAAAGAAATGAAGATGGGAAACAGGGACAGGAGGGAGAGGCAGGTGGGCAGTGTCACTGTGCTCCTAAATGTTTATTGTGAAATACATGAAAGTTTTCATTTTATAAGTTACAAAAAAATTAATGGTTGCACAGGAACATTATATAACTTCTATAGGATATAACTACATCATTTATGGATATTATCTAGTTTTAGATAGAGCAGACTAATATACACTTGAAAAAAACTGAAATATCTATTTTGATTGGAAGTGAATTTGAAAAAGTGGACCCTACATAAATACACATCTGTCTTTTCTTCCAGACTTATTTTTTATACTCCTAACAAATACATTTTCAAAATTAAATTGATTCATGTTAATTGTTACTGTTAATTAGAAGATGATATGTATTCAATAGAAATTTATGTTTTGTATTCCTATATAGATTTTGATCTAAGGTTTAGAGTATAAGAGACTGCAGGTTGTAGCAATCATGCAGAGGTGAGTACATTTTTCTTGTACTTGCCATTGACTCTAATTGCTAATATAAGTTAATTCTCATGGAAGTGTATAGCAAGTAAATGTGTAGATTTCATATAAACCACTTAGAGTTTATATATAAGCCTTTAAACCAATCATGGAGGCAGAAAATTCTCCAATCTGACATGCAATTTTCACTTAAGGTATTTTTCTCTGAATGACTCTCTAGTAGGATGTATGGATAATTTTTAATGCTTAATATCTAGAAGAGAAATCCAGTGTTTAATTTTCCCATAAGAAATACTGAGGGAATTATGAAGTTTGGAAATGTTTCTGACTAAACCTTAACTAATGATATTCTACAATAACAAATCTGTGCTGAGTTTTATTATGCAGACCTCTTAATATTTAGAGCATCATTTATACTTTGGTGAAAAACCTTGGCCAGTGGGAAACTGCCATATCCTTTAAAATGGAGACATTCTGGCTTCCTCATAAAACTTGGATTAGGACAGAAGTGTGCTGTTCCTTGTTTTCGTCTCACAGGTTGAGACTTTCCATCTAGGACTTTATGACTTTCAAATATAGCCAAATAGGAACCTTTCTTTCTCACTTGGTTCTGTTTCCTAGCTTTAATTCATGCTTAAGTGAAATTCTGTGTTCCTTTAAGGCAAGCTTTTCTATAACATAAGAACATCCTCATGAAGTATTAAGCTGAAAAGCTTTTCAAAAAGCAGAGCATGTTAATTCAATTATTTCAAATAAGAAACAAATACATTTAAAAGTTTTGAAAGACAAGTTTCGCTGAAATATTATGCATAATATAAAAATGAGCATAATCAAATAATACATACATGTTAAATTTAGTTTGGCAGTTTCACAATTATCTCTTTCTGACTGGTATTCTGAATAGTACAAACTGGTGTTGGTGATATTTTTATGCAGAAAATGAATTTACTGTGAGGAGGTATGCCTGTCTTACTTTTAGGTTTAGCAACTGCAGTTTTTTCATGAAAAGCACAGTCATTAACCTTCTATGCCCTAATTCTCATATAAACGTTTATATTAGTACATTCTGATTTTTCCCAAAAGTGACCTTAGCCAATTTATCCTTTAGAGTTTGTGCCAAGAGCAATCTACCCAAAACATTCTCTATATTGTTACTTCTACATTATCTTTTAGTTGTAAAGTTTGCTTTTGGAAGAATTTCACATGCTTCTTAATGCATTGTATGGTATCATTTGTCATAAAAATTGCTTTCTATTTGTCACTATCAGAAATAACAGCACAACAGAATTCCTATTCACTACCCTTTGTAAACAATTAAAATTATTTCATCATCATAAATTCCTAAAAGTTTCCAGGCAGATGAAGTCTTATTTCTTCTCAGTCTTTTGCCTAAGATCATGTGCAGGCACTTTTTTATTAGATATTAAAGATTTTAGATTTTAAAGGTTGTAGACATTTGACTCATTTGTCCTCCAATGTTACTCCTGTCCGCAGTATATAAAGAATTTGTGGGTGTCATTCTGTTTCTCTTTATTTTTATCAATTTTATCATCTTAAAAAGGACTTTTTTCTTTTAAATGCATTTCCATTGGAAAGGCAGATTTACAGAGAGAAGGAGAGACAGAGAGAAAGATCCTATATCCGCTGATTCACTCCCCAAGTATCCACAACAGTGGAGCTGAGCTGATCCCAAGCCAGGAGCTTCTTCTGGGTCTCCCATGTGGGTACAGGGTCCCAAGGCATGAGGCCATGCTCTACTGTTTTCCAAGTCACAAGCAGGCAGCTGGATGAGAAGTGAAGTATCTGGGACACAAACCAAAGCCAATATGGGATCCTGGGGTGTGCAAAGCAAGGATTTAGCCACTGGGCCATTGTGCCAACACTTAAAAAGGGCTTCTAATTGATTTGGTGTTTACGTACTTTTTTTTTAAAAGATTTATTTATTTTTATTGGAAAGTCAGATATACAGAGGAGGAGAGACAGAGAGGCAGATCTTCCGTCCGATGGTTCACTCCCCAAGTGACCGCAACGGCCCGTGCTGCGCCAATCCAAAGCCGGGAACCAGGAACCTCTTCCAGGTCTCCCACGCGGGTGCGGGGTCCCAAAGCTTTGGGCTGTCCTCTACTGCTTTGCCATGCCACAAGCAGGGAGCTGGATGGGAAGCAGAGCTGCCCGGATTAGAACTGGCGCCCATATGGGATCTCGGTGCATTCACGGGGAGGACTTTAGCCACTAGGTCATGGCGCTGGGCCCGGTGTTTACGTATTTTTTAATTTTATTATGTATTTTCTCCTCTGAATTATCTGACAGTTTCTTTTATAAGGTTTGCAATTTCTAAATCAAATATCACTTTTTAGGAGTACAATATTACTTTACCTTAATGGTCAGTTGTAGCACATGTACATAAGGGAAAAATAGATACTTTGCTATCACTTTTCTAGAGCTAAATATGGTGCCTACTCTGAAGTTTACATGAGTTAATGCTTATGTGTTTCACTAAAAGATTAGAAAAATGTCAAAGCATGAATTGGAGACATAGTCAAAATCCAGATTTGCATGTGATAAAAGCTACTTATTTTGGAGCAAGTCCATTCATCTTCCTGGAATTACTTTTAGTTCTTCATTGGAACACTAACACTATGATAGTATGCCTTACACAAGCATTTCTGAAAGTTCTCAAGCACATTAATGTAAAGGTTGGCATCCCTATAGATACCTACTCTGTTTTTTCGTAAGACCAGAAACTTGGCAGTGCCTGACAACAAAATATCAGTTCTATGTAAATTTCTTCCATCCATCTTTTTCCTCTCTTCCCTTTAATCATCCAGCAAACATTTAGTGTGCTTCCTTGGTGCTAGGTACTGCTTTGAGTAATTGAGACATATCAGTGACAACAGATTCCAGTATCTTACTTCTGTAGCTTACCTTTCTGTAGTGAAAATATTTTCAGGATCAAAGTTTCAGAGATTAGGTATGTAAATAGCCATAATGCATGTGAGTGAATAACAGTGATGGGAAGCTACTATGAATTGTAGAAGCAGGGTGTATGGCTATAAATGTTAATGTTTCAATACTCTGTTGCTTTCTATCATTCATACAAAAACAGAACTTGGAATTCTATCCAATGAGAGGGAAAAAATTAAAATTAAAATAGAGATAAAATTGGAATTTGTCTAATCAAGAATAATAGTTTTAAGTGACCTGGGAATAATAAGTGATCTACCCTCTGGAAATCCAGGACCTACCTGGAAAAATTCTCAAACCTTAAGTACTACAGAATTATCTTCAAAATAAGAATAATAACAGCTAGGAATTTCTTCCAGGTAAAATAAGGATATGTCATCTAATTAGCACACATTCAATCCATTTTCAAAATTTGGAAGAAGATCATTACAGCAATCAAGTTGATTAAATAAACCCAATTTTTTCATAGCTGGCTTGAATGAATGAGTGGCATTTGAGAAGTGACCGAGCAGAGATCTCTGTCTCTCATTGTATCCCTGTGTCTCTTTCCCATTCTGTCACTCAGTCTTTGTGTTGGTACTGAGTACCTCCAGATGGATGCATGGAGGAATGGACAGTATAAACAACTTGGGCTGAAATCTCAAAAAAACTCATTTATCTCATGATTGTTTCAATAGGTGTTACTAAGTATGTAGATTCTCCTTCCATACATCAAAAACAGAATAAAGATGTAGATAATTGTTTTTCTTTACTTTTATTGGAAAGATAGATTTACAGAGAGAAGGAGAGACAGAGAGAAAGATCTTCCATCTACTGGGTTCACTCCCCAAGTGAGTGCAATGGGCAGAGCTGAGCCGATCCTAAGCCAGCAGTTAGGATATTCTTCCGGGTCTCCCGTGCGAGTGCAGAATCCCAAGGCTTTGGCCATCCTCCATTGCTTTCCTAAGCCACAAGCAGGGAATTCGGTGGGAAGTGGAGCAGCTGGGACATGAATTGGCACCCATTTAGAATCCCCGTGCATGAAAGGCAAGAATTTAGCCACTGGCGATCACTCCGGGCCCAAGGTGTAGACCATTCCTAAACACCCTGTAAATAAAAGCACAAATAAATGCTTGGATTAGATAGCAAACTTGAATAGAAAAAAAGACATTTTATAAGAGGGAAGAACATAGGACAATACATTCATGTTCACATTCCTAAACGGGTTTTATTTAAAAAGGAGGTATTTGGAAAAGGCTCATAAAGACGAGCACGTTCAAGGACAAAATTAAGCACAGAAAATATGGAAGGCTCAAGACTTCCATTTCACTAAAGAAAAATGAAAGCAGTTGTTTAAAACTTGAGCAAAAGAGCTCTGTCTTATTTCCTAATTGGAGGAATCTATGAATAAATTAGGCAATCACTTGACATAATTGATTTAGATCATATGAATTCACTTGCACTGCAAGAGAGGAAAATTAGATCAAATTGTTTGTGGCCCCTCCTAGTCTTCTGTTAATCAGGCATTCTTGTTTCCTTTGTGTTCCTCTGTGTGTTTCTTTTGGTTGCTTTTTTCACTTCAAGAAATATACATTTTTGTTTATATTGTTTAACTGTTATCAATTTTTCTCTGAACTAGAATTGCTGAATTAGAATTGAAGATATATCTGTATTTTTAAAGAAATGTATTTCTTATGAATCCCATTTTCATTTTCCATAAATCTATTTGTACAAGAATAACATAGTCTGTACATAAACCTGGTGCCATGAGAATCATATTCAAAACATGCTTGAACTGCTTGCTTTAACCTGAAGCAATATGAAATTGAATTACAATAGTATAGAGCAATTTGGTTGCATGTCAGTTGTGGCAAATGTCATGTAAGCTGAATATTTAGAGCTTTTGTTCACCTTGGGTCACACAGTGTTAGTCACCATGGCAAATATCCCAAAGTGATACCAAAAAGAAACCCTGAATCAAAGAACACAGTGAAACCAAAATAAAGCATAATATTCTGAGTAGTTAAAGTACATGGTGCTGGATCGCTCATTATAGCTTCATAATTTGTGTAAATTTTTATCCACAAAGCAATTTTTGCATTTAAGCTTAATCAAAAAACTGAATAATGCAAGTGCAATCTATTTACTTCAGCCTTATATCCTGAGACAACTGAGCACGTTAAAAGGCCCCACGTTCAAGTGGCTTGCTTTGTGCAATCTCCAACCCAACTACTTGATGTCTGTAGAGTTAATTCTTAAATTTAGCTAACCTTTCAGATAGCTACATTTTTATCTCTTTAAAAAAAAGAGGAGTACTTCTGGAAGAGCTTATATATAATCAAACAATTACAAAAGTTTTATATTGAAAATATGGTCAGATGTCATAAAAGACAGGAATTTTTGAGGAGAGTTCAGTCTGTTCATCTACCCTACCAGGTAGACTGACCGTATACTTCATTATTAATGGTTTGGAAATAACATATTCATAGTAGAAGTTAATCATTTTTAAGTGGTTATTCAGTATATTATTACCTTGAACTTTCCCAAATGTTTTTTTTAAATGTTTTTTTTCATTTTAAAAATAATCCTGAAGAACATCCCTGATATAAAAATCCAAAACCCAAGATGTTCTACAATCTTTAATTAAAAAAAAAATTTGTGTATTTTTATTTGAATGCGGAGTTACATAAAGAAGAGAAAGATCTTTCATCCACTGTTTCCCCCCCCCACCCAAATGGCCACAATAGCTACAGCTGAGCCAGTCTGAAGCCAAAAACCAGGAACTGCTAGATCTTCTACATACATGCAGGGGACCAAGGACCTGGGCCATCCTCCATAGCTTTTCCAGTCTATAGACAGGAAGCTAGACTGAAAGTAGAGCATCCAGGAACTAAGCCGGCACCTATATGGAATGCAGGTGATTGCAGGGGAAGGGCTAGCCTATTGAGATGTGGTGCCTGCCACAATTTGTAAGTTTTGAGCTCCAACATGACGTTACACATAGAAAATTCTCTGCTTGTCTCATGTGACCAATTGTAGACAAAGCATTTGTTGTCTATTGTTTGAAATTCACTTCAAACTGTGTATCTAAGATGATATGACATATAAATGAATTTTGTGTTTGTATTTGGATCCCATTCCCAAGACAAACCATAATGTACATGCAGATATTACAAAATTGGAATCACTTCTAGTGTCAGGTGTTTCAGATAAAGGAGACTAAACCTGCATATAAGAGAAATATTCAGAGAAGCTTATTTAGGTAAGCAAAAAAAAAAAAGAATTTATGTTAGAGAAGACACTTACAATGGATATTTATAAAGCTAAGAAATGATCCTAAGGGTTCACTTTGAATTACATTGTTCCTCTTTAAATCCAGCAACATCCTGGAAAATTAATTGATTTGGAAACTCCACCATTCTTTAAACAGGATTAAGAGACACTACTTTAATAATCACTCCCTATTATCCACATATTCTTTGTTGCTAAAGAGAATAAAGGAATCATGGTAAATTACATGACAAAGGATTAAAATCCTTAATATATGAAGAGCTCTTATAAGCTATTAGGAAATAAATATTTCACTACAAAGAAGAAAACATATGGGACAGTTCACAAAGGAAGAAAATCAGCAAGTAAGTATGAATTGTATTTGAACTCTCAAGTAATTAGAAAAACCAAGGACACCAAAATTGTGGTGTGACAATTTAAAACCTTGCCTGAGACAGAGGCATCCTGTGTGGGCATTAGCTTGAGTCCCAGATACTCTACTTCCAATCCAGCTCTCTGTACTGATCCTGGGAAGGCAGAGGAATGTGACATAGGTACTTGGGCCCCTGAACCCACAAGGGAGACCCGACAGTATTCCAGAATGCCAGCTTTCTCCTGGTCTGTTTGGGTAATGAATCAGCAGAGGAACAATCCTCTCTCAATGCTTCCTTCTTTCTCAATAACTGCCTCGCAAATAAATGAATAAATCATTTTTTAAAAAAAGAAGACAGCATATTGACAAACACTAAAAAATCTGTATGTCTCAGTATCACAATACATGAATATTAGATATTTAAGTTGATACTACTTTAAGATAATGTGGTAATGTAAGAGGGGCCTGCATGAAGTACTTGGAAATAAAGACTTTTAATATTTAAATCAGTAATTTCACTTGATGACTCATCCTACACGCAGAGTTACCAATATTTTAATAAAGTGTAAGAATTTTTAACTATTATAAACTTAATTTTTCAGTTATTTGAGGATCAGTAAATTATAGAACATTAAGCAAATAGCTATAATACAAGACACCCGACAAATACTTTCCGACCATGAAGTCAAAACATAGATGATAAAATGTCAGCTGAAAGTGCATAAAATGATATCAGTGTACAGCTGTGTGAGTATGTGCTTGTATCTGTAAGTATCTAAGAAATCAACATCATTTAAACAAGGATAAAGTCCCTAAACTTTGTATCACAGGGCCTTGATTTGGTTTCCCAGCTCAGGCTTCTGACACCAGTTTTCTATTAATGCAAACCCCAGGGAGCAGCGGTAATGGATGAATTTGCTGTAGTTCTGGCACTGTTTGAGACACCTGAATTGAGCTTACTGTTGTATTAATTTAGTGATCTCTCTCTCTGCCTGTCAATTTAAAAAAAATGTAGTTGATAATGAAAGGATGTTAATATTTTTCTGGTGAAAGTTGCATGGGTAAATTGTATTTCATTTTTACATTCTTGCATATTTCAAACATTTACAATAGTGTGTGTTCATAATTAGAATAAACTAAATCTGCACAGTAAATTACCTTTAAAATAGAATGAAAAAGAAGAATCCTGTTGATGATATAAAGAAATGGGAATATTTAACAACAAGAATGATGGGTACATTATCTTAGGGGATAGTATTTGAATGAAGAAGATGAAAGTGTTTTTGGTGCCAAGTGATATTTTATTATTAGATTTCTATATGATATATAAATGATATATTTATTATTAGATTTCTATAATAATTAGAAAGTTATTCTTGACTGATTAAAATAATACTGGTTTTTAGCACATTCCATTGTGATACTCAGAAAATCTTACTAATAATGGTGCAATATAAGTTCATTTGTTGAACCTAACAGGGCATCTGAATGCGGTCACTTCAGTGGCCTGATGAACCCATTAGAGAACCAAGATCCATCTCTTGCACTAGGTCATTCTTGACTATTCATTTTGTCTCTGTATTAGTTATGTCAGAGTGTCCAGATGGCTGCTGTATTTTTGCAAAAGCATCCATGTTCTAGGCAAAAGAAAATAGCAGAATACAAAAGGGAGTGCCAATATTCCTCTGTTAACCAGGAAATCCAATTTTGCTTTACGTATTGTCCTGCCAAATTATGCTTGATCTTATGGTCACAGCTATCATAAATTGTATAGTGCCTAGCCAGAAATTTGGTGGGGTGTTGATAAGGGTGGATGAGTAAATTTAGGGGGTCAGAGGTAGCCACTCTTTTTGCACATTGCCGGCTGTTTCCCATACTCAGACGTACATTCAGAACTTTGTGTTCAAGAGGGCAGATTTTCTGTTTTCGAAATGTAATAATTGTATGCAGTATTACTCCACTTCTATTTTGATAACATTGTAGAATTAGTAAGAAAGTGATGAAAAGCAGCATTCTGAATCCCCACAAAGCCAAACTTGAGTGAATATATTTGGGCTGGGATAGAGGTTGAAAATTCAGAGTTGAGTGAAGAGGGGGTGGTAGTTGCTTCCACTTTCAAACTAGAAACTCCTATGAAGGAAACAAGTATAGGAGGGAAACAGTCAAATGGCAAAGGATAACAATTTTTATGTTTTTCTCTTCCTAGTGACTGAAGCAATGGCTTAAGATTGTATCTCTTTAGGTTCTAAGTTGTGGAAGCAATTGTCAATTGAAGAAAGTGAGGTTTTTTTTTTTTTTTTCGCTGTTTGTTACAGAGGACACAAGGTCTAGAGCCAATAACTTTAGAAGGTCCCATCAAAGTATGAGATATAAAGAGAATTATTGATTCTAGGTACAAAAATAGAACACAACTTTTGAAATTAATAAATGTTTACCATTGAAAATATGCTTTTATATGTATTTTATTAATTATTTAGGATTCATCTTAAAATGTAATTACATTTGCAAGCAGTTTATTTTGGGGAGGTTTGGTTTCACAATAATTCACAATAATTCACAGTTCACAATAATTTCTAAATACACCCAAGATTGCTTTAACAATCAGCCATCCTGTAACTGAGTAACTCATAACCAAATTGTAAATTATTTTTTAAAGATATCCTTCACATTTTTGTCACCTAATTTTCCTTTAGTGTGCAAGTAGGAAGGAAATAGATCAAGAACAAATGCTCTAACCCTTTGCTTTTACTTTTTCCCTTTTTTGGTCAGCAGCCTCTGAGGTCTCCAGAGAAATCCCTGATCTAAGGAACAAGAAAGATTAAAAATTGTGCCTTCAAGGTCACTTTGGACTCTGGGTCTGGCATCTCTCTATTTTTCTTATTAATGTTCTCTATTAGCTCAACCTTGCTCAAGATTGTTAATATACCAGAATACCTCCCCAAAAGATAGTGCATACTTAATTTGTATGTATAATCACCTGTTCTGCGAAAAGGAGCCGGATTTAAGCAACCTCATCAATAGATGAGTATAAAATGCCGATAAGTTCACTAGAGTATGTACGGGACTTTGCACATTCCATTTAAGTGAATCGTTGTGTGCTCTGAGTTGGAGAGACAGCACATAAACCCCCAAAGTTAATAACCTCTAATAAACAATGAGTCTGGATGACAACTTTTCAAAATCTATTACACACTAGCAGCCCTGGTTTCCACAGTTTGCATATTAAGCAGATGATAGTGGATTCTGGACTGAAATATAGACAGTATAATATACTTCAATTCATGCCAGAAGAGAAATCTTTGGATAGCACTTACTGTAGCCAAGAACAGAAACAGCTATGCAATCCCCAGCCAGAAGCCAGGTGCCAAAATTAATTCATGCAAGATAAAATTTGTTGGCATCTCACTGTAAAGTCCATAAGCTCTAGAGGAAAGCACCTGAAACCTAGATAGCTTATACTACCAGTGTTTCAGGGTCATTGTTCTGTTTTGGGTGACCGGTCCTCTTGACTATAAGAACCCCTGCAGTGTGATCACCCTGTCCACCATCCCCCAAGCACATGCAAATGTGCCATGAAGAGAGTAGAAACAGCTCTCACTGCTATAAGCCCTGCATATGATTTGGATGTAGTAGGCTTAATGTCAGATTTATAGGAGAAACACAGCTTGGTATCTTCAGTAATAACACTGTATGACAGAATCAGGATTCACAAAGATCTCAACAGGGAGAACTGGTGAGCCACAATTCAGAAGATTAAATTTAATAGGAATAGATGTAAATTCCTTCATTTAGGTTCAAAAAGGGAAGCAACTGCTTCTTGTCTTATTCCATGCGATTTATCTTCCACGCTGCAGCCTGGGTGATCATTTTAAAACACAAATCCGATCATGTCACTTCCTTGCTAAAAATCCCTTAACCACATCCCATTGCTCAAAGGATAAAGACAGGATTTATTAACATGGTTTCTGAGATCCTCCTTGACTGGTCCCTTCTTTTCTCCATCCACCGTTCTCTCACCAGACTACCTCCTATGGCTGGATGGTCCAGCTCCCTGGAAGATGTTTGGGCTCTTTGTGTAGAACCTGCTGTGGGGCTCTCTCGCTTCCTCAACCCAAAACATATCTTCAGTCTTTCCCAAGAATATCAGATAATCACTCCTCTTAAGCTATTTTCTCCTCTTGACCTATTTTCAAAGTTCTCTGATGATTTCATTTCACAAATATGTATTGAATGTCAGGTACTGTTGTATGTCCTTAGGACAAAACAGTGAAGAAAGCAAAGCTCGTGCAGTAGTGTGGATGATGTCAGCCCTTGCTAAATGATATGAAGGAAGATGGAGATAGTGATGGAGAGTTGAACCTGGAAGACCTTGCTTTTCACAAGAGAGCAACAAGGGATCTCTATGACGAAATGATAGTTGTGGAGATATTTCTAAAGGGGGAACCTGCACTCGGGCTATCTGGGAGAAGAGTCCACAGCCCTCAGGAGGGTCAGGCTGGGAACTAAAGAGAAATGTCAGTGACAACAGAACAGGTAAAGTCTTGAGCAAAACAAGAAATATGCAGGCATACGTTCCTGGAGAGGTTACCAGAGACAAGCAGGACTTGGAACCTGTGCTAAGCTTCAGATTTATGTCTATGGATTTTACACTACTCAGTGACATTGAGCAAAAGATGAGCATGATAACAGTTTTTGAAAGAATGATGAAGACTCTATGTGAAAAAGAGAATACAGACAGTGAGTTCCCAGTACCACATATCTCTCAAAGCTATCATATCCCTCCAGGTGAGAGTTGAAAGCATCTTTTTCCAGGTAGGCTTGCTAACACTTATCTCACCATTTGTGATGACTTAGGTGTTAGGAACCCTGCCAGTGCTAGGTGTAGGACTGTCTCGCTCAGGTTTGTAGTTTTACCACTTAGTACGGTGTCTGACATATCACTGGATTTTCATAGATATTTGTCAGGCAAAAATCTGGCTTAGCAGCAGTTTTTATATTTTTTTAAAAAAGACCTTGGAGGTTTAAACTGACTGCATGTGGCAGTTGAGCCAGACATTTCTCAGAGGTTTTTGGCTGCCAAGAGAGTTAATGCTGTCTTGAGCTGTATTGGAAAGCTTTGGGGGAACAGGTGAATGGGAGACATGAGTCCCAGGCGAGCTAGTGTTGCTGCCTGAATGATTGGCCTGGCCCCACATCATTTTTTCTTTCTGCCTTTTACCAGTGACATCCTTCAGTTACATCTGTGACTCTACGTGTTGTTCCTTGCCGTGTTCAAGCATGAATTCTGTGTCATGTCACTGGTATTTCATCCCTTTCTCTTTTCCACTACTCCAGTGCTGTCTGAATAGTAGTTCATGCTACCATGCTATTGCTGGTAACAATTAACAGGTGATTGAGGCACTGAACAATAAATAGCAGCTCTGCTTGTTTCTGAGAGCATCTACAACATTGTCTAAGAGCCATATATTTCATATATTTGATATGAAATTTTAGTTTGTGGAGTAGTGGTAAGTAAAAATATGTAGCTCTTCATGGCAGAACCATTAGCAAGATGGGACCTCTTGGAATCACACAGTAGAGGGCATTTGTTCTATAATGGAAGGAAACTTTTGGACCCCAGCTATTGCATTGACACACCCCATGGCATAGCCTTTGTTCTATCACATAAGGAACCGTGTGAACCCTAGCTGTTGCAATGGCAAACCTGTGGTAGAGCTCTTCTGAGCCTGAACTCCATCATTCGTGACATGAAGAAAATGTACAACTCTAATACTTTTGTAAAGATAAAATGAGATGACATGTTGAAATGATTCATATTATTATGTTTCAGTAAATTTTATTTTATTCTTTATACCTGTGAAAATTGAAATCATTAGATAATGTGGAAATATACATTATAAATAGTAGAATTAGGAGTGTGGTTTCTGTTTGTTAGTAATCACTAGTGCTTATTTGAAAGCATATCCTGTGTCCCTCTTTTTTTGGGGTGGGGGGGAACATACCATTTCATGTTCTCAAGGGTCTAAGAATCCTGAGAGCTTTTATTGTGTGGGTAATGAAACTAGGAGAGCCTAGGAATGTGTAGAGAAAGACGTTTGCTAGGAAAGATGTCACATAAGTGATCTTTTCCCTGTATTAGACTTTTAAAATAATGTTTTAGAAGGTGGTTGTCAGAGATCTTTGTGAAATAGAACTATATAACCAAAAAGCAGATTTATAAATCACTAACTTTGTCTTCATTTAGGTTGCCTACAAATCAGTGTCATACAGGTTAGAAGATGGCATGTGTGCTTGGAAGCAAAACTAAACTCTTCTGGATATAAAAAAGTGAAATACAGAGAATATTCTAGACAGAAAGTCCCTAAAGGATGCTGAGCCCTAAATGAGTAACAATATTAACATGTGAAATTTTGAGGCATTTCCAACAAAATGTAAAGACAAACGGGCAAATCAAGAATATTTACTGATGATTTCAGTAAATGAGGACTAGAGGACAGCATCATCATAAAGAGCAAAGGGGTCTCAGATCTTGAATACGAAGCAAACGAGACTATATTTTTCTAGGTAGAGGAATACTAGTATAAGTTTTGCGTAAGTTACAAAAATGTCGAAAATAATGTTTACCATAAGTTAATGTGGATGTGGTAGATATGATATACGGTTGAGTTGAGAAGTCAAAAATAGGGCAAGAACAAGCCGAAAGGAACTGCTGAAGTTCAGCTGTGGAGTGGTAAACAAACCAACCCTCAGGTCCTATTGTGAAGACTCTTAGTAGTGGAGTTGGTGAACATTTGTGGCTTTGAATAAAACATGTGTGCTGTCAAGACAGAAAAATAGCTCTGGCTGTGAAATAGCTATTTAACATTCCCTTCCCCCCCAACTGCATCAACTGTGTGGTTCTATAATTAAACAAAAATAAAAACCTTGCCAATTTGTAGCATTGATTTTTTTAAGAGCTCCTTTTGTAGGAAAGACGCAGGTGGTGAGATACCGGAGAATGTTGCCCTGAGTCAGGGATCACTTTGATAACCTAGGGTTCTCTCCAAAACCCTTTTGCCACTATCAGTCACTTTACCTTCTGTCTGTTAGTTTAAAAGGTTAAAGCTGCAAGGACCAAAGGATTTCATTCAGTTGAATATATTATGTTTAACTTATTTCAGAGAAATTTGTGTACCATGCTATAAAATTTGTTATAAAATTCAAGTTATACTTTAAATGACTAGGTTAAGGGTATGAAGCTAAAAATCCATAGATAGGGCCTGGCGTGGTAGCCTAGTGGCTAAAGTCTTCACTTTGCATATACCAGGATCTCATACAGGCACCAGTTCATGTCCTGGCAGCTCCACTTCCCATCCAGTTCCCTGCTTGTGTCCTGGGAAAGCAGTCGAGGATGGATCAAAGCCTTGGGACCCTGCACCTGTGTGCAGAAACCGGGAAGAAGCTCCTGGCTCCTAGCTTCAGATTGCTCAGCCAGTGGACAGAAGATCTTTCTCTCTGTCTCTTCTTCTCTCTGTAGATCTGACTTTCCAATAAAAATAAATAAAATTTTGTTTAAAAAAAAAAAAAAAACAGTCCAGGGATAGCAAGGCAGTTACTGTGTATGGGGCAGAGTCCCAGAGGAGAGACATTTGGTTGGAGAGAATTCCAGATATATTTACAGTCCCTCTTAAGGTTTATGGAATATTGATCAGAGCAGGAATGTGAGGGAACCATCAAAGCTTGAAGGTGGAATTCCAGAAATAGTTCCCGGAATTTAAAGATCTGGGGATGGTGGCTGTTCGTGTTTGCAAGTTTTAAAAGCCATCGACTTAGTGGCAGGGCATAACCTTCCTAGAGTAAACACTGGTGATTCTTTCCAAGTAACTCAAATCTATCCAACATTTTTCAAAGTTTAGAAATGTGAAAGTACTGAGTGCACCAGGTAAAATTTATAATATCTGGCATCCAATAAAGTATTAGTGGCATGCAAATGAGTATGGAAATATGACAAGCAAGTAAACTCAGAACTGATACAGATGTTAGAATGAACACACAAGGCCATTTAAACATGATTTTAAGTGTCTTTCTTATATTACAGCACCTAGAGGAGAATTGTACATGTTAATTAGAGATAAAGAAATTTTAGCCATTCAATGAAAACTTGAATGGCTGAATTATACTGTACCCTTAAAGGAATTACACATGATACTGAGCATTGCAGTAAATAAGACAAGTGAATGTGAAAACATAGCATAGAATTATACAGAAATAGACCAAAAAGACAAAATGAGCAGTGAACTGTGAAGCAGCTATAGGTGGCCTAAGATGCATGTAATTGAGCTTAACCCGATGAATGACAAAGGCAGCCAAAGAAAAAGATGTGAATAACCAATAATGAAACGGACACAAATAAAAGAATGTCCATGAAAAAGTACACATATGAAAACCAAAAAAGTCACATATAGATTGAATTGTGCAAGAATAAAGAAGACTTTTTTTTAAGAATTTCTTTGTTGGTTAGCCTCTTTCTGCTGCGGCCACTAAAGGAGGTGAATCAGCGAGTGGACCTTCTTTCTCTATGTATCTCCCACTTTTTGTACATCTATCTGCCTTTCCAATAAAAATAAATGAATCTAAAAAAAAAAGAATTTATTTGTTTTCATTTGAAATATGAAGTTACAGAGAGGAGAGGCAGGGAGAAAAAAGAAAAATATCTTCAATCTGCTGGTTCAGTCCCCAAATGACCACAGTGCCAGAGCTGAGCTGAGCTGAAACCAGGAGCCAGGAGCTTCCTCGGAGTCTCCCATATGTTGCAGGGGTCCAGGCGTTTGAGCCATCCTCCAGTCTTCTTCATGGTCATAAGTGGGGAGCCAGGATCAGAAGTGGTGCAGCTGGGACTGAACCAGTTCAGATATGGGATGATGCTTCTGTAATCAGAAACTTAGCCTACTATGCCAAGGCCCTGACTCCAAGAAGAAATCTTAAAAGTAGCTAGATAAAACAACATGACGTACTGAGAAGCAGAGAGCAACAGCAGCAGATTTGTCATAGGAACCAAAACAAATGTTGGGACAGCGGAGCAATATCAAGGTACTCCAAAATATTATCAAACTAGAATTATTTAATCAGAAAAAAAAGCAAAATGAGGCATGTAGCAGCTGAAAGAATCCATTATTGACAAATACATTCTCAGAAATGTTAAAAGAAGCCTTTTAAGCCGAAAAATTAATAGCAGATACATGAATTGATATAAGATACAGTAAAAATTATAACTACATGGATTACTATATTTAAAATCTTTTATTATTTAAATATATTTAAGTTTAATTGACTTGCTTAACACAAGTGATTATGATGTGCATAATAAATAAATAGTTAATTAGCTAGCTAGATGCATGATACTTATAGCACAAAGCCTGGAATAGTTGACATTGAAATACATCATTGTAAAGTCCTTATACTATGCGTGGAGTGTGGTATAATTTAATTAAAGGACCACTGTGAAATATTAAATATGTATACTATAAGCCTTATGTATAATATAAGACTGAGACTTGAACAAAACTGAGTAATAGCTAATGAGTCACAAAGGAAGTATGGAATAATGAATGCTCAAAATAACTCAAAAATAATACATTAATGCTCAAATAACAACATGAAGAATATTCATTAAAAAGCCAGAAAGGGAAAAAGGGAAGAAATAGCACTTGGGGAAAATAGATCTTAGAAATAACAAGATGATATATTTGAACCCTGCCTTACAGATACATTAAATATACATTAAATATAAATACTATAACTCAACCAAGAGTCAGTTATAATCATATTGGATTAAAAAGACAAAACTGTATGCTGCCTACAAAAACTTGCTTTAAATGTAGACACAAGTAAGGTAAAAGGAATGGAAAATGTCTCCTCTATAATAATTTTTTAAACTACTGTAATGGCTATATTCATATTAAAGTAGATTTCACGAAATAGATACCAGAAATGAAGATTTATATTGTGGTAATAACAGGACCATATTATCAATTCTAAATGTTTCTGCCCTTGGTGGTAATATTTCCAAATATGAGTCAGAAAGTCATACGATGATGGAAACAGACAAATTCCCACATCCTCACCAACATTTATTGATTTTTTAAAAAAAATATTTTTTGGATGATAACTATTCTAACTGAAGTGAGGTGAGATCTTATTGGGATTTATATTTGCATTTCCCTGATGGCAGGTAAACCTGAATATTTTTCATTTCTTTGGTGGCCATTTTGTATTATGTCCTTTGCACATTTCCCATTCTAGCCTTTGCACATTTCTTAACTGGACTGTTTATGTTACTGTTGTTGAGTTCCTTCAGTTCTTTACATATCCTGTATATTAACCTTGCATCAGTTGCATAATTTGAAAATATTTCTCAAATGTTCTTGGCTGTCTCTTCACTTTGTTGATTTTTTTTTTTTTTGTAGTGCAGAAGCTGTTAATTTTTGCTTAAATTGACTGTGTGTCTGAGGTCATTTCCAACAAGTCTTTGTTATGCTTATGACCTGCAGTTTCCCCAAAGTTTTCCTTTAGTAATTTGATGTATCTAGTCATAGATTTGGATCCTTGATTCATTGTGAGTTGATTTTTGCCTAGGCAGGAAGCTATGTTTTAAAAATAAGAACAACAAGAGTTATAATCTATTAACTATGTTGACAAGACACATGAACATTATTGGGATTGAGAGAAAATAAATCATTTTAGATGTTACAGATATTAAAAGATAAAGCAAATTTTATTTTTTGTTTTTGTTTTTTTTTAATATTTATTTATTTTTATTGCAAAGTCAGATAAATATGGAAAGGAGGAGAGACACAGAAAAACATCTTCCGTCCACTGATTCACTCCCCAAGTGACCCGCAATGGCTGGTACTGCGCCAATCTGAAACCAGGAGCCAGGAACTCTTCCGGGTCTCCCATGCAGGGTCCCAAGGCTTTGGGCTGTCCTCTACTGCTTTCCCAGGCCACAAGCAGGGAGCTGGATGGGAAATGGGGCCGCCCATATGGGATGCTGGTGCGTTCAAGGCAAGGATTTTAGCCATTTGGCCTCGCCGCCGGGCCCTGAAGCAAATTTTGAACAAAGCCTTGATATCTGAAATGCAGTAGACCAACTTTCTGAAAGGTTCAAACCATGAGACTTATGAAGAAGAAATTGTCTGTCTTGAACTATGGCTAGTGAAGAGACTGCCCTGAAGTTAAATACCTTCTCGCAAAGGAAATGCCAGATCTGGAGAGCTTTAAGTGTTCTATAGGAATAAATAACAATAAATGGAAACTCATTGTGGTTAATAATATATAAACTTATTCTATGAAATCAGGAATTTGTTAATAGCAACGATATCAGAAAACAGAAAACGTTTTTCACCTGCTTCATGAAATGGTGCAAAGTTCTTTTTAGAACACCAGTAATTTGAACTCAGTAAAATGTAAAAACAAAAATAATAATAAAGTAGAGCATAGCAAATGGAGATTATTCTAGGAAGGCAAAGCTGGTTTATGTTTGAAAATCAATCAGTGTAGCAGTTAGAATGGGGAAGTCCTTGTGGTCACGTGATTCTAACAGTAAACACAGAAAAATTATTTAAAAGGGTTTTAATGAAAGACTTTAATGTAAAGAACATTATTTGGAGACAATTTTGTAGATTATTTTAATTATTTTCCAAGAGAGTTTTTTAAGCATATTCTCCTTTTCCGTCAATGTCTCTCTCCCTGTTTTTCCCTCCGACCAGTGCCTCCCCACACAGAATTTCCCCCCATATTATTACAGTGATACAATCCCTTAGTAACAGTTACAAGTTTAATATTCTGCTATTTAAGTGCATCATGGCATTATAGGCATACAAAAAAGTAGAAAATCTAGAATCATATTGTCAAGGTACATTTAGCTGTTTCCCTAGAAGTGCTTTTTATTCTGGAGTAGAGATTCCTACTGTGACATATTTTCACTTCCCAGCAAGGTAGTCTTGGGAGAGAAGTTTATGGTGTAAAGAAAAGCAAAATACTTATCATGGTGATCACTGAACAAGCAGAGAAAGGGATGGAAGGAATGGCACTGAGGTTGTCACCCATGATATTTCAAAGATGAAATGATATTTTTTTTATAAACCAAGTATTTAAAGACAATGTTTACTATTTTACTTTGTACTTACACATGTAAGTATTGTTTATTTCTGTAATCAAAGTGATTTTGAAGGTGTCTTTCCCCTGAATTTATCATATATTAAAGAACCCAGGTGATCGCCTATGTATAAACTGGCATTAAATTATGTCTCACCTACCTGTTATATGTATTTTTCCTACATTTCTACATGATTTTTTCTGTAGAATATGAGCAAGTTTGTATTTATTTTGAACAGTTCTATCATGTTTTGCCTTTCTATTTCATAATCAGACTCCAATAACTTTCTTCTTTTCCTTCCTTGCCAGATATGTATTTGATTGTTTCATGATAATTGTATAATGTATATACACATTATGGGGCATTGTCCATATACATATGTATGTGTGTATATGTGTGTATGAATATACCAAGCAAACAGCTTTCTCATTCGTTAGTCTAGAACTCTAGGCTAAAGGTACTGACCACACTTTATTCTTATACATACTGTATTCATTCATTCCCACAGACATTAATGAGTATCTAAAAGGGTTAGACATGCTTCTATGATTTAAAACAAAAACACATGATGTAGGAAAGGGAATTCAAAAAATTCTTGGAAATTTTGCATTACTTTTTTTTCTTATTTTTTATTTATTATTTTCAATTCATTAATTACATTGTATTATGTGACACAGTTTCATAGGTACTTGGATTCTCCCCACCCCTCCCCAAACCCTCCCACCATGGTGGATTCCTCCACCTTGTTGCATAACCACAGTTCAAGTTCAGTTGAGATTCCCCCATTGCAAGCATATACCAAACATAGAGTCCAGCATCTTATTGTCCAGTCAAGTTCAACGGCTTCTTAGGTATACCCTCTCTGGTCTGAAGACAGAGCCAGCAGAGTATCATCCCGATCAATTAAAAGCTCCAACATACCATCAGCAAAAATTTACATCATTATGGAATTAATTGACATAGTAGTGAGTAACCAATATGTTAAAAGTAAATGCAAGTTCTTAACCACCTTCTGTGACCACCTCATTGACATTTCAGGATTGGATAAGAAAGCTATGGTTCATCTACTCCATGGAATACTACTCAGCTATTAAAAAAAACAAAATGCAGTTCTTTGTGGCCAAATGGGCCAAACTGGAAACCATAATGCTAAGGGAAATGAGCCAATCCCAAAAGGTTAAATACCATATGTTTGCCTTAATTTAAGATGATATGTTATGTATAATATGTTATGTTATGCATTACTTTTTATACTCCGTTGTTCATGAGCTTTTTGAAGTTCTCCCATGTCCTTTCAAAGGTGCTCACAGTTTAATGTGAAAAAGGCCCATACACAAAAGATTAGGTATTCACAAATTATTTTGTTCCCTACACTCAGCCCTACACTCCTACAGACCTGGAGAAGATAACATTTAACATTTATCAGGCAAGCGAGTGAATGAATTTTCATTACCTTTCAGAAAGAATAGTAGATCCTATTTTTATATCATGCCAACAGAGTCACATGGCTTTGTCAAAAAGGTAACTTCTAATGTGCTACACTGCAGACAACCTGGTGTAAGTGGTGACATTTAAAAGACAGTCATGATCTACTTCTGAGCACCTAATTCTGTTAGGTCCCATGATATATTTTTTTAAATATTTATTTCTGTAACTTGAAAATCAGAGTTACAGAGAGAAAGGAATACAGAGGGAGAAAGATCTTCAACTGGCTATTTTAGTCCCCAAGTGGCCATAATGGCCAGAGCTATACTGTTCTGAAGTTCGGAGCCAAGGGCTTCTTCCAGATCCCCCATGTGGGTGCAGTGGACCAAGGTCTTAGGCCACCTCTGCTGTTTCCCCACAGTAATTAGTAGGGAGCTGGATAGGGAAGTGGAGCAACCAGGACTAAAACTGGTGCCCATATGGGATGCCAGTGCCTCAGGCAGAGGATTAGCCTGATGTACCACTATGCCAACACTTCATGGTAAATTTTCACATGCTGTAAGTTGTCTCATCCCATTTTGTATTACCCACCTTTTACAAATAAGCTCAGAATGTTTGAAAAAGGCAACAGTAATTGGTTCCCAGTCACAGTTGTACTTAGCACCAGAAACAAGGTTTCTTCAAGATGAAAGCTTAGGCTCTTCCCCTCCTCATTCTCCTAATTCCCAGAGACTCAAGGTGTCCCAGATGCTATGAACTGTCTCTGTTCCCCCATCTCCCAGGCCAATTGCTTTAAATATGTGCTCATTCAAACCTTTTTTGCTTTTGCAAAAATCTCATGTCAGTCTGATCTAGGTCATATACTTTTTTCTTTGTTAAACTAATGAGCATATTTTGACACATCATATGTTTTTAAAATGTTATTTATTTCAGAAATGAAGAAAGAGAAGATATACACAAAGAAGGAGAGAGACTCTTTGAATAATCACTCTTGCCTCCTAGATCTGCGTTAGAAAAAACCATAGTCCAGAGCCTTTGTACCGCTATGTGGGACTCAGCTTAATCCTGAGACTAAATCCCACTCTTTGCATCCATTTTTTCAAATGAAGATATATCATAAAGTTCATAACAAATCTAATTTTAGAATGATTTTATTTTGTTACAAAAAAGTCTTGAAATCAATGCGTACAAAAGATCTTCAAAAGGCTCATGTAAATGTAATAACATGAAAAACTGATGTGTGAATTTCAAAAATGTTTTGAACCAAAATAATTTCATCATTCCCCTCTTTTAGCTCCATTTCTCTACAAACATTTAAAATTACCTCATATTTTAAAGACACTTTTTAGAGGCTGGATGAAAAACAAATTAATCAATCTGTGGTGGACTGTTTTGGCTTTTCAGATAATCTTTAAGGAACTGATGACAATTATATCAAGACATAAGTAAAGCACTAGATTTTTCCCAAGTTCTGTTTTAAGATTTTCCTAAGGTTTAACAGGAAGAAAGGAATTTTATTTTCTAAGAAACAAATCTGCTAACAGTGCTTATACTTAAGTATGGATGATAATATGTTATTTTAATACAAGTATTAATGTATACTGATCAAATTAGGAAAAATCAGATTTTTCTGTTGGTTTATATTACCTTATGATTTGATTCTTCTATGTGCGCATACATTTTGTAAAGCTTACTGCGATCATACTCACCTCATCATGCCATATATAATGGCAGGAACCCAGCTGTTGCTTCTATCTGACACTGGCAAGTTGTGAACATATGGATTGTTAGATAATGATATTTGGAATGAACCTCACATTTGTATCTTCTGTCACCATGGCTGAAAGACACATTATGACACTCAAAGCCCACTTCAGTTGCTGATTTCTGATTAGCTTTCTATCAGAGCAGCTACACATCTGGGAGCAGGCACTGTCCTTTTGGGGAAGCCAGCTAAGAAAGATAGCAAGATAATGTTTGTTTTATTATCTTGTACTAATTCCTTAACTCTGTTTTTAACAAAAACCTTCCTTTCAGCTTTTGGTGTATTTCCTGTCAATGAATGGAAGAATTTAAAATATAAAATCCCACAGTGCTGAAAACTCAAAAGAGTAAACCAAAGAGACATTGATGTACAAAAATGTTATGAATGAATGCAATAGTAGCTCCTGGTTTCTAAAACAGGAACTTATTTTTTTTACATGAAAAGAATTTCCTTAGAAATTCTGAAAATACAACAGTGGCACAGAAATTGACCTGCTGAAGAAGAAGAAGAAAACTTATCCTTCAAATTGGCAACTGCATCAATTTTGCTTTAAATTCTGAAGGGACAATTCTGAGAAACAACTTTGTTAACCATTAAGGAATGACTTGATATTTAGTTCTTTAGCACAGTATTCAAAGAGAAGTATTTAAAGGCTCATTAAAAGATAATGTTTATTGCCAAAAATCGACTTCAAAATTGTTGTGTCTCTATTATGTTAAAAATATGGAAATAGAAAGTTAAGCGAAACAGAGCTGTCAATGTAAAAGCATTGTATCACAATTTAGAGTGCTACTTTGCCTCAAAGTATCTCAATATGAAATAGTAGGAATCTGAACACAGTTGCATTTTCCCATTTGTGACATAGTGTTGGCATTCTGGAAAAGAATAACTATAGCTGATGGCAATTTTTAGCTGAAGAGTTTCATGCATATTAGCAAAATACCATCTTCTGCGAGCATGAGAAGAGCATATGGGGTTCATTAAGTCCCCAAATCAGCCACTATTTTGCAAATTTTTATTAAGCAAGTATAGTCTCTAACAGTCAATTATGTTATAAAATGCATATCAAATACCATCAATAAGCAAGGGGATTGTATTCCCCCATCGAGAATTCACTTGAAGCATACAAGAAGGCTTGACAAAAGAATCAAACACTCTAAGTGATCACTGAATTAAAGTAAATGTGTCCCAGCAGAGTATCATCCCGATCAATTAAAAGCTCCAACATACCATCAGCAAAAATTTACATCATTATGGAATTAATTGACATAGTAGTGAGTAACCAATATGTTAAAAGTAAATGCGAGTTCTTAACCACCTTCTGTGACCACCTCATTGACATTTCAATTTTAGTTTATACGCAACATATAACATACATAACATAACATGTTATACATAACATCATGTCACCTGAAATTAAGGCAAACATGTGGTATTTAACCTTTTGGGATTGGCTCATTTCCCTTAGCATTATGGTTTCCACTTTGGCCCATTTGGCCACAAAGAACTGCATTTTGTTTTTTTTAATAGCTGAGTAGTATTCCATGGAGTAGATGAACCATAGCTTTCTTATCCAATTGTCGTCTGCTGATGGGCATTTTGGCTGCTTCCATGTTTTTGCAATTACTGATTGTGCTGCTATGAACATAGGAGTGCATGTTGGTTTCTCATAAAACAAGTGTTCTGGATATTCCTAGGAGTGCTATTGCTGGATCATACGGTATGTTGATTTTGAGTTGTTTGAATGTTCTCCATACTGATTCCCATAGAGGCTGTACCGGCCTGCAGCACCACCAGCAGTGGTTTAGGGCTCTGTCTTCAGGGCTCTGTCTTCAGACCAGAGAGGGTATACCTAAGAAGCCGTTGAACTTGACTGGACAATAAGATGCTGGACTCTGTGTTTGGTTATGCTTGCAATGGTGGAATCTCAGCTGAACTTGAACTATGGTTATGCAACAAGGTGGAGGAATCCACCATGGTGGGAGGGTTTGGGGAGGGGTGGGGAGAATCCAAGTACCTATGAAACTGTGTCACATAATACAATGTAATTAATGAATTAAAAATAATAAATAAATAAAAAAAGAAAAAAGAAATAAAAAAAAAAGGGCCCGGCGGCATGGCCTAGCGGCTAAAGTCCTCGCCTTAAAAGCCCCGGGATCCCATATGGGCGCCGGTTCTGATCCTGGCAGCTCCACTTCCCATCCAGCTCCCTGCTTGTGGCCTGGGGAAGCAGTCGAGGACGGCCCAAGGCTTTGGGACCCTGCACCCACATGGGAGACCTGGAAGAGGTTTCAGGTTCCCGGCATCGGATCGGCGCGTACCGGCCCATTGCGGCTCACTTGGGGAGTGAAACATCGGATGGGGGATCTTCCTCTCTGTCTCTCCTCCTCTCTGTATATCCGGCTTTCCAATAACAATGAAAAATCTTTAAAAATAAATAAATAAATAAAAAATGATAAATTATCAATTTAAAAAAAAATGCATTCAGTTCATAAATTTCCGTACTGAGCCCTGCTCTTATCATCCCACATATTTTGATTTCACTTAGCTCAAGCATGTTTTAAAATTCATCTGCGATATCTTTTTTGATTCAGGTGTCATTTAAAAGTTTACTTAATCTCCAGGTATTGAAGACTTTCAGAGTAGCATTGTGTAATAGATTTCTAATAAATATTTTTTGAGGACATTGTATGATTTTTTTGTTTTGTTTTGTGAAAGTGTGTTTAACGGCCTAGCATGTGTTCAAGGTTAATGTTCCACGTGAATTAGAAAAGAACGTACACCCTGCTGTGTGAATGAAGTAGTCTGCAGAGATCAAGTACGTATTTGTTGGCAGTCGCATTGAACTCTGTTATATCTGTATTGGTTTTCTGACTTCAGGATCTATCCATGAGGATGCTGGGTATCCAACATCCAGTGAATAAAGGGGGTTGAATTTCCCCCCTCAAAGAAAAAAAAAGTAAATGAGTCCCAATGCACATTATGTTTGCCACTTTAACATTTGCCACTAACAAGTTCTAAGGGGGATGTTTTTACACATGTTTTCTATACATTATATATCCATAAATTATAGCTTCATTATTACTATTGGATTCAAATTAAGTGAAAAGATGATCTGTGCATCCATCCTTTTTACAAAGGTACCATTGGGGTTTTGGGCAGTTTAAATCAGTTTTCAAGGTCTGTAACCATGAGAACTGGAAATGCAGACGATCAAACTGCTGCAATACCCAAGCAAATCTTCCTGAATCAGAGGCCACACTGGTAAATAAGCTATTACCTAAGCCAAGAAGTATCCTCTTTATTAAGTACTGTAATTAAATCAAATAGTGTCCATCGATCTTGTGTTGAATGTCAGGATGCGTGAGGTTACAGTAGAAATCCTGTTATCCAAATATATCTGCAGACACCTCGGGAGGAGAACACCCACAATGCCATGCAAGTATTAAATAATGTTTATTATTGGAGGGACAGCTCTAACTAAACTCTCCATAACTGAAGTCTTTGGCATTGTTTTCAGTTACTAGAATAGTCAAAAGGTAATCAAGATCAAGTAGTACCAGAACTTGATAAAAACTGAGAAAAGAAAGGGAATGTAAGAGGCTCTGGCAACTTGGGAAGAATCTGTCGTCAGAAGCAGAACAAGACATTTGGAATCTTACTCCATCAACACTCTGTTGCTTGACGCTTTTGCCACTTCACTATTTTGGAATGGAAAACCCTTCCCACAGTAGGCCCACTCATTGCCATTTTCTGTAACTAAGTCTTTATATATATAATAATAAGCCTGTCATGGTTCATATTGCGACAGTTTCTATCACCATACCATCTAAATATTATGCAGTGAAACTTACGAGACTTAAGTTTGAGCCCCAAGAGATAACTTTAATAGCAGCTCTAAGGTAATGTCAGTTATAAAGGGAGTTGGGTATTAATTATAACACTTGCCACTTAAAAAGGAAACTTGGTAGTGTGTGTAATTTTACCTCATTTTCTCATTTGCTACTATTATTTAAATTGCTTCCCAGAGCTAAGCATGTGTATAAAAGATGATTGTTCCAAATTTAACCTTTTAAATAAAATGTATTCTATTAATTAAGTCATTACAGTTCCCTCTCTTTTCTATTATGTTTATTCATTTATCTTCTGTCCTAAAGATAGTCATCTGTGTCAGTGAATATTTTGGAGAAAGACTTCTAATTTTTATGCCTATCACCCATTTGGATTTTCCTCAGTGTTTATAAAAATAACTTCTATTAGCGTTCTAAAGAATTTCAAATTGTCAATTAGAATAATGATAAGTATTCCTACTAGGAATAATAGACATTATTCAGCCAAAAAGTTAAGAAGGTCCTTGTTAAACTTAATGTGACTAGGGAATTTGCAATCCTTAAATCAACTTGGATTTTTAATAAGATAAAAACAAAACGATGACAAAAGCCTGACCTTTGTGAGGCTCAATTTTTTCAGAATAGCTGTATATAAAAAGACCCCATAGTCTACCACAATTTCTTTGCCTTTTTCCAATTGCAAAAAAAAAAAAAAAAAAAGGCTAGAATCCAGGGAAACTAAGAGATAGTATTTCCCAGTGGATTCTCTATGAGGTGGCAGTGTTAATGCACGGTGCTTTCACTTTTTTTTCCTCCCCCTATTTCTTTAGAATACTGATGAACTGAAATCATATACATCACCACTGGCATCAAATTTATATCTACTAATTTTAAAAAGTTCCTTTGTTGAGAATTGTATATGTGGTAATGTATCCAAATACTTTTGTATGTTTTTACCTTTGGTTTTCACAAGTTTCCATGCACTACATTTACCCTTATTTGTTTAATGTGAAAGTTGATGTTAAAAAATCTTTTAGTATCTTGCCTAGTAATGCTGAGAATCAGCTACACTTATGCCATTACTGGCTATCATGTTGTTCTGTTTCTGCCTAGTTTACCATTAATGATGATGATGATACGTAATATGTATTAAACTCATACTAAGTACTAAGACATGTCATTCTCACCACAAAGCTTTACGGCAAACAGTATCTTCAAACTTTTATATGTAATGAGACTGAGACACATAGAAGCTAAACTAACTTGTGCAAAAAAAAGTTAAGTGTCCAAACTAGGACTCAGATTTGAAAAGAATATCACAAATCTCTGAAATCGGAGAATTTTACATTGAATTTGTTAGGGTTGTAGAGTTCTGAACATATCAAAGTTATAACTAGCATCTTTTAATATTGGTCATACAAGAATATTCTTACTAAGAGCACTACATTGAAGCAAAAATGATGCTGTAACAAATGGGTATTTCTTATGTCTGGCTCTTGGAACTTCTCATATAACTTTTCTATGATTCTCAGGACTGCTGTGGAAAGCTTTGGCTCTCCCACATACAGGGAACACATCAGGTTCTTCCTCTGGACCTAGAGGGTGATGCTCATTTTTCCAGTCATTGCAAGGATTAAATTCATTCCTCAAAATGCTCAATAAATGCTACCTACTATTTATCTTCACTCTTCTTTAATTTCCATTATTTTCTGCTCATAATATTAATATTATTAATATTATTATTTGATACAATTCCATCAGCTTTGGGATTTCTCTAATCCCCACCTCCCCCACTGGTTTCCCCTATATTGTTACAATACTACAGTTCTTAATAAACAGTCATAAGTCCATCATTTTGAGCATGGACAGTTTCAGAGAGTCCAGCATCCTATTGCCAAGATGTATTTAAGTTTTGGGATGAGTCCATCTTTGATCTGGAAGTAGAGATGCTTACTACATTGTATCCTCACATCTGGATATGATAGTCTCCATTACACAGTTACTACACATCCCCTTAAATGAAAAGCCACAAAACAAAATCAACAACAGGAAGAAAAATAGAAATTTACAATCCCATTAAGTTAAATAACATGTTACTAAAAGACTAATGTGTCTCTGAAGAAATGAAAAAGAAAATCAAGTACCTTCTTGAAATAAAATGATGCTACTGCATGACCTGTATGACCTATGAGTCTGAAGAATTTAATATGAGAGAATTTAATGTAAGAGGTCAACTGTGAGTTTAATTGCCATCCTCTATATGGAAGTTGATCTTTTTCATGTGCACATATAAGGATGTTTTCCTTATGTTTCATTGATGAGAGCTTTATTATCATGTGTCATGGTGAAGATTGTTTTTGGTCAACTCAATTGGAAGTTCTGTGCCCCTCCTGGAGGTTGTTTCCCAATTCTTTATCCGTACTAAGGAAAATTTTTAAAAATTATTTCATTTAATGCATTTTTAAGCCCAGCTTCCCTTTCTGGAACTGCCATAATTCTTATATTTGGCCTTTTAATAGTGTCTCTTAATTCTTGAATACTTTTTTTAGCTTGACCCAGCTTTGCTACCAGCTTTTTGATCATTCCACCTGGTGGCAAGAAATATCTTCCAATTCTGAGATTCTTTCTTCTGCTTCATTCATTCTATTATGGAGAGTTTCCACTGAATTTTAAAAATTGCTTTATTGTGCCCTTCATTTCTAATAATTAGGCTTAATTTTGTTTCAGCATTGCTATTTCCTGTGTGACATATTCCTTAAATCCCCCCAACTCCTCTATGTACTTCTTGTTGTGGATAACAAGCTTTATAATAAAATTTCTGAATTTTGTATCCCCCATTTCCTCCATGTATTCCCCAGTTAACTGTGAGGTTGGCAATGACTTTTATTCCTTTGCAATAATGTTCATTGTGCCTCTGTCTCTTCTTTTGTTCTTAGTCATTTTAATTCTGGAAGATTCTTTTCCTTAGGGCAGATTTCTAAGTTGTGCCACCCACAGTTCAATTTCATTGATTGTGTTTGGTACCCAGTTCTTTGTTTCCAGCCACTTGTGCCACTCCCTCCAGCAACTTCCATGTCTGGTCTTGTGTTAGATATCCACCATAGTCTCCATAGCCCCAACTCCTGGCTCACTACTCTACTTCCTATGATACTGTGCTGTGGCTGCACCATTGTCTGTATAACCTTTGTCTTACTTTTGGTTCAGGCAGTTCCCAGGATTAGGGAGACACCAAGTGTCCTAAATAACTAATTGCTGGTGGTGCTGATTTTGCTAGAACCTGCTGGCTGTTAGGTCTGAGAGCCAATCGGATGCCAAAGTTGGTATTATATTCCCTATGGGATCAGTGCAATGCATGAGGCAGAAGTGAGTTCACTCCCAGCTCAGTGCATGTGCAGCTCACTGTTGTCCCTCTGGTCTCAAAGCCTTTGACACACTGTACAAAATGGCGCCTTTTGTGCCACTGGTGGAGTTTTGGATATGCTGGCCAATTGGCTGGGAACTACCCGGATCTATTTTGGTGGAATCTGTAGGATTTCATGTTGGTCCAGTGCACTGAGCCAGAAATGAGTTAGATCCCAGTTTAGTGCATGCACAGTCTTGCCCACAGCCTTTTCGTCCCTATACAAAATGGTGCCCAATGCAGCTCTGGTGGGGGCAGGACTGTGAAATGCACCTTGTTCCCACACTGCCTATTTGGAATCTGCTGCTCTGTCTCTGCTCCTGGTCAAAAAATCAAACAAATCAGAAAGACAGGCAGTTCTTTCCCTGGGTTTACCTCCTGTGCTCCCTGTGAACACCCCTTCTCATTTGGCTGCTAATAGAGCTCCAGCTGTCGGTGGAACTTAGGTGGAGCTCAGATTACTGCTGGTTGACTTCCACTGGGATGTTTGATCACTGCGACGCCACACCGTTGTCTCTGCTGCTTTCCCATATCGATCAGTCCTCGGGTGCCCCTTTGTCTTCTGCATGTTCTCTCCTACTTCCTAGAAAGTGCTCTCTCTGCTTCATCCTGACTGATGATTCTCCAGCTGTCTAAACATGCCCTTACCCTATTGTGCCATCTTGATTGTTATACTACGGATCTTATTGTTGGTTTCTAGGCAAAAGTAGAATTTGGCTGTTATTCAGTTCCTAATATATACTCTCTAACTTACCCTTGACTGCAAATTAAAACAAACAAACAAAAATTAACAAGATTGTCTAAGCAGCTTAAAACAAAGTAAGCATGGACATGTAGTGCCCTTATGTAGAAAATAAATAAATAGCTTAGGAAATAAAAGGTGGGGGGGTGGGAAGAGCATGTAACTGGATCATTTAAATGTGAACATTGTGGGCAGAAGGAGATCATGTTACTTGAGAGCAATGCAGTTTCGAAGAAAATGGAAGAGGTTCTCCTTGTTAGCAAAGTCTCCCCAAAGAACTTCAAACCTTGAGCACCAGAGTTTTGCACAGTAACATAGGAACATAGGGAATGTGGAAATGATAATCCATACAGGATTCACCCACCTCGTTTCTAGAGAGATAGTGGCTAGTAATTTTCATGTGATGGCATCATGATATTAATGTTAAAGCACCATTTTAGATGAGTTTGTAAATAAATATTTCCCACAAACAAAACTGCACCCCAAATGGCTACACTATGGAATTCCACAAACAGAATTTTGAGACAGAACTAATATTAATTCTATAGAAGCTATCCTAGGAAGTTTACAGGATGGTGATAACCACAACCCATTCCTAGAAGCTAGTGTTACTCTACCATTTTACCGATTTCTTCATTCTTAATTTGTGCATTCCCAAGTGACCTGTCTCCTCAAAGCTGTACTAATGTGGGGATAACTCCCCCCCTCTGTTGAGCCAAGATCCATCTCAATATAAATGATGCCCTTGAATTATGAATTCTTTCATTCTGGTTGTTACAACTCAGCACCTCTCACTGTGTCATGGGAACCTGAATGGTCCTTTGCCAGTTCTGAGACTAATTTCCTTCCACCCATTGAATCATGAGGTTTCAGCTATGTACGTGAGGTAATTCAGACACAAAGAAGTCTTCTGAAGAGCACCCTCTTGTCTGATTGCTCCACCTTCCTTGGTTTCCCTGGAAATCTAGCACTGTGTCATGAAGCCAAGGATATTACTGGGCTCTGCCTGTGTGTTCTTCACTCTCTATGCTATTACCCAGAAACCCTCACCTGACACTCAGTTGGGGCCTTCCTCATAGGAGTCATTTTATCCTTATTTTCCATCTTTTGAAAATCACCATTCTTGGTTTCCTGATGTCTAGTCTATTGAATGTTTTTGTCTACTATTTTGTCTAGTTTTTTAAATTGGTTCAGAAAGAATTTTATTTTATTTTCCCGCTTTATTTTATTTTGACTAGTGAAATCCCTGAATCCATATTACATCAACATACAGATCTAGTAAGCATATGTTTCTTTATAACTGTCTTTAAAATGTCTACTGCTAAAAATGAACTATCGTGGGATAGGCTAGGAGAAGAAATTTCCCCAATCTTTGCCAGTCAAATATTTAGCTCATTATAAATCTATATGTATTTGTTATTCAAGAGATGTCTGATTTACAAGCAGATCTGATCATTGTCTCTTTTATTTCTTCTCTTCAGTGCCAGATGAAAGCAAAGTTCATTCATTGGCTGGACACAAATCGGGTAAGAAATTCCTTGTAACAAACTTTTTATTCTCCTTCCTGGAAATCACTGGCTGTGTTTTAGTAGCAGTTGGAACGTGTTCCTATCCACTGGTCACAGAAAGACTTTGTAATTAATACGTGAGATGTCTCTGACTTCTCCAAGGATGAATTATTGCTTGGCTGGGTGTAGAGCGGCATAATGTATGCTGACTCAAAATGTTTGAGAGCAAAGAATAAAGGTTTCCAAAAAAAAATCACTCATGAAACCAAAAACATTAAACCTGCATGCCAACTGAACACTTAAAATGTGCATAAGAGAATGTAAAGGAATCCTAAGAAAGTGCTAAATCCTTTCCCGTGATGATGTTTGTATTAATGCCAGAAGGCTGAGAGTTCCAGAGTAAGAGATACATGTGATCATTTCTAATTCCTAAAAGGAAAGAAAAATAGAGATCATTTTTAATTTCTAGAAAGAAATATCTTTTTGCCTGTCATCAAAGGGACTTGTGCAGGAATGGCAACATGGTCTGTCTAGACCGCTGAATGTCTCCCAGGAAGTCCGCTGGGGCCTCTAAGGCTGTCCCAGTCCCTATCTGCCACATGGGAAGTACCTGCATTCCAATCGCAGACTTTTCTTCATTGGCAAGTAGCACGGGTGATATTATTTTGTTCTTCATTAATACTGATTCACACTAGTTGAAGACACCTAAAGGTAGTAGGGTAGCCAATTTTGCAGTGATGCCTTCCTTCTGGAGGTGCATTCTGGGTTGCAGGGGGAGAGGGGAGGGGAAGGACATCCATTTTGCTGATACATTTGCCGCTGCTCGCCAGAGAGGCTTGTGATTTGTTGGCATGCCTACATTTCTGAAACAAAGGAGTCTTTCCTGTCAGCCCGCAGAGCCTGTGTTTATGTGCCAATTAGGTTTTCAGCAGTAAGTGGCCTTGATGCCTCATTACTTCCATCATGTTCCAGGGCAAGATTATGATATTTTTTTTTCTTTTCTTCTTTTTCCAGATTCTCTAGTGATAACAGCAGGGAAGGGCTGGTTCACAACTCTTAGTATTTTTCACTGCTCCTGCTAATAAAGAGCCTAAGAGGTTAGATCACAGGGAAAGCAAAGATGTCTGTTGCAGTGATAAATTGCCACATGTGGCTTGCTTGCATCATGCTCTGCCACTAAATTCTCCACTACTGGAAATATTTTTAGGAGCCTGAGCAGGAAGTTCTTATGCTCAAGGAACCCCAAGGGTAGCCTATATTATTTTGATAGGAAATACATTGTTCTGCCTATGTTTCCTTTATACACATTAATACCTGAAAATGAAAGCCTTCTTAGGCAAAGGATGGACTCCAAGGCAAAAAGTTGAAATAGTTTGGGGGAATGTGTATCAATTTAGTGTTTTGAAAATGTGAAAAGAATGTACTTCTTGGCTTTATCCAGGAAATCAAGCTTTAGGTTCATCTTAGTCAATTGTAGTGTGCAAGTGTGTATGTGTTGTTCTCTGGTTGTGAAAAGCTATTCCCAGTCTTTTTGAATGTTATCATCTTAGTATGTTTCAATAATATTTCTGGTAAATAAGGGTGATATGATTTTTTAGGTAGCATAATGTAAAATATCGATACAGTATACAGTTTGAAGGAATACCTTTCTAAGTTGGAAAAAAAAACATCAAACATACTAGAATGCTAGAACTACTAGTAGGTTAATTGTAAAATTCACACAGTATTCTGACTTTAACTGGTAGATAGAAATGGTGTTAAGTCCTTATTTACCATGAATGATATAGTTGTAATACATCCCATTATAAAAGCTACTGTTACTAGTATATCACTATTCCAACATACATTGTTATTATATTTGTATATATTTTGTGATCCTGTCACTGAAGCACTGAGTTTTTCACTGAGGATCTGAGCCAATGCTGACATGCAGTTAAAGACAGGTTAACCCTGTCGTAGAAACATCCTGCAACAACGAGAGCCAAAAAATTGGCCAAGATTGTGCACTTCAGAGTGATGTCAAGTGAGCGCATCCTTTAAACAAATCTGAAAAAAAAAAAGTACAGAACCAGCTTTATCAATGGATATACCCCGATAATAAACCCTTTGCCATTTATTCTGCTTGGAGACTTTGAGTTGCGATACTCAGAAATACATCTCTCACATAAATTGAAACTCTCATGTGTGCTAACGCATATGCGCAAGATTTTCTCTTCGGGCTTTCTTAAGCATAAAGACTATTCTGATTTGGACTTAATCATCTAAAAAATTGCCCACTAAGGAGCATCGTATGAATCTGATACTGTTGTCTGTACGGCTAACAACGTTACTTGGTTGTATTGTAACTGGTAAAGTTCAGGGACAACAGTGATCACTTTTGTTCTCATCAGTGTCCAAAAGGCGTATCTCGTCATTGGGTTACAATACCATTCTTCCAACCTCGAGTCCCAGCTTCATAATATTTGACTAAAAACATACCTTTTTTTTCTGAGAATAATCCGCTCTTATCTTTAGTTATAGAAGAGGATGTAGCTCTGAATATTCAAGACCATCATGAGGATAAATGAAGTGTTATGTCTTGACCTAAATCTATCACCCATCATTTTATTCAGAATGATTTTGAGCATTTTATCAAATTCATTTGCGTTACAATTTCTTCTGAGTCAGCTACTTAGAATGTGGAGAGCCCTTTCGTGCCAAGTTCCATCTGCTGGTCTGGCTTGGGTAACTCCCAAATTTGTGATAGTATAGTATTTGGCACCTTTCCTTGGCTTAATCTTTAAATAGTTGATTCCTCAGAACCCAGATCACATCAAAACCCTAGGTAAGATAAATCTTTCTAACATTGTTGATGCAAAGTGCAGTATCCCTCTCCCTCCTTTTAAATCATCCCTGTATTCTTGAGATTTCTCCAACAACCTGAGTCAGGAGCTTCTTGGCCAATGCATTGCATCTCTTTACCCAGGCAAGGCAGAGAGGACCTGACTCTGATTTACAATCTCACAGTACCTTCTTTCACGGCAGGAGGAGTGTACGTGTCTATGGGCTGGATGATTTATTTGGAGAAATTATCCATAAAAGGCCTTTTGTTTGGTTCCTATAAGAAAAATCCCATGTGGCAGAGAGGCTATACAGACAGGAGGAGAGACAGGAAGATCTTCTGTCTGTTGATTCACTCCCCAAGAGGCCGCAACAGCTGGAGCTGAACATATCCAAAGCCAGGAGCCCGGAGCCTCTTCCAGGTCTCCCATGTGGGTGCAGGGTCCCAAAGCTTTGGGCCATCCTCTACTGCTTTCGCAGGACACCAGCAGGGAGCTGGATGAGAAGTGGGGTCTATATGGGATTGTGGTGCATGCAAGGCAAGGACTTTAGCCACTAGGCTCCTGCGCCAGGACCTGAAGATCAAAACTATTTTAACTTCTTTCCCTGTCTTCTTGCTCCCTGAATAAATTTAAATTCAAGAAGTAGTGTAGGAGGGGAGATAAACAGAGAGGGGAAAATGTATTATAAATAAGAGAATATTTTAACATCACTTGTGGGAAACGCTAGAATCAGGGAAAATAACACCAAATGGAACATGAATTTTTAAAAATTACAGCTTAATTTTGGTTGATTTCAGAATCACAAATTATCCCTGAGGAAAAAAATTTTAATTTTGTAATGGTACTGTACTGACACCTAATCCAATCATTTAATGCATCTGTGGAATCATTCTGAAAGTGATTATAAATTTTGCTTTTTTACAAAGTGTATCTTCTCTCTCTCTCTCTCTCTCTCTCTCTCTGCTTTGTTTTGATTTACTGCTTGGAACTGTTTTAACATGTATTGACTCGAGGCTCTTTGCTGACCCGGCTCTTTAAGATGATGCAGTGCTGAAGAAAGCTGATGAGTTCTTCTTTATGAGCTCTGACATATTAATTACCAAAATGGACTCAAAAGCTTTCCTATTCCTGTTTTAATTTCTTATATTCTCAAACACCTGTCTGTATAGCTGTAAAACAGGCAAGTCTGTGAAAGTAATGGTTGGCAGTAAGTTCAGACCCTTTCTGAGACAAGTTTATCAATTAAGCAGCAAGTGCTGGTTGAAAGTCTAGGGGCAATCTCTCTGTGGAGGGTGCTTTCCAGCCGCCTAACACAATGGACTCACAGAGAAATTCAGAACCTGGGCCTTGAAACGTGTGCTTGCTGGGGATTAGCAAAGCTAGGGCAGTGTCGAGCTCATGCCTTAGCGCAACTCCTATTCTGCTGGCATGAGCTTAAAGTCCCACAGCTCCTGAAACTGGGAGCACAGAAGGAAGACGCTGTCCTTACATCTACCTTCCTTGAAAGATGTCACAAGCCATCAGCAAGATGTTTCATGAATTTTTATTTGCATTTTAGTGAAATTTTATTTACATTATTCAGCCAGCTGAACAAGTAGCATAATAGCTGTAAATTACTTACAAACTTCAATAAGCTGGCTGGCATAAGGGGGCATCCCATCTGATCATTCTTAGGCCTGTTTTCCTGTTGGCATGCATGCAAGTGCATGTGAACATGCTGTCTGTGTGGAGAGATACATGAGAGAAAAGTTGCATGTGATATGTGTCACTCTAGCAGAAGTTGGGGATTGAATTTTTAAGCTACTACTTGGGCTGACTTTACCTACTGTTCTGAATGCAGTTTCCACAAATATCAAATCTACATTGTAGCGATGAAGCCTAAGAAATTTCTGAACAATTGCAAAGTAATAGAACTTTCGAAAACTTAATGTGATTGGAAAATCACTTTAATGTAAAAAGAAGTTATTTATAATGTTTGGCAAATTTTATTGAATATTAGCGTGCCATACTTCTACAGAATATCGAGATTAAAATACATCTTTAAATTTTGGGAAGTAATTCATAATAATTCTTCATATGTGACTACTCTAATTGGGTTGTTGCTTTTCATGACCTTTTTCAAATGATTTTTTTGAAAGGCAGATTTATAGAGAAAGGGAAAGTCGGAGAAATTCCGATTGCTGGTTCACTCCCCAAATGACCACAATGGGCAGAGCTGAGCCAATTAAAACCATGAACGAGGAAATTCTTATAGTTCTCCCATGTAGGTGTGGGTCCCAAGGACTTGGGCCATCCTCTGCTGTTTTCCCAGGCTGTTAGCAGAGAGCTGGGTGGGAAGTGGAACAACCAGGACTAGAATGAAACACAAGCACTTCAAGGCCAAGGATTACTCTGTTGGGTCACCACACAGACCCCATTATTTTTTCTTTTTAGAGTTATTAATGAGATGAAGTCAAATTGCTACTATGAAGTAAAATTCTCTTTCCCCATCAGTTGGTTAAAGTAACAGCATGAGTATCTTTCTGGAGAAGCTTCTTTATTGCATACCTTCTGTGTTTTTGTCACTTCTTAAGCTATATACACAAGAAATGTGTGAGTTACATTTCCCACACACTCCAGCTTTGGTTTACATTTCTAAAGGATTCAGGAAGTTATCATGAGAAAATTAGTATTCTGTGTTGGGTTCTTCCTATATAAACTTGACTGTGAAACACACAAGGCATTTCCTGTATTGCAGAAAAGTTTCTCAGAATGTTGAGATCCAAAATTCAATGAAACAAACCGAGTTAGACGCAAATACATCTGTGTATTTAGTAAATTTCCTTGCTACTCAAATACAAAAGTGTGAGGATCTCTGCATTTTATGAATGAACACACCAAATTTTTCTCCCAAATTGTGAATTTGTTGCTTTAGTTCCACTCATATATATTAAATAGTGACTCAGTGACAGATACTGTGCCAAGTGTGAGAATTACAAACTAAAATGGAACATGGTCTCTGCTTATAAAAATCATGCGTAATATGTTAGAGGACAAAGAATGCAAATGCCTAATTAAGTATTTGTTTGGTGATGTCTCAGAGAAAGTACTATTTCTCTTGCTTGAGACTGGGGGATAGCTGTCTTGTTTCAGAGAGGAACATATTCTCTAGCAGGGCCTGAGACTCACTAGAAGTTTGAGATATACACAAGACCCATGACCTAACACATTTCAGATTTAAGGGATGTTATTCAACATCATAATGCGTTCAAGAAGCTATTAGCAATTCAGCATGACAGGGGTGTAAAATGAGAGTGATAAGATACCAGCCTGATAAGTGGATCATGGAGAACTGCTGTCCTATAAAACAAGAGCAGTGATCCTACAGGCTCAGAGAAACCAGGCAGATTAAAGGAGCCAAGGGGCCGATTTTGTATTCCAGCAGCGTCGGTGTATTGCAGTGAGGACTTCAGGTGAAAATACTGAGAAGTATAGTTACGTCTCCACATTAGTGGCCATAGTACAGGCAAGAGATGATGTGAGCATAAATTCAAATGATTAGCAATGGCAATGAAAAGGAAAGTAAGAAACATTTAGACAGTAAAGCCTTGCCTTGTTGGTCTTAAATTATTCATAATGATAACTGAGAAGGAAGACCCAATTGTGAACTGTTGCCACAGCTAAGCTGCATGATAAAACCCTTGGTGAACATTCGTGTCTTGATCATGTATCTTCTCACAGGCAGGGTTTTGCTGATTCAGCAGCAATCGGATTGCATTCCAACATCTGCATTAGGACCAGGTTTCTTGAATGTGTCTCCTGATAGGACCAGAAATTCCCTGTGATACACAAATTTGATCAGATGGGGCTAGGGTTCAGATACTTGAAAGCCACAAAGCGTATGCCAGAGCCTGCATGTGTTAATGGTGAAAATAGCAGAGGGCAAGGCTATGCAGGAATGGGAGGCTACCTTGAGATGTGAAGGTGCAAGGGTTTTCTAAGATGGTAGATAAGCACTGTACACAAAATAGAAATGAGAACTTAGTAGTAACCTGATTTCCCTCTCGATACTGACCAGCAGTAGAGCTAGATTTCAATTAAGACTAAATGAATTTTCGGAGATGTTGGAAGTGAGCAGTACTTTGTCAGTCATGGCAAGATAGTTGGACTAAAGGTATCAAGTCTGGTATAGAGGAGAAAGGTGGGACAGTGAGTCATGCTAACATATCAGAGTGGTTTAAGACCAACAGCATGGAAAAAAAGGGGTAGACTCACATTTCTTTGAAGTTATGGAAGATAGTAGCATTGATGGTATTGGCTTGTTCAGGTGGCTCTATACATATAAGTACACTTACAAGTAAATTATCTGTCAGTAAGTGAATAAAAGGTTTGGGTCAATGTAATCTCTGTCTTCGCCTATATGGATTATTTCTTACTATGAGTTCCTGTCTCTCATTAATGAAGAGATCAAGACGTTATACAAGGACTGGTGCCTAGATTACAGAAGGTGTGACAAGATATCTAATTTCCACTAGGTTTTTAAATATGTGTTTTTAAAGATTTTTTATTTATTTTTATTACAAAGTCAGATATACAGAAAGGAGGAGAGAGAGGAAGATCTTCCATCCACTGATTCACTCCCCAAGTGGCCTCAATGGGTGGAGCTGAGCCAATCTGAAGCCAGGAGCCAGGAGCCTCTTCTGGGTCTCCCATGCAGGTGCAGGGTCCCAAGTCTTCGGGCCATCCTCAACTGCTTTTCCAGGCCACAAACAGGGAGCTGGATGGGAAGTGGGCCTGCCAGGATTAGAACCGGTGCCCATATGGGATCCCAGAGCATGCAATGTGAGGACTTTAGCCACTAGGCTACCATACTAGGCCCTTCCACTAAGTTTTGAAATTAAGACATGACTTCAGCTAGAATGTTCCAGTGGGAAAAATAATGAAATAGCTTAAAGAAGAATGAAAAAAACAGGAGAGGTGTAACAATAAGGTTGGGCAAGAACAGGTGATATTTACAGTATACCCACATGCATTGCGGCTCAATTCACAATAGTTTAATTCTGGAATCAAATTACATGTCCATCAACTGATGACTGGAGAGAAACAATGTGGAATACATATACTCTGGAGTATTACACAGCCATAAAAATGGAATCCTATCTTTCATAACAAAATGAATGTAGCTAGAAGCTATTATACTTAGAAAAATAGGCTATTTGTTAAAGACAAATAGCATGTTTTTTCCAGTATGTGTCAGCTAATGTAGAAAACATAAAAATGTGTAAGAATGAAATGATCATTTGTGATATAATTACCATATTTAGTTTGCATTTATACTCCAGTGGAAGTGTAAGTTTTTTTTCTTACACTTTATTCATTGAATATTATGATTAGTGGTAAATTAAGCCTGTGAATATAATTGAAATTAGGTCTGCTCAAAGGCTACTAAAGAGAGGGAAGGGAGGGAGTACTGCCAGGAAGAGAAGAGAGTGAGGGGAATGTAATTGTCTTCTTGGAATCATGTCTATGAAATGCATAAAATCTGTTGTCCTTATGGTAATTCAAAAATGTATAAAAGAATAAAAATGAGTGATGTCCTCTCTATGTTATTGAGAAAGATCGATGTGCTTCCATATTGAAACAGTGCATATGAGAGAAGAAAGTAGCAGGAAAGGGGAAATTGTTAAAGAGATGGAATTAAGAGTGTAGTGCTCTAGTAGTTGGTCTTGAAGATGAGGCTACACCTTAAGTAAAGGAGCAGGGCTGACTGAGCTGCAAATAAACCTATAGGTATAAATGTTAAAAACATGGAGATATTAATGGTCTCAATTTTTTGATAGTATTAGGTCTATACATCATGATATTATAGGATTGGACAACAAATTGCCCAAGAAAATAAGAAAAACTGCAGATAGTAATTAATTATTGAAGCAAAATCAATTGGAATCCCATTTTGAAAACCATATTTTGCATATATATACACACACACATATACACATATATGCATACAGTATATTCAAGAATTGGATTATGGTTGAATGACAGATTTTCCACAAATTAAAATGTTTGCTGTCTCTTTAGATTGTATTTCCAATTCTGTACTTAATGGTGGATTTATAGAATGTCAATAATACGATGAAGCATTATATATGTGGGTGTATATATATGTGTGTGTGTGTACATATATGTATCTAGCAAAAATTAACTGGTTATAAACAATAGATTGAAATCTAAATCACTTTCAGTGACTCCTATAAAAAAGTCCAGTTGTTGATTTCTACATCAGTAATCTCTTCCTGTCTGAATCGTTGCTGCCAGTTTTGCCTTATTAAAAACCTAAACTGTCACTTAAATCCTCAAAATTTCCCCAAATCAGGCATGGATAACAGGAAAATAGAATACTTTGGATCAGAATTGGTGGTTTTTTCCTTCAAGTTTCTACCATTAAAAGTCATTAGAATCAAACAAACTTCATCTAACAATAAACTTCAATTTAAGAAAATGTAGTTTGTTCCTCTTCCTACAGACTTGGCCATTCTAATTATACTTGTTATTCCTTACACTTCTGGCCTGTATTATATATGGATGTTTCTTCTCCTCCATGACATGAGTCATGTATAAAATTAATCTGATATAAATGCACAGGAAAAATTTAATCTGAGAATTAGAAATATTTACTTCTGTGTCCTGTTGATACGTAATTTCCTCCTTAACCTGAAATATTGCTATGTATATTATAAAATTCTAAGTCTGATATAGTCTTTCTCTCATTATTCTAAATTTCACAGTTTGTTTTTGGAGATAAAATTTACTATGCTAGAGTGTGCATTGATTTAAACATATAATCTATGTATTTTTATTGTTTGAAAAGCTAAAACTAATTTTATAAAGAGATGATGACATTTCTGTATATGGTAAATTCTTCAAATATAATTGAACTTGTAATTCATAAACTTCACTCTCATGGGAAGTATGTGTCATGTATGATTTGAAACTGACCTTTCTAATAGTGCATCAAGATACCATAATGAACATATGCAACTTCAAAAAACTTCAATAGTTACATCATATATATAGCATAAACATTTGCCATTAAACCTTTGCACAGTTTCTGTTACCTATGCCCAACATCAATCAGGTTAGCTCTGCTGCTGAAGAGGAGCAATCGTAGGAACTATCTAAAAGAGCAAGAACTTCAAAATTAACCAGAGTCAGAGTGACTTTCAGCCTGGTGGTTATGGCATACATTTTGAAGTAGCAGAGTTCAATATAAACTCCAGTTCCTAAAATCCATCTTCCTGCTAATGCAAACTTTGGAAAATATTAGTGATGTCACGCGTAGGAGACCTGAATTGAGTTCCTAGCTCCTAGCTTCAGCCCAGTCCCACAGACCCAGCTATTGTAGGAATTTATAGTGTGACTCCAAAGCAGCAGTTAAGAGCTCGTGACATTTTCCTGTCTCCCTCTCACGCTCTCAAGCCTTCTCTCCTTCCCTCCCTTTCTCCCTTTCTCCTCCCTGGCTAGGTCTCTAACCTAGTCCAAATTGCAGTTGCCCCGGTTGGATTGGATTTGTGGCTTAGTGCTGTGGCTTAGTGAATGGGAAGCCCTAGGACATTGTTGCATGCTATTATGGACTCTTTGCCAGCACCATTTGCTTAGACCTTACTAACTTTATTTAAATTTTTTTCATCAATAGTAGATTAACCTTAGTTTACTATAATATTTTGTAAGTATTTTGCTTTTAAAGATTTTTGGCTCTTTAGTAATAGCACTTAGTTTAAAATACAGACACATTGTATAGCTATCCAAAAATACACCTTTCATTGCTTATACCCTTATTATGTACAATGTTTCTATTTATTATTTCTAGTAATTATGAACCATACATTAGCCTAGATCAGTACTGTTGGTGTCACTGTGGTCCCCTTCTACATACTGCCCCCACTGGAAGTTTTTAAGGGCAGGATCACTCATAGAGTTGACGTATCCTATGATCACACTACGTTCTTCTAGATATGTCCTAGAAGACCTGCCTTGGGTGTAGTTAACTTCCTATTCATAAATAGAAATAGTGAGAAAAATATAGAATAGTGAAGGCATCAACCAATAACATTATTGTTAATTATTGTCAAATAGCTAATATGGAGCATATTGTGTATGCTATGTGTTTGTGTAACTGACAACCAGGTAAATTTGGTTACACCAGCATCAGCACAAAGTGTGAGTACTATGTTGCACGATAATGCTGTCTCATTGCTAGGTAACATGAGCATTTCAGCTCTGTTATAAGCTTTGAAACCATCATCTTCTCATTGATTAAAATACTGTTATATGGGCAAGGTATGTGTAAAGGGACTCTCTCATGGTATGCTATCCTTAAACCATCACATCATATTTGGCAGTACAAAGACTTTCTGGACTTTGCCTTTTGGAGTTTTATAGATGCTTTATTTTATAGACATACTTAATTGTGTCAATGACCTTAGGCGGTTAACACAATCTTCAGTCTTTCCTCTCTAAAGGTAGGGGATGTGACTGGCAGTTCTGGCCTCTAATCATTTGGTTGGTTCTTCTGGCAGCCAGCTTCATTTTAGAAACTTTTCAAGAGCCCTTAGCCACCAGTTATCTCATTAATATATATCAAAATATACCACTTTGAAGATTCCAAGGCCTTTATAGAGCTGAGTGTCAGAAAAATAGTTACAGGAAAGCTCTGCATTTCTTAATATATATCACAGCCTGTAAGATTTCTCAGACTATGTTTTCAAACTCTTGTTTAGCTTTAAGCCTTCCTTAGCCTTTTATATTCCCAGCCCACTTTTCCTCATATAAACAGGAGATTTCTGTTCTCTGCTGCAAAAAAGTCAGAGCAAAAGAGGACCAATGATAACCCATCTAGCCAATATTTAACATGTGCCAGGTTCCATGCCAGATATTAGAAATACAAATGGTGTAGAAAATGAACCCTGAATGATTTGCTTCTGGCTTTGTTGAAACCATGGCAATGTCAAGAGTGAAAACACAAATCAGTTTGCAAATTCTACCCCATCTAAATGGGAATGAATAGAAAAAGTATGGATACCTTTATGTAGAGGAGAAAAATGAGAATTGGGAGTAATAGGGACTTTTTCTGTTATCCATAGCATTTGAATTCTTTTGTCAAGATAATACTGAATATATTGAGGAGGTAATTAACTATGGATTTTTAAAAATATTTTCAAGTATATTTTAAATTGATACATGATAGTTAACATTTGTCATGTATAACATGTTTCTAATATGTATACCATGGAATAGCTACATCTAATGTTAAAAGTACCTTTGTAAATGGGAGAATTGTAGCATAAGGACTGGCATACAGAATATCCACAGGAAAGGAACAGAGTCAGGTTTCTGAGAAAATGGTGAAAGCCTAAATCTGAATTATCTAAGATATTATTTGGAGCAGAAATGTAGGCTTAACTATGAAAGCTCTCATTTATAGATTACTTCAGGCAGAAACGCCACAATGAATGACATATTAAGGGATATTAACCACCACCCCCTGACACATACACATACATACATACATACATACACCAATCTTTGATATCCTAAATGGTATGAACACAGCCATTATAATTACTTAATAAAGGACTACCATGATGTCATGTATGAAAAGTTCTTTTTCAAAGAGTAGTGGCACTCAACTATATCCAGTAAAAGCAGACTTATAATATAACAGAGCTGATGATGAATATGTAAAATGAAAGAGAAAACTTTAAGTAACCTAGATTACTTCTCTTTGCTAAAATAAGCAAATACAAATTCATTCCCACTTTACTGATAATGAAAAACTACACACCCACACAAAACAATTTGCAAATTCCACCCCATAAAATTGAACAAAGCCATTTAAAGTTACCTTTTGAATAAAGTCTTGTTACAACCTATCTGTTTTTTAAACTATTCACATTTTAGCCAAAACAAGAGAAACCACAACTGTGGAAATATAAAAGTGAAATTTGAGAAACAAGGATTATTATGATACATTTCCACAGGTATTTGTTTTTTTCTACATTGAGGCCTGCATAATATGCAATAATCATCCTTTGGGTCCTGTTTCTTGTCTGGGGTGAAACACCTTTAACTCTGGTCGAATACTGGCTACTTCAATAAAAGAAGTAACCAAAGATCCATTTTATAATGGAATCTCAGTCAGGTCTCACTTGAGTTATACTTTTAAATGCATTCTCCCCAGTAGGTCATTTATTGGAATAAGGAGACATAACACCTATAGTAGTATGCTTCTATGTAGACCCACACAGTCCTACAAATGCAGTACATTTATGCTTCTCTTAAGTAGTCCCATTAACCCAACAGAAAGTCAAGTTGAACCGATTGCTTAACTGCCTACCCTTTACCCAAGCCACCATCATCTGTTGAACTTCAGTCGCTTGCTATCAAACCCAGTATCTTCTGCTTTCTCTTCACATTCCCGCCCACAGGAACCAGTCTGCAGGAACCAAAGGAACCTTTGGAAAACAAGAATCAAATCATTGTGCTGCCTACTTCTCTAAACTTCCCATCATTTCCTCCTACAGCTTTAGAGCACTAGCCATCTCTGTTTCGTGAACAGACTCTTCTCTCTTCTAACCATTTTCACATGCAGTGTCTCTGCTCAGAAGGGTCTTCCTCCATATCATCAGGCATATTCTCTGACTCAATTGTCAGGTCAAGTTGTTTCTTCAGGTAAACCTTCTCTGGTCACATCACTAAAATAGTTACCCAACAAGAGGTCATTTTTATTACCTTAGTTTATTGATTTCCTTTTAACTTCAGTGTATGTAGTGTCACCTCTGTTAGGGCAGAGCTTGCTCCCTTAGTTCCAAAATTGTTGTTTGGCACACAACAACCACCCTTTGCTTAGTGTTTGCTAAATATTGTTCTTGTTGTATATATTTTTGTACCTTTTTACTTGCGCACTTTCCAAATCCTTATGTTTTCTGTGTATGTCTGGTTGCAACAAATACCTGATTTCACTGTGATGCTTGGTACAACAACTGGAATTGCAACTGGGGTTTAATTCAGTTACATTTAATGTGATTACTGATGTATCTAGAATATGATTATCTTCTTATATTTTTATTTGAACTGCTTTTTTTAAAAAAAATATTTAGTTTTATTGGAGAGGGAAAATTACAGAGAAAAAAGAGATTGATCATCTGTTTTGCATGTACATTCCCCAGATGGCAGTAATGGCCAGTGCTGGGGCAGCCCCAAGTCAGGAGC